>NC_069093.1:16760486-17480486 GCF_947172395.1 Bicyclus anynana
GCTGTAATTTTCAACTTACCGCACTTATATCATAATGTATTATTATTATAGTTGTTGAGTTTCTTGCCAGATCTTTTCAGTAGAAATTTGCCTTCTTAGTCGGTGATAAATTCAGTACAATCAGTTAAACTTGACGTTCCAAAAGTGCGTGTAAAATAAGCATGAATGAACGAAGTAGAAGAAGAAGAAAAACTTTATTGCACACAAAATAAATGATAAAAAAGGACATACACGTGAGCACGCAAAAGTGGCTTTATTGTTAAACGAATTTGATTTTGAATACATCACATACATGATCTGTAGTAGGTACTATTCTGTAAAGATGTTTTTACAGCTTGACACTGTAAGTTTCGAATTCGTGCGTATCTTTCTCTCTATTTCTGTCCAATATGATACTATAGATAAAGAGAGATAGACTAAAATTCGATGTTGACACTGTCGAGTTATAAAACATCGTTGTAGAATAATGCTATGGAGTTTCGAACTCTAAAACGACCCGTAGGAATGTAACCGCTAACCGTTAGTAATTATTAAGATTTCCTATTACAAATGAATTAGTTTCTGAGACAGGTAATGCTCTATTATTAGAGAAGTAAGATTTCACCGCAGTAAAGTAATAATTATAAGATCAGATTTACTGCGGCAATAAACAATGAAGTTTTACAGCCAACAGCCGCGCTAATTAGAAAGGATGTGCAACAAACGAAAGGTAATTTTAACTTGTACATTAACATCTTCGTTATGATCGTGCACTGCGCTATATACGCATGTGTAGCAGAAGAGGAATAGAGAGAGTATGGCGAAATATTCGGAGCCGTTATGATAAGGAGAGAGAAAAGAGAATTAAGAATAATAGGGATCTCTAAGATTTACAGCTATCGAGTTGCTTAGACTTCATAATAATTGGAAACACCAATGATACCAACAAAATGATACCAACCAATGATTTTTTTTCTTTACAAGTTAACCTCCCACAAGCCTAAAACCAACAAAATGATATTCGCAGAATCAGTACACAGTCGATTAACTAGAATCGTTGATGATGTAGGATATTCGGTTAATCGAAAATTCGCAAAATTTAATGTCAGAGGAAAAGCGATTTTGTGCATACATTATTATAATATAATTATTAAAAACAACATATTATTAAAAGTAACAAACGTGAGTGTTTAGTATTAGAAGACAAGCGAAACGCGAATTTCTCAGATTTATTGAAAAAAAATACGCTAATATTTCCATGTTTTGGATTGGAAGTCGTTTTAAAATTATTGGATCACGATTAAAAATCCGTTTAATCACGATTTGGTATAACTTGAGGCCGGTTAATCGGTTAAGTGTACTCAGACAAATGGGTACCTATTCGCTGTCCCGTTCGCGCGTCGCCCGCTGAGGTGGCTAAATAATATGCAGAAGGCAGCTGCCAATAAGCGTCGTAAAGCGGCGGAATGGTCGTTTTTACAGCGCCGTTTTTACTGCCCGCCGGGACTCTGGAGTTATTTGCTGAGGACATGTGCCTTAAGCCACGGGCGATGTAAGATATTCGATACTGCGCCTTTTTGTAATCCCGGGATTCCGGGATTGACGAAAATTTATTCTAAAAATCCAGGAAGAAAACTAGTGACTATAAACGATATTTTCTTAAAACTTTTTTTTTTTTTTCTTACAACTAAAACTAGATCGGTATTATGTAGAACAAATATGTACTTACTCGTAGTTTAATTTCGGAATCCGAATACTTATTTTGGAAGTCGACATCTGAAAGGGCGTTAAAAGCATTTAATTTTCTAGTTGGGCGTTTAGATTGTTGTTATACCTACAAAGTGGTATGTTTAGATGCAACTGAACTGTAATATAAAATACGCTTGTATCTCGTAACTTGAGAGTGAAAAGTTTTCACCATGAAGTCACCCGCATTGAGTCAAGCGGGAGCATTCGGCAGTCAACGCACTGTCGACAATAGTTATCAGCCTATATTCGGCTCACTGCCCAGCATGAGTCTCCTCTCAGAATGAGAGGGATTAGGCCAATATTCCACCACGCTGGCCCAATGCGGGTTAGCAGACTTCACACACGCAGAAAATTAAGGAGATTCTCTACATGCAGGTGAGAAAATTCTCTGGTAACATCGTGAGGAAAACTGCATTCCAGAGAATTTTTCCGCGTGTGAAGTCTGCCAATCCGCATTAAGCCAGCGTAATGGAATATTCTGAGAAGAGACTCACGCTCAGGAGTGAGCCGAATATGGGTTGATAATGATGATCCTCACGATGTTTTTCCTTCACTGTTTGAGACACGTGATATTTAATTTCTTAAAATGCACACAACTGAAAAGTTGTAGGTGCATGCTCCGGACTGGATTCGAACCCACGCCCTTCGGAATCGGAGGCAGAGGTCATATTCACTGGGCTATCACGGCTGTGGACAATGCCCAACTATAACAATAACCGGCGGCTTGCGTCGCCCCAACAGCACTACCAATCGATTCTATCGAACAAATGCTATTTTTATATTTGCAACGGCAAATAGTCGAGTACCCGCACTTGACTCTTGTGACTGTAGTTTTTAATAAAACTAGGTACTTCAGTAGCTAAGTACTTGATAGGTTTTCAACTAACTTTTGACTAGTATGCAATTTAAAATGTATGCATAGTGTTGAAATTACATTGCTCTTTAAAATATACATAGTTGCTTACATTGGCAAAATTTAATAGTAAAATTCTGTTGTCAGGTTATCGAACTATTTGTCTCGTGTTAGCAATTAGCATACTTATCTATATCTATACTTCTATATCTATACTAATATTATAAAGAGGTAAAGTTTGTAAGTTTGTAAGTTTGTCACATTTTTTAAATGGGGTAATCTTCGGAACTACTGGTCCGATTTTAAAAATTCTTTCACCAATAGAATGCTACATTATCGGGGAGTGCTATAGGCTATATTATATTGGTATCATATATATTAGCCGAGTTATCACAGTTTTTGTCATACAGGTCGGACTAAAAACCTTTTAAACAGACTTATTCGCATGCGCTGCCTTAACCATTGTGTAAAATTGAAATTAATGTATGGAGACTTTATGTATCTTTAAAAGTTCTACAAAAAAGTCCGCGACGCCATATATCTATCTTCTATATATTAGCAGATATAGTACCTTTTGTGTTTTAAAAATTATTAATTTTATATACTTAGGTTTACGTCATTATTTATACAACTAAACTTTAATCCTTATTAAAATAAATTGTTTAATAATCTCAAGGATATTATGGAGATAAGATTTGCCCTTTACAGTATGTTAATTACTTAAATAGTTTCGGAGATAATACAAAATTTCTAAAAGACGCAGTAATTCCGCTATATGACGCGCGGCGCTTTCATTTACGTAGTTCCCGTTCCCGTGTGAATATGGGGATCAAACATAGCCTATAACACTCGCAAATAACGTAGCTTTCTATTGGTAAAACAATTTTTCAAATCGGTCCAGTAGATCCAGAGATTACCTCCTACAACCACACGAACTTTACCTCTTTATATTATTAGCATAGGAGTCTCTATTTCTCTTGGTCATACCACCACTCTCGAAGGACTGGACCGATTTTGCTAGGGGTAGGAGTAAGATAGAGAAGTTACAGGGTAGGGTAGGGTACGGGTAGGGAAGCGTAGGGGTAGTGTAGGGGTAGGGTAGGTTTAGGGCCGGGTTTAGGGTAGTGGTAGGGTAGAGGTAGAGATAGGGTAGTGGTAGGGTAGAGGTACGGGTAGGATAGGGAAGTGGTAGGGTAGGGGTAGGATAGGCGTGAGATAGGGGTACGGGTGGGATAGGGGTAGGAAAGGGATAGGGTACGGGGAGGGTAGGTGTAGGATGTGGTTAGGGGTAGGATGGGGGTAGGGGTAGGATGGGGGTAGGGTGTAGGTAAGGTATGGGTAGGGTAGGGGTAGGTTGGAGTAGAGTAGGGGTAGGGTGGGGGTAGGGGTAGGGTAGGAGTAGGGTAGATGTAGGGGTTGTGTAGGGTAGGGTAGGGGTAGTAGTAAAGTTGACATCGAAATTAACGCGGACGAAGTCGCGGGCGTCCGCTAGTGTACTTATAAATAAATAGAATAAAAAAAAACTAAAAAGCCTTTATTCTGGTACCGTTTTACAATTTTAACTTACAATCTAACATTAATTAAAAAGAAACAATTACACTAAATACAAATCGCCTTTACGGCGTAGGCCTTCCCCAAATCTTTTTATAATTTCCTGTGTAATCCAGGCCGAGCCACTAGTTTGTGAGAAGACGTCTCTCCATCTCCTTTTCTAACGACCTTTTTTTTCTTTTTTCGCCCCTTGGTACCCATTCCGTCACCCTTTTGGTCCATCTATCGTTCTGCAATCTACAGATATGCCCAGCCCATTTCCACTTTAAGGATCGGATCCTTTTTATTATAGTTGTGGTACTTAAAATATACTTAATAAGTGTGTTCATTTTAAATAATCTATACATAAGAGGTAAAGTTTGTGGTGTTGTAGGGGGTAATTTCTGAATCTATTGTAATTTAATAATAATAAATCGTCATCATAAAGTATAATTTCCGAAACTTCAAGTCCGTTTTGACATTGCAATAAACTAAACTGCACAGCTATTACAAACCTGACTAGGATGTGTTTTGATTTACTGCACCTCGTGTTCAGAGCGGACTAAAACTTTGGTGCGATCTACCTACTCTACTTTGCTTTGATTAGTAGAATAACCTCCGTAGTAGTGATTAGTGCAAACGATTGTGATGACGTCATAGTAACGCTTCGTCTAGGAACTGAAGCAGCTACAAGTATCGCCGCCGCATATCTATGCCCATTGTGTATCTATTGCATAGACTATAGAACAATAGACAATCCTTGTTACATCTAGGCAATTTGTACCTATGATTAATAGTCCTCTGTGATGTGATATCTTATTGTTTATAAGAAAATATGTATTATACAAATAAGTAAAGTGCTTATAATCTGTAAATAAGCACTTTATACATATTTTCTTAGGAAATAAACGAATTTTAAGTAAATCTGAATTGGATTAACAGAACATACAATAAATAGGTATTATTGTATGTTCTGTGAAAAATAGAATTTACTTACTTACTCGCATCATTTACAAATATTATTTAATAGTCAGGTAGCACAAAAAGTACTGCATAATAAATAGCATTCGCGAAGTGAAAAAATATTTTACTATACAAATAAGTATTTTAATATCAAATATCTATACTAATATTATAAAGAGGAAAACTTTGTTTGTAAGTTTGTTTGTAATGAATAGGCTCAAAAACTACTGGACCGATTTTAAAAATTCTTTCACCATTCGAAAGCTACATTATCCACAAGTAACATAGGCTTAGTTTTATTTTGGAAAAAAATAGGGTTCAGTAAGATATTTGGGTTTTTCGTACAGAAGGTGTAAAAAATCAACCAGAAAAGTAGGGTAGGGGTAGCTATGAGTAGGGTAGGGGTAGGAGTAGGCTAGGGGTAGGCTAGGGGTAGGGCAGGGGTAGGGTAGGGGTAGGATAGGGGTAGTTGAAAGTTTTTTTCGAGTTTCACGCGGACGAAGTCGCGGGCGTCGGCTAGTAAATAATAAAATGTTCAATGAACAAAAGATTGTTATATTAATATTCTAATTTAACAACAGAGTTTCGTCTATTTATAGCTTTTCTAAACTAAATTTTCTTTCTTTCTTTGATAAATATCAAAATTAAACAAATGGGCCTGCCTTGCAGATAGATTGACCCTTCTTATCACAACAAAATCTCAAAGCAACGAAAGCGTGGCCACAACAATATGCTAATAGTTAATACTAATCACAAAGATCAATGAAGAAAAAACAACGTTGAAATCTTGAAGCGCATTAAACATTAAGGCATAAACATTGTACACTCTGCGAAGCGATTAATCACTGCCACATTAGCATACAATGGCCCTTGACGAGCGCAGTCGGCTGGGCCGATAGTGATGAAGCTCGCACACTTGCCACATTCTTCATTCACAGATGCGTTACTGTTGTGCGGTGACCTGCCAACGCAGTTGTGTAGAATATTGGATACACTTTTGGCTAGTATAAATTAATAAGTTATCGTAGGTACCTAATTTATGTACGATTCAAAAATGTGTTGTATAAGATTATATAATAATTTATTTATTTTGCTATCATCCGCGAAAAGCCGACGAACCCATGCGACAACGTCTCCCAGGTCTGCGTAATTTAACACCCCGTTTCGTTTCACCCCGCGATCTATATGTATACTTACTGTGTGCGCTGTAGCATGGTGCGGTTGACTGTTGCCTTATGATACGTACTATTATTGTGTTCATAATACAAATTCATAATATAATTATAGTTATACGTGATTGTGAATCACGGATAACTTTCAAGATTGAAACGAACTGTCACCTGCACCATGTTACATCGCACCAACTGTAACATGGCTATTTCACAGACAATCAATACCGACAGACATTAATTTTATTCTTATTTTTGTCTATAAAATATCTAAAGATTTTCTGAAATAACCAAACCCCCAAGAAATAATAATTAATTTGTTAATGTACAACACAAGCCGTGTCAGGTTAGGTAACCTAATCTGCCTACAATTGAAACAAAATATCGTCTTTATCTCAAAGAGTAGGTATGCAGTAACTTTCAGCTTCTATCAGCGTTTTATCGTATTCATATTAATCATAATATCGAGTGACAGTGGCTGGCTCGAACCGGTTCATAGGGCTGGCAACGTTACCAACTTACAATACTCGTATTTTATATTTTATTGGAAGATAATTTAGTGATTGACTGCGATTTCCATTAATAAGTGTGTAACCTGTTAGGTCATATTCACAAGGGTAACTGGAAAGCTTTTACAATTTATCTTTGTCGAGTTTTTTTAGTTTAGTAGAGTGTTTTGACAGAGCTTCTTAATGCTGTGTTCCGGTCTGAGAAGTAGGTAGGCCGTAGGTTACTGTTTGTAATTACAGGCACATGAAGCGTAAAACCTACGCCTCGGGTACAGGGACACTTGGTAGGACCTTTTTTGTAGTCTGGGTGGCGTTGCTGCTTGGATTTTTTTCATTTTGTAAAGAATAGCTAATTATTCATTGTTGAAATGTATTTACCTTATTTTAAAACTTAGATGTCTTTGTATGTAATGTAAAGTGAGGTATCGCATATAACTCAAAAATGCACAGATTTAAAAACTATAAACTGTCCGTATCAGAAAATTAAATCCAAGGTATAAATATAAAAATTGCTCTATACAGAAAGTCAAATTGGTTAAAATGCTTTTAAATATTCAACTTTCGGTTCGGCTTTTGAACGCCAGGAATAGAATATAATTTAAATTTAAAATCGTTGACAGCCCTATTTCTGTACACAAGTAGAGGAATTGGGGAAACTTGTTTGTTATTTTATATTCCGCGGAACCGGTTAGTACTTTGTACGCAGAATAGGTATAAATTAACTTTTATCGTGCATTCTCTGATATTCTATGGAAATTGCTTTAAAATATTTCTTTTTTTATAACGATATAAAACATACGTAACTGAACCATTTTACCGAAATTATACTTAATTTATTTAAATTACAAATATAACTTACGTAGGGACTTAAATATTAAACAGTTGAAATTCGTATCTGCATATCTAGTAAATTCAATATTTGAAAAACAAAACCAATCATATAAAGTAGACCGTACATTTTGTAAAGTCAAATGTCTAATTGTAGTGATTGTTACCAGCTGGCCTATTCACTATATTAGTCTTTATTATCAACCTATTGAAATAAACATCAAATCAATATTGATAAATGTCATCTACCTTCTGTATGATATCCACCAGAAGGTACGGGATGACATTTATTACATAGAATCTCAATGTCGTATACGTCAACTAGTATACTCAAAGATAGTGTTTTAACCTGCCCGTCGGATGGCAAATTGCTCGTATCATTGGCGGAGAATTGATATGCATTTCATATCTACAGAGGTCGTAGACTTAGACTGTTCAAACCATCTGCGCAGTCCACTTGTGCAGTATTGTAGCCTTGTAAAACTGTAGAGCAGGCATAAGAAGCAACAACAACAAAAGCATTTGTTCTAAAACATCATCGTTTACAATAATATACACACCGGCAGACAGTAGGGGCCGTCAGCCGTGGCTAGTTACCACCCTACCGGCAAAAGACGTACCGCCAAGCGATTTAGCGTTCCGGTACGATGCCGTGTAAAAACCGAAAGGGGTGTGGATTTTCATCCTCCTCCTAACAAGTTAGCCCGCTTCCATCTTGGACTGCATCATCACTTACCATCAGGTGAGATTGTAGTCAAGGGCTAACTTGTAAAGAATAGAAAAAAAAAAAAAAGAGGAGGTTTCCGCTAGCGATAGAT
This sequence comes from Bicyclus anynana, assembly GCF_947172395.1. Classification (NCBI taxonomy): domain Eukaryota; kingdom Metazoa; phylum Arthropoda; class Insecta; order Lepidoptera; family Nymphalidae; genus Bicyclus; species Bicyclus anynana. Next base: position 16,768,885 of record NC_069093.1, read on the forward strand.
AACTCTTCGGTGCTTGCGAGAAAATTGCTCAGAGTTTAGTAGTAGTGAGTATTGAAACGTATACCTTATTTCGATTAGATAAGTATTCAATTCATTCGATAAGTTATAATGCCTGTCCAATCTATGCTCCATCTCCACCAGTGCTATCCATACTGGTGCCACGCAGATGACGGCGGTCACCAGTATGGTATCGGCATCTTCTGTGCAGCCTCACAACAAGAGGGTTAGAAAATAAGTAAATCTATACCTACTACTCGTAATATTATAAAGCTGAAGAGTTAGTTTGCTAATTTCAGGAACTACTGGTCCGTTTTGAAAAAATCTTTCAGTGTTAGAATAGTAATAGAATAGAGAGTGTTAGAAATTTATCGAGGAAGGCATAGGCTATATATTATCCCCGTATTCCTACGAATAAAGAGAAATAATCGAAGATATGTTTTTTTTTAACCTTCTACTAGTTGTTTATATTACTACTAGAAACTACTACTTAACTTACCACAATTCGGCACATGTCCGCGATGTTGCGCAGAGTTAAAAGTCGGTGTTTCACCACTAAACCAAATTCTATCTTACAACTGCATAGGAAAATCTGCAGTGTATCTAATAACCATATAACAGCCCTAATAACGATAATCGCAAAGTTGGTATGGTAAACGTCAAACTCCGAATTTGCTCTGTGTGCCTAGTGGGAGTTTTCAATGTTTTTATACTGCTACTATCACGTTGACGTAAACGCAAATTTATATGGAATTGATACAGTTGTGCGGTGGTGCCCCTAGATGGCGCTGTTTCAATTCTTTAGAAATTCGCGTTTACGTTACGTGACAGTAACAGTATCAAACTGCCACTAGACCCTCTGAACACGAAGCATGTAGCTGCGCAGTGTACAAAAAGCTATTTCAGCGGCGTTATAACACTTACGTCGTTCGAAGGCGGCAACTTCAGGACGGACTAGTAGTTTGACGCATATTGTGTACAGCCTCACGCCGCGACATTCCACGCCTGCCCGTTAGTAACAGTGATAGAATAACACGTTTCGCAAGTAATACATACATCAAGATACTCGTATGAACATAATGTTTGCGATAAAAATGAGCGAACGCAAAAAGTCCATTAATAAAATTGACTTCCGTCCACCGCGTCGTGACTCAGACAACACATCGAGCGCTGCGCGTAGTACGCTATGCCTACTGAACTATACTAAGTATAAATTTCGTCAATATACTGGTCCGTTCTGAACACAATGCGTATGCGCCGTGTACAAAATATTTTTTAATTATCATACCTGCGCCATTGTGCAATTTGTTGTTGCAACTTCAGAACGGACTAGAAGTTCGGTGCGGTATAGATTATAACTAACAGCCAGTTTCTTCATGTAAAGCTAAAGTTACAGTAAAAGTAGTAAGTAATAAAGAAGACTTTATTTTTCCATGAATAAGACTTCACTTAACAATAAGTCACTTTTAATTCATGACGTTACATTGACTATTACTTGCGATGAAGAAACTGGCCGTTAGCCTCTAGTCTGTTACAAAATGCTTTTAAAAGCCAATGATGAACGCGCAAATATTAATAAATTTGAAGCAGATATTTGTATTCGTTTCCATAGGGAAACGCCTATACCGTGACAAAACAATTCGTTTTTAATAAGCTATTTATTCATCTGTAATCTGTCGGTCAATTCATTACAAACATTATTAAGCACAAACAAAATATAATAAAACCATTGTTTTGTTTTGGTTTATGATTAACCGCGAACTGTATAGGTATTTGCCGTACTCTGGTAGAAACAAATTACACAATGCGCGGGCGCAGGCGAATATACACGTTTTACCGAATATAAATGTAGGTATAATACCTAACGACTAAAAACAATATTATTTTGATCTCTATAGGTATAAAAAGCTCGCAAACGCTGCATCACATGATGACAAATTAGGGTTAATTTACAGGAGCAGCAACTGCTACCTACGACTGTCGCCGAGATGTCGCCGACTGCAGTCGACTGCTGTCATTGCCATCTGTCAAAATTTCAACAACTGTCAAAAAAAGTATCATAATTAGGTACTGCCTAGTGACAGACGGACGGACAGCGGAGTCTTAGGGTCAGCGCAGACAGAACGGAACGCAGCGGATAGGATTTTATTAACGCGCTTGAAAATAAACTTTAAAATTATTATACTAAAGTGCATAAATGCTTGAATCCTAGTCGTACGCGTACTTTCAGTGTGAAGTCGCGCGCAAGCTGGTGCATACGCGATCCATAGATTATTAGACCGCGCGATTATTCCTCTCTGTCTACGCTGACCCTTAGTAATAAGGTCCCGTTTTACCCTTCGGGAACGGATCCCTAAAAAGTAGGCGTGGACATTTTGTAAAGTACGTATAGGTACGTACAGCAAATAGGTACACAGGTAAATCCGAAGTTGTAACTAAACCTAAACACTCAACCAGTTAACTTAGTACAGACAAGTGAAACTCTAAACTTGCGCCAACTTGTCCGCAAAGTAGCACTTTATATCTAGCTGCTGACGGTACTTTTTATTTTATCGCAAACTTTCACACCCACACAGATACGGTTACTTATTAGATGTAACGCCAGTAACACACTATCAAGCCGTCAAATGCAGCGCGCTTAGAAGTGTGGGCAGTGAAAAAAATATCGTAATATTGTTATTTATGGGTATGATTTCGTTATGTTTTTCAACTTGAGCGTGTGTGACTGGCGTAAGAAGGCGTTACTTTACTCTAATATCTAATTCAGTGGCTCCCAACCTTTTTACGATCAGGGACTAATTAAATGTCATTTACTTTAACAGCGAACCACAAATGAGAAAACATGCAGCAAAATTTAGAAAATATTTTAGTTAAAAAAATCAATATTACTTATCTCCTTTGAATTCTTATTGAGTTTAATACATTCTTGTAAAATTAAAAAGTATACTTACTGCTAATTAACTAAACGCCTAATACTCCTATATCATCGTACACTTTCCCGAATAGGATCACTCGTGTGTCCGTCTGTCACAGTTATTTATACTGAAAATCAAAATCAAAATCAAAATTCTGATTCAATTTGATATGAAAATCTTCGTGCTAATGCCTTGTATAGAAGAAGTTTAAATATGGAGCTCATTTTGAAGGCAAGATAGTAAATTAAAATCAGTTACTTATGTAGTTTGAAAGATGTACCTGTACAGAGGGAAATCGCAAAGCGGCTTTGTTTAACTTTATAATAATATTGTGATCCTAATTTGACTCGAGGATCTGAACCTAAGACACTATTCCTAATGAAGGCATATCAAACAGCGCTAGAGGTCAATATTCTTGTCGTTAAAATACCGAAAACAGCAGGTGTACGTCGCATTATTTGAGTGATCGCGACATTACGCATATTAATGATATTCGAATTGATAATTAAACACGCGACGCTCAGACGTCTATACCACAGAATATTTTTTACTGTGTATATACACTCGCCGTTTTTATCAATTAAAAAAAACATACTGCAGTTACGTGAGTCGTTGTGCAGTTTCTAATGGAATGGCACAGAAGTGATCGACGTAAGTGATATCTTAAGTACCTATTAAGCAAGTAACATTAAAAATGAGTAAACGTTACTCAGCAATGAGTCGTATTATATCTTCTCTACTATATAAAAATAAGTCAGGTTTTCCTTCCTGACGCTATAACTCCAGAACGCACGAACCGATTTCCACGGTTTTGCATTCGTTGGAAAGGTCTCGGGCTCCGTGAGGTTTATAGCAAAGAAAATTCAGGAAAAATTTCAAGGTAGGGTAGGGGTAGTTGAAAGTTTCCATCGAGTTTCACGCGGACGAAGTCGCGGGCGTCCGCTAGTTACTTCTAATAAATGATAATAAAATTAGGTTATTATAAGTTTGCAACATTGTTAAGTCAAAGATAGAGCCTCCGTTTTTAACAAAATCGGTAAAATAAGTAACTTTCTTTGAGTCGCTATTTGAAGCAAAGCTTCATAAAAACGTACCTACTCGTAAAAGCACAGCTTACTAAAAAGTTATTACATTTTCATATCTGCCTTTCGTGATTCGGGATGTAATATCACCAACTTTTAATTGAGAATTGTTTTACTGATAATTTCTTTGAAGAAAATTTCGAGAAAAACTCCGTATTACATAGCCTGTCAGAGGATCTCATCATCCACAATAGCCATTACTTGTCAGTTTTAATCGTAGTATTAGTAGTCGGATGTAATCTTTAAGACGACTCCAGATACCTATAGCTGCAAGTGTTCATAAGCACATAAGGCGCGCGGGGTGACACTGTCTGGGGTGACACTGTCGCTGCGCCCCTACGTAACTGGTGATACCTAAAATTTTGTATAGCGCTGCTTAATGCTATAATAATTTTGTCTTAACCTAGAACCTTGTAATCCGCCGCATTCGCTAACCACTTATAGAATCCGTTACAATATTCTACTAGATATTTCTAATCGATTGAACTAACTTTAGCACTATCTGTTGTGGGTTGAACTATTTTACTTTATTCTAGTACGACCACGTCGCAGTTATTTAGCGCAGGTATTGCGATATTGCACGCTATGCGGATTGTTTTAATGCGTTTGATTGAAACATCATTGTTTAAACACCTTCCGATGTAAATTAAATTACTGTAAGCGTTAAGTCTGTTTGATCCTTTTGTTCTATTCTATAAGTTAAATGGGTCAGTCATATAATATGATCTATATTGCAGGGAACAACTGTGTGGTTCGGTGGTTAGACTGTGTGGCTATGGATTTTGAGATCCTGAGTTCGAGTCCTGGGCTGTAAAATACTGAGATTTCCTTTCTATTGCGACGTGGTTGCTCTACCTACCCCTTTCTCCTTTAAGGAGGGAGGGGTAATTTAGACTCACCAAGCTCCGCCAATCCTCATCCATACATTGTTTTAAAATAGGCACATAGTAATCAATTGCAGGGCACATAAGTTAGGAACATACGTAACCTACGTAACCTACGTATAACCTACGTAAGACCTAAGTATATCCTCTCGGGTCGGCAACCATAATCTTAAGCCCGAAATATAAGGACAGTTATGTGGCGGAAATAATAAACATTTCCTTCAAACAAGCCCTTCCTTGGATGTACCTACTTTAAATTGTCTATCTTACTGTTAGATCAGTTCGGATGGTAGATTTCGCTAACGTAAAGAAAATTCTAGAACAAAGAACAACAATAATTTAATGTAGGTATTTATGACAACTAAGACAGGATTATAGTCCAACCCTTGTTTGGTTGATTGGCATTTGGCAACCCTGACAACAATTCGAATTTCGAACTCGATCGAGGCCGAACTGGCTCATATCTGAATTTTGCATACCGCATCAACGGATGGCAACGCAAACTTACGTTTGCTGTCCCCGAACTGATATTTAACACACAAATGAGTTTAACACCACGCCGTAAAGGTGACAATCGTGTGGCTTGTTTCTTTGGCCCGCATTTAATATCGATGTTCAGTGGGCAGTACGGCGCATGCGTGGTGAACCTAGAATCTCCACCTGCGACGTTCTCGCGTCAGTGACGTTCTAGTCCTGTACACAACTACATAGCTCTCGTTCAGTTTAGTCCGCAGCTCCTCGAACTAATTCATTAGCTACCATTTAAATTCGAGGATTACGTTCGTTGGCTTTGGTACAGCATGCGCTTTTTTCTTTTTTTTTTTTAAATCATGCGTATTGATTCAAATGAGGAAACGTCATACTTGCATCATTAGGAAAGACAGAAATTCACAAATTAAAATAGAAATATTAATAATTAACGGACGCCTGCTACTTTGTCCACGTGAAAATCAGTTTTTTACAAATCCCGCGGGAATCATGGATTTTCCAAAATAAAAAGTAGCGTATGTGTTGATCAATAACCTCCCCTATCTACTAGTGAAAGTCCTAGTAAAATCGGTTAATTCATTCCAAAGCTGACAGCATAGACAAAATCTTAAAAAAGCTTGATTGTTATTTCATCATCACCGCCAGCCTATGGACGTCCACTGCTGGACATAGGCCTCTTGCGTTATTTACAAACATTTATGAACAAGTAAGATTTATGAACAAATATTTAAAAAGATAACTCTCAAAATGAGGGACTTTTCATACAAACTTTCAACCCCTTTTATTTTTATTTTAGGGACACAAAGTAATCATTGGTTTGCTCCAAGGTCCCATTTAAAATTTAGCCATGAAAAGTTAAGCCGACAGACAGACTTACTTTCGTATTTACAATATTAGTCTAGATTGATGTTGTTTTAATTCTGAATTTTGCTTTAATATTTTAAAAACCTTTGTAACTAGAAATTATTTTAAATTGCCTATAATTATTATTTAATTATATTATTTTTATTATTGTTCTTAAGATACGAAATAAATGAAAATCTCAGAATGTAGATACTTATTTGCGAAGTAGTTCTTTTATATAAAAATCTGTGCCATTTCATTCTTGTTCACAGCACTATATTATTGTAGAGGTAGAGGTAGATGAGTTTTTGTATTACGATTTTTTGTTCCTACTTTACGACACGAAGTAGGAAATTGGGCGGAAATTGCTCAATTGTGTCTAGAGCGTTTACGTAAAATAATAATATCTAATCGGATGGGATAAGAGCCGTTAAGCCCAGTGGATATGACCTCTACAGTGGTGTGGGTTCGAATTCGGTCCGGGGTTTAAGTATCACGTGTCTCAAACGGTGAAGGCAAAACATCGTGAGGAAACCTACATACCTGAGAATTTTCTCATTTCTCTGCGTGTGTGAATTCTGCCAATCCGCATTGGGCCAGCGTGGTAGACTATTGACCTAACCCCTCTCATTCTCAGAGGAGACTCGAGCTCAGCCGTGAGCCGAATATGGGTTGATAATGAAGAAACGGATGGCAACATCACGTCGATAAGATGAGAGCTGAGAAATGTGCTTACAGTTAAATTATTTTGTTTCCTCTTCATTTTTAAGGAAATGTTTGAAAAAGAGCTAGTCTACATCTACAAGTGAAGTATGTATTGCAGAAGAAGTAAGTAATAAGCGAGGAATACTAATAAAATGAGACAGTAAAAAAATGTTTATGTATTTGCTAATCTTTGGAAATACCAGTCTTATTTCGAAATGTCTTGTAGATTCATGATGAGTACCTAACATACGTTGGCTAAGATAAGTTTATGGCTTATTGGTTGCTTGCGTAATTGACCGGGTCCGCTAGTTAGGTTATACACGCAAGGAAACTACGATGTACAGCTAGTATATTATATTAAGTAATAAGGGTACCAACTGTTAAGCAACAGGTAAGACAAGAAAGGTAAAGTAACACTCCGTTTTCCCCAGCACCTGCAATATGGGTATCTACAAGTCAAGAGTGAATAGGCATCTTTTAGGCAAGCGCGTTCGGCCAAAGGAGCATCATCGCTTAGCATCAGGCGTGATTGCAGCTAAGCGCTTGCTTATACAAAAGAAATAAAAAAGAAACTTTCCCTTACGTATTATTAGGAGAGCTTTCCCTCCTTGGTCAGTGTTCCCCGCACTAGGGACAGGTTACCAACGTAGTTATAACCAAAGCAGATCGCTTTGATTGCGCCGCGCACAGCGGTGTCCACGGCCGGTATAATTACACTAATAGCTGCTATAACCGCCTTGTGCAGCTTGTGCCTGTGCTCTCATTCGCACAAGAGTTTTTGTAACGGACGTTAAAAAAAGTTCAAATACAACAAATGTATTCCCAAGCACTCTTATATGTTCACACGACAGCGTTTTTAAAACACGACGCTTGGTTATAGAGATATGTTGTACATTCAATTTTGGGCGTTGGAAATGGACCATATACTACTTGATACGAGTACTATACGCTAAGCCCGCCAACGCATCGCTTTTTTAACTCTCGTGCGAATGAGGCCTCGTCACAAAATAAATCTACGGCCTCCTTGGTTCAGTGTGTTTAGTGTCACGAGATCTGGGTTGAAATAGGGATTTATATGAGATATTGAGTTGTTCTTTCTCCTAAGAAACTTTCAATTGAAATTCTCAGCCCGGATTTGGGCAGTGGTGGTGTCCGTCGGTCCTGGTTACCTATTCGTTAAAGAAACATCCCCCTAAGCCCGCCAATTCACATTGGAGCAGCGAAGTGCGGTCTAAGCTTCATATCCTCTTTTATAAGACTGGCTTTGTAGTGAACCGTTAAAATAGGCTGATAGTCATGAACTCTTAACTAAGCCAAGGCGATGAAAGAAAACATTTTAAATTACTTAATCATCATCATCATATCAGCCGATGGACGTCCACTGCAGGACCTAGGCCTTTTGTAGGGACCAAACATTTTTTAGCCGCCTGCATCCAGCGAATCCCTGTGATTAACTTGATGTCGTCAGTCCACCTGGTGAGGGGTCGATTTTTGGTGATTTTGGTTCTGATTCGATAATGCAGAGATATTTCGAACTTTAAGAAACAGGAATTCATTTAAGTAGAAATTCATGATAAACATAATAGATTTTATAAATGACTAGCGGACGCCCGCGACTTCGTCCGCGTAAAAATCGATGTTAACTTTCAACCCCTATTTCACATTCTATTTTGCAAGTTTTATAACTTATAAATAGTCCACTTATCATTTTACATTTACAAATGTACCTAGAAAAATTAAGGACTTTCCGTACAAACTTTCTACCCCTACTTCACTCATTTTTGATTTTGTTTTCGCGACAAAAAGTATCCTATTATCCTTCTACGTATTATGGTCTCAAATCGTCTTAAGTATCATTTGAATTCATTCTGTAGTTTCAGCGTGATGCCCGGTCAAAAAAAAGGCAAACAGACAGACAAAAAATAGAAAATAGGCTTCAGTATCGATTTCCTACCTCTACCCTACTCCTACCCTACCCGTACCCTAACTGTATCCTACCCCTACCCTACCCGTACCTTACCCTACCCGTAATTTCTTCCCTTTCCCTACCCATAGGATAGGGGTAGGCCCTACCCCTACCCTACCCCTAACCTAGGCCTACACTCCCCTACCCTGCCCTACCCCACCCTACCCCTACCCTACCTTTACCCCTACCCTACCCTACCTGTACCCTACCCTACCCTGCCCTATATCTTCCCTACCTTACCCCTACCCTTAGCAAAATCGGTCCAGCCCTATGAGCGTGGTGCGATGACAAAGGAAAATAGAGACTTCTATGCTAAAATTATAATCTTTGGACCTACTGGACCGATTTGAAAGATTGTTTTACCAATAGAAAGCTACGTTATTTGCGAGTGTAATAGACTATGTTTGATTCCCATATTCACACAGGAACGGGAACTACGTAATTGAAAGCGCGGGGCGTCATGTAGCGGAATTTCTGCGTCTTTTAGAAATTTTGCATTATCTCCGAAACTTTTTAACTAATTAACATACTATAAAGGGCAAATCTTATCTCCATAATATCCTTGTGATTATTAAATAATTTATTTTTATAAGGATTTAAGTTAAGTAGCATAAATAATGACGCAAACCTAAGTATATACAATTTATAATTTTTAAAACACAAAAGGTACTATATCTGCTAATATATAGAAGATAGATATATGGTGTCGCGGACTTTTTTGTAGAACTTTTAAAGATAAATAAAGCCTTCATACAATAATTTCAATTTTACACAATGGTTAAGGCAGCGCATGCGAATAAGTCTGCTTAAGAGGATTTTCGGCCCGACCTGTATGACAAAAACTGTGTTAACTCGGCGAATATATATCATACTAATATAAAATATAGCCTATAGCACTCCCCGATAACGTAGCATTCTACTGGTGAAAGAATTTTTGAAATCGGACCAGTAGTTCCGAAGATTACCCCATTTAAAAAATGTGACAAACTTACAAACTTACAAACTTTACCTCTTTATAATATTAGTATAGAAGTATAGATGTAGAGCCGCCATCTTTTGGGGATGCTCCGATTTCAGAATGAAACCTTTTTTTCTTTGGATTTTGGTGGGTTGTGCCGGGTTGTACCGGGTGGTTTTTCTCGTAATATTGGATGTACAATCGTTTGAGTTTTTTTATATTAATTGATAACCTTCGCTCTCGTTCGTTATTATCAGCCCACTATATACGAACAAGCTATGTTCCTTAAATTAATGAAATGAATAAAGAGCCCAAACCAAACATGTTGCTCCAATGCGGGTTAGCAGCTTTAGGATGACAATGTTTGATTTTCATTATCAGACAATGACTTGAACTCATATTTACCTGGCTTAATGTGTTGTCCACGTCACGGGGGTGTAAAACGACCATCTCCTAGCTAAAACTTTCTTGGAAGAAAACAAATCTCAATATTACTCGAACCCAGGACCTTGTGATACAAAAGCTAACCACAGAACCAACGAGGTAGTTGTCAATAAAAACTATAAACAATCGTGTGGAAGGGAAATGACGCAGCGTTTTGGCGCAGTGTCAGTTGTTACACAAGCGGCTCTTCTGCTGATTGTTTGCTTCTCGTTATCGAAAGGTTTCTGTGAGCTCCACGCGTCAGCTGCTGAGGCGGTGATATATGACACGACACTAATACCTACTTACATAAGAAAGTGGGGACTAATTAGTAATTATTATTAATTACATGAAATGTGACTTAGCGATCAAGTCTCGGATCCATAGGTCATCACTGGCAAGATGGGTGTTGGAGCGAGCTATGCTTGGAGTTTCTCTGCTTGATCGAATCAGAAATGAGGAGATCTGCAGAAGAACCAAAGTCACTGACTGAAGCTGAAGAAGGCAATGGGCAGGCCACACTGTTCGATGAGCCGATGGACGTTGGGGTTCAACCTTCAAAGGTGCTTGAATGGCGACCCCGCACCGGATAACGTAGTGTTGGTAGACCTCACACTAGGTAGACCGAGGACGTCAAGCAAGGAGCTGCTGGATGCTAAGGGCTCGAGACCGTTGTGTTTAAAAGTCCATGCAAGAGGCTTATGTCCAGTGTGTCTATCCGTCCGTCCATCGGCTGATAATGATGATAATGATGACATAAAATGTGTTTTATTTCCTTCACATTGCATTAGTGTTACAATATGCTTATTACAATTCATCATAACCATCATCATATCAGTCCAAGAACGTCCACTGCAGGACATAGGCCTTTTGTAGGGACTTCCAAATATCACGATACTGAGCCGCCTGCATCCAGCGAATCCCTGCAACTCGCTTGATGTCGTCAGTCCACCAACACTACGCTTTTTAGTGCGGGGTCGCCATTCCAACACAATCAATTATGATACAACTCAGTTAATTGGGACTCATCATCATCATCATTATCAACCCATATTCGGCTGATGACAGGAGTTAGGCCAGTCCACCACGCTGGCCCAATGCGGATAAACAGAACAAACACAACAAAAAACACACACACAAACGCGCAACCAAAAAAATCTCTGGTATACACGTTTCCTCACGACGTTTTTTCTTCACCGTTTGAGACACGTGATATTTATAATATTATTTGATTTCTTATAATGCACACAACTGGAAAGTTAGCCCCGGACCGGCTCCCATAAACGTGGAGCATTTTTCATTCTTAGTCAAAAAGAGGGGAGTTCTACTTGTCGGTCTGTGACCTCTGCACTCATTAGTACATCACACTGTAGACTCATGACGTCTGAGTTTCTGTATGTGTCATCGTAGATTCTGAACTAAACGAATCAGTTGTGATGCAGTTTTTTGTTGCTGAGGTGATCAATAACATGTTTGCTTCGTGCAAACGGTTGTTACGATAGCGTTTCTTTCTTTTTACATTTACACATTCTGAAGGTTTCTTTTTCTATACATCCAGACTTGTATGCTTCGTGTAAACAAGCATAACCTGCCAATGTCAGTCCGTACCAAGTTATAATACTCGTATATTTAGGCTACGTTTTACGTATTTTCAAGACGTTATTTATGGTGGTTTAGATTGTCCGAATTACATCAAAATATACACCATTTTATTCCTTAATCTGTTGTCATTGACATGACATAACATTTCGTTTTTTTCTTGTGTGACGTGACGTGTAGCAGCGACAGTGATTGTACCATTATTTTGTGGTAGAGGAAACACCTCGAGCAGGTCCCAGGACTTGTAACCTTCAGAGTAGGTTTAACGGATCCCTTCCGACTACTCAACACTCACCTTCCCTGCCCGACATGTTCTCCATGTCCACACTAAACAATTTATGATAACAATAATTACAATAAAAAACGTTATTGCACAAAATCACTAACGCGACTGGCAGCGTGACGTTGTCTACGCTCCTTCACAAGCAACTGAGATTATTAAGTTATCAAATACCCTCTTATTTATAACAAGATATCTCCCCTCTAAAATGACGTAAATATTAATTAATGTTAATACCAACCTGTAATCGAGGAATTTGCAACACTTGGTCGCATGTTAGTACCACAGTGAAGAAAAACATAGACAAAATTTCGTTCAATGTCGACGGAATCCCGGTCCTATTTCTGTCGTACGAATGCAATGAAAGAGATAGCAGTATTTTCGGTTGCTCCGCCAATTATTGAATTTTGTCTATTTCTTTCCATGAGATTATCTCGTAGGTCGCATTTATTGGACGGATTGAGTAGGTACGGTTAAGTTATAAACGAGGAGGTGGGTACATAAACAACGCTGACCTTTCGAGCGCTCCTAATAGATTACAATAATTTACAAATATCAACAATTATTTCATTAATTCACGGCTCGGCGCCTTTCGCAACAGACCTTAACCCCGATTGAACGTTTTTCTACCTTCTACCCGCACTGCGACTTAGGTATTATGTAAATTATACCAATTATTTATTGTTGATCTAAAGTTCAAGTTGAATTGACTTTGCGGACTTGTTTTTACTATTGTATCGCCTTGAATGTAATCGGATCTATGAAAAAAATTAAGCTGACTGAAAAAATATGTTGTTAGCCTCTGCTATTGCACAAGAATTACCTGATAGTATTCATTAGTTTAACATTTCGTGATACGGCCATTATTTTTTATGCGTCGTACTATGTCGTATTAGTAGTATCAAATGTTAATAAACACAAAATAAAAAACCGGACAAGTGACTGAGTCATACTAGCCAACCGACGGTTCCGTACAATTTGTTGGCACTTGGCTTACGTATCTGCATTTAATAAGTATTTAGAAAAACATAACTGAGTATAAGACGGTGTTACCTACTTGTCAAATTCTATGATGATATCAAAGATATATATTTATAGCACGGAATCCAAAAATAAATGAGAAGTGAGCACCTGCTAACTTTTAATATTGACGACATTTTGCTGGTTTTGCATTCTTTATTAACCGACTTCAAAAAAAGGAGGAGGTCGTCGGAATCTTTTTTTTTCTTTAAATTGTTTAGGGCTTCACTTTTTGACCATTAACTCGACTCTACTACAGGCTAACTTCTCCGTCAAACTTTTGAACGATGATATTGACGACGATGACGAGTTCTTCCAGTAGAGTAGTTCGATCGGTCATATATGTGGTAACGTGGCACACACTCTTGTGTCTGTTTGTGTAAACCAAAAGAATGTTCAAGTTACAACTGGAGCTAGTGGAAGGTGCAGTTGGTACGCACTCAGAAGGCACAAGATCCACTTCATTTACCGCCGCCTCAAGCGCCGCAATCATTCAGTACAGTTTTCTCACTACCAGCGGCGGCGCAAGGTATAAGCGGAGCGGCCAGTACTTATTGACTTACACTTACAAAACAAATTCATAATTCGTTTAAGGGTAATCGTACATTTTTCTATAACGTAAACAGGTATGAAATTTGGGAGTTTATTTTTGTAATGTAAGTCAGATTCATGGGGATAGTAAAAATAGGCATAATTTTGGAAATGCCATCTTAAGGGCACACGTAGAAAACGAAAAATATTAGATACACAAATACAACGATATACGAAGTTGCGGGTGTCTGTCCGTATATTATATAAGTCCGTTTAAGAAGCAGGTCTCGTCTCGGTTCAAAGTCACACCATAGCAAGCTTCGAGCTTTACAAAAGACTAAGTGGTTCACGTTTTTCTAGCCCACAGGCTCGATTCAAAGCTTTTGCATTTCTCAAACCGATCTATTAAGAAGCCTCCAGCAAATACCGGAAAAAGAATTGACTTATCTTGCTTATCAAAAGCTTATCGCTTAGAGCAGACAGTTCAGGTAGGGTAATCTTCACCGTATCTCAGCATTGCTAATCAATCAACTGCCGCCTGCAGTAAGAGACTGGACGCGGAAAAATAGAAAGTGATTTATATGTTTCCAATTTAAGTTCCCATGTTGTGATAAGATAACTCGTATTCTAATGTTTCTCATTGGTCATAGATATTGGAGGCGTTTGCTAGGTATTTACGAGTGTAGATAGTCGTGCATATTGGACGGGATTTAGATATTACAAACAAATACCTATTACCTAAGTGCAAGATCTAGATCTACGCTAAGGTACATTTAAAACTCATTTCTAAATATAGAATAGTTATCTACTGTAAGCTTAACGTTGTATAATTTTGAACTAACTAATCAGAATAAACTTAGTATGTAAGAATGGTTGCTTACAAATGGTAGCAGAAAACCTTGTCGCTTACGTTGTTTATGAATGCCTTTTAGAGTCAAAACAAAACAGAATTGGGGTGTTGTAGTTAAACACAACTTCGGAAATTCGGCGCAAAGCAGCACTGCAATGTGCTTTCTTTAAATATTTTTGATTATTTGTCGAAGTAAATAAATTTTGACCATCTAAAATCTTATTTTAAATGTAAAGCTATCGCCTATAGCAGAGCGACACTACGCACATCATTCTAGCAGCAAGTCTCAAATTGCACTGAATCTAAGACTACTACCTACACCTGTGAATCTAAGACTGGTGTGTGCTACTAAATATCCAACCAAAACTTTTGTAACACTGCTTGGTGGTAATGAGAATGTCGACAATTATTTCCTGAACGTTCACGATCACTAAATCTCTCATAAATATCAACCAAGTTGAATAGCTCACTACACTCCCAGACTTTCCATCTTATAGAAGACGTGACGCAAGCTTAAAAATTAGATCAATCACGGTATAAAACTGCGGATTGATGAGTTCACGGTTATTTACTTCTGTTCGACTAATCACTATTTGATACTGATGATAATGACCAGGGCCGATGGTCAACTCCTGTCTTTGATATTAACACAATGAATTACTTGGAAGAAAGAAAAGCTCATTATTTCATTGGCCGTACCAGGACCTTATGATCAGGAACCACCACATACATAACACACCATTAGGGCAGCTTAGTTTAGTTTGTTAAGAAACTTTCTTATTATTCAAACCCGCGGGCGCCTGTGTCTTGCACCACACGCCGCACAGTCGGCACACGACGCAGCATTACTCATAGCCGGTCAAACGCTCCCGGGGGAGAGCGGGACGGCATGTCGTCCCTCCTTGTCCACTTCCACTTTACGGGTCTTTTTTTTCGATTTTCTGATCTAATTCCAATATCCCCCGCATTGTCTCCGTACGCGGGTGAAGCGATTTTTGTAGGGTCTATTCAGTTTTTGCTACTATGTATCATTATGACGGTCTCCGTGGCGCAGTGCGGTGGATTTACAAAACGCAGGTTCTGGGTTCGATCTCCGGCTGAGCATTGAGGTTTTCTTGATTAGTCCAGGTCTGGCTGGTGGGAGGCTTCGGCCGTGGCCAGTTACCACTCTACCGGCACAGACGTACCGCCAAGACGATACGATGTCGTGTAGAAACTGAAAAGGGCGTGGATTTGCATCCTCCTCCGAACAAGTTAGCCCGCTTCCATCTTAGATTGCATCATCACTTACCATTAGGTGAGATCGTAGTTCTGGGATAACTTGTAACTAAAAAATAAAAAAAAATGTTTTGCGGGTTTGTAAGTGCGCTATTATTGGCTCATAAATAGTGAACAGACTCAATGACTTTCGAGTTTTAAATTACTTTAATTGCAGTTTCATTGTCTACACGAATCTAGTTAGTTAAAAAAAATTAAAAGCGAAAATCTTATTTCCAATTTCATCACAAAAAGATTAAATCAATACTAAATCTCTAAATTATATTATATTTCTTAAAGATATACTCGTATCTATTCGAATTGAGACCGTAGGTAATTCTAATACTGTAATGTTTAATCAGTAGTTAGGTATAAGACCAATCAAATAAGTTGAACCAAAATTTACAATTAAGTCTAAATAAGTATTAGACGAAGTAGTAAATGTAAATAATTTGAAAATTTTGTACGCGATTGTAATCGATCAATGTCTTGCTAAAGCTATGGTTACTCTTGGCATCTCTAACCATAAGTACGTCGCTAACACCCGAAAATGTGACGTATGCAAGTACGTACTTACTTGCATATTTCAACTTTAGGCCGCTTACTACGTACTAGGTAATGTTTTTGACTTTGGCTTTAACTTAAAAGAAGACAAACAATAAACATCTATGACAGCAAAGTATATTGACACTTTTCTCACGTAGAAACACTAGAAAGTATTTATTTGTCGTTTTTAATATCCCTGTGTGTCGGGATAATAAATAAATGCCATGACGTGTGTAATTGTGATCACATGCCGTGAGAACGAGCGCCACAACAGCCGTAACTCTGCCGCGTTCATTACTTTGCTGTAGCTTTGTTTGCAGTAATCCATTCTATTTGTAATCATATTTTAATCTCTTACAAATTAATATACCAGTATACATAATGAAAAGCTTTATTACTAAAGTAATTGGAATATTGTATTCAATTGATTTAATAAATGTTATGCTTAGTTGTTTAAACATTAATTTTGTTAATGTAGTATTGCAGTTTTTCATTACTTTTTCAAGATTTATTTCAGTTATTTTCTGCCGTTTTTAATAGTGCTTTTTAAGTCCAGACGCAAAAAGGGTGTTATAAGTTTGACGTGTCTAACTGTCTGTCAGTCTGTCTGTGGTACCATAGCTCCCGAATGGATGAAGCGATTTCAATTTAGTTTGTAGTGTATGAAATCATCTTTCATACAAAACAAACTAATGTGAAGATAGTTTGACTGTTACTGATAATCGAGGATAGCCATCTATCCGTAATCTTGGGTAGGTTATTGAAAACGGCCTTAAGATGTTTTACTGTGTACAGATGTACTTTCAGGCCGCGTACTGTACCTACGCAATAAAAGCAAGCAGTATTGTGTCGTAGTATCGCTGTTCCCCACTAATCCTAACTCCTGTGTCTTTATTAAGAGCGCGGGCACTGATAGAGCACGCATTCTAAAATACTTACGCGTCAGAGACGGATGTTTTGACTGGCATCGATTGTACACGGGTGTAGTAGGTTACTTTGCGACTTTGCTTTACCTGCTTTGAAATATAAATCTCTCTTTACTTTTTAAGCCTTTATAAATAAAAATACGAAAGAATTTGTACTAAGATGTCACCCAGGTCCGTTTTCCTTTAATCTTCAATGTCGCGTCAAGATGTTGATGAGACGGGTGTGATTCCGCTATTTTATATTCGTCGGTGTAATATTCGTCTATAACAAGTTTTATTAGAATTGGATCTTTATTTCTATGGGATGCCAAAAATAAAATGTCACTAACAACAACCTTGCCATGGAAATAAGCGATGTCACATCGCTGTAACATTACAGAATGCGGGGGCTTCTTGAGTTTGAGAGTTTCTTGTCTGATCTATTGCGTACTATGGTACCTACTAACTATGCACACTTTTTGGCACATGCCGATTGTTAGAGCAAAGTAATATTTATTTCAAAAAGCTAATAAACGAGTACCTATTTTAAAACATTTGTGTTACTTTTATACATTGCTTCTATTTATTATAGATATATCGTAAATACTAAAATGAACATGTTCAACACGGAACCGATCGGCCTGGACCTGAGGTATGCCCTAAATTTGAATAATTTTTTAATATTTTCTGTGGTATTGTCATCAATTAATCAATACTGCAGACTGCTAACGTGTTCGAACGCGCTTAAATTACTTAAAACGAAAACTATAAATCTTAGTGGCTTCCAATTACAGATATAAAATAAAAAGGTAACTTTTTATATAGTAAAAGAATGCTCTAAAAAGCTCCACAGGGCTCGCTCAAAGGCGACCAACAAAACCACGAAACCACAGAGCTACAATTGGCTCCACAGTTTACCATCGGGACGGCACCAAACTAAACAATCGCTTTTCTTTTTGCAGGTAAACAACCCTCGCAATTGTTGCTAACTACGGAGAACAGACGATCAATACAACACAATACGATATGTTGAGGTAGAGTAGAAAAACTAATATAAATATAATGGTAAATATGTAATACTTTACTATTATTATAAACAGATAAAGTTTTGTGAGTTTTGTTTTAGGGGTAATTTACTAAGCCGATTTAGAATTTTCTTTTCAAGATTTGACCAGTATCCTTGTGTGTGTATACTAGTAGAAGAAAAAAAGTTAAAATTAGAATTATTAAAATATCTCGATTGTCATAACTTTATCTAAAATAACGACTTTTAAGAAATTATCTCTATTGTAATACGAGTGCACTTAAGTAAAGTTCGCCATTCACCTGCCATAGCTGTTTGATTATTTTACCGATTTTGTAATCTATTCTAACTTACAATTTTGCTACATATTTATGTTCACATGCTTTTTCATTGGATACTCATATTGACTGCAATGAATCATTTAAGAAGATATCCGATTTTTATGCTTACTTTCACCACCTATATCTTGTAAACGGCTTAGCCAATTTTAATGAAACATCTTAAAACCATCACTGGAAAACCAGCTTTATAATTTAAAAGTGCATCCAAATCGATTAACCCGTTTAAGAGGTTCCACGGACACAGACAGACAGCGGTCAAACTAATAATACGCCTCTTTTTGCGTCGGGGTTAAAAATAGTCTGATGCTGACAAAAAGCTTGATTACCAACACTGCGGTATCCGGTGCGGGGCATGTTAACATTTTCTAATACATTCAACATTAAACACGTTTGTTTCATACACGCTAATCGCTCGGAAAACGTGAAGGTATCTGTTGGACTAAAAACCTGTGATGGACAGACCAACTTCAATGTTATAAATGCTAAAACTGTGCCAACTTATGCTCCTAACACGTTATTAGAAAGTCACTCAGCGAGTGATGGAGCAAGGTATGCTTGGAGTTTCTCTGCATGATCGAATCAGAAACGAGGATATCCGCAGACGAACCAAAGTCACTGACATAGCTCAGCGAGTCGCGAAGCTGAAGTGGCAATGGGATGCTGGAATGGCGACCCCGCACCGGAAAGCGCAGTGTTCGATCCCCTACTAGGTGGACCGAGGATATCAAGCGAGTTGCAGGGAGTCGTTGGATGCTGGCGGCTCGAGACCGTTGTGCTTGGAGGTCCATGCAAGAGGCATATGTCCAGCAGTGGACGTCTATCGGCTGATAATGATGATGATGATGTGAAGTCTGCCAATCCACATTGGGCCCGCGCGGTGAACTATTAGCCTAATCGCTCTCATTCTGAAAGCAGACTCGTCCTCAACAGTGAGCCGATCAGGGGTTGTTATTGATGATGATGGTACGGTGGCTGTCTGTGACAAGGTGTCTACTGTCTGTGGATATTATTCGTTCAACGAGTCAGTACATTTAAGTAATTCAGTTATTCATTCATTCACTGTTCTTTTGCTTATTTGCCGTTCAATATATTTTATTAATTAATAAAATTAATAAAATTAATAAATGAGACAGTCGACCTACCCCCATATACCAATATGGGGCATGTCAGACTATTGCAACCTCGCGATCCATGTAGAAAAATGCCAAACGTTTTGTAGAAGTTTCCACGAAGCCATTCCAAGAAGCCAAGGCTGCCTGTCCACCAAAGCGAAGCGAGTATGCGGAGCGGAATTGCAGACTATGTTAAATAAATAAATGTTAAATTTAATTATTTTTTTAAATTAAACTAGCTCGCATGTCCTAGTCCACTTAAGAGGAGCGGAGATTTTGTCAATCCTATTGGTTAATATATTTTCTCCGTTTCTATGCTCCGCTGCCTCGCTCCGCTTCGGTGGACTAGTAGCCTAATGTAGCTACATAGTTACAATGCAGCGAGTTTCCGAGAAGCAAGAACTGGTCTGAGTCAGCTGCGAGTGGCGACCTTAGCCCGGTGCAGAGTGACACACTTCCGGTGCATTGCTCATAGCCTGGTAACACCGCAGAATAGGTGATACTACCAGTTACCAAACATGTGATTGAATAGGTAATTGGATTGGTACATTGAGGTATACGTAACTTGGGCCTGTAGCCATGTGACACGTCGATTATTTTTCTACAAACGTTAACGCTTCGAAAACTAAGAAAATTTATGGGAATGGCAGATCCGGATGATAACTTGATCATGTGACCTGTCGCTAGCAAATGTCATTTCCATACATTTTTAGTTTTGGAAGCGTTAGCGTTTGTAGAAAGAGTATCGTCGTGCCACGTGGATACATGGCCAGGCTGCTTTAGGAGGGGATATGGAGCTTCGACCCACCACAGCTCCAATGCGGGTTGGCGAGATTAGGGTGAACATTTTAAATGAACAGCCACTATCGGATGTTGATGATAATGAACGGAACCGACGACTTAACGTGCTCTCCATGGCACGGGGTGTAACATAATCAACTACCCAACTCCAGGCTGAGAATTTAACTGAAAATTTCTTAGAAGAAAGAAAAACTGAGTCTGTCATCTACCCAGGATTCAAAACTATGACCTCATGATCCGAAACCCTATAGGATAACCACTGTGACACAATGCTGTGTACAAAACATACAAAACCGTCCGTATTACTTAAAACAGTGCTTTGACTGTAACATAAAATGGCTACCTATTTGTAATTGTATTATAACTAACGCAATATCCTGCCGCTCTCTGAAACTGTCGCTCGGGGCGGCGAGGGGCGCGGCCGGCGAGGGGGGGAGGGGGGCAGCAAAGGTTATTGCAATTTATTGCTTTATGACTCGCTCATTTTGAGTTAAGGGTGACCGAGCACGGGGCTGTACAACGCTTTGACGGTAGACCACAGCGTTGCTGCAATAGTCGTCATCATAACTATCGGCCTTTAATTATATTATTGTCTACTGGAGGACGGACATTTATTAAATATAAATAACAACTTATTTGTTTACACTTAATTTATTTTTAAAAATAAATCTTTTTTCCGTCACAATACGCGCCGATACTCAAGGATTCGCCGTCACTAGCTTAATTTACCCATCTGTCTTTTGATCTAACTGCCAAAGTTTATGTACTAATATGATTATTTGAACAACAATGGTTGATTGAATATTCCTCTCATGACGGTTATTTAGTGAGGAAGTTCCGAGTATTTTATATATTCTCGTATTGACCATATGAATATCATT
Source organism: Bicyclus anynana (assembly GCF_947172395.1). Classification (NCBI taxonomy): domain Eukaryota; kingdom Metazoa; phylum Arthropoda; class Insecta; order Lepidoptera; family Nymphalidae; genus Bicyclus; species Bicyclus anynana. The sequence continues at coordinate 16,790,294 of NC_069093.1, forward strand.
ATATACTGTACGTGTATAAACTTTACTTTTTACGCATTCTATATATAAAAAACCCATTAAAATCCTTTGCATAGCTTAAAAGACTTAAGTGTACATATCGGCTGTATATCACTCAGTTGTATACTGTTTAGAGATAAACGTTGTAATGCAGATGCCCTAAAAGTAAAGTAAAGCGTATTTATTTCTCATAAAGCATAGTTCACTAAGCGTTTTATTAACAATTTTCCAGGTATTAAAATACCTTCAGCGTAATATGTAATGTTATATTCGATTACGACTGTAGTTTAAAGGTCAAAGTCGCTTTGTGTTCGCGATCTTTAATATTGTATGAATGACGCATGCGTTTTAGAATTGCATATAAATGCCAATACCTGTAAATAAATGATAAACGATTAACGAAACGATAGAATTTTAACGATGCAGCATTTTAAGCTGGAATAAAAACTGGTCATATGGAAGGAAGGTATATTACATGAGTATACATATAAAAATAGTTTACTTACGAATACCTACAATAAAATATAGAAACGGAGTGAAATTTTACGCTAATATGCAAAACTACTAAACGGATTTTAAGATTTTTTACAAGTAGATTAAGGTTACTTAGATCAGGGAAAACATGGCATTAGTTTTTTTTTTTAAAGAATATTTGCCATAAACTTTTTTTTAAAATATGATCAATAGATATAGAGTGACTGGTATTTTTATAAATCGAACGTATAAAAAATATATAAAATCAACCGAAATATTTTCGGACTGGCTATTGCAAATATATCAAATTGACGAGGAATATTCTCCGGAAAACTATCTTTAATTAAAAACATTAGTTAGGAAAATACGATACTACAGTCAGACAAGCAGACGTGGTAACTTGTCAAACCCTCTATTCCGTCAGTGGTTAAAAATGTGACACAATTAGCATTAGGGGCGCATACGAGGGTAGAAGCAAAAAAGCGCGCCAAAGCACGGGAAGTTCGGCCCGTAGGCGCGGAAATGAGACGCGCTCGGGTTATCGATGTTTCTCGGAACAGATAACTTATCTTGGACATGTAATAAATTATAATGAGCTCGGTTTCGGTATCGATGTTCCTCTTAACCTAACTGGAATTATAAACGCGAATGTCAGTTTGTTACCTATTATAATAACTATATATTCTTTTTGCAATAGTTGTCTGGAAATAGTATCCTATTATACTATCCAGAAAAAGTACTTTTCCAAAATTAAAATGATCGTCTGGCTACTTGATTCATAAAAATTGGTTAATTTTACAGCCAGGTATAGTCTGACGACTTCTGGTGGATGGCATACCTTATTATGTACATATAAGTATTAACAATATTGTGTCAGGTAAAAGATAACGTTTATTTAAGCAGTGCACATCACACAATCTCAGAAAACACAATTCATGAATGTCATCATACCCGGTAATTTATTATATTTATTAATAATATGTTTTTGCTAAACTCGCGACTCATTTTTCAATACATATTATAGTGAATGATATTTATTGTAATCTGAACTAGCAAACAATTTTTACTATCCCCAATAAGATTTACAACAAACATCGTTTGTCCGTCAACTGGACAACGTCACCACTCTCTACTGGTTTACATTCCGCGGTTATCGATAGTCATCACATCACTATGCGCCATCAAGAGCGAGCTAAAAGATACCCAAAACATTTGACTGTCACTCGACAACGCGTCCTTATCTTTTGAACCGATCATCCCTTTACGAATTCGAACATCTACAACGATCCGATCGTTCAAAATTGGTATTTATCGATGTGTGATTAATCGATTAGGCTTAGTCCTAAGTAGCGATAAATAATAATAATCGAAATTTATTAAAATATTCTTTCTAATTACAGAATCGTAATATGCATGCTTTGACCTCGAATTATGCACTCGCAAAACCTCACAGCACCAAATATGAGAAATTTTCACTACAGTTCGTTACATGTAGGATAGAGCGGGTGACATTTCGTTTCACTCTTGAAAGTTTGCCGCAATACGATAATACTACGTATTCTGAACGTCATACAGGCGACTGTCACTGTACCCATGCTATCTGAAAAACACTTTAGTTAGCAAAGCTTTCGTAGCGGCGCGGCATCACCCGCGTGACTATTTCTTTACACGTTATGGCAGTCTGGTACTTTGCGAGACGCCGCCGTCAGTCTCGCGGTCATTCTTACTCACTCACTGGACTCACCCACCACACACACCGTAGACACAGTAAAAATATATATTTTTATTGTGCCGTAGATGAATGAAATATGTATCTTAATGCATGTATAAGTAGTAAGTTATCATATTTGTTGCAAAGGGTATCAAGACGAAGCAACTTTTTAATAACAACTATTATTGTAACTAGTAAACTAGTTTTAATATCACACGCTGTGAAACGTGATAGATACCATATTCCTTAATCGAAAAGACTTATGAAGTAAAGCTAAACTTATGAAGTATTTATAAGTTCACTAGAAACTAAAATTCTAAAGTGGTTAAATTATAGCCACTTTAGTATTTTAGATAGGTTGGATTTATATTTATATCAGCTAGCTCTGTCTGTCCTCCCTTTCCTTTCTTTTCTTTTTTATTAATTTATGTTGTTACTGTACTGTATAATTAATAATTATCATTAAATAATATTTTTTTTTTAAGAAAAAACTACCCGTCCATCAATCGAACCCATATCTGTACTTAGTTGTTGAGAGTCGAAGTTGTTGTTGCCGTGCATACATTTTGAAATGTATATTTATATCGATATCGATGTATTAGTCCACGGTAACAATGCACATCACCGGAGGTCGCTACCTGAGCCTGGGCTTAGGTAGACGGTTCTGGGAAGCGCGTCACTTGATAACAGCGAGGAGTAAACAACTCTCAGTTTACTACGAAGTTCCCACAGAACACAGTAACTCTTACATCGACAATATTCCGCAGTATAGAGTAGTATATCCGATATGTTGTTTTCATTTCCTTGGCCAGAATGCTCAACAATATTTTAATCATATGTAAAACTAGCCTACGCCCTCGCGTTTGACTCGCATGGTTTCCGTCCTGTAAGTACTCAGTGAAGATGTAGTTGCCTAATGCTAAAATAATTTGTAATATCGATCAAGTAGTTAATGGGTTAAATTGTAATAAACAAACACACGAAAAATCAAACCTTACCTCTCTACAATCAAACCTTACCTCTTTTCACTTTAGACAGACGTGATAGCCCAATGGATTTGACCTCTGCCTTTGATTCGGAGGGCGTAGGTTTGAATCCGATCAGGGGCATGCACCTCCACCTTTGCAGTTATGTGCATTTTAGGAAATAAAATATCACGTGTCTCAAACGGTGAAGGAAAAACATCGTGAGGATATACCTGAGATTTTTTTTAATTCTCTGCGTGTGTGAAGCCTGCCAATCCGCATTTGGCCAGCGTGGTCGACTAAGGGCTAAGTGTGTGTGAGAAGAGAGGCGTGTTTGCCCAGAGAATGCATACCTACAATAATTATTATAATATTTGCGGGGACGATAATTAATATGTTCATTCTAATTTTGAAGGTATTTAAACTTAGACGGCAGGAAACAAATGTCGGAAATTTATTAACAACATACATTCAACGATTCCGGCATGATATTGCATAGAATTTAAGGCTTTTGGGGTTATATGTTCAATAAACTTGTATTTCTACCAATTTAGCCCGTAACCACTACATAACATGCCGTAACCATTTTTGACTGCCTTCTTAATTCTTATTGCAGTAAATGTCATTGAAAAAATTAAATCACAGAAAAAAGTCGTAGGCAAAATAGTCTTATTTAAAAAATATATTCATTGGCTATAATATCGGCTATATTACCTACTTAATTTATTTATAAAATTTTCAAGACCAAGTAAACATCATCATCATCATCATTATTATCAATTATCATGTCTGCCGATGGACGTCCATTGCAGGACATAGGCGGCATGGGCATAGGTCTTCTTGTAGGGACTTCCAAACATCACGATACTGAGCCACCTGCATCCAGCGAATACCTGCGACTCGCTTGATAAACAAATACCAAAACAAAAAACTGACAAAAAAAACTCTCAAGTCTTAACCGATCAACCTCACTGCCACAAACAAAAAAACACCAGGAGTACATAACTGTGCAGCGGTCGTGCGCACACGCATGCTATCCTATCATTACTAATGAGTAATAACAAAGCGCAACGACAGTGATTACAAGTTGTAGGGCACCAGCTGTCCGGGTTATCGCCGACACTAAATTACGCCCTAACGTGCGCGCCGCGGGCGGAGACGTGCGGCGGACCTAGTTCGTAAATTATCTATAAGTACATGGATCTCTTTACAGAGATACTTGCTTTTGCCCTCGGCTTGTTTCAAATGAATTTAGTCTTAATAGCTCAACAGTGGAAGGCTTGAATGAAATTCGAAAGGATACAATTTCAATTATCAGCTTTATAAATGTTTATCACTCGCGAAAATCGCGTGTTTTCGTTTAGTTGTAAAAGGCTTAGCTTAGGCTAAGTGCTGTAGAAAAGTGAAATTATAAGTATGAACAGTTCTTAAATTAAAAATATATTTTAAAGGCACAAAATAAATTAGGAATAATAATTGACCGTTATTGAAAGAGTTCAATTTGTCACTTCCTTGACTTTCTTACTTTGTTTTGTTATCATTAACTAAGTGTTATTAAATTCTATTGCGTAATTTTTCTTATTTGAAACATTCATTCGCCAAAGTGGAAATGGCTTAACCTTTACGATTTAACTCAATTGTTTTTGTAAATTGGGTATAAAAGCTGGATTAAATTGGGACTAAATAAAGCCGCTGTAACGCCGTACCTTTTAACCAGAAAGCACTAGGCAAGCGCGTTTCGCCACATACTCCAACATTGCATTTAATTAAATGAATGTATAGGCACCACACTTTCTTTATTAACCGACTTCCAAAAAGGAGGAGGTTCTACGTTCGGCTGTATGTATGTTTTTTTTTTTTTTTTTTTTTATGTATGTCCAGCGATAATTCCGTCATTTGTGGACCGATTTTAAAAATTCTTTTTTTGTTTCAAAGGGTTTGATTCCAGGGTGGTCCCATTTTTTTCATGTCAGGATCTGATGATGGCATCCTGGAGAAATCGAGGGGAACTTTCGAAAATCGTAGGGACGGCTAGTGCGTTAGTTAGTGTTTCCATAATCTATTTTAAGCCACTACAATTTTATGAAGGTCTGGAGTTGGTCTGATGATGGAGCCGAAACACAGACGATGGAACTCGTCAACGATTTACAGCAGGTACCTTTTGTTTGGGCTTGATTTATTTGTATTGATGAGAACTTTCCACCTAGTTGGGTTGAGACTGTATTAAGGGTCTGATGATGAAGACGAAGGACAGTTAAGAGAACTCCTCAACGGTTCACAGTAGCTACCTTGTGTTTGGACTTGATAAATTTGTATTGATGAGAACTTTCCACCTAGATGGGTTGTGACTGTATTAGGGGTCTGGTGATGAAGACGAAGGATAGTTAAGGGAACTCCTGGACGGTTCACAGTAGCTACCTTGTGTTTTGACTTGATAATTTTGTATTGATGAGAACTTTCCACCTGGATAGGTTGTGACTGTATTAGGGGTCTGGTGACGAAGATGAAGGAGAGTTAAGGGAACTCCTCGACGGTTCACAGTAGCTACCTAGTCTTTGGACTTGATAAATTTGTATTGATGAGAACTTTTCACCTAAATGGATTGTGACTGCATAGGGGGTCTGGTGATGAAGACGGAGGACGGTCACCTTTCACGTTTTTCTGAATATTCATATTGCGTGTGGATAAAGGGGGAGTGAAATTTTGTGTATGAGTTAAGGTAGTATTTTTAAAATTGGGATTGTATTACTTAGATACTTATCATAAGAAAATAACGTTTTAGCTAATTGTTTATTAATTTTTGTTCACACTCAGTAGGTGTGCTAACACTAAAAATTAAAAAATAAAAATTTTAATAAAAAAATTCAACCGACTTCCAACTCAAAAATTAGCCTAAACTAAAAAGCAAAAAATAACATCTTACCTATGTGCTACCTTCTGATCAGTTTGAAGGCGGTGCTAATCCAGTGTCATGTTTTAATTAAAGCCGTTTTTGAAAGAACCACAGAAATTTTGTAATTTAAACGGCTTAAATTAAAACATCTCTGGCTTGGCACCGCCTTCAAACTGATCAGAAGGTAGCACATAGGTAAGATGTTATTTTTTGCTTTTTAGTTTAGGCTAATTTTTGAGTTGGAAGTCGGTTGAATTTTTTTATTAAAATTTTTAGTTTTCTAAGTAGAAGCTAAAATGTACACATTTACATCAAAATCTTGCAAATAAAATTTCATGTATGTAGTTAATTCTCTAAGTCTGTAAAAAACTGTTAAATTAAAGATTTTTTATGAAGACTGTCTCCTTGCATTTTAATTTGGAATTTGGCGTGCACTTCATAGATATGCACAAAATATGCATTGCGTACACAGAGGACTGATGCTAAAGAAAGCTCTATTGAATAAGGAATTTTGTAAAATTTGTACATAATGCCTGCCCTAGTTGAAAACCTTGTGCACGCCACTGCTGTGTTACTATTTTGCGCTAAATAGTGGTGTCCAATTAGTGTTTCAAAAGTATTTCTAGTACACGTACATAAAACCTGCTGAAATAAGACCCGGCGGACCAAAGCTTTTATCACGACATCAGGTAGGTATTAGACACGCGATAAATAAGTACACACGCCGACTTTTTTTAATTAGGGGTGGGTAAAGTGCATAGTATTTAATTTGCTTAGCATCCACTCCAAGCCCTATCATTTTTTCCCTCTCTTGAAATTAGAAGCCTAGGCGAGAGATAATTACATCTGCGTGTACTAGGGCGGAATGACGCATCCGAAGGGAGCGTCTGGCCCTAAATAAACATTGAAACATACCGCTCATGCTACGAGTAGTATAGTTATGTCTGCCTGGTCTACCTGTAAAATTGTCACTTGTCACTTTATTTTCGATTTAAAAACGGTAGGTACTGTAATTTGTTAGAAATTGTATTTGGTTTCCAAGCATTTAATGAAGCGAAACCACATAGCATACAAATAATAGTATTAGGAAACAGCGCCACCTAGTGGCACTACTGCACTGTTTCAATTCCCTATAAATTCGCGTTTACGGTTACGCGATAGTCACTATGAAAAACATTGAAAACTGCCACTAGGCACAAGACCAAGGCGACATAAAAACACATTAATCAAAAAATAGGAAAATCCACAATATTAAGTACAGTCATGCCATTTTTAGAATCTTCACGCTTAGTTGGAGGAAACACGCGAATTAATTTATTTTGTTCATGTTTAATAAACAATAAATATTTCTAATAGCATTAAAGATACTTGGCCATCGTTTGCAATAGATTGTATCGTATTTCATGTTTTTTAGTGTTCCGTACTTCAAAAGGAAATAATTGGAACCCGTATGGGATCACTTTGTTTTCCGTCTGTCTGTTTGTCAAGACTCTTTACCTATGGAACGTACGGAGATATCCAGTTAAGATTAAAACCAAATGCTCAGGTCTTTAGTTCCTTGAAAATGTGAAAAAATCTATATGGTCGTTTATGCCACATATATTTCGACTGCCGTCTTATACTACCACTAAACAATCTAAAAAGTATACGTTTGTATTATATTACAAAAAAAAATGGTCATTACGTAACCGTGTCATGTGGGGTTAGCATATTATGAAAGAGCATCATTAGCACAAGAAGCTTACACAGATTTTTAATTATTTTTATGATTTGTACGGATCCCTCGATGGGCGAGTCCGATTCGCTCTTGACCGTTTTTTTTACAGTTTATTTATGACGTTATATGTTCGAACGGTATAATAAAATAAATAGCTTTCATACGTTTAATTTATTTATCCGTTTGAATTAGTGATATAGGTAGTCGTTTAATTTACATAGAGTCGTTGGTTTTAACTAGAAGGGACATATGTTTTGCGCAGAAAATTTATACATCTTTTTATTATAGTTTTGTAACGGCTTTTTTAATGAAACTGAATTATCTATTAATATTACTACTGTTATATATGTTGAAATGTTACTGTTTTCGTGTGCTGTTTTTAATAACTGTGAGTGGGAAAATTTTGTTAGTGACGACATCCCGACACAAAAAGGAGTGTTATTAGTTTGATCGCTATGAGTTTTGTATGAATCATCTGTGATAACACAAAAATTTACAGTTGTTTTAGGTTTCCGTAGTCTACAAGGAACTCATACAGTTTCGCCATTTCTGTCTGTCTGTCCGTCTGCGGTTTAGTACAGAGACTACTACTAGAAAGTTGCAAATTAGCACGAGTATGTCATTTTTTTTTAAACTTTAAAATGTGAACAAAGTCGTAAAATAAAACCTGAAAAAAAAAAATTTAAGAGTAGCTCCCCTGCATGTAGTGGGTAAGAATTGTTTTTACACGTTCATTTCACAGTGTGGGCGTTGGATAGGTCTTTGAATGATATGAGGGGTTTTCTACCAACACTTTCAATTCTTTTTTTTAATATCGTAAAATATTAAGGTTTTAAGAGCTAATTTTTGTTAGATTCAAGTGTCCCCAACCTCTATCGGCTAATCGGTTGTTTATGGATACGTGAAAAAGTTGGTGGTAAAAATAGTGTAGGGTATCATTAACGGTATTTTTGTGCGTTATATAAGGAATTAAAGAGCTTCTACAGAACCCTACATTGCGCGTGACCAGACACGCACTTGGCCGGTTTTGTACTTGAAAGCTCGTTTTCCATTCCATTCACAATAATCGAATATTTTCAAAGGTATTTGAAAGAATAATCGAATATTTTTAAATATTCCCGAGTTTGGTATGTTACGTGAAAATTAGTCTAATTATCTAAAAAGTAATGGAAGTTGAAAGGTAAACTATTTACTAGTACCCACTAAATAGTATCTACATTGTTTTATACATGTGTTTATATTAACTGTTCATGATTGACCATTGGCAATGGAGTTGTCCAAGTCCTATCTCTTTCGTCCCAACGCAATGAAAGAGATAGCGGTATTTCCGTCTGCGTCGCTATTGGTTGACATTTGTTTATTTCTATTCACGAGATATATTGCTCGCATGTATCGAACATCTTCTGAGCTTTTAATATCGTCTTTAAAATAATAGCCTAATATTGTTATTTTAAATTGTAATATTAGTGTTCTGTGTTATATTTGGTACCTACGACTATAATAACGGAAAACACTGTCTGCGCGGATTTTGATCTATGCACGCGAAATGTCACGCCGAAATATATTCAAGCGTTGAATGATTTGTTCAAAAGCATTGTAATGGCTTGTAGTTAAGGCCGATATTTGTGTATCCTGTCTTAGATGTCATAAACGAGCAATCCCGTTTCCGATGCGGGGGAGGCGTCAAACGCTACGTTTTAAACTACCCGCCCACTGGGTCCAAACGCATAATATACTAAAAATAAACATATATACAATACACGCACAACGGCCAAACACTTGGCTAAGTGCGGAAACGGCCCAGAAGAAAGAAGAAGAAACATATATAATTCGATGGTATTAAATATGTAAAGAATTTCATTCTTATAAAAGTTGGAATAAAGAAGCATCTTTTATAGAAAATATTAAATATAGCTACCTAAGTTTTAACTGTCAAGCGCTTGTGTACTTCTTTTAATATCCGAATATGACTTTTGTTTCTGAAATTCCTACTTTTCTGTACTTACTCTTGTTTATTTCTGATCATGAACATGTTTTATAATAATTATTTACAGTCTAGACTGGAATATGTAACACGTGTTGTTATAATTATGTAACTGGAAATCATTTGCGGAAAAATACATTTTTGACAACTACACTTAAGCTAACGACGTGGCTGACATTAGACAGTCGTGTACAAAGTAGATGCATTTGCCAAAAAAAATGTTATACCGCGATGACATATTTGAACGTAATCACGACATATTTATCATAGAAATAAGGTTCCCCGATCACACGGTATATTAAAATGATCAAGGTAAGGTTCCTTGTAGCCATAAAGAAATAATACGCAGCAACTTTGGACAACCTTTTATGACTTTAATTACAATATTACTGTGTGTTTCACGGCTAGAGTCTTCTCTATGCAGTGACCGGCCCAAAGTTGCGAGTATATGCTGAGGCGCGCTGCTCGTCGTCCGTCATAAACCTGTCCGGAAAACATTAATATTGTAGTATGATTTGTGCCCGCGCCGCGCCCGCGCTGCTAATTGAATGAATGGCCGCTGTAATGGCGACCGTGTAAGCGGAGGCTTTCTCTTATTGCCGCCGCGATGTCCAGGATCCAGGCGCACTTACAGTGGTACACTGTCAAAATTACACGCATCTAATTAACAATTCTCAGCCCGGAAATAGAAAGATCCCCCTGCTTTAGAGACGAGACGAGAGACGTTAAATCGTCGGTCCCGGTCAGTATAATTAACATCTGATAATGATCGTTAAAAAGTCAATCATTATCGCCCTAACCCCATCAACCCGCATTGAAGCAGTGTGATAGGTTTAGTAGATTCACCTCTTCTATTAGGAGAAAGTTAAAAATAGAATCAATTTAAAATTGCAGCTCAACCAAGATTATGAATTGGGGCGCCACAAGTTATTTAAGCTGTCTATACTTACGGCCAGTTTATTCATCGCAAGTAACAGTCAAAGTAACGTCATAATGCAAAAGTGACGGTCTTAATCACGGAAAAATAAAGTCTTCTTTACTACTTACTACTTTTACTGTTACTTTAGCTTTACATGAAGAAACTGGCTGTTAGTATGTCAATAGAAAAATCTAAAATTGGGAGTAGTTATTTTGTTTTACGCAACATTCGCGTAGGTACACGGTTAGACCGAACTCCGAGAACACCGAGAATGCACAGGTTAGACCACGCTCCGCTCTGACTATTATCGTACCTTCTCACTCTTAGCGACTAATAGGAAAGAAAAGGAAAATTTGAGTGGTAAAGAATTTAAAGAGTTTGCCAATATCTTCTTATCAGAAGTATTTACATATAAATGATTACTTGGTATAAAGTTTTGAGTTCCTCGCTTACGGGTGGGATTAACATTCATCATTTATGTTATTGTGGAGGGGCGGTATTTGTATGAAGTTTTTGCAATAGTGATGATTTGATGACTTGAGCTCAGTTGTTTGTTAGGCAGCGTGCACACCGTCACTCTGCTAGTCGAGTTAGTGATTTTGTAAACCTACACCCTTAAATCTATCCAGGTCACAAGTCCTGGGACCTGCTTGAGGTGTTCCTCTAACTGTCACATCATTATAACTCCCCATTACATATTCATGCATAGTATAGTAGGCATATGTATATCGTAATAGTGATATATTTTTGTGCTGACTCTACAAGTCGTAACATTCGTGCGGCGCTACGCTGGCTGGTTTTGTTCAGTTGTGTGTAGCAGCTAGACATAGGTTAGTTCACAATCTGCCCTAGGCTTGTGGTACGCACTGCCGCTGACTACCATACCGTACAGTTCAGGATAACATGACTTGTGAATTTTTGATTCGTATTCAAATCCGAAACCCTTTAGACATGTAAAGTGATTATCGAGTAAAATTATTACTGTTTACTGGAGTTATCACGAGCGCCACGTTAGAATTGCGTGGTGTGTTTACCATCAAAAACCCTTTCTCTTGCATGCTCGTTTCGTTACTTTCAAGTTATCACCACTTAATGTAAATGTAAATTATTGACATGTGACATTGTATAAGCTATTGTTTGTCCTAAAAAAATAAATAAATGAATTTAACCAGTTCACTTTTGATAGCTTATTACAGGATCCGGCCTCTCTCCTCAAGAGAGGTTGAGAGACAAGAGGGTTGTAGAGCTTGGACCTAAAGTGTGTTATTTGATTCTGTAACAATCACTAACAAGTGTTAAAGATGATGATTAGGATTGAAGGCTTAACGTGCTTTCCGAGGCACGGGGTTGTGGGGGTGTAATACTATATCTTAAAAATAAATATAATATAACTATACTAAGTAACTAGGTACTAACCGCATAACTATCTAACCTAAGTTATTGGCTGACCAGTGGATCACGAGTCTGTTGAGTTTTTTTATAGGGCTATGATAATTGTCATGGCTCCCCCAACTGTACGTTACGCAAACTGTGGCGGCACGCATTAGCAACGCACCTCTTAGCTATGCGACGCGTTTGCGGGCAAATGTAATTGCTCTCTTACTTTGTGTGCCGACGGTACATCAAAGTAAATACTTCAAATGTTTGCTTTTAGTAGGGTTGGCGAAACAAGTTTGGATTTATATATTTTTTCCATACTACATAGGTGTGCATTTTTTTCATCTAGTTTCATTAGTTATTATTTACTTATTACATTTTTTTTATATTTTATACTTTTTTCTTATTATTAGTTAGTTAGTTAGGAGAGTCGGTTTTTGTAAATATTCAGCAGATCACGGCAATATTACAGTGTCATAATGAAACGAGTTACTGAAGTTTCTCTGAAAATGGCAAAAATAATGTATATTTTGCTATAGAAAATGTAAAATAGCACAGAAAATAAATGTTTCCATATCATACGGCTGTTGAGCCCTGCCGCGATAACCTATCATGCAGTTCCGGCTGCGATAAGGAACTTCTGTGTGACTGCGGCCCAACCGCGCCGCCGGACTCGAACCTGATACTTCTTTAAACTATATCTGATCCGATTTTCTTGATTTTTATCATGATCATTTAATTAATTGTTATTCTTATATAAACAACATGAAATTAATCATAACTAAAGTAATCACAAATAGTTTTTTGTATTTTATGATGAGAGTCATATTAAAATAATTATATGTATACTCGTATAGATTGTAGTTGGAAGTAAACTGCTGTTTTTATTGCTGAAATAGCAAGTAAGCACACGAGTCACCTGATGTTAAGTCATTGCTACCCTATTAGTAAGTGATCATATTTGCAGGCAGGGGTATATCTGCTAATGCATTGTCGACCTTTGAAGAATTTGTTTACAAATCCTCCCCTAAATAACCCGACAAGAACTGTGTGAGATACACCGCAACGAAGATATTTCCACACTTTCCGTAATATGCGTTTTATGGTGTCCACAAAATAAGTACCTACGTGAAAGTGACTTAAAATCCGTTTAGTGTTTCCCAAGATTAGCGTAAACAGACAAATTTTAGACAAATCGGTTAAAAAATCCTCTTGCAAATTGTTATTCAGGTAATACCCGAGTTTTATTAATCCATCCAGTTTTTACCATTTTCTAAAATTTATATTTTTTTGAATTAATATCGATTAAAACCTACTAGGCGTACATGGTAATTGAGAGGTTTAAATTGTCCCCGTCCACGCGATCTCGCACTCAGTCACACTAAAACAGTGACAAGTCATAATTATAATTTTCTCAGTGTACCCTCAATAGGCGCATTTCGTCGTAACAGCTTAATTTACACTCCGGTGCAATTGTTCATTAAATACAATTAGTTAATTGTACGACCACCGCGCAGACACTACACTTAGGGAGGGACGGACAGTTTGAGCAATCTTAATAACAATTCATAATTTCGGGTTCTTTAACCGGATATAATCGTTTTGAATATTTATGAGCATGTTCCTTGTTGAACCAATGGTTGCATTTTTTATACAAGTCCATATTAAGACCAACGATTGCATGCATCGAGCATAAGTACATGTAATAGTAGGTACTTATACTTTGAAGACAATTCGTTTTTTTTATTATTAGATATGGACCTGATCACTACTCATTAGACTAGACGTTCCCTTTCTGTCAAAATATAAAATCAACGATCTAACGCGTTTATACATAGAATCGATGTTTCAGTATTGTATTCGTTTCGTAGGGCTCCCTAAAAAAGCCGGTTTGTGCAGTTAAATGGTGTAAAAAACGACAAATTACTTTTAATTCACTAAAAGATGAATTGTGTTTCATTTGTAATTGTATTTCTAAACTTGTTTATATAAAAAATTGTATTAAACACAATATCTATAAAACAATTGATTCTTCAGCTAAATAGCAAAACATGGATTAATGGAAGTAACCAAATACTCTGTGTAACGAGACTTACCGATGTGTTTACTCGTAGTTTGTGCAACAATTACCTACACGTACTTATTTCTGATTTAAATTTATAGTTATGCATTGAGCAAGGACACAAAATAATATATTTATTGGTGTTATATTTTCGATGTGTGTGTTTACGTCTGTCTCAAAGATCCACAGAAAATTTTGGTGGTGACTTTTGGTGCGATACAATAGAAGTCCACAGCTAATTATTCTATGGTTTTTTATGAAAGGTAGAATTAGTGATAACGATTTAGTAGGTATACTTTAGTAGTAAACTTTAGGTATATTGGTAAGATAATGTATGTGCTAGTATTTCATCATCATCATAATCAAGCCATATTCGGCTCACTGCTGAGCTCGAGTCTCCTCTAAGAATGAGAGGGGTTAGGCTAATAGTCTTAACGCTGGCCCAATGCGGGTTGCCAGACTTCACACACGTAGAGAATTAAGAAAATTCTATGGTGTGCAGGTTTCCTCACGATGTTTTCCTTCACCGTTTGAGACACGTGATATATTTCTTAAAATGCACACAACTCAAAAGTTGGAGGTGCCTCGGACCGGAATCGAACCTACGCCCCCCGGAATCGGAGGCAGAGGTCATATCCACTGGGCTATCACTGCTCACGGCAAGTTTTTGTAGACATATAATTAGTAGGTACTCCTAAGGTCTCGGTACACGGAGAGCAGCAGAGCGACAGGGGCGCTGCCTGGCAACCCCCTGGCGTCAATAGCAACCCTGCAGGCGAGGGAGAGTACACTGAGCTGATCAAAACACGGGGGCGTTCTCTGTAGGGTTGCATACCGTATAATGTAACAAGTAAAAATAAGATGTTAGAAATAAAAAACTCGATTGCGTCCCAAATAATAAAATAATATAAAATAATATATATAGTCCCAAATAATAGTACTTTTGGATTTACCGCCCAAAAATCGTTTGTACTCGACTAAAATACTAAAGTAGTCCGAACTAGGCATACAAACTACATTATTTTAGTCAAAATTTTAGTTTATTGTGAACTTAATATTAAATACTATTAGAGCTAAAAAATAAAATAGTATTTAATATTAATTAGTATTTAGTATTAATAGTAGTGGCAGTGTTACAACACAGTGAACAGGTAATAAATTTTGATTTTTTGAAGACGAATACGTTTGAATAAACGGTTGAATCTGAATAATAATTTTCATTTAGCTAACTATTTCTGAGGTACCTTCTAGAAGTTGAAATCTGTCAAGTTTATTGCGTGTGTAGAGCGTGTCAAAGAATAGATATAATTAATAATTATGACGTATTTAAAAAGAAATAAGCCTACTTCGACAGTCGGTAGTTAAAATGAACATAACTGAAAAGTTGGGAGGAGAATGAACGATATATCGAACCCACGCCCACCGAATCGAAGACAGAGAACATATCCACTGGGCTATCACGTGTAATTTTGCGTTACAATTTAATATTTTAATTGATATTAAAAAAAAATCATGCGAAGTTTTTATCAGAAGAACTGCGTTGCATATTTGAGTTAAGACAGCTGAAAATCAATGGTTTTTAAGTTGTTACAATTTATAATTACTTAAGTAATCATAATCATAATCTTGACAGATACCTATTTTTTTTTAGAAAACAGAGTTCTTCGCTAGTAGTAGCGTTATCATAGAATAGCAGTAGTTGCCCGGTCAGCGATTCAAGCGCTTTACATTTTCTATGAATCATATCAGTGAATCTTAATTTTAAGAAAAAAATACATATGAAAATAAAACAATAGCCTTATTACTAAAAGTTAGTAGTTACTACTAAGTATACAAATAATTTTAAAAAAATTTACTAAGTATACAATATACATGATAATAATAATAATTATTAATAATTATTCCTACTTCCTATCTTACTAATATTATAAACGTGAAAGTTTGTATCTATGTTTGTTACTCTTTACCGCCGCAACTACTTAATCGATTTAGCTGAAATTTGGAATGCAAATAGATTTTATTCTGGATTAACTCACAGGCTCATACTTGTCTTCCCGGAAAATTCCATGGTTCCCGAGGGATTTGTGAAAAACTAAATTCCACGCCGACGAAGTCGCGGGCGTCCGCTAGTATATACATACGTGTAAATCCAGATAATTAATGAATCGGAGAAGCTTGTAAAACGAACAGCCTGTGTATTGTCCGTGGGCGTGAAGTTTGCGTGGGCAGAACCATATTCTTACTTCAGTACATTTCTGTGTATTTTGCAGCAAATCGCTTTGACGGGGGTGTTTACTTGTGAATGAGCATAACCTGAATAATGAATATTAATAAGGCGCCTATTTGGTCCTGTCTCGTTAGTCCAGTGGCTATGGCTTATGATCACAAGGACTTGGGTTCAAGCTTGGATCGAGCTATGAAGTATTGAAGTGTAAAAAAAATCAGTAAATATTCTTACTCGTAGGTTAGAGTGGAAAATTGGTATTTGGTGGTATTACACCCCCGTGCCGCCAGCAAGGCACCTGTTGGTTGGATGCAAAGTGCTCCTGGATAGGGGTCTTTACTCACGTCGTCATGATAGAGTACTGCAAATTATACGTGAAGCTATAAGCCTTTCAGTAGCTAGAGCTAAAAAAGGATTGACTACAAATAAAAGACAAATTAACTTCGTCAAAGCAGGTTCAATAACAAAATCATCTAGTAAGCCTTACTCAATCCTAGGTTCTGCACCTGATTGGACTTTATTAATGGATACGTATGAGAAACATTATAAAATCCCAGCGGATGTCGCTATTTCGAGATCTAGACCAGACATTTTCCTTTTGTCCAAACAAACAAACAAAACGGTTAGTACTTGTAGAGCTTACTGTGCCGTGGGAGACTAACATTCCGAAGGACCACAGTTTAAAAGTAAATAAATATTATGACCTAACAAATGAACTAACTAAAAATGCCTATGTAGTTAGTCTGTACGGCGTAGAAGTAGGTGCGAGAGGATTACCAGCAAAATCTCTCTATAACTTGCTTAAAGACCTTGGCCTCTCTAGAAGTGCAGTGCTCTAATAGCATCTTACCAAATTTGGATAGGTAGGGAGAACAACACGAGCAGAGAAGGGGAGTGTTTATCGATCGTCAATTCCTTAACCCTACATCCAGTCGTCACAAGTCCTGGACTTTGCTTGGTGTTTTTCTCTCTATCACGCGATGGAGCCGGCACCTGCACGATGAATCCATGGAATGCTAAGATATTCGTTTCTCTTCTAATTTTTATTTCTAACAATTTCGAACTGTTTCAAGTTAAGCTACTCGAACTCCTAAAGTTCATAAGTTACCTTCAAATTATAAGCAGCCAGCTAATTGGAAGACATAAATTCAAAAATTAGAACCCCATTTGCTTTAACTTTTAGACGTGTAATAAAAAAAAACATTTCTTTCTGAACTTGTTGGAAAAATAGGCATTATGCTGTTGAAATTAAAACTCAGAATTGCTTAAAAGGGTCACGAGGTAGAAAATTAAAGCAATCTTTGTGCATGGCAATAGGCGGTCGGAACAGACAGACGGACAGACAAAAAACGTCATTGTTCCGTGCACTATACGGAGGTGCGAGTGGGAATAAATTAAGTTAACCCATTTCAAAGTTTTTATGTGAGCAACCAACAAACCACACATCCGAGAGGTGACTTGTATAATATTAATAAGGAACTTCGTTACAACAATTGTTATTATCAATCGAAGCGAGTTAAGCGGCTCTCATATTCTTATTTCATTCTAATGTTATAATCGATTTTATTCATAGTTTAATAAGTGGTGGTATAACTGAAAAGAACAAAACACAAAAGTTCACTGATGTTATTGTTATCAATTATCTTCAAGCGTGTATCAGGGGGCCGCTGGATGCTTGCGGATCGGGATTGTGGGGTTTGGAAGTTCTTACAAGAGGCCAGTGTCCAGCAGCGGACGTCCATCGGATGATAATGATGATGACAGTTCTACCAATCGCTAAAAAGGTTCATTAGGTGTTTTTCTAGAATCTAAGAACGAAACTTACATAATTTGGGCGGTGGCAATCTTGATTTTCTAGACACTTTTTGGTGTTGGTAGAATTTGAATGACGTGGTGGGAATTTAGACTTAGTTTTGTTTTACAAATATTTATATCTTTTTCTAACAAGAATTTAGGTATTTTTCATTCTATTTAAATTAAATACAAATGAACTACTAAAATTAACGGTAAATTATTATCAGGACCCAATGATCGTGAAGGTTTCGTGAACAAAAGGTTGCGTGGCGTCTCTTTAAATTCGGCCACGGTTGCTTTATGGCAGGTAGGGATGTTGGGCCACTGCGAGGCTGCGCCTTCTTAGAATTCCAAAGTAGATTATGCTTAGATAGAAACCGTCATGTAGAAATTCCATTTAGTTTGAAAAAAAATCTGTCTATCGGGTTTAGTGGAGTGTACGAATATACTTTGGAAGGTAATCTGGGTTCGATATCCAGTTGAGTCTGTTTTATTACATTTCAAGAAGAAGATATTTATGTGTGATTTAACTCAAACAAAAACTAATAACATGCTTGTAACGTAGCTAAAAAATAAAGTTCATAGTAATTATTAATTATATTTCGTCCCTTCATTCTTCAGATATAATTTTACCAAGCCAAGTATAGTTTCGAATGAAGCTCATATAATTATGATAGAATTTCACTTACAGGTAAGTTCGTTTAATTATTAATCAGTACTGTTGAAGATCTACCTTCATGAGAGATGGTTTTAAAGTTAAGATCCACCAAGCGCTTCAATGCAGGATGTATATTGTATAAAAATAAGGACTAATATAACGCCACAAAATATCCTCTTCGTTCATCAATCAAACCGAACTCATCTACTTTGTTTTAATATTTTTTATTATTATTTATTTGAACACCAGGGCTAAATGAACTGCTAAAAGCACATTAATTTGCATAGATCTAATGAAAGTGTGTAAACTTGCGGTGTAAACAATTGAACGCAAATGGGCCAACGTAAAAGCCTTTGCATGTTGTGGGTACGTATGATTGTTTATGACACTATTTTGTCATCCATTCATTGTGGTCGTTCAACGGGCTTAACGGTAGATGAAAGATCTTATTGAATGTAGTGTGAACCTACCCTAATATGGCAGATGTCCTCCCAATGCCACCTTCGCAGGGAATACTACCTACCTAGAATTTCTTGAGCGACTCTGAACAAGATATCATAAATGACGTCTAATATTCGATACGAGTACAATATCGGGTATTATTATCCCTAATAAGTAATTTCTGAGTGACGTCCTTGTATGTGAAAGGTATACCGATTATGCGATCAAATTACATGTTTTTTCTCTTACCTACACACAAAATCTGTCATGACCTCGTATATGTATGTAATTCCATACCGCTTAATACCGCTAATAGAGTGTTTTGTATTGTCCGCAGGTGGTGAGGTGGTCCATCACGTGGGGCGATGCTGGGCGGGGCGGCGGGGGGCGCCCGCTCCCGCCCGCCCACTGACCTGCACCAAGGTATGTTGTCCTGGTACCTCGTCAAAAGTGCACTTGTTTTGCGAACTAGTTTTAAGGGCTTGTACACAAAACTGCGATGCGACGCGACGCGAATTTGCAACGCAGAAAATTAGGACACGAATTGCTGCGATGCGATTTCGTGCGGCAAGGCGACTCCCAGGGTGACCATTCCTCCGACAACCGTCAACCGTACTAAACGTATTTTGAATTATAAACTAGGTCGTGACATGGATCGTAAAAATAAGTATGCACTTCTGTTATTGCTTAGGAGACCGTACTAAAATTGGCGTCAACAATTGTGACGAAACATCACAGGAATGCGCGTTGCGAATCAAATCGCAAGTTCTTGCGATGCGTTGTGCGAGCTCGTTGAATTTTACGATGCGATGTCGCATCGCAGTTTTGTGTACAAGCCCTAACAAGTTCCAAATATTCATGTCATATTGAAGTTTAAACATATTGGGTAGGAACATAGAAATACGCAGTCCAGTAATTTGTTTATATTAATCATCGATATAATGTATTATTTATTGGTATATTCTAATTTACAATTAACCAATTTAACTAAAATTGGTCAGTTTTAATTATAAATTTTAGTTTTAAATTTCAATTTAGCCCGAGTGCAACAAATATGTTTCCTCTCGTGTTTTAACTTTTTAGATAGTTTTGTATTTGTAAGTATTAAATATTTTAACTTTTAATTATTTATGTATGTAAATGAGCGGATTGTTGCAGGTGTCACGAGATTCCCGCTGTATTCCCTATTCCCTACCCAGGGTGGCCGGTCTACACAAATACATAAAGGTAATTATATTTTTATACAAATCTAACGAATTGTTTTAGCTAATTAAATAGTTTATATTAAATAGTAGTGAGTGCGAAAGACATACAAGCAAAATATCTCCAAAACCTGCTGAAAGTTTTGACCTTACTAGAACTGCGGCATGTTGTACCTACCTATGTTAGAACGGGTATCCAAAGCTAGTTAAGTAGAATCCCATCAAATTCAGTTTGGCAGGGAGAACAACATGAGCAGAGACGAGTGTTGTCATGTCAAAAACGAACTCTTTTTTTAATCTTTAAACCCTACACACACACAGTTCACGATCTTATATCCGTCACACGATGGACCCGACACCCTCACACCCTTACGGTGAATCCATGGAATGAGAACGTAATCATATTTGTTTATTAAGTTTAGGGTCTCAGATGCAACTTCACGATTTGAATAACGCGTCTCAGAACAGTTACACATTTGTTTGTGAGTGAGTGTTTAATTCCATTATATATTTATGTTTATATAGTTTTTACACTTTCTGAACATACAACTCGACATTGTAGACGATATTTAGGTATTGTTTGTTTATATAACGTTCGCTGTTGACCACAATTAACATTGAGTTGACTATAAATTCCCTCTTTTGAGCGCCTCATTTTTCATGCGCTAGTAACACATCTAACAGTATTTAATATACAACTACACTACTACAGGAATATTTCTGTGTTAGATATAGATATTAAGTATCTGTGTGTGTGTTGAGTGACGTGCGTGTAATGTGACATCGCTTCTCGGATTTGCGCTAATACGCGAATCGGCTCGTCAGAGCCGCAGCGCGAAACCAAAATAAATATAAACCGATTTTAATATCTAGAGTGCTTCAAAGCTTAAAAGCTGATCATACTGATATAATGAATGCAGCTTTACTGATCTTTAAGAGACGCACGGAGATAATATTAGAGATATGGGAAACTTTGACATTTATAAAAATAAACATAATTCAATCGATCTGTATTTAGTAATGTCGGAAGCCAGCTAACCTGAATTAGAGTATGGTACTCGTAGGTCGAACAACAAGAACAAAGAAAGCAACGTTGAATTTGAAACTTTGTTGTAATTTGCACGTCAATTGGATAGTTTTTGGAGCGAAATACAATATATTATGCACTTAAACTTAAAGAACACTACCTACTACTCGTAGTATTTGACTTGGCACCGGCTTCAAACCGTACAGTAATCCGTAGACATCCGTTTTGAAGGGAAGTACTATCTTTTTGCTTTGGCACCGTCTTCAAACCGATCGCTAGACACTTCTCAATACATAATTATTATGTACGATTTTTTTTATTACTTAGTATAGTATATTTGTGTTTAATGAAGTTTTTTATATATAGAGTAAGATATTAGATTATGAGTGAAAGAAACGACTCGTAAAGCTGGTTATGTACGTTTTTTTTATTTTTTAGTGTAGTATATTTGTGTTTAATAAAGTTTTTTATATATCGAGTAAGATATTAAGATTATGAGTCAAAGAAACGACTCGTAAAGCTGGCTTGTAATGTCGTGGTCGAACACGTGTGATGCAGCATGTGACAAGCGGTGCGGGAGTCTCCGCTGTGGACTGTGGACTGTGGAGTGACATGCGGATCGTTATGTGTGTGGAACATCATCGCCGCTTTAATGATTCACATGTTTTGTTTATGGCTACCATTATTGTAAAGGATATTAATGATGAAGCATGGGAGCGATGTATTGCGGGGTACTCACTTCTGAACACACTGACGTGAGATGGTGATAACAAAGAATACAATGGCATTTTGCTGTGGTTACTTAACTTACTCTGTCATCAATTGCAATACAAATTGTAAAAAAACTGACTTCAAAAACATAAAACGTACTGACTAAACTAAAAAGCGATAAATAACATCATATTATGTTTCTGCTGCTTGCTGTTGATTACCTGCTGATCAATTTGAAGGCGGTGCTAACCCGATGACGTATTAATCCAAGCCATATAAAGATATTATAGGGATTTAGCTTTTTCAGTGTTCTTTCAGAAACGGCTTAAAATAACACGACACGGGCATCCACCTAGATGGGTTGTGACTGTCATTAGGGTTCTGATGATGAAGACGACGGACAGGTAAAGGAACTCCTCAACGATTTACAGTAGTTACCTTATGATTGGGCTTATTCAATTTGTATTCATGAGGACTTTGCACCAAGATATTGTGTTGCAACTGTCTGATGATGAAGACAAGGGACATTTAATGGAACTCTTGAACGGTTTAGAGTAGTTACCTTGTGATTGGGCTTAATCAATTTGTATTCATAAGGACTTTGCACTTACGTGGGTTGTGACTGTCATTAGGAGTCTGATGATGAAAGGAATGGATGGTTAAGAAATCTCCTCAATGGTTTACAGTTACCTTGTGCTTGGGCTTTGAGAGAGAATTCAAGTTGCATAAGCGCGTCATCCCTTGCAATGCTTTTTCATCGTGTTGCTCATTAATTTGTTGTAATCAGACAAGGCTACTCAATCCATGATTTTAACACGACTCATAGCAACATACGATAGGCAAAAATTTTCTGCCTAGATCTATATCTAGTATGATTAGGTACATTAAAAATGGGAAAATAATAAAATTTTAATAAAAAATATACAACCAACTACAAAAACATAAAACGTAAATAACATCATATTATGTTTCTGCTGCTTGCTGTTGATTACCTGCTGATCACTTTGAAGGCGGATGCTAAACCGGTTTTGTTTTAATTCAAGCCATGTATCATAAAGATAAAGGTTTTTCGGACCGCGTTCTTTCATGTAAGCTCTTTCAGAAATACAAAATCTTCAAAGTGATCATCAGGTAGGTAGTTTGACAAAAATATTAGTTAACAAATTAGTTCGACGTTTAGTACATCAAGGGTGTTAGTGACGTCACAAAATAGACGACGGCGTTTTTGGCGTTTGGAAAATTTTAAAAAATACGTGATATTTAAATTAAGTTTTAAAAGAAATCCTTAACTTTTATTAATTGATATCGATATATTTCGGACCCTTCGGACCCTTGTTCTTGTTGTTGTTCGTACTACACGAAACTAATAATGTTTGTGTTAAAGAATAAAGATATGAGTCAACTACCCTCCTATATATATATATCGGCGACTACCGGGATAGTGCGTCCCCATGGGCAGTCGGGTACAATATCACGTAATACCGCGCAGAGCGTTGTACCAGGCTGGCATAAACGACAAAGAGGTCCAAGAAAAGAACGAATTCTCTTCTAACACGACGCGGTGAAATAATAATATCCATTTTATACATTAAATACTATTTGGCGAACCATTTGACTAGATTATCATTATCAATGAAATTGTATCGCGGAGTCACAGTAAATTGTCCTTTAAATAAATTTCAGGGTCATTAGATAGTATCCAATAAAATTGTTTCATGTGCGATTAATTTATTTACAATCGCACAGCCTATGAAAAAAGCATTAAAATCGATTCATTTTTTCTGATAGTCTATCTTAGTTTAAAATTAACTTGAGTTTTTTAAATATTATTGGTTACCTATCTTTTTCCTCTATGTCCTGTAGTTAATTATTTACCTAATTAGAAGTAGAAAAAACCTCTATTACATTACTCTAAACGCAATATAAATGAAAAAAAAAAATAAACAAACAATATTTTATTTTCTCTTGGCGACAAAAAATAATCTTGTGGCGCGCGCTTGTAGGGGGCGTCTCGCTAAGTACCAGGCTGCCATAACATAAAGAAGTTGGCGTCACACGAAAGACGCCGCTACTGCCGCTACAAAAGTTGATTCGTATTTCGAATTTCGACTCACAGGCGCAGGTGAAAAATTCTCAAGATTCTTTCTCGATTTATTTGGCTTACTTTACTTTTATTGTAGTTAATTTTATTACTTATTACCCGACTGCAAGAAGAATACTATTATAATATTATAAGAATATTATTAAGATTACAAATAATATTCCAGGGCCCTCCATAAAAATGTTTTTCTCAACATAAATTATTAATTACTATGTTTGTGGCGACCAATGAGGTCACTATGTTTTCTATCCTCTGGCCGAGAACAACAAATTCAGAACTCAGACGTCACATCACATGGCACACGCGTCGTCTCTTCATTTACCTACAAATGTTAATAAACGTTAAATAATAAAACGTCTTTTTGGAGACTTTATTTTAAATCAAGTTCATCTGTATAGTTAGTTATTAGGATAAGTTATTTGTATGTATTTGTTATTTGTATGTATTTGTTCCTTATTGTACCTATGTATTCTTTCCCAATCATCATTACTTACTATTATCATTAGGTATATGTATATACAGTGCAAACGAGAATATAGTTTGAATAACATAATACATACATTACATAACATAAATAATTTTTAAAACTTTAATTAATATAATAACTACGAGCGTATTTCCTCTATCGATCGATCGATCCTTCCTTCCAAAACACACCAGTTGTGTTTGGCATCAATACTGTGCGTCGCTACGTACCAGGCTTCTATAGAAGTTAAAGAGATTGAAACTGGCTTGTGCTTATTGGAAACATGATCAATAAATGATGAAAATGAACTATTTTCAACAATAGTTCATTTTCATCATTTATTCATCATCAAATAGTTCATACTGCTTCTCAAATTAAAAAAATCTGTTAATGCAATATACTCATTTAGAGAGTTCGTGCTGTAGGCCCGTAGCTCAATGTAATTTTACACTATAGATAATGACTATTATAGATAATAACGTAGGTTACGTGCCTACAAAATCACCGCGGAGTACTTTACTTGCCCACTATAAAACGAAAAAGGTTTAATTCGTAAGTAGTTTAATCATACTACAATGATGACCTCTTTATACCAAAAAAAATTTATTCGTAAATAGAATCATCTTATCTGAGTACGAGTAGGCCCAGATTGTTTGATAAATTTTTCTTTGGAAAATTAAAATTTAAACGAAATGCGCGTTTTTGTTTGTGGAATGCGTAAAACGATAATACAGTTTGAATAGCATAATACACATACTGTCATACAGTCATACATAACATAAATATTTTTTATCTAATCTCGTGTCATAATATTCCAATTATGAAATTAAAAAAAAACATATTATAATGGCATAGATTATTCACATGCATACTGTAATAAATTAAAAAAATAAATTATGACACTGCTCTTTGTATGAAAAGCGTGTTATAATATAACTTTTTTACTATTATAGCACAGTTAGAGTTTTGGGTTCTTGGTCTTTTGTGCAGCTCTGGGTTCTTGATTTTTTAACTATGTTTGTTTATATTTTATGTTTCGTTTACATTTTATATTTTAAAATTTCAAGTTGGTATGTTTTAATTATATTAATTAATTAACAATTTGAAGAGTACAATAATTTAAATTGTTATGTAAATACGAATATGAAGACATGGCTGTACGGATGTCAATCTTTGCCTGTTGGCATTCAATTAAAAAAATATTGTTATTCGTAATATAATTTTGGTGCCACTCGAATTAAATTATTGATTTAATAACTATATTTTAAGTGAATTTTATCTTTGTATTTTTAGCAAAATCACTGACTCGAGCTCTGATATAGAACAAACTCTCCCGGATATATTGGAAAGTGGTACAAATACAACTATCAATCCTTTACATTCCAAGTCGCGCAAATTAATCGAAAATGTAGTATTTAATTTTGTTAGATTCCTAATTAAAATATGACACTGTCTTGGCACCGCCTTCAAACTGATCAGAAGGTAGCACATAGGTAGGATGTTATTTTTTGCTTTTTAGTTAAAGTTATTTTTTGAGTTGGAAGTCTGTTGAATTTTTTTTATTAAAATTTTTATTTTTTTATTTTTAGTTTTAGCATACCCACTGCGTGTGTACAGTCACAACCTATCTAAGTGGAAAGTTCTTATCAATACAATATTATCAAGTCCAAACACAAGGTAGCTACTGTGAGCCGTCGAGGAGTTCTCTTCACTGTGCTTCGTCTTCATCACCAGATCCTTAATACAGTCGCAATCCATCTAGGTGGAAAGTTCTCATCAATACAAATTTATCAAGTCCAAACACAAGGTAGCTACTGTGAACCGTCGAGGAGTTCTCTTCACTGTCCCTCGTCTTCATCACCAGACCCTTAATACAGTCACAACCCATATAGGTGGAAAGTACTCATGAATACAAATTAATCAAGCCCAAACAAAAGGTGACTGCTGTAAATCCTTGACAAGTTCCATCGTCTGTGTTTCGGCTCCATCATCAGACCAACCCCAAACCTTCATAAAGTTGTAGTGGTTTAAAATACCTTATGGAAACACTAGCAAAGGTACTAGCCGTCTCTACAACTTTCGAAAGTTCCCCTCAATTTCTCCAGGATGCCATCATCAGATCCTGACATGAAAAAAATGGGACCACCCTGGAAGTAAACCCTACAAAACAAAAAAAGAATTTTCAAAATCGGTCCATAATTGACGGAATTATCGCTGGACATACATAAAAAAAAAAACATACATACAGCCGAACGTAGAACCTCCTCCTTTTTGGAAGTCGGTTAAAAATAAAGTTCTTAAACACATTTATATTTATAATTAAAAATTTTTAATCGTATTTTCACAAATCACGAAAACAAGTAACAAGAGTGCAAATAAATGCGCTGGCAATTTATTTGTGTTTATCTGCGTAATGAAGTTTAGCAAAATGTTGTTCTAAGAAACGTCTGTGACTTTTGCAACATCGTACATACAAATAACGTACCTTACATCTTAAAGCCTCATCAATGGTGTTCAAAACGGTTTGATATAAATTATTATTTAGAATTGAAAAAAAAAAACATCTTTAAAACTTATGGATAACATGGGGCTGCGAAAAACGTCTTTCTCTCTTCGTAGTGCGGAGATTTATAATATCTATCTCTCTATCTACCTCTCTGGATGCGACGCCCATCATGTTCGGGACGAAACACTGACAGCGGTAGCGTCTCGCAAAGTACTAGGCTGCCATAACGTGTCAAGAGATCAATATCGTTTGAGAGACGCGGCTGCTTGGAGAGATTCATTTTGTCCAGTGAACGCTCAAGATTTGTTCCCGAATGCAAGTCGGTCCAAGTCAAAATCATATTCCAGTGTTCTTAATTAGTCTTCATTTATTTTATTTATATTCATTTATTTATATAATATTCATTTATTTTAATTAGTCTTCATTCAAATTACTATGTGTATTATAGAATTACTTGTATTAATTAGGTAGGCAATGATAGCCCAGTGTATATAACCTCTGCCTCTGATGGGTATGCATGCACCAACTTTTCAATTATGTGTAAGAAATTAAATATCACATGTCCACCAACGGTGAAGAAAAATCATCGTGAGTAATCCTGCATACCTAATGTACGTTGAGGTACTTGTGTGAAGTCTGCCAAACCGCATTGGGCCAACGTGGTAGACTAAGCTATTAGCCTGCCTAATAGGGTGAATGACTCTTCAATTTTATAAAATACTAGCGTACGCCCGCGACTTCGTCCGCGTAAAAATCGAAGTCAACTTTCAACCCCTATTTCACATTCTATTTTGCAAGTTTTATAACTTATACCTAATAAATAGTCCACTTATCATTTTACATTTACAAATGTACCTAGAAAAATTAAGGACTTTCCGTACAAACTTTCTACCCCTACTTCACCCATTTCTGATCTTGTTTTCGCGACAAAAAGTATCCTATTATCCTTCTACGGTACTACCCTACTACCCTACCCTACCAGTACCCTACCCTATACCTTCCCTACCTTACCCCTACCCTTAGCAAAATCGGTCCAGCCCTATGAGCGTGGTGCGATGACAAAGGAAAATAGAGACTTCTATGCTTTTACACTTATGCACTATTTGCGAGTGTCATAGGCTATGTTTGATTCCCATATTCAAACAGGAACGGGAACTACGTAATTGAAAGCGCGGGGCGTCATGTAGCGGAAGTTCTGCGTCTTTTAGAAATTTTGTATTATCTCCGAAACTATTTAACTAATTAACATACTATAAAGTGCAAATCTTATCTCCATAATATTTTTGTGATTATTAAATAATTTATTTTGATAAGGATTTAAGTTAAGTAGCATAAATAATGACGCAAACCTAAGTATATAAAATTTATAATTTTTAAAACACAAAAGGTACTATATCTGCTAATATATAGAAGATAGATATATGGTGTCGCGGACTTTTTTGTAGAACTTTTAAAGATACGTAAAACCTCCATACATTAATTTTAATTTTACACAATGATTAAGGCAGCGCATGCGAATAAGTCTGCTTAAGAGGATTTTCGGTCCGACCTGTATGACAAAAACTGTGTTAACTCGGCTAATATATATCATACTAATATAAAATATAGCCTATAGCACTCCCCGATAATGTAGCATTCTACTGGTAAAAGAATTTTTGAAATCGGACCAGTAGTTCTGAAGATTACCCCATTTAAAAAATGTGACAAACTTACAAACTTACAAACTTTACCTCTTTATAATATTAGTATAGAAGTATAGAATAGTAAATTCCTATACCATGTCCAGATTGAATTGCGCTAATTGGTAAATAAACAAACCCTTTTGTCGATGCCAAACTTTCATAACAACGATGGATAGAAGAAAACTGAAAGAAAGTCCACTCAGTTAGCTGTTAGCACTCAAATTATTTTGTTGGAACATCCGACGACTCTGAACGTTAATACTGTACGTCGCACAGTACCAGGCCACCATAACGCATAAAGAGATCTGAAAACTGTAGTCTGCTTCTTGAAGTCATATGATCATCATCGTGAACTAATTCTTCAAGTCATCTCAAAACTCCGTTGCTTAGTTAGTAGTTAACGTATGTGTTTTCAGATCCTTGGTTCGAATTTTAAATATTAAACTTTTCTTTCTTCTTTTCGCAATTCTATTTGGAGTATTGAAGTCTCAGCCGCCTGCTTACTTATTTGATACGCTAGAGTAGCAAAAAAATCCTTTTTTAGATCTAATCGAGTCTGGATCCTTAAAGTGTCGCAGCATTTCGGAGCTGCCTTTCGAGGAAGCTTCAAATTCGCGGCAAACAAAGTGCTGGAATGTTTTGCCTCCTCCCCTCTGCAATTTGAAAATTTCTAATTTTCGGCACTTTACCAAAATTTTTTATTCATATTTACTATTTGTCCCCAGTAACGGAGAGTCTGTACTCAACGTCGCTGTCGACGTTCGGCGTGCCCACGCCGCCGCCCAACTCTCCGTACTCTCCGCTGCAGTTGGAGTTGCTCAACTGCGCGCAACGCGTGCTGCTCTCCGACAAGTGAGTGAACTCTTTTTCTTTCTAATTCCCTGATAGGTTCTATTACAATGCTTGCTTCTGCAGACATTGTTTGAATGGTGTTTGGCTTGACAGTGAAATGACGAGCACTTGTACGAATTATAATAATTGTAGATGAAATGAATGAAATGTAGAATTTGTACCCAAGATGGATTGGACGGATGCAATCAGATCCATTGATATGATAGGTCTCTCGCGACCAAGCGATCAATGTTTTTTAAAAATGTAGCTTGCATTAGAAACACATTTGCATTTGTAAGAATTATTAAATAAGCGTTTAGCTTTAGCGTTTTCTATGTTCTGTGGTTGAGACTGACCTTTTCTATAGTCAGGACAGATAAGTAAGTTGAAGTTTATATATAACACAGAGCATCTATATATGCGATAGTTATCCATTAAACATTTGTGTCGAGTTATAATAATAACATTGAACGTAATCTATAATGATCAGTAGCTTAATTATTTATTAATACTAAACAGATGCCTTGTCATATACGTTAGATAACCTATCGAACTTAACTTCCCATAAAACAATCGCGAGCTACTGTTTGAGCAAGCATCACGTGATCCAGCGGTGGACGCAAATGTGGACGATCTTTGGACGCTTAATATCCATGTCTACTAAACCCATAATTGAATAACTCGGAGTGATTTATAACAAAATGAGTATAAAATCCGTTACATTGAATGTACAACACATCATCGGAGGAAGAAGTGAAAGAAAGGCTCACGTAACATTTACAAGTTTACACACACAAAATTTTTTGGATTCCTCAAAAGAATGTGTTATTGCAAGCTAAGCTACCATAGGTACAGAATTTAACGCCAGTTAGTCACAACTCTATTATCCTCGATTTAAGCGGATTCGTGGCTAAGAAGTTGTTTTGTAAATTTTTGACATTAGGAGTTTCTTTTTTTGTGATTTAAAATCTTACTTTTATACAGTCAACATTGCGGCTTTCGATACTCGAAGTCGTATAGGTAATATCGATGCCTGTAAGTCCTCGTACTAGATGACGGTTTCCACGAGAGCGAAGTAAAGGACGTAACCACGTCACGTTTATTGCTTGTGTACTCTATTGTGTAGAGCCACGTGGTTCGTGATTCTAAATTGCTAAATTTCCTCATTTTATTTACCCGAGTTTATAAAAGGGCGTTCTTATAAACTTCCAGATTAGTGGAAACTGGAATTATCTGTATTCAGGTTATATAAAGATATTTTTAACAGGCCTCCCGCGATTATTATTCTCGTAGGCATCATTAACATTGGCTATATGTTACTAGCCGTAGGCCCATGTTACTCGCTGATAATGTAGCTTTATTTTAATGTAAAGAATTTGTCCAAAATTGAGAAAAAAATGACCCAGTAGTTTCGAAGTGTAATAAAAGATACTTACTACACATATCTTAAAACACAATAAAATAATGCCTGCCACCTCAGAATTAATTAATTAAGTTTTTAATTTATTTAAATTTAATTATTAATATTTGTTGGCTGAATACCTCAATAAATTTCTATGTATTTTAACATTTTACCAATATAAAATATAATGTCAAATATATATATATATATATCTACAAAAAAATAATATTAATTAAGTGTTATGTACAGGGAGTCCAGAATGGAAGAGGCGAAACTGGGCAAGTGTCTCTCTGAACCACTCTGTTGCCCGGACGCGATGATGCAGCCTCTCACTATCAAGACTGAGCAAGCCAAGCGCAGCTGCAACACTTGCCTCACTAACTCGCCCAAGAAGGTAAGCAAATCCTAATGCTAGCCACAAACGGTCAATTATTCTCACATTTCTGTAGCACCCACGACTATAATTGATCGTGTGTTGCTCACTGCGTACATGACTTGTATAGTATGCCGCATGGGTACTTCCGTTTGCTTTTCAGAAACGTTAGAATAATTGACCGTTTGTGGCTAGCATTATAGAATTATAACCGATTTGTATAGATAATTATTTATCGAAAGCAATCTACGAGTAGCATTATCTACATGATGGTAAATGTTTATTCATGTACACATAAGGATGAATTTCAATTCAAAATGAATTTTGTAATATTTTAAACGAGCACGTTTCTTAGCACAAACCGAAATATCATTTATTAACCATTTTACTAATAAATTATATTTCGGACCCTGTCTGCCCACACACTGTTTTGAGCGCGAGTCAAATTACTAGTACTAGTAATTTGACTCGCGCTCAAAACTGACAAAATTAGGAGAAGTGGGCAGATCAAGCGGCATGAAATGCGGCAGGACGAGTAACCTGTTCACACGACGTCTCTGCCTACTACTACGCTATTTTCCACGTCACTCGTGCAGTGTGTGTGTTGTGGTGGGTCCGATAAATAATCACGTTTTAGTTGTCTTATAAGGTTCTTATGTTAATACGTCAACAGGTCATACACACAGACGGCGGCTGCAGTCGGACGAACCCTGTGACGTGGGTCGGCGTGGCCGGCCAGAACGTCCAGGTGCAGGTGAAGCGCGAGCCGCAACACATGCACGTCTCCGAGTTAGTGGCCGTCAAACTGGAGCAAGCGTCACCAGGGAACAAGCCGGAGCCGCCGCCGGGTATACCCGCCAGTCTGAACAACGGTGAGCTCCTATTTACTTATGTTGTCCGGTTATCATGTTGCGGAGTTTAGTGAAGACGTGCAAAAAGAGAACTAACTTTATACCGCGATTTATAGGGGGGGGTGGGGGATCACTGCAAAGAGATTTTATCCCACATCGCATATCGCCGAGTCTGCCGTCAAAATGGTGCAAGCGTCACCAGAGCCGTCGCCGCCCGCCAGTCTGAACAACGGTCAGCTCCTAGTTAGTTACTCATGTTGTCCGGTTATCATGTTGCGGAGTTTAGTGAAGACGTGCAGAAAGGGAACTTTATACCGCGATTTATAGGGGGGGTGGTGGATCACTGCAAAGAGATTTTATCCCACATTGCATGTCGCCGAGTCTGCCGTCAAAATGGTGCAAGCGTCACCAGAGCCGTCGCCGCCCGCCAGTCTGAACAACGGTCAGCTCCTAGTTAGTTACTCATGTTGTCCGGTTATCATGTTGCGGAGTTTAGTGAAGACGTGCAGAAAGGGAACTTTATACCGCGATTTATAGGGGGGGGTGGTGGATCACTGCAAAGAGATTTTATCCCACATTGCATGTCGCCGAGTCTGCCGTCAAAATGGCGCAAGCGTCACCAGAACCGCCGCCGCCCGCCAGTCTGAACAACAGTCAGCTCCTAGTTACTCATGTTGTCCGGTTATCATGTTGCGCGGTTTAGTGAAGACATGCAGTGAAGAAGGATGAAGCAACCGATTTATATATCAACTCTGGTCAACTAACTTTTCCCGTGGAGACCCTTAGACCATGCATCCGCAGTGCCAATAAAATCTCCGAATTATTTCCTAATTATTATGGACGACGACGGTGACATAAGGGCTTAGATCATTTGTTGTGTAAAGGATCATACCTGGCTGACGGAAAAACAACCAGTATTTCTTGCCTACATTCCACGTGGACATAATTTACATTACATATTAGCTTAATAAAAATTACATACAAACAGAACTAAGTTTTCTTGTTTAGTATATTTCCACAGAACATTGAAATCGCTAAAGCAAGCTTTTAACAAACTATGTTGATGTAGATTTCTTTTGGCTTATGTTGCCCTGTTTGCGAAAGAAAAATAGACTCAGCTGTTTGCAACGCGAATTTCAACAATCATTTGTGAGTAAGGTCGGGTCATCTACCGAGCGAGGCACTATGCAGCGTTTCTGTTTACTGTTTTATATTGATCCAAGAAAGATGAAGGTAAAATTCCTGTCGCTTTTCGGAAATATTATTAACAGACACCACTACAACTACTTGTATGTCCCTTGTTTGGGAAAATTGACTTTAAACTGTCTAACGACAGGTAGTCACTTGACTAGACGCGGCGAAGCTATGATTGTTGAGTTGTCAAATTGTTAACATTGAAAATAAAGTCAACTTTAAAAGTTGCCTAATGAGAACATTGGTGTGTTTCTGTTTGTTTTATATTTAACTTTATTTCAATGCTGGGAATATTATTAAGTCAACGCCGTTTTACCGCGCCTTGTCAGTTAAGGCCCTTACGTATTCTCAAGGAAAATGATAGGGACCGAGATTTTGTTACTTCTACCGATTCATGTGTACCTGGTAGTTGTAGACAGTGTGATGCAATAGGCAAAGGTGATTCATTCAACCGTGACACATTCATTATTTTTAATTTTTAATTAACAACTAATTTAACATTTACTTTTTATAGGTAGGTAAAGAAGAAAGAATAGAAAAAAAATGTTTTAAATTTTGACACCTTAGAGCCAATGTTATTTTTTTATATTTAATATACTGATATAATTTGTGTAATGCCTATCAAAATTTTATCAATAATTACGTGTGTAACAGGTTCGATTCCCGTCGGGATAGCCGTGGCTCGTCAAAGGGTTGGCGACGCGGGCCTCCTAGCCGCGCTTTCTCAGAAGGAGAATCAAAGGCTACACGATTTTGGTAAGTTTAATTTATACATAGTACGGTACGGTATTGCAATGAAATGAAGCAAAAATATTTAAAAACGAGAGATCCTTAGCCCGGCGATGCGGGATAACACAAAATGAAATGCTTCGAAGAGAAAAAGTAATAAAATTAAAAAAAATAGATAAATATTTATAAACAACCTTTTGACTATGTTATTTATTGATATAATACAATTAACAATGAAATAAAATTTTAAAAGTTAAAACGTTGTCATTGATAAGCCATCCAAATGTGAAGACAACGAAGGCTCAAATATAAACATAGGTAATATGCATTTAATCAGAGCCGACTATAGAACCGTAATTAATACGATCATAGTAAATAGGATACAACGATACTTCAATAAATTGTGTATGTTGTGAACATTTGAGTTTGGATTATTCATTTTGACAAGATAAACAATTACAATACAATTAAATTCATTAAATCTTTCTTATTTTATAATATCCTAGTAATTTAGCGCAGGTACGCTGACATATAATAAATAAATCAAATTTATCGTGGTCAATGTGTACATAGTGTAGCTTACATGATTGTAATGTTTGTAATTTTTTGTAGTAGGTAGGATGACCTTACCACGCGAACATTACACGGTCCGCCTCCACGTCTTACGTCACCAATGTAACAATCACCTCTCTGACACTTCTGTAAACCTGGTACCACTATGTATAGACAACCGTTCGATCAATGAAAAAAAAAATATATAACGGTAAAAACAAATGAAATATATAAACATAAACTATGTTTTCCTCATAGCCATCCAACGATACACCTTATGATGTTCGCCAGAAGGACTAAATTCACAAAGCTTTTTTGTAAGTTGTAGTATTAAACAGGTTGCTCCTTTTTTCGCAGAAATTGAACTTTTTTATCACTCATTCATATTATATCGACCGTTGCATTACTTAACGTTTGTTGATGTATTTTCGATTGGTCGAGGCAGGTTTTTTTTAGAGTGAGCCACTTTATATCAAGCTACCGAACGGCAAAACCTCAGATGGGTAAATTATAGCCTAGTCTGAACATCAAGGCCGTCGCTTTACTTTAAAATGTGAAATTTGTCTTTTGATGTGA
The DNA here is from genome assembly GCF_947172395.1 of Bicyclus anynana. NCBI lineage: Eukaryota > Metazoa > Arthropoda > Insecta > Lepidoptera > Nymphalidae > Bicyclus > Bicyclus anynana. Next base: position 16,825,713 of record NC_069093.1, read on the forward strand.
TTTTTTTTACATAGTTCTATGAGCATTCAATACTTCATGGAGACAATAGACCTTTTATATTAATATTAATTTCACTTTTACGTTTTTCATAAAAGCAAGGGACACTATATATTTATTTTTGTTTTTTTTTGTCTTAACCTTTACGCATACTATATCACGGAGTATAGTAATATGTAAACTACCAAGCTCAAGTCAGAACTTGTATGGAGTACTGCAGTCACCTTTGGGATGGTTCTGAAAAATATCAGCTTGATGCATTAGACTCGATAGATCGCCGCGCTAGAAGGATAATTGGTAATGAACCGTTGACACAGGCGAAATTGCAGACCTTGCAACATCGTCGCAATGTAGCTTGTCTGTCGGTTTTTTACCGGATATACTTTGGCGAGTGTGCTCAGGAACTTCACCATCTAGTTCCTCCTTCCCCTTTCTACCACAGAATAGCAAGATGTCGCAAACGGTGGCATCCATATATTGTGGATGTCCAGGCAACTCGTACGAAAAGATTTGCATCTACATTTCTAATTCGTACAGCAAAAATTTGGAATGCCCTTCCGGCGTTTGTTTTTCCTGACAAATACAATTTGGACACCTTCAAAGCTAGAGTGAATAGGCATCTTCTAGGTAAGCGCGCTCCAACTTAGACCGCATTAATGCTTACCATCAGGCTTAATTGTAGTCAAGCGCTGGCCTATATTGCATAAAAAAAAAAAAACTCTCTATCCTCTGAAAGACGTCAAGTTTAGGACCTCGATTTTTTTTTGTAAATAAATACAATATGTGTATGTATGTATAAAAATTTCACAAAAAATGTATAACGGTAAACAACAAATGAAATACATATAAACACAAACTATGTTATACTTATAGCCTTCCAGACTATACATTTTATTATGTTCGTTGAAAGAACTACATCAAACTTCAAAAAGATTTCTTCTAAGTTGAATTAAATAGGTTGCTCCTTTATTCGCAGAAATTGAACATTTTTTTTCACTCATTCATACTTTGTCTATAATGTTTACACATAATTGGACAGAAATAACTAAAAAACAATGTGAAGTCATAATTAAGTTTTGTAATAAACTTTTTCATTGCCTTTCAATAAATACCATTTCTACTGTAACCCTTTCATTACAGTAGAAATGGTATTTATTGAAGACAACCGGCTATTATGTTTTATCGTACTTTAAAGGTTAAATATGAACAGTAAGTAAAGTGAAAACGACTGGTACACGTTATTAATAACATTATTATGCAATAGGCCGCCATTAGTATCAGCGGGTAGTCAGCCATTACTGCACATATATAACTGTAGGTATAAATAAGTACATAATTGCGGTTTTCCTCCACGTTTCCTTTGGCCCGGTTAACAGGGCACCCATAAAAATGAATATTTCATGGACATTGTTTGAATGTTGAAACGCCCCAAAATGTTTTTCTGTCTGATTTACAATAAACAAACTATTTATGATTAGCTTTTATTTAAACTAACATTCTAACTATAGCTAGTGATCATCTTCGAATATGTACAGTTACAATTTGTAAGGTAATACATTTTTAGTTAAAGTGATTTATTTTCAACCCTTAATATATATTTGTTACTTCTTCATACCGCAACTACGAGTACAGTAGACGTAGACCAATTTTGACGATCGACTGGAATTTAAAAATTAAAAAAAAATATGTTGCGTCTCGGGACGCTCAACAAACGTGATAACTTAAACCTACTGTCGTTGCGTGAGTGAAAGAGAAGCCAAACAGAGTGTCGCCGTAATGCGTTACGAAGAGGTTTACCCTTCCATAAGAAGTTGTCACTTCAATAAATCAGCCTACAAATTATAGAATTGCAGCTGCAGTATTGTGACTTTCATCCCCTCTCTCAAGAGAATGCCTGATTTTCACAATAAAAATATCATGTCCTGCGGTCTTACCTCCTAAAACGAACTCAAAGCGTGCCAAATATAATTTGAATTCATTCAGTATTTTCGGTGTGATTCTCAGCCAACGACATGACAGACAGACAAACAAATAGACAAAAATGAAAAAATACGTTTTTTGGCGTATCAGTAACGAAGCCTTTTGTTAAAAATTCAAAATAGTATCTTCAACATATTATATTAGACCTATTTTAGTATTGTATTAGATCAGATGATATTATATTTAATTTTATTAATCTATACTAATATTATAAAGCTGAAGAGTTCGTTTGTTTGTTTGCTTGAACGCGCTAATCTTAGGAACTACTGGTCCGATTTGAAAAATTCTTCCAGTCTTAGATAGCCCATTTATCGAGGAAGGCTATAGGCAATATATTATCCCCGTATTCCTAAGGGAACGGGAACCACGCGAGTAAAACCGCGCGGCGTCAGCAACACCTTAGCTATCCTCACTAGCGCAGACTATGTCCTGCAAGTCCTAAACACCTGGCCACAGCAGCTGATCATTAATTTCGAATGTAAAAAGGTCGTTATTGTAAAGTTCCGAGCGAGATTTATTACTAAACAGCTGAACCAGACAATTATATGCTAATATGCTCAGTATGGTCAGTGAATGTGTGATGCTATGAGATATGTTCACCTGTGCCTGTACTTATCGCTATTCGAAGAATTGTGGGGAAAAACGTACATTATTGATAGATTGCGGGAAATTACAATCTTAAAACGATCAGCTTATAAAAATATTACTTACCTGATAGATATGTCACTTTGTCCGCGGATAAACCATGTTTTTCTGTAGTTAGATTACAAATGATTTTTAAATGTTTCCCTTAAAAAAATATTACTTACCCATGTAAAAGTTATAAGTACCCTATGAACTTTGTTTGCATTGTCGAATTGTACTTTTTTTGTGGCATAAACAGCCGTATCTTTTTTTTATGTTAACTTGGAAGTTTATTTTTTTCACAGCTTCAAGGGGCTGAGTGAGGTTCTGGTTCTAAAATCAACTCGACACCACGCTTTATTAGATACAATGTTGACAGACCCCTTTTTTTTCCTACAGAACCGTCAAATTTCAATATCGAAGTAATCGTGTAACTATACTCTAATAGATAGGTAATCTCTGTAATTTACAAAACACAGATCTCATATTAAATATTCCGCCAATCAATTAATTGCCGGCAAATGTTTTTGAACTATAATATACCTGCAGGCTTTTAATTTAAGTGCAATTATAGCGTATACCTGTATACGTGCGCCGCTGATAGCGCTTTAATTGCAGCAACTGTGAGTATGTGTGGCTACACTGCAGATGCACACTCTTGCAAATTTATATGTTTTCGTCATTTGTTTGTCAAAATCGCTTATATTTACATTTCATTTATTTATTGTTATTTATTGTACATAAATACATACTCGTATCTCAACTATTTGAACACCCTTTGAGTAAGGCTTGTATGTAATTGTTTCACCACTACTTTCCTTTCTTTTCGGCAGAGGTTATATAAAACTTATGCCAACTACTCCACTCCAGCTGGCCTATTAACTATATTGGTTTTTATTATCATATGCATTGTTTTTGAATGGCACCTCGTATGGCAGCGTAACGTGCTCTCTCTTTGGGTATTAACACCAATTTCTCAACTCAGTTGAGAATTTAGAGAGAGAGAGAGAAAAAAGAAAAGCGCAATATATCCCGACACCAGGAAGTCATGATTTCTGATAATAATAGCCTAATATTAGTATAACTATAAATATTTAAACGTCTATACTTACGTATAATTGTCGCGTTAATGAAATAAATAAATTAATAAAAAAAATATGTGTAAATATATTTTTTTACAAAGACTAAAAATAGACGAAAAAACAAAACCTTAGTACATTTGGCAGCAGATGTTTGCCTTATTGTATTATGCGAGGGCTGTAAGATCGCAATTAGTTTATAAATCTCTGGGTAAATTATTATGCAATCCCGTTAGTCTAATAAACTGATTCGTAACAATAGTTTTAGTTGGGCTATAACCTGTTACGTTCGGTTATCGCTTTGTTATAGTGCACTAGTGTTTTATTATACCTGCGCTTTATAAAATTAATTGAAACCGGAGCTTTACAGTCCTCTCATTACCCGCGCCGCGCTCTCTAACGAGGTTTTATAGTTTCAGAAACGAAACTCGATGTCGAATTATGTTATTGTTCCGAACAAAAACTTTGCGTTATATAACAAAAAATAATTTTATAGGTACGAGTATCAAATATATAAATATTTAAAATGTTGTACGTTTGGAAGGTACTAGTATAAAAATAGGTAGGTTATTTCATTTGGTTGTTTTGTATCAGAGAATAGGATTGAACGACGTTTGCCGGGTCAGCTGGTATGCATATAAAAATCTCGAAATCGAATATTTTTTGCTTCAATACGATGGTAGTGTAGAAAAACCGGAACATGGAAAATACCAAAAGGAAAACAATACAAAAAAGAAAATTGGTTATTTAATTTTTTATAAAAATATTTTGGGTTTTTTTTTAATTTTATTTTAATAATAATTGTCACTCATTTTGCTTGGTTAGTAGGTACGAAGAACACCAGATCATATAGTGCGTAATTTAGTAAAATCCATAAATAATTTAATCGAATAGGTTTACATAAATGACAATGTTTGTAAATCAATCACTGACAAATGTGAGGCTATTCACAAAGTTTTCGCGCTGCTCAAACTCGTACTAAGGCGAACAGATAACATCGTGAAAGCGGGCGGATGTACCTATCTAGCACGAATTTATTTACACGGCAAAAACACCGGCCCGACCAATTACATGCTAATCAGAGTTTTACAATTACTATAAATTGCGCCACCGCCGGTCGCTTTTATGGCTTCATGAATATACACCGTCGCGCAAAATACGCAGTTTTTTAATTGTAATACTTTCGGAGCACGCTGTATGTGCGTGATGTTTGATGACAATTGGACATGCAACATTTTACATTGCACGATAACGAAGAAGAACAAAAAATATTGTTTCTGCATACATTTACTTTAGAGTTAGTTTTCTTCTAACCTTTTGTTTTAGTAGATCTGGAAACTTATACCAAATAAGAAATAATGCTTGGCCCGGATTTTGTTTGGCATGATATAAATGTCGCAGAAGTACCTAATTGCAATTTGGCGTTGCGAATTCGAAGTTTTTATATATAAATGGTTAATTAATATGAATAGGTAGTTAAATCATTTCGTAATTGTACCTAGTTCAGAAAATAATATCTACTTACTCAATATGAAGGATCGATAATCTATCAAGGTCCACGCATCCCACCCCTGGCGACCCTCTTTCATACTTGAATGCTGCAATAAACACATAATTATTATTATATCGCTCTCCCTCCCTCCATAGTGCTCCCTCTTCTTGCATACCTTGTCAAAGCAATCTCTACCTAAACGAAAATAAAGTTGACTTTCAAGTACTAGGGTCATATGAGTTGAGAAGCATTTGGGTTTCTTAATTAAAAAGTAGCGCACGACTATCTCTCCGCGTTTATACAAAAATAGTTGTTATGTACATCGTCATAGAGGTTTATCTATACTAATATTATAAAGAGGTAAAGTTTGTAAGTTTGTCACATTTTTTAAATGGGGTAATCTTCGGAACTACTGGTCCGATTTTAAAAATTCTTTCACCAGTAGAATGCTACATTATCGGGGAGTGCTATAGGCTATATTTTATATTGGTATCATATATATTAGCCGAGTTATCACAGTTTTTGTCATACAGGTCGGACCGAAAATCCTCTTAGACAGACTTATTCGCATGCGCTGCCTTAACCATTGTGTAAAATTGAAATTAATGTATGGAGGCTTTATGTATCTTTAAAAGTTCTACAAAAAAGTCCGCGACACCATATACCTATCTTCTATACATTAGCAGATATAGTACCTTTTGTGTTTTAAAAATTATTAATTTTATATACTTAGGTTTGCGTCATTATTTATGCTACTTAACTTAAATCTTTATCAAAATAAATTATTTAATAATCACAAGGATGTTATGGAGATAAGATTTGCCCTTTATAGTATGTTAGTTAGTTAAATAGTTTCGGAGATAATACAAAATTTCTAAAAGGCGGAATGCCGCTTATGTTTAAGCGCCAACCGCCAAATTAAGTTGAACCTTCCTCTATAGGTTTCTACGTATTTTATAGGGATCAGCATTTTTGGTTACTAAACTCTATGTAGGCGTTTTATCCATTTACCAATAGATGGCGTTGAGCAAAAACACCATATTTTTGTACGGCGCTAGGGAGATTTATGCCGACTACATGATGATCGAAATTGATTGTTCATACATTGGTGTTGGTGGTGAAAAATTTACTTAGATGTTGGCAAGTCGATGTTAATTGTTAATGATTATGTTCTACTTCTAGGCACGTACCACGTAGGTAGTTAAAGTTAACTAGGTACTGTTTGTCTGTCTATTTACGTATTTGCTTTTTAGATTTAGAAACAGAGATTAGAGACATACTTTAAGTTTTAATTTATAGTTTAGATACGTCGTACTTTCTTTGTTTAGGTTCAGGACCAGGTTCAGGTAATCAGGTTTAAACTTTAAATTCAAATAAATAATTTGTAATTTTATTTTATTCGTTTCGTTTCGACTTTCGACTTTCGTCATACGTATTTCGTGTAATTAGTTATTATTTCGTTTTATGGTATTATTTCGATTGTTGTGTATATAAATTAATTAAAACTTAGTAAGTGTAATTATAGTGTTTTGTGTTAACTTAATTTTGTAAAAGATATACATACGTAGTCTATACTTCTATACTAATATTATAAAGAGGTAAAGTTTGTAAGTTTGTCACATTTTTTAAATGGGGTAATCTTCGGAACTACTGGTCCGATTTTAAAAATTCTTTCACCAGTAGAATGCTACATTATCGGGGAGTGCTATAAGTTATATTTTATATTGGTATCATATTTATTAGCCGAGTTATCACAGTTTTTGTCATACAGGTCGGACTGAAAATCCTCTTATACAGACTTATTCGCATGCGCTGCCTTAACTATTGTGTAAAATTGAAATTAATATATGGAGACTTTATGTATCTTTAAAAGTTCTACAAAAAAGTCCGCGACACCATATATCTATCTTCTATATATTAGCTGATATATAGAAGAAAAAAGGCCTTTTGTGTTTTAAAAATTATTAATTTTATATACTTAGGTTTACGTCATTATTTACAACTAAACTTTAATCCTTATTAAAATAAATTATTTAATAATCACAAGGGTATTATGGAGATAAGATTTGCCCTTTACAGTATGTTAATTACTTAAATAGTTTCGGAGATAATACAAAATTTCTAAAAGACGCAGAAATTCCGCTATATGACGCCCGGCGCTTTCATTTACGTAGTTCCCGTTCCCGTGTGAATATGGGGATCAAACATAGCCTATGACACTCGCAAATAACGTAGCTTTCTATTGGTAAAACAATTTTCCAAATCGGTCCAGTAGATCCAGAGATTACCTCCTACAACCACACGAACTTTACCTCTTTATATTATTAGCATAGAAGTCTCTATTTCTCTTGGTCATACCACCACTCTCGAAAGACTGGACCGATTTTGCTAAGGGTAGGAGTAAGATAGAGAAGTTACAGGGTAGGGTAGGGTACGGGTAAGGAAGCGTAGGGGTAGTGTAGGGGTAGGGTAGGTTTTTAAGGCCGGGTTTAGGGTAGTGGTAGGGTCGGGGTAGAGGTAGGGTAGTGGTAGGGTAGAGGTACGGGTAGGATAGGGAAGTGGCAGGGTAGGGGTAGGATAGGCGTGAGATAGGGGTACGGGTGGGATAGGGGTAGGAAAGGGATAGGGTACGGGGAGGGTACGGGTAGGATTGGGGTAGGGTATAGGTAAGGTAGGGGTAGGGTAGGGGTAGGGTCGGGGCAGTGGTAGGGTTGGGGTAGTGATAGGGTAGGGGTATGGTAGGGGTAGGGTAGGTTAGGTTAGGTTAGGGGGTAGTAGTAAAATTGACATCGAATTTTACGCAGACGAAGTCGCGGGCGTCCGCTAGTATAGTATAAAATAGTGGTCTATGCTAACAAAACAGAGTTCAGTAGATAATAACGCCGCAGCAAGTGGTCGACAACATTTGGGGGCTTACGGCAGAAAAATGAGTTATTTTTGATTTATTTGAGCGTTTCGTCTGTGTATTAGTCATTGGAGCTAGTAAAACGTATTTCATGTCGTTGATAGAAAATGTTACCTAATAGTAGCTATACCTATCTAACGTCTACAATTCTATATTTTCCTTACAATATGTAATAATCAGTATTATCTATCACTAAATAAGATAATGTTATCTTTAAAACAGCAATTTCGAACGATTTCAACCTACTTTCAGATAAATATTGATTAGTATTGCGTTCTATCGTCCAATAATAATAAAATACTTCAATCGTAATCGTAAGTTTACCGTTTGTAACTTTGTAAAGTTCTATACGCAATAAATAGATAGGTTTACAAATATATATTCCTAAATACTATTACGACAATGTATGTATTCACATTGTTTTTATAAAATTTGTTTATTTATTTTAATATTGTAAATCTTATATTTTAATTAATAACATATAATTGGATTTTGTTTGTTTTTGTGGTTTATGTTCTGTTTATTATATTTGTTACATACAGATGTATATGCTTGTACTCTAAAGGTAACCGAAAAACTTTACAAAAAAAATGATTCTACAGTAAACCACTGAGCAGCAGACTTTTTCAAACAGCATTTCCTAGAATTGCGCATTCACGTTCGTTCGCAAGCAAACATTCGCATAAATTAACATGCGCGTGTAACGTCGACAAAATAGACAAATAAAAAATCGGCTTCGTCTGTTGAATGACCGAATAGATGTGTGTTGACGTCAGGAGCTTTTGTTTCGTGCTCAGAGTTTATCAATGTCTTTAACACATAGCGTTTATGGTCTGTGTCAATATTAGAAGAACGGAGGGCGGTCGTTTAGTTAGCAGCTGTGTGCACTCCATGTAAGCGTAATTACGTTGCATATCCCGTAGAATTTTGTATTTTGTATATCCTTAATGTGTAGTACTTACCTTAGTTATTGAATAGTGTAGAATCGCAACTCGTCTGATATTACTAAGCTCTAAAAAAGGAAATAATTCAGATAGGTGGACAGAAAACATCAAAGAAATACATTATTTAGGTATTAAATATGTATTTATTATTGCGGGAGTTTATTATTATTCTATAAACGATCCATAGACGATATTTGAAAAGTTTTGTGTTTTAGTTATGGTTATTTTCGTGTGCTTCGGTAGGTACCTACTTAAGATCAGCAGTTATTTATTAGTTATTTACTTTTTGTCTATAGCAGAATGGAATAGGTCTTCGAGTTTTTAATAACGTGTCTACTCCTTTTATATATTTATATATTTCGTATATTCGCCTTCCTACACTTATTTTCTAATCTCCTTCATGAACTTCGATAGCTTCAGGTTAAGAGACTCAAAATCGAAACATCTTTAATTGGATAGGGAAAGGTTAATATTGATTATGTATACAGCTCAAGACATAACTAATATTCTTGTTGTTGTTCATATATATTTTAGTTTTAGTTCTGGTTTTAACCGAGTTTAATATGCATCGTGTAATTATGCATTTTTAACTCATCATGGGAGGCATATTTTTTAATCTTCCAGCGTGAATGTGTGAAACAAACATCGGCCAGCGAGCGAGTGTCGTGGTGTTGTGTTGACAACAATGTTGCTCACAAAGACAATTGCGGCCGTTATTAAAAGTTATGAGTAAGGGCCCTCATCACATTTGCATTTTGCAGTTGTTGCAAACTGTTTTGTTAGCTGACTTTTATTCGATGTTTTCTAAAATCAACATTTACACAGTATACTAGCATAATACATGGCAATACTATTTTTATGTGATTTATAAAACACGGCGGTATGGGGTGCAAACTGTAAGTACCTACATATGAATGACTTGTTCTATAATATTCAGCTTATATTTAGTTTTGAATACATTGAGTGAGTTTAAATGTTTTATTGATGTGGGTAGGTTGCAGTAGCGAAGACTGAAATTTTCTCGTAGGTAACCCGTTCATGTGTGTTTTTAGTCTGACTGTATTTTTGGCTGAGTACGTTAAATTATTTACGTCCGTAGAACTCTTGGTTTTGTAAAAGGTAACCCGATAGGAACCGGGTTGTTAGAAACCATCGCCGCTGGTAGGTTGTTATAAAATCTTTTGCAAATATTTATTTTCCCGGACACGCTTATTCACTAGATCTAAAGCAACGACAACGAGTCACTGCGCCTATGGGTAGATGTTTCCATACCTACCGCATACTCTTGCAACTGTGCCCTTACACAGCAGCGGGCGAAGGGTATTTCTAATCACGGCCGCTCGTCACTAACATTTGGCGTGCTTCACGCCGCAGGGCTGGCGCTACTTACCACTTCATTTTTGAAATTACATCAGTCTAGACTCACACGACTCTGCTCGCGTGGTCCGAGTTTTTTTTATTCAATTTTCATACAAAGTTTATCTACCTAGTTCCTAAAAGGAGGCGTTTCCTTAAAAGTAAATCTCATGAGCGTCGAGCTCATTACTTTACAATATTTTTTTTATAATACATATAAATGACTGGTAATTTTACGGTTATGTTATTTTAGTATTGTAAGAATAGTGTAACTCGGGATTAAAATTTGGATATGGAGTGATTAGTACGGATACCTACACCTAACAGCCTGACGTTATTAACAAACTTTGACGGTAACGTGAAAACGGGAATCAGTATCGTTGATCGTTGATTTGTTTTGTTATTATCGCGACCAACGATAAACGATAATAACCAACAAACATCGCTATCTAGTGGCGCACTGCTGCATAGATGTTGACTCTGCAATGACTCTATCGAAGTATCTCTCTCGATTATGACAAAAATTGTGTTTAGGTAGTTTTGTAACTTTGTAGCATGTATCGAATACATTCTAACTCTCTATATTGTTTCGGGACTACTTTTGGTGCTTTAAAAATAATTTCATGAGTTTGATTCATACTTATATGGAACTGTAAACATAGTCTTACTAATTAATTAAACGATGGTTTTGTATAAGAATCGCTACTTCATATTAGGATTAAATCACTTTTCAACATCATTATCATTATAAGCCTATTTGAAAGCCCATTACAGGGCCAGGCCTCCTTACTTACTCATATATGGTATGGAATATTATAGTAGTATAGATTCTTAAGTACTACTCCAATATAGGTGGCATTCTTACTAATAAACTTCTATAAGTCATTAGTTATGGATATAAAAGCAGAGATTGTCATCCCTAACTAATCACAAGACGAAATTCTCCCTCTGTGCTGCGGCGACCCTCGGCCTGTCTAGGGAACGTGTTTCTCGATTCGCTACGCCCCTAGTATATGCCACAATGTTTCTATTTACCACACAAAGAGACAAGAAATAGACAAATATCACTTAACTAAATAAAAAAAGAACCCGGCCAAAATATATTTTTTGCTATCCTGTATACTCCTTGTAACATAAAATACCTATGTAAAATGACATTAAAAAAAAAAATAACTAATACTAAAAGGAAATAAAGCACAAAGGTTTATTGTTTGATCGTTTATTATTCAAATTTTCTCAGTATATATTAATATTATATACCATATATACTAATATTATAAAGCTGAAGAGTTTGTTTGGTTGAACGCGCTTATCTCAGGAACTACTGGTCCGATTTGAAAAATTCTTTCAGTGTTAGATAGCCCATTTATCGAGGAAAGTTATAGGCTATATTATTTATCCCCATATTCCTACGATAACGGGTACGATGCGGGTGAAACCGCGGCGTCTGCTAGTGATAAATAAAATACAAGCTTCATATTATTATTGAGAATGTTATGGGTATTAAAAACCACACTATATATTAATAGTAAAACACCTCTCTATTGCTTTGTTTTTAGTGTTGTATGCTTTCAGTATTGTAAATTGTAATACTGGCGTGTTGCATAATAATAGTTAACCTGGAAGTTACCAGGCGTCTCATTGTTGGTCTGTACAAACGTTACCGCCTTCGTTCGTGAACAATTTGCTTTGCTGCACTGTGAAGTTTCAATTTTGTAAATGCACATCTGAAATTTAGAAAATGAGCAGGGGAAAGCCATGACAACTAAATTTCCACCTTATGACATCTCTTTAAGACTGAGTTATGTTTGTAAAAAGAATGCTCAAGGGCAAATTCGGCTTAGCTCACCCCACGGATGTTTGCGTATAGAATTTGCTATGATGTAGGGGCCCGCATATCGACATGTATTAGAGAAGATATTTTTAATAATTAGTCGGTCGGGTCGGCCTGCCTACGAAATAAATTATGATAAAATCGATTTAAAATGTATTTTTTCCCCTATTTTATATGTACATAAAATACAAAATATACAAGTAAAAAATAATTATACAATATAATCAGCCAGTAAGTACTACATCAAACTATTTATTTAGAATTGTTATTAATCCATGCAAATACACATTTTATTTACCTAATATAAATAATTTAGCTGTTGTGAAATCTGAAAAAACAAGACAAGAAACACTTTTCATTCTCTGCTATCCTAGTATTTTTTTTCATAGGTCTCGCGCTTTTTATAAATAAAAATTTCACCGCTAAATAATGTAAATAAATTAAGAACAGTATTTTTTCTGTTTTGCATTTTTAATGTGTTATTTTCTATGAGGCTGCTAAACAAATAATTGAGTCGTGTGCTAGATAAGTTTCATTTATATGTATGTCAAAACTAATCGTGCAGTTTTATTTTTATTATCATCATCACTATAACTATAACTCATACTATTATGTGCTATTACCGCAAGGCACAGGGGCCAGCTCCAACAATCAAAAAGGGAGATTCGGAGATCGGATCACCCACCGTGCTCCATAGTGCTATAAGTTTAGGATGACACTGTTGACTCTGTAATGATTACTATCAGATGTTAATGATTACAACCGGAATTGACAACTTACTGCTTTCACGGCACGGGGAACCATCAAATTATTTCACAGTCTGCGAATATTGATTATATAACGTCGAGCGTGTTATCATCCCGGCCAGATATCTAATATCGTCTCTGTGTTCTCACCTTACTAACGGCGAATACTCAGGCATCCAGTATCCAGGATAATCTATCAACAGCTTGCTCTTCAATATGACTATAGATCTTGAGATAATAATAAGTATCTTACGATGCCTACGAAGTGGCGTCAGTTCCTGTGCATCGATATTTATCATTACTGCCTTTAATATTGCAGCCAGTAAACCTGTCATGCCCTGTACTTGCCGTGTGATTAGAAAAATTTAAGTTTAAGTTAATTAGAGAAATGTAATTGTTAAAGTTGTAAAATTTGCTTGAAATCTAGAAAGATAAATGTGTCAAAATACTTGTTCCTCGTTCACGGGATTACCGCCGTGATAAAAACCGTATTTGTACCGTATAACCGTATATTTACAATAGCTCACTTGAAAAGAAAAGTTTTCGCTGATCTGTTCTTTTTGAGAACCAAAAATCGGATACAGAAAGTGAACCCACGAGCAGAGACGGCGCGTATTGAGGAGGTTCCTTGTTCAGTTCCTGGCCACCGATTGCTTGGACCCTCAATCACTCCTACCAGGAGACTTGATGGTTTTAAATAGATTTAAAAATATTTGTATTTTTTGTGAAAGGTATTAAATTTTATTGGAATCATGAATTAATGGAGGATGGTGTTACTCATAAAGTAGAATAATGCCATCGCAGAAGATCCGTACAGCAGTCTGCAATAGACCGTAACAGTAACGCTATACCGGTCCGGCGTCCGCGGCGCCGTGCTATCGTCTATTTACGCTACGCCTCGCTACACTGAGCACGCAACGCGACGTAGTTCTATTCTAGGATAGGGACGCTATTTATCTGACCTAGAATAGAATCGGCGTGAAAATAATAAAACGATCCGCCGCCACGCCGTTTTCTAGATAAATAAATAAACGAACTTCAAACGAACGAAATACACAACAAAAGTGCAACTATTTTATTTTATCGATTTCTTTACATATTTTCAGTACGCTTTTTATTGGTTGATTTAGCTTATTTTATGTGGAAAACTAGGCTAGATTTGTTTGGTCGGAAAATCTAGGGGCACGAATGTCATTCGGCGTCGGATAAACCCTTTTCTTCAGCGCGCGTGATACTAGGCTATCAGCAGTTACTAGGAGATATTACGAGTCGTCGTGAACGTTTCGTGGTGAGTGGGAGCGAGATAGACTTACGCTTGGAATGCTGTTGTTGGAACGGTACCTTGCGGTGAAGGTCAACTGATACGATGTACAGTGTAAGTAGAAATAGAGACTTTAGTGCATAGTTTCGACAAAAATAAATCCAATAAGTTATATCTATAGTCGTTTAGGTATTTATTAAAAGTTCTATTAACTAATAAACTATTCAGGTAATTATGACACCGAAAATGTTGTCATAATTTAATTCATTATAAATTGCACATAATACAAAAACAAACTAATATGGTTTTAAAGTTTTTCTTTATACCTATGATTTATTATTATTATTTATTATTTATATTTATTATTATTTATTATTTATATGAGTAAAAAAATAAGTACTGAAATACATTCTTGTTGCTAACTTTAGTGGCTCAACGTTCCATTAATTTCTTGCATTCATGCATGCCATTCAAAGAAACTAAATGTAATTTTTAAACAATGATGTGAAACATAAACAAGCTCTCTGTACAAATATACTCTGTGGCACTACGTAGAAAAAACAGAGACGGAGTGATGAGCAAAAGCGAGACAGACATACCAGCACGTGCTTGTAGTTTCGTAATCATCTTTTTGCCTCCTCGCGCGACTGCCACTCCGATATTACATCTATCTCATTGTGGGAATTTGTTTCGTGAGAAAAGTTTTTTTGTTTTTGTTTATATTATTTGATCCGTATGCAAATTTCGTTAATCAAGGAAGCGTTCTGACGCGTTGGTAATTCTATACACACGTTTTAGATTGCTTAATGGATTTAATAAGACGTTGTTTAATTGAATAACCTTATTAAGTAAATGACCTCCTTTTGCGCTGAGAACTGGGCCCTCATAGATGATCGGAAAAGGGATAAATACAGCTCAGAATTGCTCTACTAGCTTTGATGAGAACGATCGTTCGTACCCGTAGTTTGGCAGTAGGTACGAACAAATGAATGTTCTACAAAATTACTTATATAAAAACGGGAAATGGTCCGCGGTTTCATCCGCGTAGTTCCCGTTCCGGTGTACATATGGGGATAAAATAAGGCCTATGTTACTCGATGAAGATGTGGCTTTTAAATTGTGTAAGAATTTTTGAGGTCAAGTAGTTTTTCAGTTGAAATCGAAACAAACAAAACAAACGTGTGCTTTAGACCACACGCTAACGTTAAAAGATTGAAGTAAAGCTTTTTTCTCTCCCTCTCCTATTTCCCTCTCAACGACTGTTCACATCGCCCGATAACACTTTTTGTAACGCATTACTTACGTACCTACTCCCCAAATCAAGCGTGTGTATTTTACTTTACAAACGAAGTTTTGTTTCAAAAAAATCTAATCTTTCCTCTATAAAATCCTATTTAATGAGTATCAAGTGACAAGGTTCTATATTAACTTCAAGGTTATAACTAGCTGAGAACTATTGTAAGAACACTCCATTATACATTTTTAAGGCTAGCCTTTTCGAACCTGGGACCTGATATAATCTGAAGCTACCTTTACCACCGGATCAACAGCAGTTTAAAATTAATAAGTAGACCGTAGATACCTCGGGCCGCATGTAAAACCGACGTCAGCGCCCGGAAATAAAACCGGTCCAGTCACATTTCAAGCCGGCACAATTGATTACTGACCCCACGGGATTACAAATTTACTATTCACGGGACTGTACTAGGGCAACATAATGTATAGATGATCTTATTTTTAATCATTTCGGTATATGCCGTTTGCCGACAAAAAGTCAAAGACCTCTCAATGGGAGTTTACAGTTAAGTAAGCATCTATGCTCATAATGCAGTCCTAGTGCAAAATTGCGAATTCACTGGAAACCACAGGTACGTTTCGTACAGGTACTAAAAGATAGACGTTTTTACACGCTTTTTTTTACATGAAGGTAAAATATTAAACGTAGCTTCATCTTTTAGTATACTAGAAATTGTTGCACTTTTTTGCCATCTAACTACACAAACCGGCATTTTTAGGGAGCTCAACGAAAACGATTTCATCATCGATTTAGAAAAACAGATTTAAAAAACAGTTAGATCGTTGATTCTTGATCTTTGACAGAGGGGTAGGTAACGTCTGGCTAGGCAGGTTCATAATCAATTTATCTGAGGTGTGAAATGCTAAGGAAGATAAAATAACTTTAAATAGTTTAAAAAACTAAAAAAAACACACTTAGCACGCACTGATTTTTTTTTTCGTAATCCTGACAGCAAACCCTTTCATTTGATATCCATATCATGGGGGTGGATTTCAAACAGCTAGTCCGTCAATTTGGGGAGGCCGCCATATTGGATTTGTAATGAATTTCTTAGCTAGTCATGTATTGTCATCAGAACTCGGAGCGTGTGCAAAATTTCATCCTAATCGAAGAGCGGGGAGTGGGTCAAATTATGATTCCAAGATTTTCTTACATACATAGTTAGTTACAAGTGAAGATAATTAATTCGTGTTAAAAACACGAAGTGTGAGATGATCCTCATAATAATCCAGGAATCAAATGAATTCAGTTCGCATCATCTAAAGAACACGGGCCAGGCCAGGCTTACTAGCTTCGTGTAAACCTCGCTTTATTACTGTGAACACTACTAGCCACTTGCCGAATACGAAGACCCTTCAGTTTCCGTGTTCGGCTAGTGGCTAGGTAAATAATAATAAGACTTATGCACACTAAACAAAAATGTCTTTATTACCACAGATTTTCTACTAGTACAAAATCTATGTTTATTACGTAATTGCGCGACTACCCGCGATATGCGACTATCGTCATTGCATATTTTTCTGCAATAGGTACCTATGCATAATTGCATTTTACATATTTAGCAACCACATCATTAATTGATTCATTGATTCATCATCTACTACATACATGTAAATAAAATTAAAGTGTATGTCTGCGATATGAATATACGTAACTATGTTTCTCAAATGCTTTTAGTTTACCTAATTACCTACTAGAGATGTGCCGACTATGACTTTTGCCAACTATCCGACTAGTGGGTTTGTTAAGAGACCGACTAATCGGCCAAGTAGATCATGGTTTCGGAGTGATACTTGATATTTAATTTATTAAAATGCACACAACTGAAAAGTTGTGAGGTGCATGCCCCGGGCCGGATTCGAACCGACACCCTCCGAAATTGGAGGCAGAGGTCATTTATCCCTCGGCTCTCACGGCTCTTAGTTTAGGTACAGCTAATTTATGCGTCGCCTGCAAGTATGTTTATGTTTATCGTTTAGGTACTTGGCGTTTATTTTCTTAATTCTTGTTCTTGAGTATTGAATGCCGAGCAAGCGAAGGATTATTAAAAAAAGGAATCCTGAGCGTCGCGAGACATTCCCTTTAAAACTAGTGGCCAACTGCGATAGTTGCCGACTAGTCGGCCCATCTACTATTTATCTATCTAAATATATACGATACTTAAACACGAATGAACTTTTTGTTTTATTTTTGTCTGTCTGTTTGTCTTGGCTAATCTCTGATACAGCTGACGGCTCGGGCTTTCACTAGAACTACTAGGTATGTAGAGCCGTGATAGCCCAGTGGATATGACCTCTGCCTCTGATTCCGGGGGGCGTGATGGGTTCGAATCCGGTCCGGGGCATGCACCTCCAACTTTTCAGTTATGTGCTTTATAAGATATTAAATATCACATATCTCAAACGGTGAAGGAAAACATCGTGAGGAAACCTGCATACCAGAGAGTTTTCTTAATTCTGTGCGTGTGTAAAGTCTCCAATCCGCATTGAGCCAGCGTGGTGGACTATTGGTCTTAACTTTCTCATTCCGAGAGGAGACTCGAGCTCAGCAGTGGGCTGAATATAGGTTGATAACGAACTACTAGGTAGGCATGTCTGACTATCGCAGGCTCCCAGTAGGTACATACGGTGACAAGCACAAACGCGTTGTGCACAAAATCACGAACATTGACAGGAATTTGAGTTGACAAGCTTTTGCCTATAAAATGACAAAGGTCTGGTCACACAGGCTCTTACCCCTTCAAGGCTTGTCCCATTGACCCTTGTCTATTGCTATCGGTTAAAGGCGTTCTGGAGATATAGATGTAGTACGTATACCTACAAATTATGTGATACAGCGATGATATTTTCGACAATATACAATTTGCCTAATCTATACAAACTAGCCCTCTTCCCAACGTTTCACCCGCGTGGAAATACTGGAATAAAATACTGCCTCTGACACTCACAAATAAGTGGGCTTTCTATTGGTAAAATAAATTTTAAAATCTGTTAAGTGGATCTAGAGATTACCCCCTACAACCTCGCAAACATTACCTCTTTATAGGTCGAGCCGACGTCCTCGGTTTCCTAGAAGATACCTATTCACTCTTGCTTTGAAGGTGTTTGAATTATTAGTGTCAAGAAACACAAACGCCGGAAGGGCATTCCAAAGTTTTTGGTACTAATTAAAAAATGTAGATGCAAAACGTTCGCGGACGTTGTAAAGATCCACTGTTTTTTTAATATCTTCGGTATAGTATGTATGAAGAAACTTGTGCCATTTGCCAGTCATCACTTCGTCGCTTCATGGCAGCCCTTTGCCAGAGGGCTTTAACGTATCAATCAGTTCAACCTAAGCCGATTATATCCACATCTTAACAGTAGGACCTATACATGCAATAATTCGTTGGTCATATAGTGATTGACCCTTATAATTGTTTCTTGTTGATCTTCTGAATATGACCAAATATGAAGAAACAATCATACATTTAGATAAACACCGGCGTGTTGTTAGTCTGAAATTACGATAGACAAAAGATGTAATTAAGAACTATCCCTTTTGCCCTTTTGTATATGAGACCTTGCAATGTAGACTAATAAAATCGTTAAAAATATTAAAGTTAGACATTAAGTAAATTAATAAAAACTCGCAGTAATCGTATAGACGCAGTAGCAACAGCAACTGTACAAGCGTCTACAACTGTACAGTCGTGTACAGTGCGTGCACTATTCAACTGAAACGCTCTCGCCATATTATTTTCCGCACAAAATAAAGTGTTATATATTTTTAATGAGCGGCTGACTGCGAGTACGCGGCCCAATGCAGATATAAAACCTCATTGTTGTGATTGCAGAGACGGCCATGACGGTGGGCGTGGCCAACGTGCTCTGCGACGACCGCCCCGCCCCGCTGGCGTGGCCGACCCCCGCGCCCGCTCCCGCGCCGCCTCTCTGGCAGTACCCCGGTGAGTACCTCCTACGAATTCATGCGAGCCTGGTAACTGCGCGCCAACTGCATTGCGAGAGCGGCGTTTTAGCGTTGCCAGCGCTCCGCTCTAGTGAAATACCTCCTGCGGTGTCATGCCGCTTTGGTAGCGGCATTGCAACTGAGTTTGTCCGTTGGGCCTTTTTACTTGTGTTTTTTTTATTAACCCACTTTTATACACACACACTATCTAGTTGAGCTAGTTGCTAGTACCGGTAATATTAATTTGGAATGTTACGATTATTTAACGTATTTCTTTGTAACGGTTATTTTTTTGTAACGTTATTTTTTAAAATCGTAGGTGATTTGCATACGTTAAAATTTTATTGCGAACTACCTATATTAAGGAAAATAATAATTATAGCGTCCCAATTTATATTGGTCGCGAGCACGGCGTCGGTGAAAAGTGTCGTAACCCAAAATAACTTGAGCTGCGCGCACATTCGGGCGCAAGTATCGATATAGGCGCTCACGATGCGACCGGTCGTTGAAATGATGTAATCAGCTAACAGCCTCCCACCACTTTGGGTCTAATTTGTTTTTTTAAAAGGTCCAAATTCTCTTTTTGGGCCGACACTCGATCCCGTTTATTACGGCCACCGGTTTCTTTCATCGAATCGTTTTATTTTCGTTTCGTAATGAACTAGCCGAGTGCCCACGCCTGCGGTTATTTCGTGTACAATGACTTTGGTTTTTGTGTTTTATTTTTTGCATAAATCGTCGTTTTCTATGTTCGAGCAATTCAATAACGCCTCGTTAAGTTTTTGTCGCTTATTAGGCTGTTATGGAATACGTGGTTAGAATATAATGGGTACATTGTGGGAACGCGTTACTTTATGATTCGATCAATTGAAAAGTTGACAAGCTTTTTGCGTTTTTGCGAAATTTATTGAGTTACGTTTACTTACATACATCCTGCTTGATAGTAGATTGTCCTATCTGAGTCTATCGTCCTACCGTCAAATACTTTTTGCTTTAAGTGTTTCGAATATTCAACTAGCGGGCCCAGTCAAGCTTCGCTTCAGCTTATGTGCACTTCTTTCCTACCCCTACCCTACCCTACTCTCACCCTACATCTACCCTACCCTACTCCTACCCTACATCTACCCTAACCCTACAACACCTACTCTATATCTACCACTCTTAACGCACATTTGAGTTCTATAAACTACATATTTATATTTATTATTCAAACCATGTGCTGCTTCAAGCGATTTTAGTTAATATTTTCGTTAATATTTTTAGTTAATATTTTCCGCCATGAATTTTGCACGATCTTACTACCTGAGTAAAATCGTGCAAAATTCATGGCGGAAGCAGACAAAACTTGAGAAAAAAATTAAAATTTTAATAGTGTTGGCGAAGAAAATAAATGCGATATCCAACTTGAAGTAATTTATGCAATCATGAATATTCAATATCAATGTTTACTGTTCCTAGAATTAGTTGTAACTTAAAATATTTGATCGTTAAAAGGGAGCCGACGAGATGATCGCCTGGGGCGCTTTCAACATTTAATCCGGATTTGAGTTAGGTATGGATTTCATTAATTGCCAAATGGAAAGCCTCCAGATACAATTGCTGTACCATTGCACCTAAGATCTGTTGTGAGTTGTAGTAAAGTTGATGTTAAAGTAAAATTAGAAAAATATAATGTTGCTAAGAAAAATAGGAATTATGTAGGTACATACATAAAATTGAATAAAATAAAAATGTGTTGAATGTCATCTTCCCTTTATAAAGTTATTATTACCCTTGGAATTTAATCAAAATTTAGCCTCTATTCATCACTATCGTGACGAGAAAAATGATGGAAATATGGAGATGAGTACCTGCTGAGGGTATTTATAAAATCGCGTTTACATTCCACCGATTTATCAATCTTTCGTGTACCACGGGAAAATATATTTAGCTTGCCCCAAATCTTAAGAAAACCTTTAAAACTGTCCAAAAACTAGTTAGAATTAAATTCAATTTGCGTTCGTTAGACTTCAAGGAAATTGTCGCACACAGAAGGAGGTCAGGTCAGGTCAGCGTTCGTTAGACTTCAAGGAAATTGTCGCACACAGAAGGAGGTCAGGTCAGGTCAGCGTTCGTTAGACTTCAAGGAAATTGTCGCACACAGAAGGAGGTCAGGTCAGGTCAGGAGGAAGGAGGTGCTATTTGCACTTCAACATGTGTGTGTGAAAAATGTATCTGGATAGTTTATCTACCTAGACACGAGATTGCTTTTGTTGTACCTATGTATTTAAATTAGATACTGTAAAAAAAGAAAATGCCATGCTGACTTTGTTTTGGAATTTATAATTTTTGACATTTAAAATGTAAAAACAGCTTTGAATCTAACCAAGTAGATTAATACTTTTTGTTCTCATCGACTTAAGACGAAGCGCGTTCACGAAAAGTGATCTCGTTATTTACTATTCAAAATGTGTGAAAGGTTCAAAGAATCACTCATCATTACAAAAATATACAAAAATCATTACAAAAATATCCTTTTGCATACTTTATTTACCAATGCTTATACTAACCATTACATCAAAAATTTACATACGAGTAATTAATGTATCTACAGTTTTTTGCATGGCATGACAATATAAAAAGGTGCTTCAACAAAGTTGCACGTAACCCTAAACCCAAACCCAGTAACCCACGTCAACCCGAGCGATTGGACCGATTCCATGGTTCACCGTAATATCGCTTCCCACACGCCAAGCGGAACTCTTGTCACTCCCAACCCATAAATTATCCATCATCCGAAAAACAACATGCAAAAAATAACCGTAAAAAACTCATTTATCGATAACTCTTGAACTAGGGGCAGCCCTACATTAAATCGCCCGCCTTCTAAGCTCCGCCTTCGCGACGTCTCAGCCAATCAGGAGCGAGCGCGGTTCTAAGGCCGCGCCTAATCGGTGACGTCCCCTTACTGTTTTTAGTGTTGTGATTAGTTGTTGTTTTTTTAACGATTATTATAGTGAACGGTTCACGGTTAAGAATTTGACACCTCACGCGATAGCATCGGGCACGGGAAGAGGATTAGAGAAGTTAGTTTTTGAATTATTCGCCCATTTTGATCGATAACATAACGCCTCAGCGATCGTTGCGCGAGGATTAATCGGATTAGGTAATTAGTCGATTTCTTTTCACTGAAATGCGTAACTAAACTTGTAACGGATTATTTAATTAAAGTTCGTTAACACGAGGGACTGCATTAGAGCTATTAAACTTTATATTTTACGACCCTTTTTATTTTCCCACCTGATCGATAGGTAATAATAGGTGATTAATTTAGTTTAAATTGGACTATTGATATAATAGATTTACGATTCGGTACAAGTGATTGATATAGATTACAACCTCTAGGAATTAAATTTAAATTTAATAAATTTCTTAATTTTAAAAAGAAAAAAATACCTTAGTCCCTTATCCCTTTAGATATAAAGATGTCTTAATTTAGCTGTCTTAACTATTATTCAATAGGTACCTATACACAGTAAAGTACCTTAGTACCTACCTATTTAAGGAAAATTAAAAACTTCTAATGTTGAAGACAAAGAGTGAGACTCTTAGCTAGTAGCTAGTCTTATTCCAACAAATCTTCACTTGGCCGATTTAAAAGGGTTAGGCTAAAACTTAGAAAAGATGGAGATGCATGAACCGGCTTCGTATCTTCGCCCTCCGAATCGAAGGCAGAGGCCATATAAAAGTCTTCCAGTGCGCTGGTAAAATGGTGACGGTGGTAGATATACCTACCTACTGAAAAATAGCTCCTGGGTACACTCTCCGAAATATATTATAAAGGCGAAAGTTTGTGTGTAAGTGTGCTAGTGTGAAAGTGTGTAAGTATGTTTGTTAAGCGATTTGCCTGAAATTTGGAATGGAAATAGATTTACTTTGGATTAACACATAGGCTACTTTTCATCCCGGAAAAATCCATGGTTCCCGCGGGATTTGTGAAAAACTGAATTCCACGCGATCGAAGTCGCGGGCGTCCGCTAGTATAAATACCACTGAAGCCTTTGTGCACAGTGGTATGCGCGGTGGTTTTACAAGACGGAGGTCCCGGGTTCGATCCAGGGCTTGATTGAGGTTTTCTTAATTGGTCCAGGTCTGGCAAAGACGTAACTACCCCCAAGCAATTTAGCGTTCTGGTACGCCGGATAATTGAGTCGTGATAGCTAGTGCATATGACCTCTGCCTCCGATTCCAGAGGATATAGGTACCTCCAACTTTCCAGTTAAGTGCATTTTAAGAAATTAAATATCATTTGTCTCGAACGGTGAAGGAAAACATCGTGAGGAAACCTGCATACCAGTGGATTTTCTTAATTCTCTGCGTGTGAAGTCTGCCAATCTGCATTGGGCCAGCGTGGTGGACTATTAGCCTAACCCATCTCATTCTGAGAGGAGACTCGAGCTTAGCAGTGAGCCGAATATGGGTTGATAATGTTGTTGAGATTATAAACCTGTAAAGAAGCAGCATCGAGGCAGTCAGGCAGTGCGTGACTGCTAAGTATTAAATCCAGTAGCAATCTAATCCGCCGCGCAAGCAATTCCTAAGCCAAGAACGTCTAGTTTAGCTATTTTCCTTTTTTAATTAGCTATGTGCAATACTTACGGCTTCTCTATCATACTATTAGCATCTTGCGGTTTTACTCGGAACAAAACGTACTTCAGATTATTTTAACTAAGTTTATTGGTAAGACGAAAGTCTTCGAAAAGTGTTGGTCGCTGACTTTGGGTCTTATTAGAAAGCTCAAAGTCACAAAGCAGGCGATGGAGCGAGCTATGCTTGGAGTATGTCTGCGTGATCGAATCAGGTATGAGGAGATCCGCAGACGAACCAAAGTCACTGACATAGCTCAGCGAGTCGCGAAGCAGAAGTTGCAATGGGCAAGTCACATAGTTCGAAGAAGTTCGCGCCGCTTTAATAGATTTGCTCTTTTTGCTCTTCTTGTTTCATAAACTATTGCCCACTATCTATAGGTATTTGTAAGATTTTATAGTTTGTATGTTTGTTTGTTACGATTTAACTGAGAAACTATTAGACTGATTTTAAAAATTCTTTCACCATTGGAAAACTACATTATCAAAGAGTAACGTAGGCTATGTTTTATCCCTGTATTCCCGCTGGAATGGGTAATAAACCGCGGGGTATCTAACATAAAATAAAAAGTCGAAGGTTGTCCGTAGACTTCCAATACATTTGAAAATGCTAAATAATAGTATGTCGTGGGCTGGCGGCGGGTCTCAACAAAGTGCATTAATAAATAATTAATCGCAGAAACAATCGTCGATACAAAAATCGATTCGTATGCGACGCGCCGCTTAGCTCCCATGCTTGTAGGGCTGCTACCTTCTTTTTTTTAAATATCCTGCCTACTAATTTTTTTTTTTTGGGTAAATTCTCACATAGTAAAAAAACTCGGTAAAATTTTATAACGGTGTGTTAAATCATACTAACAAACAAAAAATCAAAAACTTTTTTTATTTTTAGTTTGTTTTTAATTTTCACACCTTTAAGTTTAGTCTTATTAGTTTAAATATATTTAACTTACATATTTATAGAACTGTCTCTTTTATACACGGATAACACCTTGGTCCTTGCACGGCTGTATCATGAAGGTAGTGGGTTCGTATTTTCGGTTAGACTACAAAAATATTGAGTTTTTCCTAAAGTAATCTTCGGTAGTTCTGTGGAGCTGGAAAATGGTGACATTCAATGCCCCAGCTTTAGAGAGCTCGTTAAGTCATCGGTCGCGGTTATTATCATTAAAATGTAGGTAC
The DNA here is from genome assembly GCF_947172395.1 of Bicyclus anynana. Classification (NCBI taxonomy): domain Eukaryota; kingdom Metazoa; phylum Arthropoda; class Insecta; order Lepidoptera; family Nymphalidae; genus Bicyclus; species Bicyclus anynana. The sequence continues at coordinate 16,850,983 of NC_069093.1, forward strand.
TCGTAGAATTGCCAGGCATCGCAGAGGTCTGCATCCATACGTAGTTGAGTCTCCTGGACGCATATACGAAGCGTTTCAGTTCTTCATTCCTGATCCGCACTGCAAAGTTATTGAATGTCTTCCGTTTTAACTACCACCTACAAGATGGGTTTATTCCAGTCAAGAGTGAATAGGCATCTTCTAGGCAAGCGCTCGCTCGCATCGCTTACTGTCAAGCATGATTGCAGCGAAGCGCACGCCTATAATGTAAAACAAAAAAAAATACAACCAATCTTCCAATACCGTATATTTATAACATAAGTTTCGTTATTAGATAGATAATTACAATTAATGAAGTGTCTATAATATTAATTATTATGAAACGAGTGACAACCCTAATTATCGGGTATTCTATGCAACGTTGTAGCCAACTTTTCCATATTTACGAGACTTGTCCCGTGTGTTTTAATCGTAGGGTATGTGTGAAATAACACTAGCGAAAGTACCTACTATCATGATTTTTTCACTCATCTATTTATTTAGATACAGGTAGACTTGAATTTTAAATAATATTAATATAATTGCGTACTACTATATTGATATGCAAAGAAACAGTGTTTTTTTTTTAAATTAACAGTATTTTTACTGAATTTTTTTATAAAACATACAGACGAATTGAGAACCTCCTCCTTTTTTTGAAGTCGGTTAAAAACACTGTCCATTTCCTTGCGGGACTTTTGCCCAAGACAACTATTACACAATTCCCTTTCTGCATACGTGTCGGCTCAAGGCTCACTGCAATAACACTTTACTACAATGAATATGAATATGTGAAAAAATATATTCACAAATTACGATAACTAGGGCCGGGTTTACTTTCTGAATATTGTCGGATAATCTAAACCTACTTTTATTTTTTGCCATTTTCTTGCCTTATGTTAAATGATGTAAAAGACAAACAAAGACAAAACTTTTGAATAAGCTATCCGACACTTATCAGAAAATGGTGAATTCGGCCCCAATCATTTAGAAATGTCCGCTGGTGTGGGTTTATCTGTAAACCCTATCCGTATTTTTATCTCTTTTGAACACATGTAGGAATATATTTCCGACTCTTTCCCTCACTCAAATAGACGTGGGTGGAATAACCGGCCTTTAGTAAAGTAAGAGACGAACGCCACATATCCTATCAAATTAATACAGTTCTGTTAATAATTGGTTGCCAATGTTAAAAAAAAAATTTTTTTTTTTGATCTTTTGTTGATAGTTAAGTACCTACATTATTTTTTTTGACCCTGGGTAATAGCTTTTACGCATCCCGAATGTAGAGTGCACACCTGCACAGTTTTAAGTTTGTAGATAAGTCAAATTATTTGACTATTTAATAGCAATAGAAATACCGTAAAGTGCATACTACACTAAATTTCGTTAATTAACAGTAAAAATGTAGGCTCAAATACCTATTAGGAAATATTCTAGATTAAGTATAATATATTTCGGACTACCTACTTGATGAATTAAGTGCTATAAAACACTGTTTGTACCTACATGTTACACGTTAGCTACTTACAGGAAAACAGGAAAATGTATTTTCCTGTATTTTTGTTCTACAGAGAAACATAGAATATAAATGTTCATTTCCAACAAAGATAAATAACTATTAATAATTATGACTTTAAAAACGAAATATTGTCTCTTATGTTCTCTTCGACCCCTTAATGTAATTATTGAGGCTTGAAATTATTCCCTCTTAATATTAATTATATTTTCCAATCCTGCTTAAATAATTTTGTAATATGTTTACATGGTACGACGTACGAATTTTAATACAAGCGGTATATCACTTGTCACATCACTAAATGTATTCACTGAACAAGAAACATGATGCGTGTCAAAATTATTCATGTTCGAAAATCCATTTGGAAGGGGGCAACGAGTGACGTCAGACATGTCACACGGTGACGTCACACACATTATCACATGGCGGCGACACTGATGTAGTCAGTGGGTAGGAAAGGACGTGGGCTCCTCGCCTAGGGCGGGATTAGAGCGCAATTATCGCGTTCCGTGTTTTGTTTTCACGCGTTGCTGATTTTTTTGGTCGGATTTCTGGTTCTGTTATAGTAATTGTGGGTTCCGTGTTCACAAGGCGTTTGTTAAAGTGTTTGTTTCACTGTTAATAATAAAGAAACGGCTCCTTTGGTCCAGTGGTGCACATGTGGCTTCGGATTACGAGGATCGAGGTTCGAGTCTTGTGTTGGAATATGAAATACTGAGCTTGTTTTTATTCCCACAAATTTTCAGTGCAAATTCTCAGCCTGTATTTGGGAAGTGGTGTTACACCAAAGTTATCTTCATCTCATCAGATCTTCAACTAATAGTCATTATAGTCAAACATTATCATATTGAACCCGCCAACCCGCGTTAGAGCATCATGGGTTTGAGCTCCATATAAGAGGAGAGATGTGTAGGGAGCGGTTAAAATTGGCTATCTGTGACTTACTTGTTTGTGTACCTAATTACAGAAACTATTTCTTTTCTCCCCAATATTTTATTAATCAATATGATTTTTTGATGTCCCCAAACTTCAAAAACTGTTGGTTACCTTACAAACTTTCAGTTTTGTCTTATGGGTAGGTATTGCTAAAGGTGAATCGTAAAAATATATTTAGTGTGAAAAATTGTATGGTTGATGTATTGACTTGTCTTGAATCTCTAAATCAAATATTTACAAACATAACTCATCTTGCAGTTGGGTAAAAATAAATAAAAACTTATTTTAAAAAAAAAAAATTCTTAAGTGATTTCGATATTAACTTAAACTAATTAATTTTCCAAACCTTATAACAACAAATACAATTACGCCACAAAATAACTAAAGAACCTCAACGTTTTTGTTAATCGTTTAAAACATGAGGGCGACTTCAAAATAAATGAATAGCAAATGATGTGGAATCCAGCTGGAATCCATTTTTCTTATTCCCACCGGAGCATCGGCATTCCAGCGAACTCGCCGGAAGCGTCGAGATGGAATACAAATAAAGTACCATAGAAATCTTAATGACAGGGCGATAGAAATGGCGTTTACGCGTGCGACCCTAACTCAAGCAGTACGTAATCGTCACTTTCAAGTACATTTCACTTATGTTTTATAACATCTGGACTGTCTCGTTCTATTAAACAGCAATGTATGTCTCACGCCGCGTAATGTTCAAATTCTACAGCCAAATATTTTTCGCGACACCGGTTCCTATTATAATAATAATTAATACTTACATTTGGAAATGCATATGAATTCAGAAATTAAAATTTTGGATATGACTTGGAGGGGCCGAGAAAAGCTAAACTTTAAATTCTCGCCTATGATCGTATGTGCATTTTTGGGTATCTTGAAAAAAGGGTCCAATCTTCAAGTACTGAACCCTTTCTCGGTTCATTTTTTTCGACATAGTGACTGAAGTAATAGTCTAATAGTTTGTTGTGAAAAACGCCATTTCTACTGCTTTCATTTGAATTTCTCTGGAACTGCCCCTTGCGCGTTCTACACATTAATGACATCAGTTACACATAAGAAGACACGTGGGACTGGTGCTTAGTCACAACTTGTCTATATCTAATGTTGCAATACGTTCCGGGGCATGCACCTCCAACTTTTCAGTTGTGTGCATTTTAAGAAATTAAATAACACGTGTCTCAAACGGTGAAGGAAAAACAGCGTGAGGACACCTGCATACCAGAGGATAGAGGAGATAATTTTCTTAATTCTCTGCGTGTCTCTGAGTCTGTTAATTAAAAAAAATTGGGCCGGCGTGGTGGACTATTGGCCAAACTCCTATCATTCTGAGAGGAGACTCGAGCTCAGCAGTGAGCCGAATAGGTATAGGTTGATATTGATGATTTCCTCCGTCCATTACAGTCCGATGGGCTTTACGTGCTCTCTGACGCACGGTCGTGTACGAATACTCTACAAACACCGCTGAGTAATTTCAATACTTGATATATTTATTTTGAGACCTGAGAACTCTGAACCTCATAGTCATAATTCGTATCTTTTCTCCATGTCTTTTTTATCCGGTCCTGTTACGATCCTAGCACGTAGCGTTTTTTTGATGCTCTTTCAACTTTTACTGCACCTCGCTACTAGGAATTCATAATTTACGCAATATAGTATTTTTAACTGCCAACAAACACAATTGAATTTAAACCTTATGCCGATGCGACAAAAATTATATTTATATTACTTATATTAGACTTGATAACTGATAAATAGATTCTTTCTGTTTGTGGTTATGGATTGTTTGTTTTTGAGTTTTACCTACTTAGCTATGAGTTAGTCATTGTAATTACAGGTTAAGGGTCTGTGATAGCCAGATCTTCAAGAACGAGTCAAAAATCAAATTTTTAACTTTGTTGTAGAAAATTGAGGACTTTGAAACCTGCTACTTCCAAACCCACCACGGATCAAACTCTATAGATCCCTACCGTGGGTGCCTAACTATGATACGAACATGAGTTGACAAACTTTTAGCTTATAGAAAAGGACAAAGATGAATGAAATCTATTTTATATTTTGTTTTCTTTCCAGCTCAAATGTCAATGGAAAGCATGATGGTGGGCGGCGTGGGCGGTGTTGGCGTCGGTCCTGTGGGCGGCGGCGTGTCCTCCATGGGCGGGTTCCAGCTCGTCCGCGAGCCTGCTTCGGGAGCCCTACTTCTGTTGCCCGCTCCCCCCGACCTGCCGCATGCCGTCGTGTGGGGCGGCATGCCGTACTCGTCTGGACCCCTCCTGCTGCCCCCCGCTCCGCATCCGTCGCACCACTTACAACTTCTGCCGGGCGACCTCCTCGCGTCTACTGCTACTCTACAACACACGCACACTCATTCGACGCGCCTGGTTACTCTAGCACCGGCCCCTCCACCCCAGCAACATCCCCCGCACCCGGTGGACAAGAGAAAATCCATGCAACCTCTCATAATGCCGCATACGTTAATAAAAATCGAACCGGAACCCCCGCAAGAGAAGCCACCGCCGTTTGTACCCGAACCCGTCCAACAGCCGATTCTGACGACTCACCTCTACTACCAGCCCGATTACACGGAGCAGGCGTGCAGGAGTCAAGCCACGTCACCCGCCGCTCCCCCCACGCCACCTCCCGAAGCTTCTGAACTCCCGGCGCACAGAGACGCCTCGAACCAGACAGATCACGTGGACGACGAAGAGGACTCTCCGAACCACGCTGACGAAGATGAAAGGGATGTAGCGTGTGTCGGCGTGGCGCATTTTCCAGACGACTCAAATGGTATGCAAATGTCTTGTCAATCACTACATCCTCAAATGATGGATAGCGCCGAAGAATCATCCTCCGAAGGCCTCAGTGGGTTGGTAGTAGTCGGTGCAGTGGAGAAAGCGATTGATGCGATCGAAAGAGATGAAACGATAGACAACTCCAGCAGTGGTGGCTCACACGACTTGGTCATAGATACGGCCAGGACGTCTACGCCGACGCCTATGGTGCCACAGTCGCAGACGAGAATGCCTGTCGACGTCAGTGGATTGGAGCTTTTGTCGAATAGCATCGAACAATTCGAGCGAACTACACCCGGAATCAGCATGCCCAACTTGGAACCTGCGCCATTAACGATAGATACTAGGACATCGACTAAATTGAACATTTTAATCAAAACTTCCCCTAAATCTCCTCCACGCACTGACATTGACACACATAGGAGATTTGAGTTTCCAGTTGTGGAACAGACGAATGAGCAACAGAAACCTTCGCTCGATGGCCTTGGGTTGTTGTGCGCTTTGGCCGAACAGAGGTTCATGGAGGAAGTCGAAGAACATCCTCAAACAAATCTTCCTTCTACTTCACGGCCGTTTATCAAAACTGAGCTACTGAGTCCCACCACAGAAAGAGATAGGTCCTTAGAGTCCAAGAAAGATAAACACAGACACAGAGACGACTCGTCTAGTGAACGAAGAAGAAAGAGAAGCGGTGACAGAGAGGAAAGGTTGCGACACAAATTGGAAAAAATGCGTCGACACAAACGTGAGAGGAAGGACACGGACCAAGATGACGGCGGGGAGCTGGAAGCGAGTCTACGACGTGTGACGGCGTGTACTTGCGGGCTAGCAGACTGCACTCACGCTCACGGAGTGCACTCTGCTCAGGCGCTCGTCAATGCTATTGAAAAAGACATGCGAGAACGCTTGCAGGATTTGCAACGACAATGTGACGAAAAACGAGCCCAATTGAACGCGCTGACACCGCCTTTACCGCCGTTGTCGACACCTCCGACGCCTTGCACTCCCGCTCTCTCTCCAGATTCAGACAGAGGATCGTCGAAGAAACGTAAGGTTGGTCGACCGAGAAAGGTTTCCAGCCCAGACTCGACTGAAACGATCGTCGCAAAGAAACCAAAATCCAAAAGTACTTTAGTCGGCTATTTATTAGCAAAGGGCAAACTGAAAGGTAACATTTTATATTCAAAGGGCGAACCGTCGAGAGAAGAGATAAACAGGACGAGTAAAGTTCGGCCAAAATTGAAAGCTGAACCCATTGTAAAGACGTACTCAGAAGAAGAGGAACACGATTGGGGCCTTAATAGATCAGCAAGTTCTTCTATGGAGAGTCTGAACGAAGTTCGGCAAAAGAATAGGGAGAAAGTAGATCGATTAGCTAGAAAACATTCTAGAGACGACATGTCTGAGATAGAATTGGCGATCAGAAGAGCGAGCGCGTCGAGTGACAGCGATAAAGAGAGGCGTCGAGCGAAAAAGAGAAGGAAGAGCACTAAATCAAAGGAAAGGTCTGACGAAGAAAATAAAGCAATCCCCAAAGATCCTTCTCCACAACCCCAACCAATTTCGAACTGTACTTTGACTGAAGATAAGTTAGACTCATCGCCGAGAGTACTAACCGCTCGCGGTGGATTGTTCTACGCTGGTAAACTGAGCGCAGTGCAGGCACCAGACGTGTACGCTATCACTCTAGATGGCGAGAGAGGAAACAAACCGCACATACTGTCTAGAGAGGAGACTTTGAGAGACGCTGTAAGTATATAAATGATTTCGATTTTGTAGTAATATTGTCTTTTTTCAAGTTTTCACTTAAAATTATTACTACACTACTAAACAAACTTCATGGATATAGTGATAAAAACCGAGACCAGCATGAATAGCGAACAGCTTCAACTCAGTTTCAGGCAAGATAGGTTCTTATTCTTTAGATTCAAATTAAACCCACCGAAGTTCCATCACTAAATTACCATATGGTACAATTTGTATTTTCATTTGCGGAAATTTGTGAGCATATTCATGACATTTGATTTCGTTTTAGATCTTGGAAGTGACTCCTACATCGGTAAGCGAACTACCGTCGGGCGCTCGCGTGTGCGCGTATTGGTCGCAACAGTACCGGTGCTTGTACCCCGGCACCGTCGCCGTGTCGTCGCCAGACCCGCACGATGACAAGTTCGTTGCCGTGGAGTTTGATGACGGGGACTCGGGGAGGATAGCCATTGAGGATATCAGATTTTTGGAGCCAAACTATCCAGTTGTTGGTAAGTTTGAATATACAGTCAGAAATGCAAATGAACGGCTGAACTTTGGATATGATGTGAGGTGACTTAAAATTTATGACCAATGAATTGAATTAAGTTTTTTTACAATAACTCTGTTCTCTGTTGATATATGAAAATTTTGACTCTTTTGTTGCTCTTTGTATGCTCTACAGTTGGTTCTTTACATTGTTCTTCTATCGATCGTCATAATTGAGATATCAATTGAAAAAGTAAAAAAAAATAGTAGGTTTTGTTTTTTGCTATTTTCTCGTGATAGATATCAATAATACGTTTACATTTACATATTATCATGATGATGTCTATAAGAAGATTATTATTATTCCATAAACAAACAAAATAAAAGTATTGTCTGTTTATCATTACAGAATACGAAAACACGTTATTCACGCTCGGCAAGCGAAGAAGAAATACAAGTGTTACAGAAGATAAGAAGGCAACTCCATCTACGAGCAACGAAGTAAAAACTGAACCACAACCAAATCCAACGTTACAGAGCCATGCGGACAACTTGAATGAAGAAGAAAGACATCGAGATAGGAAGAAGCTAAAGAAGCTTCGAAAAGAGAAATTGAGAAGATTAACAAGCGAAGATGATCCAACCACAATGGAGTACGTTAAAAAGAAGAAGAAGAAACATAAATGCTGCGAAGAACACTGCAAGCACAGAAGACACCACAAGAAACACCACAGAAAACACAAGAAGAGACACCACTCCGGTTGCAAAGACCATTCTTCATCATCAGGAGATGATCAAAGACAGAAATCGTCATCAGATTACATAGATTCCAACAAATCTAATGAAGATTCTGTAGATTCCAACGATAGGCTGTCAACTTTGATAGCAGTGGAAAAGTCACCAGAGGAAAAGATGAAAACGGTTATCAAAAAAGCAGTTTTATCTAAAAAGAGTTTGGTGAAGAACGCTGTGTTGGATTTTAGCAATTTGACCAAGATCGCGTTGAAGAAGGATACAGAGAATAAGGATAATTTGAAGGACAGTGGAATCGTTCTGGAAGAGGAACCACCGGTAGCGTCCACTTCTACTTTAACAGTCGAATCACCTAAAAAGGTAAAAATCTTATATTGTCGATATAATCCGCTTATTTTCTTACTCAAATCTCTTCCTTCTCTTTCGTTAAAATCAGTTTATACTCTATTTTTGGACGAAATTAGTTTCATATAAGGTATGAAAAATTCATGAGTGTTTTTTGTAACATTTTAAACTAAACTTATAAAAATACTTGCTTAATTCGATCTAATATTGCGTGCGTAGAGTATTTTAAGAATACTTTAAAAAATCTACGCTGCTTTCGAGTGTCCAAGCAACCGGTGGTCAGGTTTCAGCCTGAGTAACATTCTCACAGTTAGCGCCGCTTTAAGGCTTCTTATCTTCTGCAACCGACCCTTAACCCAACAGTGAAACGAAAGTTTCGTAAGATATTCGATCTTAGATAAATTATTACTTCCAGAAGACCAAACGTCGGACAGTGTCCTCGACGTCGTCCGACGGTGGCGGCCTCGGCGGTGGTGTCAGCAAGATGGCCGCCTTCCTACCAGGAGGCGCGTTGTGGAGGTGGCACGGACCCGCCTACCGCCGCACCGCGCGGCCCAGGCTGCGCAAGCTGTTCTACAGGGCTATACAACGTGGGGAGGAAGTTTTACATGTGAGTTACTCTTGTATCATTATGTGTTCCTGGTGAAAGATAATTTTGTGAATAGGTATTTTTAAAGTAAAACTTCTTGGTGAGTAAATATGGTGAATATGTGTTAGTTACGAAAAGTGTAATTGGGTGAAGTGAACGGACATTGAGATGGAGATACAGGCTAGTGAAGATAGAAAGAGAGACAGTTACGTTTCGTATGTCATACAATTATAGATGAAGCTAAAGAAGTATTACTTCTTACATGTGGTCTAAGGAACACTCTTTAATTTTAAACATAGTTACCACCTTATCGGCAAAGACGTACCGCCAAGCGATTTAGCGTTCCGTTACCATGTAGAAACCGAAAAGGGGTGTGGATTTTCATCCTCCTCTTAACAAGTTAGCCCGCTTCCATCTTAGACTGCATTATCACTTACCATCAGGTGAGATTGTAGTCAAGGGCTAACTTGTAAAAAGGAAAAAAAAAGAAAAACAAAACATTGAAGGCAATATTTGGAAGTGAAACATGAATGTACAGAGACTTGGCAGTAAGATCGACTTGCATGTGTTCGTAGTTTCTAGATTCTACCACCATGCCTTGTGTGCTGTGTTAAAATCTGAAGGGCATGGCAACAGGACAGCCCTTTGTAGGATATGTTCCTTGCATTGTTATTGTTTCTTACTTACCATCAGATGGCCCAACTGCTTGTTTTGTCAATAATAGCCATTCTTCGTTTGTTTTACTAACTTGTGTGATGTCAGGTGGGCGACGCGGCGGTGTTCCTGTCGACGGGGCGCGCCGACCGGCCATACATCGGGCGCATCGCGGCGCTGTGGGAGGCGCGCGGGGCCATGGCGGTGCGCGTGCACTGGTTCTACCACCCGGAGGAGACGGCCGGCTGCCAGAAGCTGCACTACCCGGTCAGTGATCATCGTCCATATCAGCCATATTAACTAAAAACTACAGTACAGGCATCCCTGAGATGACATTGACCTTATATCACGTTACTCAAATGTGGGTTGGTAAGTTTACTGGTACCTAATGTTTGACTCAGTCACAAACGCCACGCGGTTACACCTGCGTAACTCTTGTGCCTGTGAGAATACGAGGATAACATACTACCTATGACATTCATAAATAATGGAAGAGATTTACATATTTTGCTGACCCCACTCTAAATAAGAAAAAGGAGATGATGATAATGAAGTTGGTTTGTTTTCAGGGCGGACTTTTTGAATCTCCACACACGGACGAGAACGACGTACAGACAATCTCACACAAATGCGAGGTGCTCCCGCTGCAGCAGTACAAGGAGCGCATGGGCGACGACCCGGTGAAGTACAGCACGGTGTACGACAACAACGACGTGTACTACCTCGCCGGCCACTACGACCCCACGCCGCAGGCGCTGCGCATGGAGCCCGACATACCGTTCGCGAGCGAGCCCGCCTCCTAATGAGTTATTGTCGCCTGGTAATTATGATGCTGATCGTACACATCCTTTAAAAAGTGCCTGCACGCAGTCATATTGTCAATATTATTTATTGATCATTTGTGTAAAGTCCAACTTTACCATAAGGAACGGTATATTGCTGAGGTACGTAAGATTCCTTACTCTACTAAATTGTATTGACAACAATATTATTGACTGTATGAAAACGGGTAATATCTATTGCATTAAACTCATGTAGTTGTGATATCATTAATGATGATATTGCCTAGGATAGAGCGATTATCAACTTTTCGTTTCGCGGCACATTGGTATTTCACCAAATTACAAATCAATGCTCTACAGCTGCATGAGCTATGCCATGACGAAAAATTAATAGTATTACATCGTTCTTATTTTCAGGCAATTTATCCCTTATGCGCGGAAAAGTATGTGTGTCGTATGATCAGTTTGATTATGGAACATTTTGTAAATAATTTGAATTTACATAAATAAAAAAGTACAGTAACTTGACCTGTCTTGATCGTTGATCATTTTCTTATTAAATTAGTAGTTTTATATATTTTATATTTACGTCACATATTAGTGTGTACATTGTATTAATATTATTTCCAATGTCGACGCATCTTGAATTGCATTGTATTTAAATAGTGAACAACAATAGTGTTTCGATATTTTCAAATCTCAGTGTTAGAGTGTTCGTCGCAGTAGATTTGTTTACACTCACGTATATCGGATGTAGCTTTGAGAATCACTTATACAGGTCTTAAAGTACAATGTAGATTTTTGAGGCTCAATATAATGTGACAATTTTTTCACTATAAAACATCGCACATATTGGGGCAGCGTCGCAAACTATGAAGACATTTTTTTTTTCTTTTTACTTTTTTCATCGTTTGATCATTATAGGATGGTATTGGCAGGTCAACGCGTAAAAATTTCTTATTTTCCAGTAAAATCAGGACATTTTGTTATTTTATATAAACTTAATAAATCCTATAATTTATCAAGTGCAAAGTTCTTTGATACAGTTGTGTGTTATATCTAAATTAATAAACGATTAATTTAAAAGAACAGTGTCATAGAATTTGATAAATTATGGTCAATGTATAATATTTATCTATTTCCTTTTGAAATATAGCGGTGATGATTTTTTATATTTATTTATAAACATGTTCTGTTCTGGTTTTTACTTATCGATACTTAATACTAGGCCTAGAGAATCGTTAGTTGGTATTATTTACCAATCGATTTAAGCTTTCTCAATCTTTAGTTAAGTCAAACTGTCCTCTAGGTGACACCTGCCCCTCGTCCATCTTGTAATGGACACACTGTAATGCCAATTCTTGTAATGCGAAGTGCCACGCCCCGCTATGTGCGAACGTTCGCCGTCCTTGCGACGATCTTTACAAACGTAGGTACGTGTTGAAGTTACCCTTGTTACGTTTTAGCGGTGTCCTTTTTGGAATGTTATGTTTTCTTCTCGATTTTAAAGCACACTACACACTGGAGCAACATCCTCTTTGATTTACGTTTCATGTTGACTAAGGTATTTTTAAAATTGTTAAATTGTCTCATATAAGTATAAACAAATGCTGTTAGTTTATGTATGCATTGAAAACTCGAAAAGTTCTGCACTGATTGAGCTAAATTGACACAATATATAACTCGACTCAAACATTATTTTAATGTAAATAGTTTTCAGGGTATAGTGAAAAAGCTCAATTACACGTAGATGAAGTCATATCTTGGTATTCATAAAATCTCGAATAAAATTATTAAATATTATATTGTTCAGATTCGGTCGCTCGAGAGCTAATTAGTTGAAACTTACTCGTATAGTTCTGTTTCGAACCTTGTGAGACTAATTGTGACTAATTTACTTAGTCAGAACGCAAGTCGCAGCTGGAAGTTGGTCTAGTATGTAGTGGCAGTTGTAAGGGCCGAGTTGATGTGGTGACAATATGTCGGATGTGTGTCGTGGTCAAGCGTGAGCCGACCGGATCGGTGATGATATGTGATTTATTCTTATACATGTAACGGTGTAATCTCAGTGTATAGCTAGTTATATATTTAGTGTATGTTTATTTTAGATTCTTTATGTATACCTGCATAGTCTTCTCTTCATACGTAATGTTTATTATCTTTAAATGCAATACTACTTCAGCTAGTCTATTGTTTTGTTCAAAATTGACCAGTGATTATATTAGAAAATTCAATATCCTTGAATTTTCGCGAAAAGTTTAACAAAAATATAAAAAGAAATGGATGAGATTGGGTCCGACTGAATTATTGAGTGCTATTAAAATATAATTGTAGTAAATCTACAAAAAAAATAATGTAAGTTTTTTTTTTGTTTATGTAACTTCTTTTATCATTTGAAGTTTAAATTTATCGACGTATAAATGGGAAAAAATATTCACTATAAAATTAATTTAAAAATTTGCCGCATTGTCTTTTTTTTTTGCAAAAATAAAATGTGGCATGATTGCTTAACCAATGCGAGTTGCACGTGATCTCGTCCATCTCTTTTATTTAAATATAAAATTGGAGCTATTTGTTATATATTATTGTTTTTCTATATTTTTTTATATTTTGGTTGATAATATTATGTTATTTGATGTATACCTTTTATCGAAATGGTGCTAGATGCTTGATACAGTTCTTATAATTTTGCTATATAATATAAGCTAAGGTTGTACATAAAAAAATATTTCCAGTGTAGTGAGGTGTAGGATTTTCCCGTTTAAGGCGATATTTTTAGTTTAATATTAAGTGTGCTTGCTCTGTTATTGCCATCGGTTAACTCTATTCATATAAAGTATGTTTATTCAGCGTATAATTTCTACAGGGTATGTTCGGAACCCGGTTTTATGGGGCCAACACATACGTAACACCAAATAATTCATGTAGGTACAAGTTGACTTGGCAAAAATACGAAAAAATACAAAAATAAAATAAAGTTAAGCGAAGATTGACATAAATAAATAAATTACTGTCACTTATTTAGTTTTGTTTGGAGTATATTTAATATCACATCGTGTAGATCAAGATTGAGTGTTTCGAGTATGTTGAAGATTATACACAGTTTCTGTTCAAATCAAGATTCGTGGCGTGGGATTTGCGGTGGTTGTTAGAAGGTGTTGCGTATCTGTTTCTCCCATTCGCCATTAAATTCATATCGAGGTGTATATGATGGGACTGAAAAGACAGGGATATAGCTAGGTCGACCAAGGATAAGAATGTAGATAGGTTTTGTACGAAGTGGCCAAACAGTTTGTAATAAAATGTTTTTAAATTTTCAGCCGCGTAACCTTTAGATCGTCAGGGCTTTAGTTTCAAAACGTATTTGGTACCAATTTTCACACAGTTCTTATTACATCCAAAAAATTCCATCTTAATGATCTAATCTAAGCCAATAACTGGCTTTGTTGAATTTGAAATAGGTAGTAGGTATGCTATTTCATAACTCAGTTGATTCACTCAGTAAAACATTTTTATAAATATACATCTGGTGTTATCAATTTTGAAATTATCAACAAATAAAGGCAAACTTTGGTACCAATATAAAGTTTTCACAAATAATTTCCTATAAATAGATTTTCTACGACAGTGTTAGTATATTAAAATACAATAGTTGTTCTAAATACTTACTGTATATTAACAGTCCTTTAGATATCCAATGGAATTATTGAAAATATGCGCTTATAGACGAATACATGTCACGTGTAAATGTCACTCGATGCCACGAATGTGATTTATTTTGTTTTATGTGTGGTGTGTTGCCATGATATTGATATTGGTACGGTCAATCTATTTCAAAAATCACTTGCGATTTGGGTGTAGTGTTAAAGTGCAGACATGCGTTTTGTCTACCATCTTACCAATACATTTGAAGCCAAATACTCAAACCATTATAGCTTTAACAGCTCCACAGTGAAGGGGTTTGGCTTATTGTCGTTCCCATTCCTAACACAGTATTTTATCGATTAGTTGAAGGTGATATTGGTCATATTTAAAATATACAGCAAGTATTACTTTTTTTTTAAACTGACTTCCCGGAATAGATTGACGATAACATATGTATATGACATTATAATATATTGAAACTTAATTTAAAGCAATATTCGTGGCGTCGAGTGACGTGGTGTCGTAACTGTCGATGTTTTCCAGCTGTTCTCTGAAGTTATGAATGTTGATAAAGTAATTTGTTAAATATATATTATGTAGAACTAGTGACCCCGCCCAATTCCTCTTCCGAGAAAATAAAACGAAATATGCAAGGCTAAGCTCTCGAGTAAATATTGTTAAGGGTTAAAGTTGTTTTTTTTTCTTTTAATATACCGTACTTCATTGTAATGACAGATTTTTGTGAATGATTTAAATAATAAACAATAGATACACGAAAAAAATATTAATTTACTTTCATTTATTGTTTATTATATAATTTATGTGCGTCGTACTTTGTTATAATAGTTTAGTTTTAAGTTGGATAAGTTGTAGTGTAAGTTTATTTGATTTATTTACAAAATATATACTATTGGAAAAAAAAAGTTATATGAAAAAAAGTAACAAAATTCGAATTTGAAAACAATATTCAGAGATTGAGGTATTTTTGTATAACGGTAAATGTATCGATTATAATTTTGAAAGTTGTATGAAACAAGTACAAATTTGTCGATGAGCGAGTCTAAACTCGGCCCGAGTGTGTACTAACATTTTGTTTATAATTCATCAAAATCGATACAGCACGTAGCGTATTGAGTAAAATTAGATTGTTACTTCGCTTCGAGACTTGTGTGGATTTTATGAATTATTCTCAATTAGAGTTTAATCAGAAGGGAAAGCCATACAAATAATTATTAGATTTAAAGAGTAATAATATATCAGCATTGATAATATAAAGATTATAAATACGCTTAAATAAAATATTTTTGGCTGATTTTATGTGTTTTATTTATTTTAAAATAAAATATTAACAATAAACACCCTTTACGTATAAATAATAAATTAAATTAATTATTTTTTACTGATACTAAGACAACAGCTGTAGGTATTACAAAGGCATCATAGTCATCGCCGCTGACACTATGCAGACGATGATGATAATTATTTATTTAAATTTAGATCTGCCGCTGTATAGGTACATGTTCTGCTTCCCAACATTCCTTTTATTTTTAAGTTTCACACACCAACGTTTCTCTAAAAGTAAAAAACTCTTCAAATATAGATCATCTTCATGGTAGGTCTAACATGTATCCATCACCAATGTAAGAAAAGGCATATTTTTTCTCATTTCTTATATTATATCTGACAACAAATAAAGGGTCCACTGCAATTATAACGAATATTTTAAATTATTTTAATTCTAAGTATCTACTTTCGTTATTCGGAAACAACACAATATAATTAATAACTATGCAGTCAAAAATGTCATTATACTAATACTAGTACTACTAGTAGTAGTAGTACCAGTCCAGTACCAGTAGTGAGGAAATAGTTAATGACATTATCTTTTATCAGTTATTTTCAAACCTAATTCTAAAATAAAGACTGACTCAAACTGAAAAGGTCTAAGGTTCAATTCGCGCCAGTTGGACTTTTGTCGTACCTACCCAAAGTACAACTTTCTGCTTGGCTAGGACAATATATGCTTAATATGTATACTTTTAGCGTAAAATACTTACCTTTAGTTAAGTTAAGGGCCGTTGGATTATTGTCGTACCCACTTTCCTCTAATAAAAATAAGCACAAAGGCTTATTTAGAAGATTTTTTTAATGGTCATGTCTAAAGATACGGTATATACTTTTAGAAAATAAAAATATTGTAATGGACCCTTTTTGTTGTAGTAATGTTTTCTTTCCCACCACATTTAGAATCAACATAGATAGTGACTATTTTATGTTATTTACTTTACTATTATCCACGAAAAACCAGACCAAACCACCCAGACCCACCAGA
This sequence comes from Bicyclus anynana, assembly GCF_947172395.1. Lineage (NCBI taxonomy): Eukaryota > Metazoa > Arthropoda > Insecta > Lepidoptera > Nymphalidae > Bicyclus > Bicyclus anynana. The sequence goes on from NC_069093.1 coordinate 16,867,601, forward strand.
AAATCCTCTACACACGATTCACACCGCAGACGTGAATAACGTAAATCGGAGCATCTTTAAGAGAGGCTGACCATAAAACCATAAACCAACGAAACCATAAAAAAACGAAAACCGTTGTAGGTTTTTTATGGTTTTAGCAAAATAAATAAAATAGCCACTACTTATAATGAACTTTCGCAAGTAACATGTGCTGCTATTTAATTAACATAGAATCTCCCGTTTGCCGTTGCTTATAATTTCGTAGGTGTCATCATCGATGACCTTGTACACGTCTTGCCGGTAGCTCTGCAGGTTGTGCAGGAAACGGACGGAACTCTCTTCTCTTATTTTAGTGATTACGGATGGCAGGTTGGTAGTCTTCGCCTCGGTGGCCAACGACGAGTAGTACTTTTCCTGCAAAAAAAATGTTTTTTTATTATTAAAAATAACCCAAAACAAACTGAAACTGACACACCCTACTTTTAATTTCCTTTGTTTTGAATACGTCCAATTGAAATGAACTAATTAATCTGGAATGTTTATTTAATAGGTCGATGATTATTATCGATTCTAAATAAACAGGACATAATTATAAGGCAATAAAGGCATAACAGTATACATTTCCACAAGGTTCGTAATTAATGATAACCCCTTTAGAAGCAGTTTGATCTTGGACGGGCCGTATAAAGAATTATTGTAATAATTAATTCCTTTTTGCCAGCCATTGCGGCATGCAGTCACAAGCTTCATGTATAAGGATCAAGACGTGGTGGGCGCAGTAACGGTACGATATCAAACAGAAGTAGTTTCTTACGCTTTATGGATTCCTAGTACGTTGTTAAATAAAAGTTAAATATTAGTTAATTAAATTTAGTTAACAAAAACTTTTTACGTCTTTTGTTTAATCTTTTGTCAAGTCTTTTTACGTCTTTTGTTAATCTTTTGATTCGTCGTAGGGTAGATGTGTGTTGTTTGCAATGTTAAGTACGTATTAATTTATATAATAAACTTTCTTTCTTTGTTGTTTTATTTTGAATCCACATAATTACATAATATGATATTTACATTAAAATATTGTGGCCCGAATTAATTGAAATTAATAGGCAGGTAAGTAGGTAGATTGCAAAGGTTTTTTTCTTTAAAAGTTACCCTTGACTATAATCTCGCCTGATGGTAAGTGACGATGAGACGAAAAATATTATTCAGTAAAACACCTTCAGATCAGAGGTCAAGATTTAGAAGATTGAAAATATGAGAACGAAGCGGTATACGGAAACAATTAATTTGGAGTAAGTATGTAGGTTAAGTAATTCAGTAGGTAGGTACCACCTACTAAGTAGGTAGACATAAACCTATACCAAGTAAGAAGACATGAAAAAGGAAAACTGATGCCAACCTTTCGTAGACGAGATGGATTCTATAACGTAAACTACTATAATACGTAGTAGTAGTAGTATCTAGTAGTAGTTACGTAGTAGGTACTAAGACATGAAATCAGCTAGGAAATAACAATTTATGGAAATCTTAGGAAATAACAGTCATTATGGATATTTTCTATTGCGGTACAATAACAGAGGCTACGTACATTTTGATTTATCATAAGAAATATCACATTATTATCTAAATGATTTATTAAATTACGTAAGAATGTACTTTTGGATAATAAGTACCTAAGTGTTTAAAAAAAAAAAATTAAAGATAAATAAAAAAAACCGTGTGGTACACATACAACGAATGCATACCAATTGAGGGCAGAGTATCTCAACTTTAGTGACAAGATTTTATAAAATAAAATAAATTGTATGTTTATTTTTTATCTATTTGAACTTTAGCATCATAATAACATTGATTTAATTTTAACACAATTATTTTAATTTTTGTTTATTGTACTTAGTATTTAAGACTATGTATTACTCTCAGTTTTATGTGGAATTAAAAAAAATAAATACTTTATTATCATTATTATTTTTTTATTAATAGGTTTTTGGAAGTCATACGAAAATGCGTGAGTAATAGTGTTTATGCGCGAGAACACTCAAAACGTTCATCGTCTAACAGTGTATATACGTCGCTCCTAAAGCTGGTGAGGTGGTCGAGGAACCGCTGACTGCTGTGGTTGTGTACCGCCGTGAGCACGGCCGGCAGCGGGCGCGCGCCGCTCTCGGCTGACAGCGACAAGTAATACCACGCCTGCACCACAGCCGATGGAGAATTACATACAGTCACACACTACAGTGGCCTAATATTCATTTTAAAACGCTGAAAGTTCGTCGGGTCATGTCATTACCAAAGGTAAAAAAATGGTGAGAAATCAAGTTTTGAGTCACCAGACGTAGCTTCGTGACAACCCTTCGTGTTGATATCCTTAACCGTGTTTGGTTCTTAAATCAGACTAAGGACGCGACTTCCATTTTCAGGTGGGATTCTTGAAAACTCCTACTTCCCTGAGTCCTACCACGACACTTCATAGTACCTATTTATTTAACGTAATAATGAGCAGATAAAATTACGAGTCTGACCATGCTCACGCTACTCGTTCCATATACACCATTTATAAACCACATAAACTAGACTAACCTCAATTGTTCAATCACCCAGACAATGCCAAAACATCCACAATATCCATTGTAAATATTATGCATTTACCACTTGTCTTTGTAAATAGTTTTTAATCGATTGCGGAGTATCCGTTTCCTTTAAAAGTCACATGGATCAGCAATACTAGTACTACACCGGAAGTCAACTTGACTTTATAAGAAACTAGGAAAAGTTATGTATTCCATGGAAATAGTGACTTACATAGATAATGGTATACGATTTGTTTCCTTTTATGGATTTTTTACGTCCTTCTTTGATTATTCAAACCGTAGATACTGAATACATTTTCTTAATTACTTTTTCATCTATTTCTTAAATAAGTTTACTCCAAATGATTATCATACAAAGGAATCAAGCGTTAACCACTGATAAGCGACAGGAACTGAGAACTTTTGAATGGTGTTGTACACAAAATAGTCGATCCTGGTACAGACCAGACTTTGCCATTTAGTGAATCTTCATTATTGTTAGTTCTCCTAAAATAGAAGGAAGAAGAATATCAATAAAAACAAAGTTACCTGATCGGGCCCCATCATATGCGTCTGCCGCTTGGTGAACCCTCGCATCAGTCGGTCTCGCTTCTCCTCCTCGCAGTGCGCCGTCATCTCTTCTCGGGAGGGCAGTGCGAAGGTCCCGTTTATTGATTGCAGGTAATATCGGACCTGTTTAATAAGCGAAAATAACTTTTCCTAAGTGAATCTACTATGGTTAAGGGAAGGTAATCTTGGCTACTAGGAGAAAAAAAGCTTTTCTTTATTATTTTTTATAATCCAAAAATAAAAAAAAAAACATCAAAAACTTTCATTTGGACAATGTTGCTATTCCCTACTTTTTTTAACTTACTAATGATATTTTTTGATTTACCTACTTTCAGGCTTTCACTGTACATATTTGAATTTCTAGATTCTAATATCTTATAGTAACCTATTTTCAGAATGTCATCCTAATTTCTATATATTTAAAATGCAATTGTGATTTTGCCTGACTGTTTGTTTTATCCCCTTTATCCCCTGTATCTTAACTACCCAATTGATCAACATGATGCATGATCAGGACCTTATAACAACATGAAAAGCTATACCATAACCATATCATCCCGATGAAATACTGTTTGCGGAAGTATGAATATTTTAGAAGACAAACTACTGAGTTTCTTGTTGGCCATTCTAAGAAGAATTTGCCTTCTTTTTTAAGCATTTCAATTTGAAGTCTCAAATAGTTAAAAACAACTGAGACTAAGACTTAATAAACTAATATGAATTACTAGCGGACGCCCGTGACTTCGTCCGAGTGGAATTTAGTTTTTCACAAATCCCTCGGGAACCATGGATTTGGATAGAAAGTAGTCTGTGTTAAGTTGAGGCGTGAAATAGTAACAAACATTCATATCATCAAAATCATCAGTTTTAGCAAATCTCGGGAAACCGTAGATTTTTTCGGGATAAAAAGTAGCCTATGTATCCAGAGTAAAATCTATTTCCATTCCAAATTTCAGCTAAATCGCTTCAGTAGTAGCGGCGTTATAGAGTAACAAACATCCAAACATCCATACAAACTTTCGCGTTTGTAATATTAGTAGGATAAAGATGGTCACCTGAAGATCAAACATGGAGAAGGCGCACACGTAGTACGGTATGCCGATGAAGCACATGGAGGGGTGCGCGATGTTGACGAGGTGCTTGTACAGCGGCCCCACGCAGTTGTCCTCCACGGCGATGTCGCACGACGCGTGCAGGAACGGGAAGTTGTACAGATAGCCTGGAAGGAAATCAAGCTCATTTTATTATTTAGTTCCTCATAACCACAGATTAATGAATAATTTCTCTACTTTGTGCTCAAAACAAATCTATATATATAAAAATGAATTGCTGTTCGTTAGTCTCGCTAAAACTCGAGAACGGCTGAACGGATTTATCTTATCTTGGTCTTGAAATGTTCGTGGAGGAAGGGTAGGGGTAGAGGTATATAAGGGTAGAGTAGGGATAGAGAATAAGTGCACTTATGTCAAAACGAAGCTTGACCGGGTCCGCTAGTATTCATATAAAAGTTCTCAATTGCACTTCCAGCTATTGATATACCTACAAATTTTATTACACATAATCATAAAGTTTTAGGATTTAAAGTTCTTTAAATCCTAAAACTTTATGATTTAATCGGCTTTAGTTAATGCATCTCTGTGTTGGCACCGCCTTCGAAGTAATCAGAAGGTAGCACATATGATGTTATTTTTCGCTTTTTAGTTTATTTTTGTGATTTTTAAGTCAGTAATTTTTTTTTGTATAGTGAGCGAAAGCGTCACAGTACGGGCAATTTCGTTATTTTCATTTTAACACAAAATTACTGAACCGATTTTCATGAAAATTAAATGGGTGCCAGTCTGGAAGTATAGTCTTCCAAACAAAAAAGAATTTTCAAAATTGGTTAAGAAATGACGAAGTTCTGCGGTAACAAACATAAAAAAAAAAACAAAAAAAACCTCCTCCTGTTTTTTGAAGTCTGTTAAAAATATATATTATCATTTGTGAAATTTTGACACAAGTTAAATACCAACTCACCAGTACTGAGAAACACTACATCGACCTCTTCTTGGGTATCATCTTGGAAGAACGCAGTGTTTCCTTCAAGTTTGACCACGTCCGGCTTCTGCACTAGATTGTCAGGGAACACTGTCCGGGGCTGCTCCTTGAGATGGTGGCTCAGGACGACCCTCTCGGTGACGCTGGTGATCTCGTATGCAATGTCCATGCCGGACGGACCGGCGCCGATGACCAGGACTCGTTTGCCGGTGAAGATGTCCGGGACTCTGTAGTCGTGACTGTGCATCACGTCACCTGACAATGGACGTAAAGATTGACTAATTATTGTGAACACTTGACTAATTATTCTGCTCATTGGTCCTGAGCCTACAAAATTCGAAGTAGCAAATAACATAATATATAAAATTAGAGTATTGAAATTCGGCAAAACTATTTATAAATAATACCTGTGCTCTTTTTGTTTGTGGTGAATATTAACCACGTGGCCAATCGCTTATGCAACCGCTTGTGATTGGATTGCTTATGGAACCGCCACAAAAATTCATAATATTAAAGCGCAAAAGCTAGCCGCGCGAATAGCTTTTTTTCAAGAATGTTTAGGTCTTTGTTTTTTGTAAAGGTTTTTCGGATCAGGATTTGAGAGGCAACCAGCGGGCGGACATTACATACATACGCTATTTCGGAAAATCTTTGGTTGTGGAAAAAGTTTGGGAATCTCTGCAGTTTAGAGTCAAAATATAGGTATTCTTACTCTAAGCTGTATGGACTCTGCCCTAAACTAGTGTAAAAATCCATACCTTTAAATTCCTTTAGTCCTGGTATATTCGGTATGAACGGCGTGTTATAATGACCGTTACACACAAACACATAGTCGTACTCCTTGGTCTTGATCAGCCCATTGTTGAGGTCCTTGAACGTGATGTCCCAAAGTTCACCTTTTGGCCCCTGCTTAGGTTTAACCAGCTGGACATGGTGATTGAACTGAAAGAATAAAAAGTATAAGAGCGACCTCAATATTGCATTCCATTTATGATTAAGTATAGTCGCTTGAAGTAGTAATTCTACTTACTCTTATGTGCCTGGTAACGCCATGCTTGTCAGAGTACAACTGCAGGAATGCGAGCATGTCTTTCGCGGGTAGATACGACCTCTCGCTCTCGGGAATGGGGAAGTCTGGGAAGCCCATTATCTCCTTCGGGAGATTTGTTCTGTAAACAAAATCAAACAATGCGTATAATAGACAAAAAGTACAATAAAAGAATCAGATGCATTGACAACATCCTCTTTTTTTGAAGTCAAAATATTAGAATGTGCGTAACATTCTTCCAACCACGGTGCGCCCGTGATTTGTCGCAGAAAAAAGTTTTCAACGTTTGGAGCGGCCTAAGGGTCGCTTTGGGACGGTGGGCAAACACTACACTGGCATAGGTTACGATCGGAACGCCATATGCAAGGTGTATGAGATAATCATTTTGAATCTAATGAAAGCCATTTCCGATGAGAAGCGACTTCTCATCACCAACAGTTTGGATTTCGGTGTAGACACTCGTGTGTTCACCTAGCGCACCGCCTCACGGAGCACGTCCTACACGCCTTTATTAAATTTTACAAACCTATCACCTTTAATAAATTTACGAATATTATTCATCCTTTTGCCTTAATATCGATAACATTCAAATAATGTGTTCTATTATGAGTAGGGATTGTATGGTTATGTACACATACCTATACTTGCACAAATAACTAGGATCCACGAGGTTGTCGTTTGCAATGATAAATAACAAATGCTAGGACAAACAAGCATTTCTAGAATGGGCTAGATAGGTCGCCTGACGTCACTGATGCCCTGTGACCGCATCAGTCGTGCGTCGACAAAACAATAACATATTAGTTCGGTACCTACCAACGAGAAAAACTGTCTGCTTGAACGTCTACGTCGTTGATATCTCATAATAGCATTAATTTGTCAACTAGTTTTCGAATTATTGACTTTTTCCCGTCTTTCAGGATTAAATTGGATATTTTTTTTAAACAAGAGGCAATAAGGATGTTGGCTAGCGCCTTTTAATAGAAGTACACAAATTGCTTACAAAGCGCTTAATAGGTTAACGATATTGACTTGTGACAAAGTTGCATCTGCTGTGATAGCGGATTAGTTAATTATCTGCAGTGCTTCGTCAACCATTCATGCGATCTACGCCGCGGATATCTGCCCATCTCGTGATCGTTACTATGTATCACACGTGCGTACATTACCACTATGCAAATTATTTTATCATCAATAATTAATAATTATATAATTAATACATAGTATTGTTATGTTGTGATTTACAATCAATTATATGCATTCATTTAATTAAAGATCAATGATTTGAAATTAAATAGATAGGTACACCAGTATACTAAGAAGGTATTCATTCGTACATAACTACATTTCGGTAATTTTCATAGAATTTTATTTTTTTTAAGAAACAAAATAAAAATATGAAATGTTCGAGAAAATAATACTAGGGCTACATAAAGTGTAAGCAGCCTGCAGTACCTCAAGCTCTTGTACATGCTGGTGTGTATGGGCAGGCCGAAGTCGTCGTAGCCCACGGTGTCGGTGTAGACCCAGGTGCCGCCCAGTGCACCCGACTGCTCCAGCACGTCCACCGCCGTCACGCAGGCGTCCGCCAGCAGATGGCGCGCCGCGCACAGCCCCGCCGCGCCCGCTCCGATCACACACACTCGCATGCTGGAACAGGACAACAGAAGTCACTAGGTCTGTCTTCCTACTACCAGCTTCTGGAAGAGCTATGTACTAGTAGGTACGTGAGGAATGGTGATTGATTGTGAAAGGTGGTGACTCTTGATCTGAAGACCACGTACATGGACAATGAAAAACAGACTTCTTCCTTTCATCACCATCATCACTCCTTTGTCCTATTTGTAAAGCCCAACTGCAACATTGGGTTTCGAAGCGCGTATGTTAATAATTAATTTACATAATAATTGAAAAAAATTTTGATAAAAAAGATTTTGTGTTAAAATGAAAATGACGAAATTGCCCATACTGTCATAAAAATAAAATATTTTGAACCCTGTACCCTGGTTTTTATTCTTTAGTTAAGTATTGCTAAGTCTAAGTGTAGTCACATACCTAATACATAACAAGTAAAGATCTATAATCCAACAACAAAATTAGATATATGTAATTAGATCTATGGGTGCTTCAATATAATACGGATACAACAATCTAAAAATAATAATAATCTGTAAGTAATTATTTTAATATAAACAATAAACAATTTGTTTAGGAAGTCAACGCACTTTGGCGAGTATCGCTTTTACGGTTTATTAATAATTCACGGATAATTTGAATGTTCATTCTATTAACGGAATGCGACTAGTTTCTCAGAGACTTATTTAAGCAGCTGTCAAGCGAGCAGTTAATTATTATTAACAGATCTTATTTACATTTAATTTCAAAATTAAATTGTATGAGCAATTAATACCTAGTCGAACTTACTTCTTGATTTTTTAATTAGGTAGGTACTTTTCAGACGCATAATTTTTTTACTGACAATGACTATATAAAGTAATTACGCTTCTAAACTGAAAATATTAAATTTGACAGTTGTTTTAAGATTATTACAAAAACGTTATATCTACCCTGTTTTAATACAATAAATTTTACAAAAAACGAAGGAACTTTTACTTTGTTTAAAAAAACATAATTTAGAAAATAGTTTATTTATAATCGAAGCAAACTCGTTTTTGATTTCATTTAATAAAAGATTTGTTTTAAAAATCTATCTTACATTTATTTACTAATTAAATGAATTTATTAAAGTTATTATATATTATAAAGTTATTAAATTAATCGAAAAAGGTAGTTAGGAAATTATACGATCAATGACTACGTAATTGTTTGATTTTAGCATAGCGTTGGAGAAACTGTGGGTTAACTACTTACTTAGTAGTGAATGTAATTAGTTACCTACTTCCAAATTGCGATAGGAGACGAGATCAGCGGGTTATCATAATACTATTTTCAAATTTATAACATTCTTGTTCCTATTTAACTAGTGGTAGTGCATTTATTTGATTATAATAATTAATCCTCCATTAATTGGCGTAAGATAGGTTAGGTTAGGTAGATATGCTAGCATTTATTTTTTAATATATTTTTTTCATTATTAGCCTATTCTAAAGGTCCTTTACAGAGATATTATGGAGTTTAGACTCACTACGCTGTTCAAATGTGGGTTGGCGATATTAAAATCTTTATCGACAACTATCAGACATAATGACCAGGATAATGACCAGGCCCAAACTATTAATATGATCTCGGAAGCACCGAGATGTAACATCACCAACTTTCCAACTTGGGACTGAGAATTTCTTAGAAGTAAGTAAAGCTCATATTTCACAAGTCGTCTAAGGACTCGAACCCAGGACTTCGTCATCTGAAGCCATACAGGCTAACCACTGGACCAACGAGGCAGTTATAGTTAAATAGTTTATACATAAATAGTCATTAGCGATTAAAAAATTGCTGTTAGATTAATGTTAAAGCTCTTTTATTTTTTGGATATAATCAGAATATAATTCATATCTGTAAAACATTTGATTATGTTATTAAAAATATTCGCAGTGCCTACCTATAGATAACCATGATTTTTTTTATTGAGGAAACAAGGCTTAAAAGAAATATGGGACTTTAATAAACTACATTTTTGAATTTTATATTTCTTACCTTATCTACTAATAATACGTAAATACCTAACGCTTATTCGCTAAGGAAAGGCATGCATTTGAAGCTGTACCAGATAAGGAGCGATATGTGAGATGCGAGTACAACGATTATGTATGTCCGGATTTCGTCAGAGGTCAACCTATTTACGATAAATAGACAGACTCAATAAACAAGTTGATTTAACAAACAACTATTACTGAGAGGCTTTAGAGACTTAGAGGCTTTCCTTATCCTGAATCATAGTACCTAACAGTCATACATATTATAACCATAACCATTGTAAATACACAGAACTATACCTTATTGTTTTTTATGGGTTTCACCGGCCTCACCGCGTTGCTTGTAAAGACTCATTCTGTATCATTCTTTATTCTGTGATTTTAGGATATTAAATATCACGTATTTCAAACAGTGAAGAAAAATATCGCGAGGAAACTTGAATGTTTGAGAATTTTCTTTATTCACTACGTGTGTGAAGTCTGTATATCCGCATTGGGCCAGCGTGGGTGGACTATTAGCCTATAACCTTTCTCATTCTAAGAGGAGACTCGTGCTCAACAGTGAGACAAATATGGGTTGATAATGATCTACCATGGTTTAATAGAAGAAACGTAAATTTTGTTCGGTGTTTTACTAAATGGAAGATCCATTAATTAAAACAAACCAAGTTTCAAGCTCCACGGTTCAAAGGGGAATCAACACTGAAACCCATTGGACTATAATTGCCCCCACGCTTTATGACTATTTATAGGGAAAAATAATATTGTTTATTAAAATAACAATGTGGAAAAGTAAAAAGAGAAAAAAACACTTTGATTCTTTCGTAGCACTAAATAACTGCAATTCAAAAATTCGTTATTATAATTGTTTATTAGTTTAATTTAGTAATATTTTGCTTACAATACTTGCATTCCTATTATAGAATGATGCAAGCGGCACCTGCCGTACCATCATGAATGGCATGCAGCGTACATTGCCTATTCATGAACAGATAACTCGAACAATTACTACAAAACTAATATTTTTAATTAAGTTTGTTAATACTAATCAAGAAAGTGTGATTACTGATAAACATAATTATTGTGATAAATAAAAAACTATTACTATCGTAATTCGTACCTAAACGAGGTCGTTGACTTTATGTAATTTAATAGACCGCGCGATCTTGCGTCAAAACGATTAGACCAATTTAATTAATTATTATTTGGTACTATTTTTTTATTTTAATTTTCAGTATAGTTAACACCTTTTTCTTGTTAATTAAAACTTAATTCGAAATAATAAACATTTTTAGAATCAAGAATAATCACAAACAAACGATTTTTCTAATATTATAATTTCCATTTAATAAGTTTCCGTGTTCCATATACATTTACGAGGCAAAGTTTTTAATTATACGAATAATTAATAACAATTTTTGAAATTGTATTACTAAAATTCATTTATTGTCAAAGTAAGAAAGTTTTATTTTCACTTACTTGTTATTTTTATTTCCAAAATAGCCCTCGAAAATAAATTCACTATTAAAAAAACCAACACTTATCTGCTGCTATGTAAATTAATAATTTCACACTGTAAACAGTTAACTATGTGTACTAAGGCTTCAGAAATGCGTGTAACTTGGTTTGTTGACTCTATGAATGTAAATGATCAGCCGTGCTGCGCTCCCGCCGTTTTATGTTTGCCGTGCTAACTGCAACGCAAGAGTTTTCTTCTTACACTTACGTAGGTTTTCGATAATTTGCATAATACTATTATTAATAATACTTAAAAGTGTTTTCGTTAAAAAGCAATGTAGTCAATTTAAAGGTTCGCCAAGCTACTAGCGAATCCTTTGTTTTTACCATATTTCTCAGAGCTTTTTCGGGGATAAAAATTAGTATACGTTATTAGAGCATTATTTATTTCAATTGATTCCCGAAGGTTATCTGTACCAGAATTCAAGTAAAACCTTAGCTGCGAAATTGAAAATGTAATCAGATAGACGAACTTTCGTTTGTTTGTTTGGAAGTATGCCAAAGACATTTGCAACTTTTTGTCATACTCGTACGTCGGAATATTATTCAATTAAACAAAGGCAGCCTGCTCCTAGCCTATTCTTACCCTGAAAACGGCATAGAAATCGGTAATTCACTTTAGTGTCTTACCACAGAACATAAAGCTCTCTTGCTGCGCATTCTGTGTTTATCTGTGCTTGAATGAAATAAACAAACTTATAGATATATTATTTGTCTTTTTTTACTTAAATTCCAATTTATATTTTAATTAATTAATTACTAACTGGATCCAAATATGCAAATAACAATTAGTTATCGTCCGAGTTTGTATGCGGAATACTTTTGTTTCGTCCGTGGCTTATTTAATGTTATCAACCCTTCGCCCTTCTGCAAGGTTGTTTTGTAGGAAATATTGAAATTCTTGCTTATTTATGGGTACAATAATTAACATTTACCTTTTAATAGTTTAATAGTTTTTAGGTTTGATGACTGAATGGTTATCCTGTAATATCAAAGTACTTGAGGATCTGGAACTTTAACATTTTTTATCTTCTAAAGCCAACTAAACTTCTCAATTGGTTACCGTAGTAGGTACCTATGTGTAGGGTTGCCAGGTCGGCAAACCTAATAGCCGAACAGACCAGCCAGTTTGACCGGAGCCGAGTTTCTTGTCAGCTCTTCTCAGTAAACCTGCCTTCTGAACCGGTAGTAGATAGAGGCGCTAAGGTTACAAGCAGGCAAAACTTGACGTAAAACGCTTGTAGGTATAATACCAACCTTAAATAAATTAATAAGAATTTGAGACACTGTAAATTCTTTACATTATTACCTACTTTCTTTTTACGAGTAGGAATTAGGAAAAGCAGGTACTCAAGTGTACCTGTTTTTAGGGTTCCGTAGTCCACAAGGAACCCTTATAGTTTCGTCATGTCCGTCCGTCCGTTCGCGGTTTAGCGCAAAGACTATTACCACTATAATAGAAAGCTGTAAATTGGCATTAACATGTATATTGAAAATGTGACCGAAGTCGTAAAATAAAATCTAAAATAATTTTTTTAGAGTACCTCCCCAACATGTAAAGTGAGACTCACGTGATATTACGTCGGAGTATGCCCGACTAGTTTCGAACCCATACATAGTCATGAGCTGGTTCTTGCATCGCGGCACGTGAGTTTTAGCCGTGTTTCATAATCAATTAATATGAATAACACTCACGATAGTTTAAATTCTAAAATGTAAAGTGAGGATATTTTTTTTTACTCGTTTATCTTGTAGTGCGGGGTATCGTTGGATATGTCCTTAAAATATATGAGGGGGTCTTCTTCCAATACTTTTCGATTTAGGGATCTGTTTGTAAACTGATATTAAGCTTATCAAAGTGAGGATGATTTTTTTTATCACCTATCCAATGATGTAGGGTATAGATATCGGTATTTTTGTGCATTACATGGGGGATTAAAGTGCTAACTTAATCTACGGAACCCTACTCAGCGCGTGGCCCGACACGCACTTGGCCGGTTTTTCCTAATATACCTACTACTATCTAGTGAAAACGATTCATAACTTAAACTGTACCAAGGTCTACTTAAATGTTTAATTATGCGAGGTGATACTAAATTGATGCTTTGGTACGTTGAAAATTGTCTTATCGGCTGGAAAAACACATTCAAGTGTGAACAACGCTCTCAGCTTTCGGGTTCTCTATAATTTTTAATTGGCTTTAAAAAAAAGGAGGAGGGCTTAAATTTATTTTAAAACTACAAACTACGATTTGTGTCTTGAGTAGAGCAAAAAATATAACTTATTGGATTCTGAATATTAACGTTCAAATAAATGCTGTGCCATTATAATGCGAATTAAATAAATATTTTCCTCATATTACATATTCTATATAATGATACTCTATTTATTTGAAAAAGTATAAACGAGAAGATTAACAAAATAAATGGGGGGCAATCACAAAACATAAAGCGCTTTAGCTGCGCTTAAGCAGGGTGCAATTAGTATAATTTTCCAATGTTTTTCCAATAACGTTTTTGTTATTACCTATTTCAAAAGTCAAAGTAAAAAAAATTGTGTAATTTATTGATGTTTCCTTTAAAGCATTTGAAAACATCAATTTTTAATTTTTACCATCTATTTTTCCGGGATAAAAATTAGTATATTATGTTCGGCTCCAAGATCCTTATTTCTTCGCCCAATTTCATCCAAATCGGTTCAGTAACTTAACCGTGAGTGTAACAGACAGACTTACTTTGGCATTTATTAGTATAGAAGTATGGATTGTAGGAGCCAGGAAACTGACGACGACGGAAGATACACAAATACCTCTACTTGAGCCATGAATCAGCTACATAAAACGTGGAGAGACAAAATTTCGCTAAAAACCAAAATCAAAATTTTGTGTACTCTCGTCTTCTCCTGTTCTCCATTTTTCTTTATGAGTCTGAGACTTGAAATTTGAGATCTGCTGACCGCTAACGTATTGACGCGTTCGAAATGTGGTGCTGGAGGAAAATGCTCCAGAACCCATGGACTGCATTTCGGACCAACGTATCTATATTTACCCAACTCATAGTCAAAATTAGGCTCTCTACTATCTGCCTCAAGCGAATCAGTGCTTTGGACACATTGCTAGGAAATACGGAGAAGATCTTGAGAAACTGAAGGTCATTGGCAAAGAGGCCGCGGAGCCGCATCCCGATGCGTTAGTCTGATCAGATTCGCACCACACTCGACTACAATGCACTCCGGGTGGCCAAAGACAGGGCACGATGACGTGGAGTCCTGGATTAGCTTTGTACCTAGTTCACTTAAGGTTAGAGCGTACACAAAGGAAGATTGCTTAGCGCATCAAGTTACCTTAAGCTGGCACTGGGCAATTGAGCATGACACTTAAACTGAAAGTTGAGGGAGGAGGTGGTCACGACCCTTATGTGAGGAACACGACTGAGTAAGAGGACATGAGGTCAATTTCTTTTCATATTAGCGTTAAAAAGCATGATGCTCCATCTATTGTATCTACCTCATCTCGGAACTACTAGTTTCAGATGATAATCTATGAAATATGAACTATAATAGGTACATGATGCAACTAACGGACGCCTTGCACTATCATCTATTGGCAACGTCGAGAAATGCGAGCGTAGGTAATTAGGTATGGAGTGGGTTTGGATGTGTGGGTGCCAACAACTTGCAACAAGCTTAATTTCATTTGAAATTAAAACAATTACATTTTTCATTGAGAAGAATACAACTTAAGCTAACTTATCCATATCCTTATAATAGCCTAATAACTAGCCCATGTGGAAAGAGCCAAGCCTTCTGTCGCCAGCCGAGGTAACTAGCCGCTGTGAAGTCATTCGAAGATATCAATATTTTGACAAATAAAAGTTGAAAAGCTTAAGACCTGCCGGTGTGTGTATTTCGAAGATCTGTTGGATGTCACAGTTCCAAGTTCTTAATAGGTTCTTAATAGTTGTATGGGGACTCCACACTAGAAAGCGTAGTTCGTTCGTTCGTCCGTTTATGTCTTCATTCCACTTACGTAGCCTCAAGTGGAATGAAGACTTAAACGCAGGACATTACAGGGAGTCTCTGGTTACAGGCGTTACATGACCTAGGTCTTTAGGTCTACTTATGTCTAAACGGCATCCGAAAGTAGGTAATTAAACTTTACTCTTTTAAAATATTATACCTCATTAGAACTCTTGATCTGTCTATATGTCTATTGGCCGAGTGGTTAGTCTATGCAGCAACGGATAATGAAAGACTAGGTTCAATTTTGGGATTTTCAGTGTTACCCTCATGTTGTGAAATTAATAATTTAACACTATCGTGTCGAAGGGATAAGGATAAGGCCCTATGGGACATTAAAAATAGGCTGATAATGATGTCTTATAATGATGCATGATGACTCAAAGCCCTTGAGAGAACTTAGGAAGTTACCTGCGTTTCTAACATGTTCAAGTAAGAGACATGTATTGTTTACAATCGGTGAAATGGTGTCAACAAGTGATGTAATGTAAACATCACTTTGCGTGCGTTACCTGTGCGAACAGAGACGACAACACTGTTTTATTGCCGTCTCCTTCACAAACCATATCGTAAGGGTCCACAATTATTTTTTATAAAATATAATAAATATTCATACCACGTAGGTACGGTGTAGGGTTAAAAGGGTAATTTCTATTCATTTCTGCAGTAACCTCGACTAGCATTTTAAAGTTTAAAGCCTAATATTCCTTTATAGGTTCCATATTTGCCTTTTAGAAATCAATTAGTCGAGGCCTAAGCAAATGATAGTGCATAGTGTCACCTTTCTATTATCGCTGAGGTGGCGACTTGCCTCTACCTACTTAGCTAAATAGCTAAGGCTATGTGCATGATGCAATGTCAATAAAGATTTAATCCATTTATATCGCTCATAGATTTAGGTACCTACTTGTGAATAACTTCTCTGGGTTGATGAAACAACGGAATGATGTGGGTCGATAAGACCCACGATTGAGTGCTTTTTGTAGTCTCCAAAGTATCAAATATGTAATACCGCCAACTGGGAATCCACAGGGGTTAGACAGAAAAGTTTTCACGACCTATTTGAAATATTTAAGTCGAAAAGCGAGGCAGTTAAATTAATTATTGAAAGTGTTACTGTTCTTATACCCTATAGGACCCTATAGGACCCCATAGGTAGCATTTAACAACCAAAAGCAATGCATTGTGAGATTTTCCTTTTTTAGAAATCTTCCAAAAAATTTGTAATGGCATATTATGAAAGTCTTTTTGGCACTTACTGCAAAAGAATTTTTATAATATTAAGGGGAAACAAGGGGAGAGAAGAGGGTGGAACTTTGTGAAAAAGTCTGTGCTTTGTCAAAGCGAGCGAAGTCGCAAAACTTCTACTACATAGATATGACGTGTAGAACTGTAGAGAATAGTTGTTTTGTTGAGGAGTCACCTCCAGGGATACGTGATGTGATTGTTTGTATAATTAATTACAGATGCGTTCATATCGGGTTAGAGGCAGTACCTAATTGCTTACTTAAAATTTGCATTGTTTGGAAAATGGGGGAAAAGTTCAGCCATAATAATTGTCACAATGTTTTCACCTCAGAGCACGATGTGGAAACCGTAAGGCCTCAATATGTGGCCGACTTAGCTAAAGTTAAGCAAACTTAAAAGTAGGGTTTTTTTCAACTCTCGTCTTACTCGTATCTAGCGGACGCAAGAGAGACAGGTCAAAGAAGAGATGGTTGGAGTGTGTGAAAGAGAACATATAAAGAGAGTGGATGATGATTTGGTCGACCCCACATATAATTAAAATGGATAATATGCCTCGTTATGGACTTAGGTGATGATACAGATTCAGGAGCTCTTTTGATTTTAGTCCTTCGTTTTAGTCCAAGGCTACGCATTCTTTCTTAAAGAAATTCTTAGGAGCAAACCCAAGTCAGGAAGATGGTATCGTTAAGCCCACAGAACACAGAACACGCTAAATCTAACGTGGTAGAGCCACCTTGAGTGTCGTTGGTCACTGACCATCACTAAACATCTATCTAAGGTCAAATATTATCAAGCTAAGTTTTTGCTAAGCTAAGTCCTACGTGGCGCAGTGGTATGCGCGGAATTTACAAGACAGAGGTTATGGGTTCGATCTCTGGCTGGGCCGATTGAGGATTTCTTAATTGGTTCAGGTCTGACTGGTGGAACGCTTCGGCCGTGTAAAAACGTACCGCCAAGCAATTTAGCGTTTGTAGAAACCGAAAGGGATGTGGATTTTCATCCACCTCCTACCGAGTTAGACCGTTTCGATCTTAGATTGCATTATCACTGACCATCATGACAGGTGAGATTGTATTCAAAGGCTAACTTGTAAATAATAAAAAAGTAATTGGTATCATACAATTTTCTAACGGCCCCAATTAGAGAAATGGTGCGATTGTAGTACATATACCTAATAAGATAATCGGAACTGATTTGAACCGCTTGCAGTGCGGTGCGTGATCCAGAGGTTATCAGTATTCTTACGTCCCGTTTTGCCCTATTTACATACATCGATGACAAATAGGTAGTTATTATAAATTATAGATTTCCGTAGCTAGCAGTGTTGACGAGGTATCACATCACCGGTTAAAGGTAGGTAGGTACTAAGTAGAGTGGATCACGAATTGTGTAGCAAAACAATGTTTGGGAAACATTGCGGTAAATTATTTAACCTAAACTTAAAAATATCCCATTGTTTAAACTTATACCTACATTGGCTCAACGGTTATCTTGTTAAAATACACTAGTGGACGCCCGCGTGTATATCCGCGAGAAAATCAGTGGAAGCTCTTTCTGTAGTGCCTGCTAAAATCGCATAGCAATCTATTCGATATTGAAAAAGCAATTATTGGATATCGCCTGGAGTTCCACATCTAGTACCTATGTGAATTTTTTACCATAGACAAAGTTTCATCCACGGAATTTACGGTGGATATCTATAACTTTTATAACTTCATCTCAGAATCGATCTTCTTCATCCATACTGTATCTGTATTTGTAAACATTTCTGTCAATGTCATGATATCGAACGTCAATGTCAAATTACGCAGAATTTTTGACAGCTGTCATTGTCAAATTGACGTGCTTTTGCTTCGTCGATATTGCAATTTGTAAATACGTAAACAAACAAATTAAACAACAATAATAAGCGATAGATGATTGTACAATCACGCAAATATGTAGTGTAGTAGAATCTATTTTATCTCACAATGTATTATATTTCCGAGATTTAAAAAATGGATGACGACGACCCGAGGCGCCCGCTTTTGGGTGAGTTGTCTGTATTCTTAAATTAAAATAACAAACACAGTGAAATAATTAGGTACCTTCTTACCACGCATAGTATTACTTTGTTGCTATACTTAAAGGTCAAAGAACCTTTTATTAATTGTTCCTATGACCCTGTACAAACATTTTATTTTCCATTACTTATCATGAAAATATCAAAATCATAAATTGTAATTATGTCTACTTGCGTAATGAAATAGGTATATTTATTTAATATCTATTGATTCTAGTAATCTATGTTTTTTACACAATACACAAAAACATCAAGTTTGTGTTTTTTTTTGGTTTTGGAGTTGAGTTGTAGCTTATGCAGTCCCCTTACAGTTCCTGGTTTACAACGATCTTTTTTTTGATTCGCTTTCCGCCATCGCTATTAGCATATCTGGCCTCCGATAGTTGCTACCAGGTACAGCTATAATTTAATTGCTGGTTTGATTGTTTATTTCATCTCGGTACTATATAAATGCTGTGATAGCCCAGTGAATATGACCTCTGCCTGCGATTCCAGAGGGTGTTGGTTTAAATCTGGTCCCGGGTCACCTCCTAACTTTTCAGTTGTGTGCATTTTAAGAAAATAAAATCATATGTCTCAAACAGTGAAGGAAAAACATTGTGAGGAAACCTGTATACCAGAAAATTTTAATTAATTCTCTGCTTATGTGAAGTCTACCAATCCACATTCGGCCAGCGTGGTAAACTATTAGCCTAACCCCTCTCATTCTGAGAGGACGCTTTGAGCTCAGCAGTGAGCCGAATATGGGTTGACAATAACATAATAAACTGTCCTAGGTGAAGGATGCCTTACTATAGACACAGCGTCAGTTCTTGAAAAGAGGAGTGCATTGCTCTACTTGGACCAAATGATTATCACTGACAGGTATATTGTTGCCAATAGACCTGGTATAGTGCTAGTCAATCAGTCATGCAATAATTGTTGATATTACTATTCCACACATTGATAATCTTGTTAAAATTGAAAAGGATAAAGTATCTAACACCAGGATCTTGCTCTGGAGATTACCGCCATGTGGAATGTTGTTTAACCATTATTGTTCCCATAGTTGTTTCCGTCAATCCAATCCTATTAATCCTACTAATATTATAAATGCGAAAGTTTGTATGGATGTATGCTTGTTCGAATGTTTGTTACTCTTTAAAGCTGCTACTACTGAAGCAATTTGGCTGAAATTTGGAATGGAAATAGATTTTACTCTGGATTAACACATAGGCTACTTTTTATCCCAAACAAAATCATGGATTCCCTGATGATGGTATGAATTTTTGTTAATTTTTTCACACCTCGGCTACTGAACCAAATCACCTGAAATTTGAAGTAGAGATAGATTTTAATCTGGATAAACACATAGGCTACTTTTATCCCGTGGTTCCCACAGGATTTGTAAAAAACTTAATTCCACGTGGACAAAGTCGCGGGCGTCCCCTAGTGGTCTCATAAAGAGTTCCTAGTGGTCTCATAAAGAGTTCCTTGGGCACTTAAATGTTCTGCAGGGGGTGGAAGTTGTTTTTTATAAATTTTTAATAGTGTTTTGTATTATATCTGAATTTTATTAATATTTAAAAAAATAACAAATAAATAAGAATACTTAAATGAGTGATAAAAAAGAAAAATAAATATCTTAGCATTCCATAGATTCACAAAGCAGGTGCTGATTGTGTGACAAAGATTAAAATTCACAGTAAACACAAAAAAAAAAAAATTTGAACAACCTTGATGTAAGGCCAATGCGGAAAGCTAATTAAATACTGGAACAGCTAATATAATTTAAGAAATCCTAAAACAAATATAAGATTAGTCTAATCTCTCTCAACTATCTGTTTTAAACTCAAGTATATAGTACTATGAGAGTTTAAATTTGATTTAGTTGTAATAAAGAATGTTTTTAAGTCATTAAAACTTCAGAAAAATTCATTTGCCCATTGTACTTCATTCTTCTGAGTTAAGATGATATATTTTATTTTAAATGCTAAATTAATATTTAAAAATTTACAATATGGATATTTTTTCATTCATTCTCTTTAAGAATCTGATTATTAAATTATAAACACCCAGTTTTTTGAGTTATTTCCATAAATGTATACCCTTTATTCAAATCTTTAATGTATACTTCTGTATCTATCTATACTAATATTATAAAGAAGGAAGATTTGATTGTTTGTTTGTTTCTTTGAATTGAATAGGCTCTGAAACTACTTGAATGATTTCAAAAATTTTCAAAAAGTCTCAAACTTACTAACTATACCTCCTTATAATATACTAGCAGACGCCTCGCGGTTTCACCCGCGTTGTTCCTGTTCTTGTGACAATATGTGGGTAAAATTTATCCTATACCACTCGCAAATAACGTGGCTTTCTATTGATTAATTTTTAAAAACGGTTCAGTAGATCTAAAGATTACCTCATGCGATACCACTAACTTCCTTACCTCCTTATAATATTAGTATAGATATAGTAAAAGTATTAAAAGTTTAGATTAGATTTTTTTTAATTGGATGGATAATTTCAGATGTGACTTTACAGTCAAACATACTAATAGTCAGGTTATGGTGTAAGTGTAGATAGTGTTGACATGGCACACGCCGGTTCCTGGTGTAAGCATTGCTGAGCTCTCTATTATATTGTGATAGCGGCCGGCAGCCGAGTCGTACGTTTGTCGTGGAGCTGTCGCTATAATAACCGTTTACTAGCACACGTGTACAGCTGTGTGTAATGACAGGGTCGATAGGTATGTATAGTACCTATATTGTTTTTTTAATATCCAGAAATGAGAAAGTTTTTCTTTTAATATTTAAAGAAAGATTATTTTTAAACTGTGCTAAATAATACAATGTTTACGTAGCGATGTTGTGATGTGCGGTGCATCGAGTTGAATAGTGTCTCAATAGACATATTTTAGTAACGCAATGCATCAAGAGCTGCATTGCTTACCATCATGCTCAGTGAGTGGCGTGCTCTTCTTAGATGTACCTACTGCCCAGTGGCGTGTATTAGGCTGTCGCTCAGGGTATGCACTAGTAAGAAAATTATGCAAACTGGAGAAATCTTTATTTGATAAGCATTAAGAAGACAACTCTTTGACGGCCTCCGTGGCGCAGTGGTATGCGCGGTGGATTTACAAGACGGAGGTCCTGAGTTCGATCCCCGGCTGGGCCGATTGAGGTTTTCTTAATTGGTCCAGGTCTGGCTGGTGGGAGGCTTCGGCCGTGGCTAGTTACCACCCTACCGACAAAGACGTACCGCCAAGCGATTTAGCGTTCCGGTACGATGTCCGGTGTGGATATTCATCCTCCTCCTAACATGTTAGCCCACTTCCATCTTAGACTCCATGTATATTGGAAAAATAATTTTGCATTTTGTGTAATATAGAGTCTAGCCTAATTAAAAACCTCAACACTGGTCAGGCGTGTCAAAAAAACATACGCTTCGGATTGAACTTTCTCATTTTTATGAAGTCAGTTAAAAGCATTGTTGGATATCAAAACTAAAACTCAAACAGGTTAATTTACTTACCTAACTTATTATTCGATTAAAATACTGTTAAGATATTAAAATAAAAAAAAAATGCTAGTGCGAAGCTGTTACTCTCGTGTCTTTTAGAGCATTGTTTAGCTGTCTGTATTGATTTTTATTTTCATCTGAAACTGATCAATAAAGAGTTAGAGAGTAAACATCATGACCCTTTCGTCAACCCGCATTAAATCTGCATGGTGGATGTAACCTTCAAGTATTTCTCCTCTAAATACAAGTAGAGAGATGTGGTACTGCAGTGGGTTTTTAAAAATAGACTAATAATTATATATTTTTTAATTTGATAAGGAATACCTACTTTACAGTTATTTTTTTTAAATTCTGAGTCGAAATTGATTTGTAAATAAAAATAAAAATAACTGTATATATTGATTTGATATATAAACAAAATTGTTCATATTATATTTACAAATCCGCATCAATTGCTAGTAATTTGTTAAATGTTCAAGTGTGCAATGACACTGCGCTGAAATGGCACGGTTGACGACTACATTGTTTTGTGTTGTAATTTGCATCATCGGCATATCATGCGTGTTTATTTTTTAGCGAAATAAAGAATAATTAGTTTAGTTTTTTCTCGGCTGGTTTTAATTTCTATGTCGTTGATATTCCTTGACTCGAATGAACCGTTTGGCGTCTTTCCTCGTACGAAAGGCTCTGGAATGCTAAGTAAGTAAGGTAATGTTTATGTTAGTTATATTCGTGTTTGTCTGCAGGTTGTCCGCCTAGAAGCAAATGGCGCGACATAGGGAGCAAGCTGTGCAACGTGCAGTCGTGGCGGAGACGCGTGCCCATCACCATCTGGCTGGCCAGCTACAGCGCTGACTCTCTTCTGCGAGACGTCATTGCAGGTAAACGAACACTGATACAGAAAGCAAATGGCGCGACATAGGGAGCAAGCTGTGCAACGTGCAGTCGTGGCGGAGACGCGTGCCCATCACCATCTGGCTGGCCAGCTACAGCGCTGACTCTCTTCTGCGAGACGTCATTGCAGGTAAACGAACACTGATACAGAAAGCAAATGGCGCGACATAGGGAGCAAGCTGTGCAACGTGCAGTCGTGGCGGAGACGCGTGCCCATCACCATCTGGCTGGCCAGCTACAGCGCTGACTCTCTTCTGCGAGACGTCATTGCAGGTAAACGAACACTGATACAGAAAGCAAATGGCGCGACATAGGGAGCAAGCTGTGCAACGTGCAGTCGTGGCGGAGACGCGTGCCCATCACCATCTGGCTGGCCAGCTACAGCGCTGACTCTCTTCTGCGAGACGTCATTGCAGGTAAACGAACACTGATACAAACTATAAAGGTCCCCACTCAGCACTTTTGCTGTGTCCAACAGGTAAACATTTTAGCGTCAACTTTGTGTTCTAGTAAACTAACTACTAACAATTATAAATAAACACATTCCTAAATTATAAATGATTCAGATTTTGTTACTGAAATCTTATCGTAGTAGGATGTTTGGATCAATGGTATAACGTTCTAAAAGGGCTTACTGAGAATTGTACAGACTACACTGATTATGTTTAAGCTTTTTACACGTTAGATAAGGTGTGCAATATAAATCTTTATAATCTGTATTTTTCTTAATCTGTCAAGGTTAGGTGTTTAAATAAGACAAATTAAAGATCTGCGAAGGCACCTAAAATATTACGACAAAAGTTGTACTGTACTGTATGGGATCCTTACAGAGTCCGCCCTAAGCCCTGAACATGTATTAAAGCAGAAATCTAAGATCCAAATCCCTTTGTCTGGCCTGTGGGCATTCCAATAGGCTGATAATAATAATAATAATTGACAATGAATTGATGTTTTTGTGAAGATCTTCTTAATACTTTGTTAGAATGCTATATTTTGTTCACTAAATCTCAACTGCTTGCAGGTGTGACGGTGGGCCTTACGTCCATCCCGCAGGGCATTGCGTACGCGATGGTGGCAGGTCTCCCGCCGCAGGTAACTTATCTTTTCTTTTTTACTTCTAAACTATACATAAAAAGTCATTCACAGCCAAAAATAAAACCCCGTTTTTGGAAGTCGGTTAAGTATAATGCCCAATGCCTTGTAGGATCCGGAAGTTATTATTCAACATTATAAGATACCGTTCATGTTTTATATTTAACGATGTTTTTCGGAAGATATCATGAAGCTAAGTGAATGGCGACTAGATCCTTGCGCTTCAAAAAATCATTATTCTTTAGAATTATTGTGTTAACACATCTTGATATAAACATACTTAGGTAATACTACTTGAAAGCCGACGAATATAATGATGATGTCGATGAAAGTGATATAGAAGTGGTTTCCCACAGGTGGGCTTGTACTCCAGCATATTCCCGGGGCTGGTGTATGCCGTGTTCGGCAGCTGCAAGGACGTGACGGTGGGCCCCACCGCCATCCTCGCCGCGCTGCTGGCCAAGTACGTGGCGCGCTCGCCCGACTTCGCCTACCTGGCCGCCTTCCTCTCCGGCTGCCTCATACTGCTGCTGGGAGTGCTACAACTAGGCTAGTCTTTTATAGCGCCCAACATACGGAAGAGGGAAGATGAAAAATTTGTGTGCTTTAGACCTCACGACTGAAGTAAAACTTCTATTAAAAAAATAAAAAACAAAGCGCCATCTATGAGCCTCAGGCATAACTGCGAGTGCACAGAAAGGGACTGTTTCAAAGTTGTCTAATAACGCCATCTACTGGTGGTTAAAGTACCACACACTTTTTCATTATGCCTATAGATGGCAGCACGCATCTTAAAAGCCTGATTACAATTTTGAAAATATGACTATAAGTCCCCTATGGGATTAAAGAGAAGTTGAAAAATGTAATGAGAATAAAAGGAGGTGAAAACTTACAGTAACTCGAAGACGAAACTGCAGGCTTTCGCTAGTCGTATTTTTGATGTGAAGTATTATGTTCCGAACATATGTACGTCTATAACAACGTTAGCGTATAACGGAATCATCAGACCCAAAAAATGGGACCACCCTGGAATCAAACTCTTCAAAATAAAAAAAGAATTTTCAAAATCGGTTTATAAATGACGGAATTTTCGCTGGACATACATAAAAAAAAACATACATACAGCCGAATGTAGAACCTCCTCCTTTTTGAAAGTCTGTTAAAAATGACTTCGCATCTTAGAATCGGTTTAGGAGAAGTTGTAGTGTGCATTGCAAGTACATTATTGCTATATGTATCGTGTATCGGGCAGGTTTCCTGCTGGACTTCATCTCGAAGCCGGTGATCAGCGGCTTCACGACGGCGGCCGCGCTGCAGATCTCCGCCTCGCAGCTCAAGTCGCTCTTCAGGATAGAAGGTTGTTTGCACGACTATTCAAATAACAATTCTGACTGAATGTCACATAACTTTGGCCCTGAGTCTCAGATTTTTTTTTAAAGAATATTTGCTATATCCTATAAATTGGACCGATATTCCAATCCCCTCCAACTAGTCGAGAAAGACAATATCACGTGTAGGAGTGGGTACGACTATAGACAAACGGGGCGAGGATCGAACCACCACCCCTCGGTGATGAGTCCGACCGCTCTTACCTTTGAGCTATTGAGGAATTACATTTTTTTTTCATTCAAAATTCACACACCCACAAACACATTTATGCATTACTATATTTACATTGTAAATTTTTAATTTGAACTTATTACTTATTTCTTACCTAATTTTTAGCTATTTATTTTAATGTAAAACATTTGCCTACTGTAAAACTTGTAAGAAGTATTGTAATCTTAAGTGATTTCTGTATTATACCTTTATATTTGTTATTGGTACGCTATCGACTACAAATAAATAAATAAAAAATAATATCTATTAAGCAAGCAACAATGAAAACTTAAAGCTGGTTGGTTACAACTGATGCCCTCTGACACAAGCTGGGAGGAGTCATGAAACATTGTGATCGGTGACTAACTGGTGATCCACCAAATCCAAAAAATTCTAACAAAAGTTGGAAGTAATTCTACAAAAGTTGGATCTAATAAGGTCGCTAATGTTGGTGTGTGTACGTTGTGATGTCAAAAATGTTCTCCCTACGTAGAGGACTTATTCAAAACCAATATTAGAGAATTACTTTGCCGTTATGCACAATTTGTGTGTATAAAAGTTAAAGGACTACTATGTATGTGTATCTGTGATGATGTATGTATGTTTGTATGTCAGGCTCGTCGGGCGGCACGTTCGTGAAGGCGCTGGGCAACTTCTTCAAGCACATCAGGACGCTGCACCCGTGGGACACGGCGCTGGGCGTTTGCTGCATCGTTGCACTTCTTGTACTCAAAGTGAGGGATGCTTTTGCGAACGATATTATTTTATCCTATAACCTATACTAATATTCTCTATCTAGAGTAGTATCTATACAAATATCATGAACATTTTGTTTCGTTTCACTTTGTGTTTAAATCTACTAAACCGATTTTAAAAATACTTTTATCAATTACATTATTCGAGTGTCAATAAAAGCAGAGTATCAATGGAAAGCGTGACAAGAACGGTAAAATCTTCCGTAGCGTGCGCTGCATAATCGATTAAAAATTACGTATGACGATAAGAAGTTCTAAAAAAGTCTGCGACAGCGTATATACATTTTCTAAATATAATTCTATAATCACTATAATGTTCTCTGTCTCAGACAACTCTTTTCCTACAATATTAATTCTTATCCAAATAACCAAAATATTCGTCACAAATATTTAAATATGGACAAATGATGAGGATAATATAAATCATTGAACGTTTTCAGCGTACAATGTTGAAAGCGTCGCCAACGCGCAGCACATGGCGCGCCGCAGTCGCCGCGGGCTGGCTGTACGTGGTGCGCGCGCGCAACGCGCTGGTCGTGCTGGTGGCGTCGCTGCTGGCCTACGCGCTGTTCAAGCACAACATCACACCCTTCGCGCTCACTGGTGAGCACAGCACAGCACAGTACAGTGGTGAAAGCGTCGCCAACGCGCAGCACATGGCGCGCCGCAGTCGCCGCGGGCTGGCTGTAATCTTCAGTCTACCATAAACGCAAACACTCTCGGTCTATCATCTTACCTCTATGATAGCCCAACGGGCTCAGCGCAATAGATTTACTACTCCACAATTAACCGCAAAATTAGCTGACCTAGCATTATTTAGTTAATTTTACAACAAAACCTGACTCAGTTATGGAGTTATTTTCTTCAAATTTTTAAGAAATTATGTTTAGCGGAATAGCGTTAATTTTAATTAGATTATCCGAAATTAGATTCAACAGAATAACACCTTGTTATCCCAACTTGAATGATGATTGATGATTAAGTTTGATAATTTGTGGGTTACTTTTATTAACGTTATACTGGTTCGTTATATTTAACAATTATCAGTGTTATCTACTTGATTACACTGTTAATTGTTAAATTCGCTAATCCCTTGTGTGCAACAAAGTAGTTCTGTCTGCGCTATCAGACACTTTATATCAGAAGTGCAGTGACATAATTTAGTTTGATTAACAGATTAACTGGTGTTGGTAAATAAATAACTACGATTGAAGTTTAGGTGTTTAACCAAATGTATACAAATCGTAAATTAAGGTTAATCTGCATTACTTTCTTCATTCAAAGTCAAGTGTATCTTTACATAGTATGAAATAAAACGCTTGTTGCGTTTGTACGGTTCTTTATTTATTTATTCATTTTGCACGAAAAAATAAATTACAAAGAAAATAGAAAACATAGTGTACAAGGATAATATTCGCTAGACAACCTAAGTTAGTTCTTAGTTAATTATTTGCGGGACAATAACAGTCCATTGTCCAGTCAATAGTTTTAGATGGTACGAAGTTCTGTCAGTTAGTAAAGAACACTTAAAAATGTCTTCCAGGTAAAATCGACGGAGGTCTGCCGCGCTTCGGGCCGCCGCCCTTCAGCACGGTGGTCAAGAACGAGACGCTGGGCTTTCAGCAGATGTTGGCAGTGTTCGGGCCGGAGGGACTCGCCATGCCGCTGGTCGCCGTGCTGGAGAGCATCGCCATCGCCAAGGCTTTCGGTGAGGATGGGTAATTATTCTAAAGTGTCACGAAATCTTTGGGATTCGTAGAATTTGCCATTGTTATTGTGTCCGTTCCTGGGACAGGGTCTTAGCGAAAGAGAATATTGGTCACCCTATTGTTTATTCAGCATAATCTTAAAAAGATAGCATGGAGAGTTGGATAAGCTTATGACACAAGCATTTGAGTACATGCATGCAAAGCAAGCAGAGAATGTTGCACATATTGTAGAAAGTAGACACTCAAAAACATGTAATTTTATAGCATTTGGAGTTCGAAGGGGACAGGAGTGAAGAACAGCGAGGCGATAAACTGTTCACAAAAGCCATCTTAGTGCCATTCATGTTGGAGAGCAAATCGTGCCTCGATTAGGGGAAACTGTTGCATGATATAATAGAATGATGTGTGAAAGACGAGTGGGATCGCCAGACGTTAAATAATGAAGTGCGATAGATCACCCCCCTTCGTGGAGATATTACTTCAGGAAGGGCACGTATGCTGCGGTACCAAGAAAGCTAGGAAGAGATGTTTATTAATTGAATCTCTAACATGTTCCCCTCCAGCGGGCAGCAAGCCAGTGGACGCGACGCAGGAGATGGTGGCGCTGGGCGCCTGCAACCTGCTGGCGTCCTTCGCGCAGAGCATGCCGGCCACCGGCTCCTTCACGCGCACGGCGCTCAACCACGCCAGCGGCGTCGTCACGCCCGCCGGCTCGTTGTTCAAAGGTGACGCGCCATCATCTATCATCCATAATCATCATCATCTTCATTATTAGCCGATGGACGTTTTTTGCAGGACTGCCTTTTGCAACTGCAAAACACCACGGTCTCGAACCGCATCCAGCGGCTCCGAGACCGATGAAAAGTGTGGGGTGGCCAATCCAGCATCTTGAGACCCCAACTTCCGTCGGCTCTTCGGACTATGTGGCCTACCCATTGCTACTTTAGCTTCGCGACTCGCTGAGCTATGTCAGTGACTTTAGTTTTTCTGCGGATCCTCATTTCTGATTTAATCACACATAGAAGCGCAATCGCAAGCATAATAGCTCGATCTATCGTCTGCTGAGTGTTTAAGTAGGATTTTGCCTGGTCTTTCGAAGGAGTCTTTTGCGTCTATATTTTCTAAACGTTTCTGATCAAAGGGTTCACAGTTATCGCTTATAGACTCGCGCCACGTGCCCCGTCGATGTAGTCGTGTGGTGTTCCAGCGAGCCTGGTGCTGCTGTCGGTGACGCTGCTGGCGGACGCGTTCTACTTCATCCCGCGCGCCACGCTCGCCGCCGTCATTATGGTGGCCATGATGTCCATCGTCGACTTCTGCATCGTCAGGAAGCTGTGGCTCAGCAGCAGTGAGTACAGTCTTTATATAATTTCAAGACCTACAAGTTTGAATTAAAGAAAAATCGTGTTAAATAGCCTATATACAGGCTGCTCGGGAGTATTACAAGCTCGTTTTCATCGAAAAATGTCAGACAATTTTGTTCGTGAATTTGGATGCGATATTGGTCCATATGTAATTAGTATGTTGTATGTTTTAGAGTGGGAGCTGGCGACGTGGCTGCTGACGGTAGTTGTGGGCGCGTGGGCGGGGCTGGAGTACGGCATCGCGGCGGGCGCGGCGGCGGACGCGCTGCGGGCGCTCGCTGCGGCCGCGCGCCCGCACCTGCACACCGTACAGTTCAAGGTATAGAGTGGGAGCTGGCGACGTGGCTGCTGACGGTAGTTGTGGGCGCGTGGGCGGGGCTGGAGTACGGCATCGCGGCGGGCGCGGCGGCGGACGCGCTGCGGGCGCTCGCTGCGGCCGCGCGCCCGCACCTGCACACCGTACAGTTCAAGGTCAGCGTACACTAGTTCAGCAACTCATCTAGTTCCTCCTTCAGCCTTTTACAGAACTGCCAGGCATCGCAGTGACTACATCCTCACGCAGCTGTAGTCCTAGTACATGCGTCAACAACATATCGTAACGATAAAGACAACGATCTCCAATTAAAAAGTGGATGCGCGTACAATCAACGACCAAAAAACGTCCTCAATGATTATTAAATAATAACTCTCAATGAGTGCACAAACACAACTTCTTGGCACTCAATTCAAGTAGTCGAATTTGCAAATTCGACCTTAAATTCAATGCTTAAGGTTGAATATGTTCTGAATTTGGGATTTTATTAAATACTAGCGGACACCCGCGACTTCATCCGCGTGGAAGTCAATGTAAACTTTCAACCCTTATTTCACCACTTTAGGGGTTGAATTTTAAAATTTCTTGAATCACATTATTTTGTTATTTTTATGCAGGTTTCCTCACGATGTTTTTCCTTCACCGTTTGAGAAACGTGATATTTATTTTTTTTTAAAGTTGGAGGTGCATGCCCCGGACCGAATTCGAACCCACACCCTCTGGGCCACTGGGCTATCACGGCTCTTAAACAATGGCTTGGCATAAAAACACCAAACTTGTTCTATAAAATTTCGCCCTGTGTCCATCTGTTCTGTGACCTTTAATTTTACTACTCTAACAGTAATATCCTTCAAATCAGAACACAGCATTGCTGTGTACTATAGCGAACACAGCAATACTATGTATGTATGTTGAATCTTATTTATCAGGTCGGTAACCAGGAGTGCATCTTGCTAACTCTGGCGGGCACGCTGGGCTACGCGAGCGCGGAGCACGTGCCACGCAAGATCCGTGCTCTGCAGAGCAGCGGCGCGCACGTGCTCGTCATAGACGGCAGTCGCCTGCGACGGGTGGACATCGGGGTGGTGGAGGTGGGTCTGAAAAGGTCTTATACTCTGAACGAAGAAGGTTTTGCTCCACTTGCAGTTCTTTGGATAATAGACACTTGGTTTTATTATTATATTATTTTGTGCACTTTTAATAATATAAATACATTTAACATATTGAACGTTGTACAAAAAAAATGTACAAACTATGTAACATAAACAATAAATTTATTGAAAACATACTTTTGAATCGTCAATGCATTTTGTATTATTTGTTTTTATATTAAAAAAAACGTACAAACATTTAACTACATTAAAAAAAGTTATGATGGTGGTGAAAACATTTAAGAGCACCGATATCGTTTACTTAATTTGATTTTGATGTCGCCAACGTCCATACCATGTTGAATACACCGGTTCTCGTCCGATCACCGAAGTTAAGCAACATCGGGCGCGGTCAGTACTTGGATGGGTGACCGCCTGGGAACACCGCGTGATGTTGGCTTTTTGCTTTTTTTTAACTTTTCGAGTTATCAGATACTTGCCATTAATTTTTAAATGGTGCTTGAAAAGACTGATACAACATTTATGTTGTTACATCATCATCATAGCAGCCGATGGAGTCCACTGCAGGACATAGGCCTTTTGTTGAGACTTCCAAACATCACGATCCTGAGCCGCCTGCATCCAGCGAATACCTGCGACTCGCTTGATGTCGTCAGTCCACCTGGTGGGGGGTCGACCAACACTGCGCTTTTCAGTGTGGGGTTGCCATTCCAGACCTCAACGTCCCAATGTGCTGGTGCTATATATTGTTTATATATGATGATGTTTGTCTCCAGAACGTAATATCAGCAATCCTGGAGCTGCAGAAGAAGGAGCAGCGTGTCCTGCTGTGGAACTTCTCGGAGCAGCATCGGCGCGTGTTCGCGAGCTTGCAGCCGGCGCTCGACTGCTTCGTGAGCGGGCCCAGCGTCGACCCCTTCGTGTTAGGTATGGATAAAACTCACGTGATACTATACCGACCGACTATACCGATTAGTTTCGAATCCATACGGGGCCCTTAATCATGAACCGGTTCGTGGTACGATCCAAACTACGATATGGATATTTGATTGGATCCGTTTTTTTTTATAAAATTTAAATTTTAATTATCCTAATAGCTATTCAAATCATACCCACGTGGAATGGTGGCAAGAATACTACTGTATTAGAGTACTGGCTGCACTTCGGCGTTGGGCAGTCAGGTTGGTTCTTTGTGCGAAAAAATTCAAAAAATTCAAATTCAAAATTCAAAATTCATTTATTTCAAGTAGGCTCAGTTTACAAGCATTTTTGACACGTCAGTTGACTATTTGTAAAGATTCTACCACCGGTTCGGAAGGCAGGTTCTGCTGAGAAGATACCGGCAAGAAACTCAACAGTTGCTCTTTTGTAAAAGTAATACAGTATTATAATTTACAGTTATAAGCAAAAATAAGCTAGTCCTTCTGTCAGTGTAGGTAATTAATTAGCCGCGGTGAAATAATTCGGTTTGTTTGGTACTTATCCATACATCCGTACTTAATATTACAAATGCGGAAGTGAGTCTGTCTGACTGTTACTGATACTCGGTTTAACTGTGGAACCAATTTGGATAAAATTTGGGTCGGAGATAAATTGGATCTTGGATTAAAACATAAGCTACTTTTTATGCCGGAAATTTCCACTTCCTCATATTTGACTGTCAGTGACTTTAGGTCTTATGCAGATCTCCTCATTTCTGATTCGATCTACCCCTCACTAGTGTTGTAAGGGTTGCAGGGAACCGCTGGATGCTGGCGGCTCGAGACCGTTTTGTTTGGAAGTCCATGCAAGAGACCTTTGTCCAGCTGTGGACGTCCATCGGCTGATATGATGATGAATGATGATGATTAATGTTTTATCAGATTTTTTTAAACAATGGCAAGTAACTCGAAGCAAAAAGCCAACATCACGCGGTGTTCCCAGGCGGTCACCCATCCAAGTACTGACCGCGCCCGATGTTGCTTAACTTCGGTGATCGGACGAGAACCGGTGTATTCAACATGGTATGGACGTTGGCAGCAAACGCGTCGAATTTAGTAAACGATATCGGTACTTGTAAATGTTTATACTACTTTACGTACCATCATAACTTTTTTAGCCAACTTCAAAAAAAGGAGGAGGTTCTCAATTCGTAGAAATCTTTTTTTTCGGTTGTTAATGATGATGATGATGATGATGATGATGATGATGATGATGATGATGATGATGATGATGATGATGATGATGATCATGGTGATGATGATGATGATTCTGTTCGCCAGAAACTCAAAAGCTTAATTTTCATGCGACCTTAACCAATAGATGGAGACGTGATTCATCAGGAAGTTCGTGGTTTTGTGTTTGTTTGAATTTTAACGGTAATTGCTGAAAGAGTAAAAGAAAAATCTAATTATACAATGCAAAACAGTCTTGCAAGGTTGCTGCTACGATCTTGCCGGTTGTTCAACTCCGCACAAGCTCTGTTACTTGTAAAATTGTTTATGAGACATGAAGTTATGTAAAATTAAATGTTAAATATAATTATCTTTTTCATTGCAGGCTTAGACGTTGACAGAAGGTTTCCATCGTTAAGCACAGTGACGTAACTATTGGTATAATTAGGTTTAAGTTAAATAATCATACTTATAGCTTGGCAACTTCGTTCATAACACTCCGGATATTGCGCGCGGTGCGGGGCGTGTAGCGATGAATGAAAAACCCACGACTGATGCGCGTCACAATGATGCAATATTTCACACCCGCGCAGTCTTTCCGCCCGTCGCCCGCATATCATGGGAGTGTTATTAGTGTACTTGCCGGACTATAGTCTTCTTACTTTTTGGAGTTAAAGGTAATATAGTAAGGCGGACAACAAGCGTAAACAAAACATTTTATTAGACTGTTATCTGTCTGTGAGGGGTCGCTAAGCAACGGTCGTTAATAAACGGGTTTCTATGTCTATAATGCGCGTCATTACATCTGACAGTAAATCTTCGCCCGGAAATAGAAGAATTATACATCATTCCTTAGGTATTTTAACAGAACTAGTAAGTCAGGGATATTTTATAGATTTTGTGTATATAATATCGAATAGTTATGTCTGTAAAAGGCTCTATTTTCCTAAATGTATATTTAAATATTTAATTATAGATTGTAATAAAAGCCAAGTGAGACCGTTTTATCTGTACCTTTGTATAAATTTTCATTTCTTAAGATCATGTATAAATGACGTCTAGTAGAACTTTGAGTGTTTTACTGTACATATTTATTAATAAATAAATATGTGTACTAGAACACGTATATACAATAGTTGTAGGTACGTATATAGTACCAAAGTTACTGTTATTTAAATCTCATTATTATTGTTAAAATTCTTAGAACTTATGAAGTGTTAAATTCCAACAAGATGTAGTTTTATTAAATACAGATCATCTAACTTTAAAACAATTTCTCTCAACTATGGTTATGTCCACATTTTATTTCTTATCTCACATATCAACTCGAAAAAGGATCACCGCACCAACCGCACCATCATCAACCAGGCGTCAATTCGGCAACGGTTAGGTAACGCCGCGGTTACGGCTCGATAACCGCAGGTTAACGGCGAGACGAGGGCGTGAGAGGGACCAGCATGTATGTACGAAGGGACGTGCTTGACACGAGATATTGTGTTTATGAAGTTAGCAACAAATGACTGCGCAATGAATTAATAACGGTACAAACGGCGCGGGCGGGGAGTGTTCGCGTCGGTACGAACCGTCTAGACGCGACCGCGCGTCTATACTCATTCCGCAGCTAACTTCACAAACATAAAGATCAGTGGAGAGCATTATAAGTGCGAGGATCGCGAGTATATGACGGGACGTGTTCGACAGTGATTATACCATCATTTTGTGATAGAGGAAACACCTCGAGCAGGTCCCAGGACTTGTGATCTTGGGTGAAGATTTAAGGGATCTTTTTGAATTCATAAACACTCACCTCCCCTGCCCGATATGTTCTCCATGCCCACACTAAACAATTTATGATCAATACTTACAACATAAAACATTCTTAATTACAAAACATTATTGCATAAAATCACTAACGCGACTAGCAGCGTGACGTTGTCCACGCTGCCTAACAAACAACTGAATTCAAGTCATCCAATACCCTTTTATTTTTACCATCACTGTTGCAACAACTTCGTACAAACCTTTTTATAATAATATAAATAATGAATGTTAATACCGCCCGTACTCGAAGAACTCGTAACACGTATAGGCTTGTTCCGAAGCAAGAGGATTCTGATTAGTGTGTGTTGCAGTAAGGAGTTTCAGACAAAGAATATTGTACGGCTTCAATTGATACGGTGCCGATCCTTTTCCGAAGATGATATGTGTGCTAGGACCCTAATTTTGACGAGGGTTCATAATATTGTTGATAATATAGATAGATAGTAGATCCACTGCTGATTAGTGACGTAGTATCGAATATTTCATGTTAAATTCCTGTTTCTTAAAAAATTGTTATGGACTGAAAGTTTAGTTTTAGATTAGAGGAATTTTAGTGTTATCATGTAATTTTTAATGCAACACAAAAAGACGTAAAAGAAAATGTTATCATTATTTTGAAAATGCTGACGATGCAATGTTTACTGACAATCAATGTAGCAAACAGAGCAGATACTATATTTACCGTTTTGTAAATACTATTAAGAACGAATATACAACACTTTAGCTAAATTTTGAATACCAATGATATTTTAAGCAATACGAGTTTGTTGTGTTATTTAAAAATCCCTACTAGTTTAAATAAGTATATGAATATATGTTGTTAATGACAATGATGATGAATGATAATAATCGGGACCGAAGGCTTAACATGCTCTCCGAGGCAAGGATGTGTAATTGTGTAACATCACCCAACTACGGGCGAAGAATGTAAAATGAAAATTTCTTTTAGAAAAAAGAAAGTAGCTCGTACAACAATAATTAGGTAAGCCAGTCAGTCAGGCAGCTCATTAGATAGGACTAAAATGCAAAGACTATACTAAGTGAATTCTGGGGGGACGGCGCGTACGCAGTCCCCACTACCAAAAATTACGCGTCCGAGTTATCCACATTAGGGATAATCGCAGAGGTCAACCCAGCCGCAGTGCAATGGAAGGGTCTCGCTCTGGGGGAACCGCCTTCTTGATCACGGTGTCCCCTACGCCAGGTAAGTATGATTTCATAATGTCATGGCAAAGTAGTCGTTGGCCCGACGAGAATCTACATAGCGTGATATATTTTCCTAGTTTGTAGTAAACAGCGCCATCTAGCGGTTACCTACAACACTATCACGTAAAAGATGCGCTCGAATCTTATTAAAGGCTCGAACAGAATTACAGACGACATATTGTAGTTAACTAAAGCTTCGTTAGATGGCAGGATGGAGTTATCTTCTTAGAAACAAATTAGTATTTAGCAAACATCTCGATTTGTATTATCTAAGATCTCGATCGTGTTTGTTTCGTTTATTGTGAAAGATAACATAACTGAATCGGAAACTCAATCTGAAATGTCGGTAATGTATCCTTGTAATAATGTATTTTACGGTTATGTAAAATATTAAAATAAATGAAAGAAAACAAGTACTTAATATAATTTTCATTGTTTTAGTTGATTATTATTGTATTGATTTCAAAATACAGATATTTTATGGATATTTATTACAATTAAAGGACATGGCCGATTTTTGTATGAGTTACTAATTTCAATTTACACAAATGATATTTGGTATTTTATGATGCTAAAAATTGGTATATTAAATTACTATAAATATTAAACTCGCAGAAGTTGTCATTACAACAGACTAGACTTAAACATGTCATGTTTATTTCGCGCGAAACGTCCTCTTCTATGTACTATGTTGCATTGCAAAATGGTGAACCGCGCTGGCTCGCTGGCCGCTGACAGTCGTAGGCTCGTCTTCCAAATAATGACGAGCTCTAGGTATTGCATGATTTATAAGTAAGACTAATTATTTTTTTATAGTATAAATAAATAATTATTCTGATAGTAAAGCACTTATGACGCTTCACAATATCATACAGATGTTGAGAATTATTACGGTAACCTGACATGGATTAAGTAATAGTAGGCCACATTTTTATCGAATTAATCAGAATCGTACACCGAGAAAAATATAGATAAATATCCACCGCTGAAAATGTGACTACTAAAACCACTAAAATGTATATACAAAATAGGCCTGAAGTTCTGATCTGGTGGTAGATACCTATCGTTAGTAGTGGCTGATTATTGAGACGACGAGACGTATCCCCAAGCGATTTAGCGGTGTAGTACGTTACCTACCTGTAGATCTCTATGTGGCAAAAAAAAGTTAGGTACATCTTCGTTTATTATTATCTATAACGCCTACCTACAAATAATTGTTACATGTTTAGCAGTACAGTGCTAAAATACCTATGAGCTTGTTTAAATCAGATTATTTTTTAAAAGGTTTTATAGTGCTTCATTAATAACATGAATTGGTTGCTCTCTATATAACCAGACGTATAAACATATAAAAAAATTGATGTGTATGTAGTTATTTACACGATACTACACCTAAGTCCTTTAGGCATGGTATGGATTTTATTTTGATTATTAGCTGACGCCGCGCGGTTTCACCCGCCTGGTTCCCGTTCCCGTAAGAATACGGGGATTATATATATGCCATAACCTTCCTCGATAAATGGGCTATCTAACACTGAAAGAATTTTTCAAATCGGACCAGTAATTCTTAAAATTAGCGCGAGTATTCTTTGGACAGAGGCATTGGATATGGACGAATTCATATTGCAATCTTTTTATTTTTAAATAAAAACTGGGAAGTTCAGAGAGGTTAAGAATTATGTGTATTCATCTTTCTATTTTTATTATATAAATACACTTGCTAAGTACGTGTAAACGCAATGTCATTTTTCGGCCATGTCCTTTGATTTTGACATCAAAATTCAAATTCATATTCGCCAACGTCCATACCATGTTGAATACACCGGTTCTCGTCCGATCACCGAAGTTAAGCAACATCGGGCGCGGTCAGTACTTGGATGGGTGACCGCCTGGGAACACCGCGTGATGTTGGCTTTTTGCTTATACGATTATTATGTAGGATTCTGACACGAAGTTTCACTTTAATTAAATTAATAAAGTAATTACGTCTCTGGGATGTAATATAATTATGTTTTGATTTACGAGTATTTTTCTATCCTGTATTTAATTAAATTAATTCGTTTATCAAAAGGTTGTGTGGCAAATATTGCTGTGAGCAATAAGACCGCCTTTGCACATAATTATTTGTTTTCTATGTTTCTTCTGTTTTCTTTATTGTTGTTTTTCTTTTGTGCAATAAAGTTAATATAAATATATAAATAAAATATTTTGTAACAAATTTAATCGTGGGCGTGGGCTAGAACTCTAGAGCTAGACTCTAGAACCTTGTATGATGAGTGGGTATATCTTCTATCGATTCGATCGATAGCGGGTTCCGTAGTCCACAAGGAACCCTTATGATTTCGTCATGTCCGTCTGTCTGTCCGTCCATCCGTCCTTCCGCGGTTTAGCACAGAGACTAATAATACTTGAAAGCTGTAGCAGTATTAGCATAAGAGTATGTACATTAAAAGTTTGAACAAAGTCGTACAATAAAATGTTAAAAAATTTTTTTTAGGGTACCTCATGTAAAGTGGGGATGAATTTATATTTACTCGTTTATTTCATAGTGTTAGGGTATCGTTGGATAGGCCTTTGAAGGATGTGAGGGGTCTTCTAAGACTATGTTTCGATTTAGGGCTCCGTTTGTAAAATATAAAGCTTTTAAAAGCTAACTTTTTTAGCTTTTCAAAGCTTTACAACTTTTGAATCAAGTGTCAAATTTTGAGTCAAGCGGCTGAACGGTTGATTAATGGTATGTGAAAAAAAATCACGAGAGCAGGATATATTCCTAATTAAATTACAAGGAAAACTATAAAAGCAACTAAAAAACGTAATTGGAAGTCCATAATTGAATACTAATTCCGTTGTTATTCCTACATACTCGTATAAAGATAAAGTTGTCAGTAAAACAACTCAGTGTCTGTTAAAGCTGGGTATGGTGATGTATATTAATTACGTCTAAAAGGTGCTAAAATAAAATAAAAAAATATATTTTTTGGGTTCCTTTCCTACTTGCAATGTGTGGATGAATTTTTTACCGTTTACCACCTAGTGTGCGGTATCGTTATCTGTATTTTAGTGCATCAAAACATAACTGTTGGA
Source organism: Bicyclus anynana (assembly GCF_947172395.1). Lineage (NCBI taxonomy): Eukaryota > Metazoa > Arthropoda > Insecta > Lepidoptera > Nymphalidae > Bicyclus > Bicyclus anynana. The sequence goes on from NC_069093.1 coordinate 16,906,906, forward strand.
CATAACATAAGTGTCCGCAACCGTCGCTCGAGCCGTCATCCTTTAGGCCCGGAGTTAAAGACGTGGCCTCGCAGCCGCGGCAATCCCCACATTTATTTTAAATCGCAAACACTCCGGGATAACGTCTTCGTGCTGCGTTCGAACGACAAGTTCGCTAGATTAGGGGACTGTTCATTAAAGTAAATCCTTATTATGTCCACAGGTATCGGCTGGAGGTGGGCTTTACCCAATTGGGGTCCTTACATATAATAATAATAATAATTTATTTATTTGCTTTAAACATGGGTTATGCATATGCATAATATATGACATCATAAACCTTAGTTTTATTAAATTTATTAACCATAACCATATGGTTATGGTTAATAAAATTAAACATACATTTCGATACAAACATGTTTTGCCGTTATAGGCGTGCAAAATATTTATAAATAAGACAAAGACTAATTTACTAAAACTTATAACAGATACGCTAACATACTAACATAACTCTGTCCTACCTCTTACTATGCTTTTTACTATGCTATGTATATTAGTATAGATAGCGATAAACTTAATATTTGTTGAAAGTTATGTACTCGTAAACTAATGTAAGGATTAATAAAGGCTTTGAATTTAAATTTGAATGTTCACTGTTATGGTGCTTAACCGAAACCTGTTGTAGGACAGAGTTTAATCTTCGCCCGATGTTCTTTTGTCGTACACATACTCGTATACTATTTGCACAAGCTATTTGCATAATAGCGAGAGATAGGGGAATATTATTGTCATATAGAAAAAGAGATGTGTATTATTTCTGGAGGATACTTAAATTTTATACCTATAGTTGAAGTGACAAGTCACATAGTGTAAATTGTGTTTTTTTTTGAGTTTAAGAGGTTCTTTTTGTGTCATCTGCGAGTCGACAAGGTAACACGTGGTTGCGTGTTACGTTAAATAAACAACACACAATATCACTAATAATATTTTCATTTATATTTTTGAACTCAATAACGATGGAAGGTTTATGATGTCATATACTCAGAGGTACAATTATTACCCACTATCTTTAATATGACGCGAGTATATTAAAGTGGGCGAATAATTAGAGTATATTTACGATGGAAACTTTACTTGTGCATGTAACCGTTTGAGACTAAACGCAGCACAATAGAAAATCCTCGGTTAAAATTCAACGAGTTAAGCCCTACTGAGTAATGGGGGACGGGCTCGGCGCGACATCTATAATGTTTCGTAAATAAACTAATAAATACAAGATAATTTATGGCTCCGCTATCATTGTTGTACAAGACTTTACAATCTTTGTACATTTATCTTACGAAACTTTGTTGTTTTTTTTTTATAAAACTTATTTTATGTTATGTGCTCCCGATTTACAGCTATATATTTTTGTTAAGTAATTAGTTCACCTATGATAAATGGATGATGATGAATGAATTAGATATTTCATGTCTTGTTTTTGTAATGCTCGTCAAGGGTGATAGTAATGTTTATATTATGCAGTTAATTTCATGGTTCATGTTTATACAAACGGATACTTGTAACATCTTCTTCTTTCATCATCATCATATTGCTCAAAGTTACGCTTAATGTGCGTGTAAAAACTTCATGCAATTCCGTTCAATAAAAAAAATACAGCCAACTGTTCCGAACCAAAACTTACTTGAGTTCTGGTCTTGATTCGCCTAAATGATTGAGGATCAATTTTTTTAATAAAGAATTTTCATTTCATTGACAAACTTTCCACTTAATTCTGTTGGGATATTTCCGACACTTGTTATGTTCAGATACTCCTTATATAGGCCTAGTCGCTTGGGGCAAATAAATAAATAAGTTTGTCTTGAACCAAAGCAATAAAAATCATAATTCGCGCGATATTCGCCGTAGTTCCGCGCCTCGCACGCGTCAGACCCCTTTTCACGAGTGTTTAATTCCCGCGAGTGTTTATCGTGCGTGCGCGAAATAAAAACGCACGTCAAATATTCAGGATCAGAAATTGTTAGTTCAGCCACGTCGCGGGGAATTTACGCGCCGCGCGAACGGAAACATGAGAGGGAAGTGCTGTAAACGTTGCTGAAATAACTGCAAGGAATTGCAGTACCGGCCCTATAGCATTTGAAAATTTCTACAATAGGCTAACAGAATGTTAAATATGCGTTTGTGCTCTATGCGATTGCGTAGGCGATGGACGTCCATTAATAGTCTAAGGGAAGGCCTCTTTTATAATCTTTCAAACACCACGTTTTTGGTCTCGAGACGCACACAGTCAGCGGCTTCCATTTATCCACTATTGTCATCGGTCTATCTCCGAGAGAGTCGACTAACACTGTACTTTCCATTGTGGGGTCTACTAGCATCCGAAACATAGTTGCTAACCACGGGGCTCATATGAAGAGTCACTCAGCGCGCGATGGAGGGACCTATGCTCGGAGTATCCAATTTCATCCCCATACTATAGTGTAATTCATCATTAGCTTGATTAATGGCCTAATGCTGGGTTAGGCTCTCTCTTTATCTCTCTCTATATCTTTAGCAGGGGCTTATGATCTTTGACCCCACTATGTCCAACTCAGAACCATCAGTCCACAACCAGAAAAATCAGTCCAACATTATTTCTTCGTAGCCAATTCGTAGCCCAGTGCTACGACGGTGAAGAGAGAGACGGTCACTTTGCAGAGGGAAAATAGCGCCCCCCACTTTTGTGTCTACATAATAGTTTAAAACAATAAATGACCATAAAAGAGTTAGTGTTTTTGATATTGATAAAAATAGAAAATTCCATTTTCACACAGAAATATTAATCTATTAATCCTGCGATGGAAAACTATTTTAAGCTTTTTTGCATACAGCCCATTTACCGTAGGAGAGCTCGCACACATACTGCAAAAAGTTAAGGATAGATATTAAATATTGATGACATCTTAAAATATAATAGAAACAAAACTGATTTTCATCAGTATTTGACTATTTTAACGGAAGTTAGAAAACAAATTCCACGCGCACGAAGTCGTGGGCGCCCGCTTAAATGTAAAATTTGATACAAAACTCTTTAAAAACTATAAATAAATCCAATCTCAGGCTAAGTTTCAGCTCAATCAACAGGTGGTTAGGGCTCTAGAGTGAGGAACGTCCTCATAATACGCGCCGTCACAAGTATTACTGCCTTCTGTAACCGACTCTTGATCCAACAGTCAAGCGAAAGGTTCTTGAAGTGTCCGTTGAAGCCTTTAGCTTTAAGACCATTTTCTGATTATCAGAGCGATTTTGTAGCGAAAGTGTGCGCACGCTCTAGACGATGCGCAGTTTTTACGTACATTGTCAGTTTCATGAAAATTAATATCGTAATAGTTATCCGTGTACGTATCTGGTAACATATTGAATACTAGCCCAACTTGTTTGAAAGCGGTAATCTCAAAAGCACTGATCGGTTTTTCGATTTAATATACAGTCATCTTTTATTTCCATTTATTTTATTTGATATTTTTAAATATCTACTCCTGTTTTATATGTTGTTGTTCCCTAAATATTTTTTAATAAAAATAAGTTATGGCTATGATCGAGGTCGGCGTGTACCTAGTTTATAAGTAATTTAGTAACTTTCCGAGCATGAGAAATGAAAAATATTTTTCTAGTATGAATCTAAGCTCTAAGCTAGGCCGTTTACAATTAGAAAATGTTTAAATTGCATGAAACACAGAAACGGGAAAGGCATTCTACACTTCAGCTGTTTGGTTTACAATTCAACATGCCAACATTCGGACAGGACGTCCATCTAATACATGAAGCTGCTCGTATTAGACATTAGTGAACTACGAAAGTATCCGTCTAGTGTATCCGAAGTACCAGCATTTAGAAGTGAGGTGAAACCGTGGAAAGTAATAAAGCTCGGCGCGCGCTCGTAAACATGTCGGCGAAGGGAAACATCCCGCAGTAGGAAGCCGTGAGTGAAGCACTCACTCCACGTACAAGTGGAAAAGCTTTACGTATTTACTTACGTATTGCATGATTTTTTAAGGCTAGCAAGTAAGTGTTTATATTTTAAGACAATTAATTCAAGAAAAAGGAAATATATTTGAAAAATACACGTCACACATATAAAATAAACTAAATAAATACCGCATAATCTTGGATACGACTCAGTAATAGTATCTACTATGCACGTTTTTGTACGTAAGTAAGTTCGTTCGTAACACTTCCGATAATAGTGTTATCAACGACTTTGCCAGACATAGTACCTAGCTGGCCCGTCAAACGTTGCTCTGTCATATAAGTAAATACTAAAAAGACTAATTGAAACATGAGGGTGGAAAGTGAAAAATACTTTAGTCTTTTACAGCGCCACCGACATTTATTAGGGTTCCGTAGTCCACAAGGAACCCTTATTCTTTTGGCCTGTTTGTCATCGTCAGTCCGTCCGTCTGTCCTTGGCTTAGCGCAGATACATCTAGAAAGCTGTAATTAAGCATGAGTATGAACATTGGTTAATGCAAAATTAAGCTGATATAAGTCGTAATTCTTTCTTGGACAAGCTCTGCCATTAATAACTCTAGTACATCTAAAGAAAACATGCCAATTAAATGTTGTTTTGTTTCAAAATTGACAATTACATGAACTGGCGTTTGTTTTGATACATGTGTTCAACTCACCACATTCCCCGACACATTAATAACGTTTAAAACGGGTTTTGTATGTTAATATAAACACGATTTGCATTTAATATGTTGGCTCACTACATCACCCGCACTTGGACACTCTCCCAATTGCGCGCCGCATAAAAATGTGACATATAGCCCCCTAATGGCCGCCATAAAGTAAAACTGTATGAAACTAGGGGACACACGCGATTATACGTCATATATGACATCACTAATTCGATATATCTAATTCAGTAACTTTGACATACCTATACGAAATTAAGACTATGTAACAAATGTCACCCGGTGCCAAGTGACAACCCTTCGTGAATATGGTCAATAGTTGACACTTCTCAGTTGATTTGATGTTCATTTTAACAAATTAGTGAATAGGCCAGCTGGTACTCGGTACGTTTCCAATTCATGTTATGTCTTTATGCACACACTTGTGTACTAGAATGCCACATGGGTAATTTAGGTACCGCCATTAGGCCTAACACGCGACCCACGAAGTATCTCGTGAAGACACATTTTCAACCAATAGCGTCAAACTGGTATATCTGTCTCTCTTTCGTTGCCAGATATTTCCAGCTCGGACGCTATTGGTCGTCTATATATGTTCCCTTCACGAGCTTTACGTCGTGCGTCGCCCGTTACACATATTTGACTAGGAATGTATAAAGAGTACGAGGTACTATCACAAGATGCCTGCCAGTTATCGTTAAGTTAAATGAAAACTTTAATTACACACGGCATGTTCTCTCCGAGCGCGGACTGGCGCGGAGAGATGGGAGAGCGAGTGTCTGGCAATAAATTTAGATTAAGTACGCGCGTGTATGATATACGAGGTGCCGTGTAAGTTAACAAACTTGCCGACACGAACTGTTTTAACTTGAGCCACTTTGAGGTCGTATTTATCATTTTGATGACCGACGTCTTCAGTGATTTACAGTTACAGTCAATACAATAACCAGGGATATTTGGCAAGTTTTCTAAATGATGAGTAAAATTTCCTGCAAATTGATTTCAAAATCAGAAGTGGTTTCGGTGCCTATTTATAACAAAGTTAAGTAAAACTCTGGCGAGGTTTACACTGTAAGCTGCTTTGCTACGGCCGCATATGAATTCGAAAAAATTAAAATGAAGCAACATTTATTCAATAACTAAAGTATTAAATATATGTTGCAAGGGTCCCCGTACTAGGACACAAGACACAATTTATTTAACATAATTACGTACAACATTGTGTGTGCGCTAGGATGTGTTTGTGTATGTATGTTTGTGTGTGTGTGGGTATGTATATGTGTGTGCATAAGTGTGTTAGTGTATGTTTTATAGGAGATATTTTGTCTATATATATGAAAGTTATCATTTAATAAAAGTTCGTTTTGATCGTAGTTAAGGGACAGTAAAGTTCCAATTATTGTATATATTTGCACACCGCATGTTTTGTATATATGTGTGTATTATCTGGATATAGCAGGCTTTTAGTTCATCTTGAAATGTCCTCTAAGTGTAGCGACGTCCACAGCGTGGCAGGTCTGGCCGCGGCCGCATATATTCGCACATGTCTACTCGCGCTGAGAATCCGCGCGCAAAACGCTCGCTATCGTTTTACTTGAAATCGCCAGCGTAATGCGAAACAAGGCTTCAGGGACTGACTACACTCATTCATTTTAAATATATATTTTCAATTTTTTAATTTTTTAATTTTTAATACCACAAAATAATGGTACAATCACTGTCACTGCTACCCGTCCACGTATTGTTAAAATAGTATTGTTAAAATTACCAATATCCTGATAGTCCAGTCAAATTAAACCAAAAAATAAGAGTAAAGTTACATAAATTCCCACCAAGCTGAAAATCGGTGAGGTTGTTTAAAATGTATGTATGTAAATTTATGTAACTTCGAAATTGACCGGACTATGAGCGCACGGGGTATGTTTTAATATGATTTTTTTAACTATTTTATTCTTCTTTTTACCAAAATGAATATCAAGCAAAAGCTAAAAAGACCATAAGATAGTCCATTTCACTATATATTGCAGAAGAATATTTTTGGCACGCTACTGGCGGTATACAGAGCACGTAACGCTATTTACTCTCGAGGTACGCCCCCCCGGCGGCGGGCGGAGAGGTGGGTTAAAACATAATTAACGAGCGCGCCATCCATCAATCCTTCCACTCGATTTACCAACTTAATCAGATGACGCGGCGAATACGCCGCGGCGCCGCGGGCAGACGCGCGCTCGCCGCCCGACTGTCTCTTGTACGCGGAGAATTATTTTTGTGTTTTCATCATCATTATATCAGACGATGGACGTCCACTGCAGGACATAGGCCTTTTGTAGGGACTTCCTTAAACAAAGATCTGCCCAATACTGACCACGCTGGGCATGCGGGTTGGTCAGCCCAGAGCTAGATTTCTCGCACCGGTGTCGCTGCTGACCGACACCGGCCTGTGCCATTTAATAATTTAGCCTATATATTGAGAATGGATATATCGTCATTCGTCGGTCGCCAGAACCTCGTCCGTCCATCTACAGGCTGTTAAGGAGACTGACTTGTCCCCAATCGCTTACATCTCCTTTATTGCGTTTTAAGAGCTTTTATTTAATTTGACTTGTAAGTATCATCATCATCAGCCTATTCGAATGCCCCAATACAGGGCCAGGTCTTCTTTACCAGAGATTTGGAGCTCAGACTTCGCTGCTTCAATAAATACGGATTGGCAGGCTTAGGGCGACAGTGTTCGACTTTAACGATCGCTATCAGAGACTGACGCTATTAACGAACTATACGCTATATTTTATTTATTATTATGTTACCGCACAGAGGTATGATTCTTTATCACGAACTTCCCAGAAACAGTTTTAAAAGTACGAGCTCGGAATTTCATCTATGTAATCATAACCATAAGCACTTTTGAGCTTCCATTATGAGATAGAATAGCTCAGGCTCAGGTTATACTTTTATTGAAAGATTGGCCGACGATGGTTTCAGCTGCGTAACTCCCGCTCTCTTGAGAATAAGGGGGAAAATTTAGCCTATAACACTCACTAATCACTTACAGGTAGCGCTCTTATTTAATTCTAGTGGTAAAAGAATTTTCAAAATCGGTTCAGTATATCCCGAGATCCCTTGCAATACCACAAACTTTACCTCTTCAAAGACTCGAATGGAGGGGTTTTTATTTCACTTCTGTGGTTATATGCCACATTTTTAACTAACTAACAATTTTTAATTCGTTCATTTGTTACGTCAGAGTTATATTTTACTTTACTAATGTGGTATTTCGAATTTATTATGCTTATCTCTCACGGCACATTACAAGAATATATTAAGATAAATTCTGTCTAAATTTCTAGAAATTATGTAAATTAACATTTTATTAGGGATGATTTAACAATAACTGAGTAAATAATAAATCATTTGTATTAATAACACAAGTGTTAAAATATTCATTTAATGGTAACAATTAATTCAACGTAATTCGTAATACTGTATTTAATTACCGTTTCATAAAGCGTGATGGGTTTATTCCGTAATGCGATCGATAGCAATTACTTTTACTTCAAGGATACTTCATTACTGGTTTGATCTAAATTTGATAACTAGTTTACAAGATATCTTTCAATTATGGTCTCTATTTGTGGTAGAGAGCGGGAGATTTAGCAGGTCAGATGTACAGGCAGATTTACAAACTGACTAAAAATGTGTACGTAAGTTTTTTTATTCTTTAAAAGTTAGCCCTTGACTGATGTCTCTCACCTGATGGTAAGTGATGATGCAATCTAAGATGGAAGCGGGCTAACTTGTTAAGAGGAGGATGAAAATCCACACCTCTTTCGATTTCTTCATTTCTTCTTCAATACGACTTCGTACCGGAACGCTAAGTCGCTTTGCGGTGCGTCTTTGTCGACAGGGTGATAACTAGCCACGGCCGAAGCCTCCCACCAGCCAAACCTGGACCAATTAAGAAAAACTGCAAGTAATACATCTTCCAATTACTTATATACCTGTTGATTTAAAATAAAATGTACGATTTATATTAAATACAATTTATTTATTTGCAGATTGAATAATATACATACAATAACTTTAGGAAAATTGTAATATTGCAATATTGCAATATGCAAATATTTGACTTTTAACAAACATTAATCATATGATAGTGAACTAGAAGCGAATCGAGAGGAAAAAACTGTACAAATTAAAACTTTTCTGTTATAGTGAGGTTAAAAATAATTTATTCAAAATTATCTTTCAGTGTTTAATAAAATAAATTATTATTTTAATAACAACAGTCTTTTAAAAATATTCAATTCAGTTTGAAGGCAATAGTGATAGCGACTTCGCTGTGCAATGGATCCCGAGCAGCTACTAAGTATAAATAATAAATTCATAATAAGCTTTATGTCCGTTTCAACCTACTTTCGGTGTAAGCCAGTCTGCGCTTACAACGTCGCGTCTGTTAACTTCTGTTTAATGATCCTAATTTACTTTTAATGTGCTGCGGTGCTGTGTTACACGGCTCTTGTTACCCTTCTATTCTCGGTTGGGTTCGTTTTTTATCCTAATAATACATGATTATTATTATACGTGACGATGCAATATGACGGCCTCCGTGGCGCAGTGGTTTGGGCGGTGGACTTACAACACGGAGTTCCTGGAGTTTTTTTAATTGGTCCAGGTCTGGCTGGTGGGAGGCTTTAACCGTGGCTAGTTAGTTAGTACACCACCCTACCGGCAAAGACGTACCGCCAAGCGAGTTAGTGTTCCGGTACGATGTCGTGTAGAAACCAAAAGGGGTGTACACTTGTGTACACAATTGTTTAAGTATTAAACTATTTTTATTTTCTTGAATGAGAAAGTATGTCCCCAATCTTCCAGAATCCAGAAACTTAGATTTATGGCAATACTATCTTTAGTTATCATGCTTACTTATAGCAGGTGCAGAGCAGTATTAAGCCATATTTAAGTATTAACCTTGAGCTTGACTTGAAAAAAGGTGGTTTTCAATTGCACAATTGAACGCGTATTATTTTTTTTATTTTTGTTACCTCATAACTGCGTCATTAATTACCAATTTTAAAGAATATAAATTCCTTTCAATTTAATCGAAAATCGGTTCGAAAACTAATTTCGTGGTATTTAAACTTCTGAACTTTTATATTTTTATAATAATAGACCAATACCGAAGCGTACCTAAAATTCTATATAGTCACTTATCTTACTTTTTGACTAAGCCTTTCATTTATTAGTCAAGTTAGAGGGTAAAAATGAGTTAACGTTAAGTTTCAGACAACAGGCTGGTAAGCGCGTTACCCCCCCCCCCCCGCGTCACGCTCGTCTCATAAACTAATAACGCCGTTATATGGCTCCACCGCTCCGTATTAGCGAGAAACGGGCCGTTGCACCGGCGTTACTTGACCTAAAAGCTTTTATGACGTAAATGTTTTCACTCATTTCATTATTTACATTTATTATATTTTTTACCTAGTTAATAAAAAATATGGGTATAAAGTGATATAATATATCTTCTATAACAAGATCCTCAAGACAGACTTAGATGGACCAGCCAATGCATAACTTTAATGTGTTAAAAAACATTTACTTAGTCGAGGTTACTACACCATTGATGAGCTGTTCCTTAATGATACAGATGCTTGGAGGCCGTTGGATCAGCTTCCACCTTCACACAGGTAGTAAAACTATGAGAAATTGTAATGTTATTATCAATTGTAAATTATAATACCGTATGATTTTTTTTAAAAGAACATCTGTTGAGTTTCTTGTCGGTTCTTCTCAACAGAACCTGAAAGAAGAAATCTTCTTCTTCTTTCAGAACCTGCCTTCCGAACCGGTGGTAGAATCTTTACAAATAGTCAACTGACGTTTCAAAAGTGCTTGTAAACTGAGCTTACTTGAAATAAATGAATTTTGAATTTAATAGTCGCAGGTAGTCGCTAGATGCAGGTGGCTCAGGGTCGTCGACGTCACGATCGATCGAAGGACGTCCATCGGCTGACTTGATGATCATAATGGATGATGATGATCTGTATAAAATGTAAGCTAGTCCAAAAAAGTATTTTATTTTCAAATCTTATTCATTATATGTCTGTGATGGATTTTCTCATGAAGTAAGTGATAAAGTTGTCCAGGAATATGTATTTTCAGAAGGCTTTTCATCTAGCGAGTAAATGTAAAGTTTTACATTCACGAGTTGCCTCCGCGCCTCTAATGGCCGCGCAGCAGCATAAAACTTTTACTAAACCATTTAACTTCGTTAGGAAGTCTTTATTTCATAGCCGGGGCTTTTTGCTTAATAGGAAATATTCATAACCCCGTGCTGGGGGCGGCCGCGGCGGGAAGATGCTTGTGCTATTCAATTATTATGAACATTATATTAGTATGAGCATTGTATTAAATATCTGCCTCGTTTTACTGGTATGGAAGACTGTACACAGATCATCAGCGGCGTGCACAAGGTTTTTTAACTAGGGTAAGCAGTTTAATTGTAGAAAATGGAAACTACAAAGTTTTTTGCATTTATACATGAGCTTGCGGATTATGACTGGGTTCGAATCGTTTTATAAAATATTGGAGTTTTTTTTTTTAAATAATCAAAAGGATCTTACTTGGAGAGCACTTTTTGGGGAGCTGGTATTCACATGGGTCACTATCACCTGGCAGGAGTTATCGTTGTATGCAACACTTAGGATAAGAATTAGAATGAGTTAGATTTAATCTCTCAATCACACTTGTGTCGTCTCATAAACATTATGTCGTCGGTCCCGGTTTTATCAGACTAGCTGACACCGCGCGGTTTTACCCGCGTGGTTGCCGTTCCCGTAAGAATATGGGGATAATATATAGTATATAGCCTTCCTCGATAAATGGGCTATCTAACACTGAAAGAACTTTTCAAATCTGACCAGTAGTTTCTGAGATTAGCGCGTTCAAACAAACAAACTCTTCAGCTTTATAATATTAGTATAGATTCATCATCATCATCATAATCATAATCGTTATCAAAACCTTCACAGAATGACAGAGGATCAAAGATCATGTTATAATCATCCTAAGTCCGCCAACCAGCATTGGTGTAGTGCGATGAGTCTAAGCTCGGGTCGTGGTTCCTTTAAAGACGAAGCTTGTGCCCTGTAGTGGATTACTCAAATAAGCTGAGTTAATTGTGGGCTCTTATGACCAATGCGCGTTTGGAACCCTCGTATAATCAGCTAATGATATTATTACCTGACATTTCGAAAATGCTTGTAAATTAAGCCTAATTGACATAAATGAACCTTGTCTTTGAGTTTATGCTGATAACTTAGGTGTCAATATTGAGTGCTTGTAACACAATTATAGAAGCGTCAACTTCGTCGGTATTTATCAACTAAAATCCTTATACGTTTAAAATAAAAACCGTAATAATAACCATGTAGGAGGTCATCAAAATATGGAGTAGAATTTGGTATATTTACATGAGCACACTTTAAAATAAATTTTATAAAACCAGGCAACCATGCAAAAGCATACGCATCAATTTGAGGTACTTATTTTTATTGTTATTTTGAGTATAAAGTACAAGAAGTACCTAAATAAAAAGTTCCAAATAGCCTATTGGCGTCTTAATTGAAAGTCAAGAAAAAAAAATAACAAAATTCCGACTCAAATAAAGAGCGAGGGGCAATTACAAATGAGACGTGGAATAGCAATAATACGCTCAAAGGAGCCGCGCGCCCCCTCTCCCCCGCGATACAACTTTGCGTAATTTAACAAACTTCTTACGCTCTGCTAGGGGCACCATGAAACAATGCTTAGCGAAACCAATTCAGAGCACACATTAACGTCTTGCGTACAACGCGTCACAAGAACCAAGAGAAGAGAGAAGAAGAGAAGAAGCCCGCGACTTCGTCCGCCCTTCGGCCTCTTTAATCTAGGCTTTATCGCAAAATCCGTTCTTAGTGGACACCTACTAACTATAAACTACCTTCCTACCAAATTTCAGCTTTGTACATCATGCGGTTATCGAGATTTCGTTATGAATGACCTTTCGCATTTATATATTAAGATGAACGTATGTGATGATGTGTGATGCTAAGAAAATTAAGAGATTACTCGTACTTATTGTTAGAAATAATAAGGAACTTAGGCTTACTTATCCTAATAACTATACAAATCATGCTCACGTGGAATGGTGGTAAGAACACTGGCTGCATGTTCGAGCTGGACAGCCAGACTGATCTTTGCGCAAAAAATGAGCAAGCCCTTCTGTCACCGGTCGAGGCAAACCGTGACATAATCGGTCGAAACGCATAAAAGTTACGAGGGTATCAAACGCACCTTGGAATCTGCTTTGTCATCTTTAAATGACATCCCATTTTAGTTCTTGAATCAATGTTGAGATCGATAAGAAGATTTTTACTTTAAATGAATATTTGCCATACTTTTTGAAGTGATAATTTCCTATAAGCTTACCACCACTTCGTAAAGTAACGCTTTATGGCGCCTCTTTGTCTTGCTTCCCTTTTTCTCACGCATATGGCAGCAGTTTCAAGTTAGTTTCCGGAGAGGCACACGTTTTTTTCACGTCCCCTTTAAGTAATTTTAAGTTCGGGCGAGGTTCGAACTCATTACCTCTCGATGTAGAGTGATTGAGTCTGGCCATTTAACCTTAAAGCTGTCGAGGCTTAATTAGTGGTGCATGTGATCATGTTAAGCCGACTAATAATAACCATATTATTAGGCGGCTTAACGGATAACGGCTGATGATGTTAACAATAACCGATAATATATATCAGATTCTGATAGTGATCGTTTACCCGTTAATACGGTATCGAAGCGTGACGGGTCTGAACCCAAAACCGGAGTAAGACCCGTGTCCTGTAATATAACTAAAAATAGGATAAAATTCTTTAGTTGTGGACACCACAGACATGGTCACCGTGAGGAAAGTTTAGGAAATATGAAGAGAATTCGCAATAAAAACAATCGTAAAAAGTGGCAACGGTGTTGTTGTCAAATATTGCGAATATATGTAGTGGCAGCTATTGTAGTGGGTGTTTGAACGTGGGGTCGAGATGTGTAGGGCCTCTCACTAACGAATAGGTTTACTTGACACCTGTTTCATGACACATCACAGGGACTTTTGAAACTAAGTTTGACTTTTGTTGAGACTACAAAATAGTCAAACTACCGGTAAAGATTTTGCTGGGAAGAGCCGGCAATAAACTCAATGGTTGCTCTTTTAATAAACTTATCATTATTTAATTTTAAATTAGAAAAACTTCTTGTAAACGAACTAATGGTGGTATATAACCATTCTCAATGGCTGGATTTTTATATATGGCACAGGCCGGTGTCAGGCAGCAGCGACACGGAATGACGAACCCGCATGCCCAGCGTGGTCATTTAAGGGCACTACCTTTTTACTCTTCTCCAAGCAAGAGGCCTATGTCCAGCAGTGGACGTCCATCGGCTGATAATGATGACGATGATGAAACCTTATGTTTATGTTTGGCGCAAAAAAGTATTGCTGTGTATCGTATTGAAGGATGTGTTTGAGGCATATGAGGCTTAACAGCTATGCCTTAAGTTTAAGGTCGCAGGACATTGTAGGACGTGTCCCTAGCATGTCCTACAACTCCTACAAGGTTCAGTTATGGGCGATAGTTTACTTAAAAATAATAATCAGCCATGGGTGACTAAGAATATCTACCCTTACTACAGGTAGTGGGAGACATCCAAGGCACAAAATTACCTTAATAATAATTTGTACTCTGTGAATTAAATGAACCATAAAAACATTTCACGATCGGCAAATGCTCTTTTAGAAACTCGGAAGAAAATAACCGACGTTTCACACCGACGAACTCGAGACTTATATAAAAGCACTTTAATAGCATTAAGTGGCCTAAATCCCCGGTATCAAAAATAGTGCAAAATGCAGGAAAAATTTCCAATTAGCGCTCGAATCGATACTTGTTAGGTATTGAGTGTTACAGGAAGAGCAGGCGCGATTCTGTACGATACAGAGTAATTTACATCGGTTGTAACATCGGATGGTTTCTGAAAATTACCTCTAACTACTTATATTTTGGAATTTATTAAACCTACATTTTGGAAATTACTAATTTATTTTAGAAAACATATTTGTGCACATAGAACTTTTATATGAGTATTTTTATTAATTTAGGTACGTTGTATATTTGACCATTGGTAACCATTTTACTGCAATTAAGTCAAATGTAAGATGGAACACGTTGTAAGTGGTAAGGAAAACGCAAACTGGATTATACCTTTTCCCTATCTTCAGTCTGAATTATATACTGTCATACAAATTCAATTTGCTTAGTTGATGGGGAAATGGAGGGGGATTTATCAACCTAGAAAACATCCGTTGATACAACCGATGACAAAATTATTTCACGTTATAGAATGAGAACAGGAGAGCTCATGCTGCCGCATACTGAAACAAGATCATCACATTTTTAAAGTGCGGTCTTTTCGAAATACGAACCTTTGGATGTGGCAACTGGCAAAGGTGATTAATTTGTGAGGTTTTTTTTTACAAAACCGGAAAAGGTACTGTACTATTATGTATTTTGTGATGGTATAAAAGTTTTAAAATCACCCATATCAAAATCGTTATTATTGTTTAATGAAGAACTTTTGCTTAAAATTTTAACGTGCTTACCATAATTTGATTTTTTTCTGATTGTGTAAATTCTCCTTAATGAGACCTCAGGCGTCACCGGGTGGTTTGGGCAAGCGCAGAAGCATCGCCTGATGGGGCCCGAAGGCAGAAGCAGAAGATGTGGACTCTCTAAGGGCACCTCTTCTGAGACTCGGACCTCTGCTTAATTTACTTGGGAGTTTTGTTGTTTGATCGCGGGCTTTGATCTAAAGCCAACGGACTTTTTAAAAGTTTTCGGTTTATTCGAATAAAGAAACCAGCTTTACACTAAATTCAAAGTTATAGCCTGTGCTATTTCAGATTTAAACTTTATTTACACTCGTAGGTATACGTAGTATTGCAAAGACGTGTTCAGTATTTATTATAACACTAGCGGACGCCCGCGACTTCGACCGCGTGAAAGTCGTTGTAAACTTTCAACTACCCCTATCCTACCCTACCCTACCTCTACCCTACCCTACCACTACCTGCTGCTAAGCTATCAGGAGTTACACGTGTTATTGTGAGTCAACCATAAAAGATAGACATATATATGCTGTTGTGTTTTTATAGATAATTTTAAGGAGAACATATCCGTCATACATTATTTCTATGTAGCTTTAACCAATAAGGATGTACACGCGACGGAAGCTTAAAAAATTGAGTAACTTCTCCCGTTTTCTCAACATTTCTCTTCACTGCTCTGCTCCTATTGATCGTAGCGTAATGAAAAGTATACTATAACCTGCCCAGGAGTAGAATGTAGAATAATTGTACCAAGTTTCGTTAAAATCCATCCAGTAGTTTTTGTTTCTATAAAGAACATACAGACAGACAGACAGACAGACAGACAAAAATTTTACTAATTGCATTTTTGGCATCAGTATTGATCACTAATTACCCCCTGATAGTTATTTTGGAAATATATTTCATGTACAGAATTGACCTCTCTACAGATTTATTATAAGTATAGATATACAATTATACATTACTTATAACATTTAAACATGCAGGACTCAGTTGTAACAGAATAAGTTACTTTTGAGAAATTTGTTTTAACATAATTCTTTTTAATTTATTGAGATGTATATCCTCAGAAAAAAGAAAACTGTTAAAACACATAGTAAATATATTTTCTCCTAAAGATATAAAATAGTATGGAGGCCTATAATCAAGACAAATAAGACTTTGACGTTTGAATAATTCTTATAGAGCTAAAGACGTTTGACGGCCGCTGTGGCGGAGGTCCTGGGTTCGATTCCCGACAGGTTTTCTTAATTGGTCCTGGTCTGGCTTATGGAAGGCTTCGGCCGTGTCTAGATACCACCCTACCGACAAAGACGTACCGTCAAGCGATTTAGCGTTCCGTTACGACGTCGTGTAGAAACAGGAAGAAGTATGGATTGCATCCTACTTCTAACAAGTTAGCCCGCTTCCATCTTAAATTGCATCATCACCTATCACATCACATCAGGTGAGATTGTAGTCAAGGGCTAACTTGTGAAAAAAATATGGTATGGTTTGTTCAAAATACTAATATGAATGAAATGTGAAAAGTCCCCATCAATCCCCTTTTTTTGGGAATTGATGGTGAAAATTTGCAAAAATAAGTTTTTCTAAATAAGTTATAGTTTAGGTAGCTGCTAATTTTGAGGTTTATTAAAAAATAGTACACACCTCATCCATACTTTCGTATTCCTGTATAGGTTTTTAAAAGAGAGTGTTGCTTCTTGGAGCGTGTTGAATTTTTAAAGAGCGCTAATTGGTGTACCTGAGTTGCGACACGGCACCTCCCGGCGCTGCTGTTGCCTTCATCTCACTACACTATTCACCACGGTCCACGGCTTCGCTCCTAGTACTTTCTAAGTGAAGCGATATATATCCGTGGCGCAAAAACACTCAAGTTTTCATATGTCCTAAAGGCAGGCGTCCACAAAACCGCATCGTACGTGTCGGACGCATCGCATTAAATAATTTTACGGTAGATTCGTACGAATCCTACGATGCAGTTCAGTGGACGCACTTGTATAACTTTTTATACAAAGAATACTACAAACAAGTGATTTTTTGTAATTCTTCTGATTAAATAAAGATCTTAAGCTGTATAATTTGAGACAAACCGTAGAGTTTGCGGTTGAAAATGAAGTTCCACTTATTAATTATTCTGCAGTACGTAAGTTGGGTACATTTGAATCAGTCGAGCTCCGATTCAGTGTAAAATGAGCGAGCAGTCATTACGAGCGCCGCCGCGTGTGAAATTTCCAATATGGCGTGAATGAACTAATGGGATACACTTCAGGTCGCGTACTATTGTAGTGTGCTGACGAAAACTACTACTTTTACAATATATCATCATCATCATTAACAACCCATATTCGGCTCACTGTTGAGCACTTGTATCCTTTCAGAATTAGAGAGGTTAAGTTAATAGTCCACCACGCTGGTCCAAGCGGATTGGCAGACTTCACACACGTACAAAATTAAGAAAATTTTCAGGTATGCAGGATTCCTCATGATGGTTTTCCTTCACCGTTTGAGGCACGTGATATATTATTTCTTGAAATGCTTATGCCCTCCGAATCAAAGGCATAGTTCATATTCGATAACCCAATGGCTATCGCGGCTTTTACAATTGCTCTGAATAATTGTATATTTAACCATTAACAAAATCTTTACACACTCTGACCTCTTTCGTTAATATAGTTTGCGCTTGAAGATATCTTTATATTTACCTTAAGTGGTAGGAAAAACGGAAACTGAATAAAAATTCCATAAATATTTGATGTGCGGAATAAGAAAACAATTTAAGTTATATATCTGTCTTAAGATTGCAGATTACTGGGATCCCTGGCGGTCTTATTACCTCCACTGCAGGTAGGCTACTTTAATGATTGGTTCAGTACTTAACCTAAGTTTTTGATGACGTAGTCTTGGGTACGATTCCGGGACGGATTACTAAGCTTTTTTATTTTAAGAAATTTTCAGTAAAAATACCCAGTCCGGAATTGGAAAGTTGTTGTTGGTACATTACCAAAAATTACGTTACGTGTGTTTTTGCTACCCCGATAATGATGATGACCTTAATGACAGCGTTTGATTTTGTAACGATTGAACGGGAGAGGACTCGGAATCCAGTACCTCATGATCCGAATCACTAACCAGTCAACCATGAGTCTAGTAATCCAAATGCATTTACTATGTAAGTACTTCCTTATAAAGGTTTACATTAACCCTTAATGCTATAGTTAAAGCAATATATTATCGGCATTAATTGCATTAGTAATACTAGTTGTGTAAAGCAATTTCCCTAGTATGGAGTTGAATGGATGGAGCTGATTATCTCGTTCACGCACTGTTGGCGATTGTGCCGATACACTGACGACTATCGTGCGATCATCATGAATAGGGATAATCTTCAAACAGAGTATTAATCATCACTGTTAAGCAACGAGTGTTGTTGGTATTAGATATCCGTAAATATTTCTACAAACCATTTTTATGTATCCTATGCTGTACAGCAATGACATGAAGTGGGAAATGGCTGGATGAGGAAGGTAAAGGATCATGTGGTAGCAAGCTTTCAGAAAGGCCTATGTCCAACAGTGGACGGATACAGGCTGATGATGAAGTCGGTTAACTAGGGTATTAGGCACTAGACTTACCAACTATACGAATTGTGGAAAATTGCATATAATAAAAGTAATTTATTTGACCTTGGCAGTACATGAAGTGCACGTCCCTGGCTGTATAACTAATAGTAAGACTTAAGTATACTTACATTATCAAATCAAATCATAATCAAGCGAAAAACCAGACACATATTTTGTTTTTTGCTATGAAAAAATCGACGCTACGAACTTATCATACAAAAAAATAATAAATAGTACCTACCAATTTTTTTTATTTATAAAACGTACTAGGACTTCAGAAATAAATAAAAGTACAATTCATATTGTAACGACGCTGAAGTTTCTGGTGCGGACCACCGCCCGCAGATTTGTATGGTTCGATCAGCTTCAGGAACATAAGCGACTGATATTGAGAATGTATTCAATCGTAACTTTAAATAAAAGTCTTGTAAAACTTATAAGCCTCTACTGTAAGATTTAAATCAATTAACAATCATCTTTAATTAGAAATAATAAATCTGTAGAGAGGTCAATTCTGAAATATATTTCCAAAATAACTATCAGGGAGTGATTAGTGATCGATACTGATGCCAAAAATGCAATCAGTAAAATTTTTGTGTCTATGATTATGATGAAATTTTGTACACGCTCTGAGTTCTGATGACAATACATGACTAGCTAAGAAACGTCATTACAAATCCAATATGGCGGCTTCCCCAAGATGGCGGACATATTCAAACTATTCGGACAAAAAATAGTCACGTGACTTAAATCCAATATTTGCAGTTCTTAGTGCGTGCTTTTTAGTTTTTTTAACTATTTAAAGTTATTTTAAATAAATTAGCTATTAGTGTGATAATGTCATGTTATAATATTAGTCACGTAATAATGAAATAAGCAATAAAACTGATACAAACCTTATAGTTCAGTTCACTACAGTTCAAAACTGTAAACAGGATGCGGTCCTCGAATTATGTACACTCAATACATCACAGCGCCTGGTCTTTAAATAAAAATAAAGAATTGCAGCAAGTTTGCTCTGTCGGTCGGTCGGATGTTGTGCGAGTGAATGCAGCTTGTCAGCTGTCAATGGCACCGCCAGATTGCGCGGTTTTTTATTCGTCCAGGCTTCGATCGGAATCGAATTCACCTCGAACATGAGTACCAACTCATAATAGTTCCATTGTACGAATGCATATTCATATGTTCTTATTGTAATTACAAAATTACAATTGCGTTGACAATGACTTCTTACTTAATGCGTAATATTATTAAGTAAATCTTCGTATTCGTAATTATGGGAAGTTTTAACTAAATAACTTATAGTAAATATCCTCAGTTCGGAGTTAAAAAGTTGATGGTGTTACTTGAACGTGCTCTCTGAGGCATGGGGCTAATGACCATGCCTCGGAGAGTATGTTAAGGCGGCGATCCCGGTCATTATTATAAATATCAGATATACGGTCGTTATAGTAGGTACATTATGATGTAAGTGCGGTAAGTTGAAAATTACAGCCGAGGCGATATTGCTTGCCCGAGCCGTAGGCAAGGGTTAAGGGGTAAGGTAAGCAGAGGCTGTATATATAAATATAATAAATAGAAATATATTTTCTGATCACTTGTAACATAATTAATCTTTAATATGAATCACTGAAATATTATTTTACCTATAATTTACTGCTTTTTGCTTTATTTGCTACTTTCACTCCTTTTTGAAAATGAAGCAAATGTGGAATTTTTGGAGGAACTAGAAATTGTAGCATCAGTTCCTCAATATTGTTCACTATCGTGGTAAATAAACAATAAAGCCTCCACAGAAAGGCGACACAACCAACATCATGGCGGAATACATCACGAAAAATATTTCCCGGCAGCTTTTTATAGCTATTTATTCCCTCCCGGCGATACAAAATCTCCTTTAACCGTGAAATACGTCGACACTCCCCTTAAGCATAATAAAATATGAAAATCTCAACAAAAAGACACCTTGCCGTATTTTTATCGTCGCAGAGAATAGGTATAGAAAGTGTCCAAGTTTATTTGAAACTTACATTTGAGCTGTGAATTATGATACCAGGGTATCATATACTGGTCTTGTTATGAAGTAATTCTATATCTTCTTACTTTTGAGTGTTTTTGTTTCGAAATTAACATCATCTAATAATGCAAAGTTATGATGTTCTAGTACCTGAAATGTGCTCGGTCTTTATTATTTTCTTTTTATACGTACGTTGACATTGCGACATATAATTGTGGTGAATACATTTTAGCAAGAAAAATATAAATGAAATAATGTAATGGTCCTGCCACACTGCAGTATTTGGCCCGTACAAAGACAAAGGCAACCAAATGCTTTCGTATTATCGGTATAAATGTATCTAATTTGGTTGTTTAAGACTAAATGGTAATTTACTCGAGGGTAGCGGGGACCAATACACTTGGTGTGAGTGTTTTCTTTCAATTTTGTAACCCTTGTCTTTAGGTTAGAGTAAAATCATCAAATTTTAGAAATGCACACTTTTTAGTAACTAACCCACCATACCCTAATCTAACGCGCTTGTTGAGTATTTTGATGATCTATACTGAGGGCTCACACTTAACGGAAGTATTCAACAACAAGGTATTCTCCCATGACTCCCGCTACGAGGGAGGATACCGTAATACCTCCTGGTTCACCTGCCACTCTAATTTCACCAAAAATCTCCTCTTGGGCTCCTCTTCTCATTCGAGAAGACCGATTGGTTTTGGTTTCTTTTTGTATGTATTGGCCATTATATCATCTATATTAAATTTTATCTAGAAAAAAATATATAATATACCTACATCGTTAATATTGTATGTGCCTATATTTTTAGCCTTGATAGCCCAGTAGATATTACTTCTGTAATTCGCAATGCGTAGGTTTGAATCCGGTCCGGGGCATGCACGTCCAACTATACAGTATATTTTTAGAAAACAATAGCACGTGCCTCAAAAGTTGAAGAAAAATCATCGTGAGGAAACTTGCATACCTATTTTCTCCATTCTCTACGTGTGTGAAGTCTGCCAATTCGCATTCTGCCAGCGTGGTGGACTATTAGCATAACCCCTCTCACTCTGAGAGGTGACTCGTGCAATAGTGAGCCGAATATGGGTTGTTAATAATAATGATGATGTACCTACAAGTAAATGATATTTCTTAAATCCTACTATAGTATGGTATAACAAGTAAAATATATGTAACATATATGTGGCAGCACCTTATAGCCACACATCAAATAAATAGAACATTTATATAAATCAATTTACACGTATTCAGAAATCAGTCATGTAAACGCGAATGTATCAATAATATTAAAACATTCCGTACGTGCGAAGCGTTGTACCCACTCAACCGCATGACGTCACCCGAGTGGGTCGTGTAATGTTTGTGTATACAAATATGATAAAATATTTGACTGTAAAAATATAATCCAACGCGCCATTAAGTTCTCAAGCACGCGGCGAATTATGACACCCTTGGGATTCAATACTGTATACTAGCGGACGCCCGCGACTTCGTCCGCGTGGAATTTAGCTTTTCACAAATCACTCGGGTACCATGGATTTTTCCGGGATAAAAAATAGCCTATGTAACACATTGGCTACTTTCCAGACTATAATCTATCTCTTCTTTAAATTTCAGGTGATTCGGTTCATTGGCCGAGGCGTGAAAGAGTAACAATTTAACAAACATTCCATACGATCAAAATCATCAGGTTTTCGCAAATCTCGGGAATTTATGGATTTCTTCGGGATTCTTCTATTTCCATTCCAAATTCCAGCCAAATCGCTTCAGTATTTTGCTTGCATGGACCTCCAAGCACACGGTCTCGAGCCGCCAGCATCCAGCGGCTCCCTGCAACCCGCTTGATACCCTCGGTTCACCTACTGGGGGGTCGACCAACACTAATTTGGTCGCTTTCCGGTGCGGGGTCGCCATTCCAGCACCTTGGAACCGCAACGTCCATCGGCTCTTCAAACTATGTGGCCTGCCCATAGCCAATTCAGCTTCGCGACTCGCTGAACTATGTCAGTGACTTTGGTTCGTCTGTGGATTTCCTCATTTCTGATTCGATCATGCAGAGAAACTCTAAGTATAGCTCGCTCCATCGCCCGCCGAGTGACTTTGAGCCTTCTAATAAGGACCATAGTCTGCGACCAAGTCACGGATTCGTATGTCATCACTGGCAACACGCACTGACACGCACTGATCGAAAACATTCGACTTCAAGCACTGACGAATTTCGGACTAATTTAGCACTATCCACATTATTATTTTAATGTTTAATACATATTTTAAACATCTTACTGACTTTGATAATTGACTCGCGACGTTGAGATTGTTGTAGTAATGAGTTTCATAACAGTCGTGGTAAGAGCACATGCTAGCTTTTGTTATGGTAATATACTCGTAATAATGGTAATATAAGATAAGTAGTGAAATTATTTCACTGATTACATTTTAGTATTATATCTAAACAGCTATGAAACGAAAAAATATACTACACTACATACATACATTACAATCGAACAACAAGAAGAACCTACTAATATGCATTTAGAAGAACCAAGCTCTCTAACAGACAGTGCATAAAAAAGTAAGGAAAAATTTAAGATATAGTGAGAGATATTTTTCTTTATTTAGAGAATGAAGCTTCTATTTCAAAAAGTATCAGAGTTTATAAGAATACTTGTACATAAGGTTTTTAAAAAACATCATCTAATTAAAATACTACAACGTACAAAAAACGAAGACCTTATGATCACGTAACAGAGAATTTTGAAATGCAAATTAGGCAAATTTAAAAAATACTAAAGGATTCAAAAATTCCAAACTAAAGGGGAAAAAATACGAAAAACATTCCCTATTTTCGGCTAACGAATCCCGGCCCGTGTAATTTGCAACGTCAATAGCTGTAAACGTAGCAATCGCAAAGCGTCCTGGCAACACTAAAAATGCTAGCTGCTAATTAGGGCTTACGAAACGAAATCATGGTTTTTTACTAAGTGTTAGGCTAGAACGGAAAGCGAATTAAAACGCGCAAAATTGTTACACGCACACACACACATATCATAGTTTTTGAGTCAAACATCTCTAGAGGAAACTAACTGCTTCGTTGGCTTAGTGGTTGACCTATGAGTTTTTTTTATTTATTTATTAAGATATACCAACAATGGCATCCAGAAACATTCATTATCTGTTGTCGGGTGAAAGTATATCTTCTTCTTGGTCACATTCTTCATTGCTGAAGGTCATATCCGCACTGCAGTCCCTTCGATGGGTTGTTTACAAGTTGTTTACTATTCCCCTCCACATAGTCCGGTCCTCAGCTTTTCTAATGACTGTTGTTATCGGGCGGCCAGCGGGTGCCGGCCGCTTGGTCGTTTCCCCTTCACCTTGCCCATCAATATTAGTTTACCCTAGTTATCGGGCGTCTGGCTATGTGGTCAAAGTAACATAGCATTTTTGGAGATTTGGATGAGTCTTCTAATGTCCTGCTGATTTCCTCCCCTGTCTGATAGTAATGACCCAAGGTAGAAAAATTCACAAACAAACTCTAGGTCTGAGAGCACTCCGGTTCTCGCTACTTGCCCCGTTCTGTCGATTAGCATGACTTATTAATGCTAAGTCCGACTAACTCACTCTCTGCTTTTAGTTTGCGGAACAGTTGAGCAAGTTCCTGTTTGGATGCCGTAAAAAGCGTGGTGTCATCGGCGTACCGTAGGTTGCTAATGTCGATTTTTCGAGGAGAATATAACTTTAATGTAAAGAACTCAAATCAACTCTAAGCATCGAAGATGACATATTTACGTCGACAGTAATAAAAGTTTATCTCTTCGCGTACTAGTCGATAAACTAAAGGGAGCCCTAATTTAAATCTCAGTTTAAAATTGACGTCATTTGTCGCCAGCGCCGTGTGAAATTGGATCGCTTTAGTTAAATTGAAAACTTGTTCGCGGCGCGCTTTGTCAACTCACTTATAAATAGTTGGCGCTTCTTACCTATACTTTGCTGAGCGTTTCGTCAATTATAATAAAAAATATATATAATGTAACACATTTTATTAGTTTGGTAAATAATTGTTGTCCATAAGGTAGTAACCTGACGGAACTTTTTCACTTTTCATGTTGACCCGCTACTGTTTTTCATGGTTTTCATTATATCCATAGTGGCGGCGAGATTTATTCTATAGAGGCACAATTATCCGCCCACTATAATATGCGGGAGTATACTAAAATGGGCGGATAATTGTGCCTCTGAGTAGATATCGATGCCTATGCGATAATATATTTATGGAATGGATATTTTATTAATAGGGCATATTAATGAAATATCCCTTCCATAAATTTTAATACGGTTTTCACTGATTAAGGAATTGAGGATTCCTTCTGCCTGATTTATTTAAGCGTCTTAATACACTTAAAATTAAAGTCGAATACATGTATATTATGCAAAGTTTTATAGCTTTTAGTTTTCGCGGAAGCGTAATGGAGGCCCTATGCGGTCTCCCGCGGCAACTTAAATGTGCTTGTTCTAAAAACACCGTGAAAGCCTGCCAAATGTACGCAATTTAAACAATGTGACACACGGGCAGCTATTGCGGAAATGCTCGTCGCGTTCAAAGACTACTGCCAATTAAAATGTGTGCTCGCTATTAGAGACATGTTTGGGAATATTTTTTTAGTTTTCTTTATAGAAATAGTTGATGATACAGAAATATGTTCTTTAGAATACCATCGGTTATATTATGAAGAACAAAACAGTATACCACGACAAGTTATTAATACTTTTTACTATACGATACAACGACGACCACGATGCAATCATATTATCATTCAATACTTGGCGGCTAAAATAAAAAAATCTGTTTGATCATCAAGACATAAAATATATCATGATGAAATTATTAGAGGGTTTCGTGTTTATTCAATATTAAATATATTTCTTTCCCATCAGTAATGTACTAGTTATTAAATTCTTTATCTAACCTAATTTATATTTTACAATAGGAATCAGTGCTAAAGTTAAAACCTCGTTCTACCAATTAAGCCAGTATAAATCAATTTTCATTCAAAAGGTTTAATAAACAACTGAACTCACTATTTTCTTATTAAAATTATAATCCCGTGTGTTTCCGCGTCACCAGTTGATGAATGCGTATTTTTATTCCGTGGTAGGTGTTCGGAGTTATAATGTGCGCTTCAGTCCAACATGGCGCTGTATGGGGAAATTCTTAATCCAATTCTGCCCGCGGTTTCCAGTCCCATGGGATATTACCACTGATATGTGAAGGATTAGATAGATTACAACAAATGACTGAATTTTGTATATAATTTGGTCATATAATAATAATAATAATCTTTATTTCAGATAATAAAATCCATAAAATTATTAAATTACATGCAATCTATTAAATTTTAATATCATATTATAATCATCATCATCATTTTTATCATCTTAATTCAGATTCACAGAAAGATTTGTGTAAATTTTGAAACGTCATTTATAATTACCTAGCGGACTCTCGAAATTCCATTACCATGAAATTTTGTTTTCCTATATATTTTTTACTGAAACTTACCAAAATCGGTGTTAGCGGTTTAGCAAATTAGCCGTGAAAAAGTAATAGACAGACTTGTTTTTGCAATTATAATAGTAAGTATAATCCATTGATTAAAGAAAATCTAAATTTATTTTGCACTATAATTTTCTGCATAATTGTTTCCTGTATACCCTGTTATGTTATGTTTTATGACCTGACAACTTTCATTTATTTAATAAGTAATAAAAATTTTAATAAAAAAATTCAACCGACTTCCAACTCAAAAATTAACCTAAACTAAAAAGCAAAAAATAACATCTTACCTATGTGCTACCTTCTGATCAGTTTGAAGGCGGTGCCAAGCCAGTGATGTTTTAATTTAAGCCGTTTAAATTACAAAATTTCTGTGGTTCTTTCAGAAACGACTTTAATTAAAACATTACACTACATTGGCACCGCCTTCAAACTGATCAGAAGGTAGCACATAGGTAAGATGTTATTTTTTGCTTTTTAGTTTAGGTTAATTTTTGAGTTGGAAGTCGGTTGAATTTTTTTATTAAAATTTTTATTTTTTAATTTTTAGTGTTAGTACACCTACTGAGTGTGAACAAAAATTAATAATCAATTAGTTGAAACGTTATTTTTTTATAATAAGTATCTAAGTCCTACAATCCCAATTTTAAAAATACTACCTTAACTCTATATGAGTCAAAATTATACTCCCCCTTTATCCACACGTAATATGAAATTCAGAAAAACGTGAAAGGTGACTGTCCTCCGTCTTCATCACCAGACCCCCTATCCAGTCACAATCCATATGGTTGGAAAGTTCTCATCAATATAAAATTAAATCAAGTCCAAACACAAGGTAGCTACTGTGAACCGTCGAGGAGTTCCCTTAACTATCCTTCGTCTTCATCACCAGACCCCTAATACAGTCACAACCCATCTAGGTGGAAAGTTCTCATCAATACAAATTTATCAAGTCCAAACACAAGGTAGCTACTGTGAACCGTTGAGGAGTTCTCTTAACTGTCCTTCGTCTTCATCATCAGACCCTTAATACAGTCACAACCCATCTAGGTGGTAAGTTCTCATCAATACAAATAAATCAAGCCCAAACAAAAGGTACCTGCTGTAAATCGTTGACGAGTTCCATCGTCTGTGTTTTGGCTCCGTCATCAGACCAACTCCAGACCTTCATAAAATTGTAGTGGTTTAAAATACCTTATGGAAACACTAACAAACGCACTAGCCGTCCCTACAATTTTCGAAAGTTCCTCTCGATTTCTCCAGGATGCCATCATCAAATCCTGACATGAAAAAAATGGGACCACCCTGGAATCAAACCCTTCAAAATAAAAAAAGAATTTTCAAAATCGGTACACAAATGACGGAATTATCGCTGGACATACATAAAAAAAAAAAAAAAAAAAAAAAAAAAAAAAAAAAAAAAAAAAAAAAAAAAAAAAAACATACATACAGTCGAACGTAGAACCTCCTCCTTTTTGGAAGTCGGTTAAAAATAACTCTCTGAGTTTAGTTTACATTTTATTCACACTAAAAAACAATTTTGAATTAATAACTATAATTTGGCTCTATTTTGAATTTATAGTTCAATGTAGGACATAAAATAGGAATAAAATCAAATATTCAATTAATAAAAATATTAATATTAAAACAATAACTGCTTGTTACGCCGCGTACGTTGCCAGGCGTCGCTGCGTATCTCGGGTGTTCTGTATCAGTGGCTATTATGGAGATTTACACAGCGCTGGCAACTTTTATATTCACCGCAGTAAGATAATGTGTTGCCATTAGTCACGCGCTTACGCGGAGAATGGGTTCATTTGGATTGTTATTGGCGTATCCTTGCCATTTTAGTTTCATCATTTATACGAATGTGCGTGTAATGGCCATAGTGTCGTCAAAAATAGGACATCTGGGTGGAAATTATATTTTTTTGGAATTGTTTTTAGGATATTTTATTTTTTGTTAAAATCCTTTTTACAGATTTTTAGGGAGATTCAGTTTTTGATTTACATTCTTCAGCATTGACTTTGATATACATACAAACATACTTACACACCTATAGGATTACCAGAGCTTCCTTTTTGTAGGTGGATTGCTTAAAGTGAAATGTACAACGTAACGTATCAAAATAAAATTAATTTTGAAAAAAAAAGATATTTATTAAAACAACAATTCTTAAAATTATGCGCTTCTCACAAAAATACCTATAACTTAATATTTTTAGTTAGGTATACAGTATACACAAATTAACAATTAATTTTATTAAAAGGTATAAAATAAAATTTCGACTTATGTTCTAGGTTCCAATTTAACCCAAGATCCGTTCTTGGGTTGTATGCTGAACGCGTGGGGTCTTAGCTCTATAGGGTCAGAGGTCTTTGCGGTTTTCACAATCTTAAAGTTCAGCACCAGGGTGAATATTAGTACCTTTAGCTCCATCAAGGCAAACCTTGATCCTGAATAACAAAAAAACACATAAAAACGTCATGTACCTAAATCCTTAACTTCAAAACAAGTGCTTGACAGAAAATATTGTTCTGCACAATGAAAAGGTGAAATGAGAATTTCATATGAATAGAAGAAAGAAATATAAAAAAAAAATATTTAAGGAAAAAATTGTCTTCGACAGATTTCTTCTCAAATATTTTTTTTTATTTCTTTTGTGCAAAATACCTATCCACTCACTAAAGTAGGTAAATGTTAAATGTGTTTAAATAGTTAGGTAAGTTGTCCATCTATAAACCTTCTACCTAATAAATTAAAATAGTTTTCTGAAAAAAACTACAATACCACTGATTATCATCATCATCATCATCTTTATGAGTCGATAGACGTCCACTGCTGGACATAGACTATCTTCTAAGGACTCAAACACTACTGTCAAGAGTCATCTGCACCCAGCGGCTTGCTGTAACCAATGTTGTCATCGGTACGACTAGTGGGGGATATCTTAAAACTTCTCTTTTGCGTAGAAAATATCTTCAAGAAAAGAACTCGAAATTATAGAAACCATTCCAGGTAAATCATGCATGTGTGTGCATACAAAAATTGTAGATCGAACATTGATCTTCACAGAGCTTGCTCTAGCATATATATCAAGGTTTAACACATGCAGAAATACCAATAGTTCAAATTCTAACCTAGTTTTCTAGACTCTAGGTTCCAACCTCACCCAGGATCCGTTAAGAGGTTGGATGTTAAAGGGGACCATTGCTAGTTTTATAGGGTCAGTTGTCTTTGCGCATTTTTTTATCTTAAAGTTAAGCACTAGATCGAAAATCACAACTTTCAGTTCCATAATGGCAAATCTTGATGCTGCAAAAAATATGTAGTAAATCATAACTATTTTGCTCGTCACATAATATTAATTTTTGACCAAGTTCAAGTTTCGGAGTTAGTTCTATCTACCATTTGATGGACCTGCCACTCGTACGGTGTATACATGGAATGATAAGGTTATCGTCTCTCTCTGTATTATATTTGACACTGTAGCCGGCTTTTTTTTAATTGGGTTAGAGAAAATTAAAAACACCTATCTATCACCTTTTCATTTAAATAACCCAGTTGCTTCATAAAGAATAATAATATTCTGTAGAATAATTTCAAGAGCAAAACATTTAAATTCTTATATAGCAGTTACGTCTTTTTTAATCTCTTCTAATATATAAAATTCTCGTGTCGCGGTGTTCGAACTTGAACTCCTCCGAAACGGCTCGACCGATTTTTGTGATCCTTAGCGTGATTGTCGGCCAGGGTGGAGAATCGGCCAACATCTATTTTTCATCCCCCTAAATGTTAAGGGTAGTCCACCCCTAAATTTTCTTTTTTATTTTTTAGGCAAATTTTTTTGTTTTTATTTTTTTATGACACAGCATACAAAAATACATACAACCCTAAATTTTCACCCCTCTACGATCAACCCTTATATTTTATTTGTTAATTAAAAACTATAATTTTTTTTTTGGTAATTTTTTTTTTTATTTTTTGATGACTTACAAAAAAAAATCTCATAATACTTTCAATTTTTCACCCCTCTACGATCAACCCCTATTTTTTATTTGTTAATTATAAACTTTAATTTTTTGGCAAAAACCCTAAAATAGCCCTCTTTTTTTTCCCATACAAATGATTTGTAACTAAAACGTAGTCAATTTGAGCTTTATTGTTATTGTATAAAGTTCATATTAATAATAATTAGAAAACGGGGTAGGGGTAGGGTAGTGGTAGGGTAGGGGTAGGGTGGGGTAGGGGTAGGGTAGGGGTAGGGTAGGGGTAGGGTAGGGGTAGGGTAGGGGTAGGGTAGGGGTAGGGTAGGGTAGGGGTAGGGTAGGGTAGGGTAGGGGTAGGGTAGGGGTAGGGTAGGGGTAGGGTAGGGGTAGGGTAGCGGTAGTTGAAAGTTTACATCGAGTTTCACGCGGACGAA
Organism: Bicyclus anynana; assembly: GCF_947172395.1. Classification (NCBI taxonomy): domain Eukaryota; kingdom Metazoa; phylum Arthropoda; class Insecta; order Lepidoptera; family Nymphalidae; genus Bicyclus; species Bicyclus anynana. The sequence goes on from NC_069093.1 coordinate 16,937,877, forward strand.
GTCGCGGGCATCCGCTAGTTATCTATACGCGTAAGGATAATTATTATCTAGACACACAGATGGAAGACATGATGCTTTCAGGTTTAAGAGAAATAAAGAATGCCTGGTTCAGAGTCTCACTCTAAGTCACCGGAAGGGCATTTTTTAGTTGCATAAGTTAGTTATGTTGGCAATATGCAGAAGATCTTACCGATGCAGTTCCTGGGGCCCATGCCGAAGGGCATGTAGGTGAATGGTTTGATGTTGTGTTTGTTCTCATCGCTGAACCGCTCCGGGTAGAACCGGGTCGGGTCCGGGTGGTACTGCGGGTCCATTTGCAGGGAGTTCACCAGGTTGTATACTATGTCGCCTTTGTTCAACTGGAAATCAAAATCACCTGCGTAGTTTAGATTTCACTCATTATCAGACTATTTTAATGGCCCACTGAGAGGGGACATGGAGCTTTGACCCACCACGCTGTTCTAATGCGGGTTCGCAAGTTTAGGGTGGTATTTAATTTTTTTTTTATTCTTTACATGTTAGCCCTTGATTACAATCTCACTTGATGGTAAGTAATGATGCAATCTAAGATAGAAGCAGGCTAACTTGTTAAAGAGTAGGATAAAAATCCACACCCTTTCGGTTTCTTCACAACATTGTACTGGTACGCTAAATCGCTTGGCGGTACATCTATGCCGGTAGGGTAACTAGCCACGGTTGGAGCCTCCCACCAGCCAGATCTGGACCAATTAAGATAAACCTATTGAGGTTTATCTTAATTGGTCAGCCCAGCCGAGGATCAAACCCAGGAGCTCCGACTTGTATATCCACTGTGCATACCCATTGTGCCATTAACGACCACTATCGGATGATAATGATAATGTTCGGGACCGAAGGCTTAACGTGCTCTCCGAGGTGTGGTATGGTGTGACACCACCGTACTTCGGAGTTCAATCTTGTTAATAATGAATTAAAGAAAAAATTGGAAAATTGCATGCAATATTACTATAATGGCTTAATTGTTTAAAATTAAAATGTCACCAAGGAATAGGTCACAATATTTGTATAAAAGTTACCGTACCGTTACCGTTTGGTTTTTGAATAACTTAAATATTTTACGAAATATTAATAAAACACGTATAAATTGAAAAATTCGCGATCAACGATGTAAAAATATGTATGTATGTATAGTAAAATGTAATTTATTGTTCAATGTAGTTGGCATTAGAAATTAGCCTTAACATACTTGCACTGGTTTTCCTCCTTCCCTCGGTGGTGGTAGCTCATAAGGCTTGGTGCACACTCGGTCCATTATAAGAGCAGCCGCCCATTTTCTTTGGGTTTCTGGAAACATATTGATAATGTAAGAAAAAGAACACCATTTAATAATTAACTAAATAAACCAACAAACAAATTAGTACCAAAAGTTCAAATTTTCGAAGCGTTTACGATCGTAGAAAGAGAGTCGACGTGCCATTTGGCTACAGGCCCTGCCTAACCAATGTTTGTTAGTGAACAGCAGGCTGACAATAATTGACCGCTTCACGAGCAATCCTGGTCATGGCCACAAATCTGCCTGCAGCCCATCTGTAGATTTTGCGATCACGGCCAATGATTAGTCACGGCCATCTAAAGCACGAGGTAACTTCATTTTTTGTAATTTCTCCTGAATCTCTTACCATTCAACACACAATCCAAGTACTTCAACGTGGAAATGTTGTCGTACGTCAACTCCCCTCGTTCCTCCTTGAACTGTCTGACCTCCTGGTACAACTTCTCCTGCACGTCAGGGTTGAGCGCCAGCTCGTGGACGCACATCACCAGGGCGGTAGCAGAACTCTCATAGCCGGCGACGAAGAAGATGAAGACTTGGCCCGATAGCTCCGTTTGAGTCCATTCTATAAATATTTGCGTGGTAGAAGATTCATATCACACATATGATGTTATGAATAAAGTGTTTAAAATTATGTTCTATTAAGAAAATAAATTGTCTTATTTTATAATGTAATTTTTTTCTTAACGTATGCTTGACTGGGGGATGCTGGCGAATGCGTTACACAAAGTGTAATCAGCTGAGTCGAACGGGCGTTGAGAAAAAGAGCCAAAGAACAGAAGTAAAACTCACTTAATTTTTAAAACAATCGTGATCTTTTTCAATAATGTTTTTTACTTAACTTTTGTACACTTAAAAATATTCTATTATTGTTCCACTACTTGGAGATAAGTAAATAATAAATTATTATTACACATACAAGCGTATTATTTTAATGGGTAAATATAATGTTAATTATGATAATATTTACACTTATAATGCTCGCTCGTAGTGTGCCTACACACACACACAAATACACATACAACCTTAACCATTACCTTAATCTTAACCATTTCTACCAGTTCATTCTACTATCTATTGTATGTAAGCCGCATAAAAAAATCGTTTCAAAAGAAAGCGAAGCGTAGCGTTCCCAGGTAGAACCTATTCCTTTCTTCAGTTACTAGCAACATAATAATTATATATTGCAAAATAGCAGCCACTGCTTATTTTTTTATTTATTTAAATGATTGATTGCCTTGTTTATATACTCCTGGTAATGTACTCCAGCGACGTACTATGATATCATCACCTCCAACGCATCAAATAATTAATATTCAACTCCTACTTATTATTTATACTTAGTACTTTACCGAGTTTAGCATAAACAAATCTGGTTAAATTACCATATTATTTATCACTTGGTAATAAAATTTAATTGCAATGTATTATTATACAAATATTTTATTTTATTATTCTGTTGTTAGCCCGCCAACCAGCATTTAGCAGCGTGGTGAATCTAAGCTCCATTTCCACTCTCCTATATGGAGGGAGGCCTGGCCCTGTAGTGGGTTAATAAAATAGGCAGGTAATGATTATGATTTTTTAACCTACAGTAATTAACTTACGTCTTTGTACAGTCTTCGGTTTGAAGGTGTCGTCAGTGGGGGCGAAATTATCGCTGGCGTCGTTCTCAGCCTTTAGTGCACCTGGGAATATAATATACGGTCAATTTAACATTACACAAAACATTTCCTGTTATCCTGGTATTTGAGATTGTGAGTGTGTAACTTTCATCATAAAAGTAGTGTGTATTTTTTTTTCATAAAAATAAAAAAAAGAGTGAACAGGGGAGAGATTGAATTCTAAAATACAATCAAAGGCATGTCGTAAAAACAAATTCCAACAGTGAAACATAATGAAGACGATGTTCTTCTATGTACCTTTAGAGGCCTCCATCAACAGCTGTATCATGTCAGGCCTCTCTATGTTGTTCTTCTCACGATGCTCCATGGTGCTTCTCACTAGATTGTTGAAGAAATCCGTCGTCTTCGCAGGGAATATATTAACACCGAGCTTCTGCAAATAAACAAAAACTTAGTTTCTAATAGTTGCTGGACAAGGAAAGTCTACTTTGTTAAATATGAATTCTTTGAATTTCTTAAAACTTCAACATCCATCACTATCAACCCGTATTCGGCTCACTGCTGAGCTCAAGTCTCCTCTCAAAATAGATAGAGGGGCTATGCCAATAGTTCACCACGCTGGCACAATGGAGATTGGTAGACTTCACACACGCAGAGAATTAAGAAAATCCTCTAGTATGGTAAAAAATATCGTGACTTGTTCTCACGATGTTTTTTATTCCTTCACAGTTTGAGACACGTGATATTTAATTTCTTAAAATGCACATAACTGAAAAGTTGGAGGTGCATGCCCCGGGCTGGATTAGAATCCACACCCTCCGGAATCGGAGGCAGAGGTCCACTGGGCTATCACGGTTCCCTTAGTACGGAACTTGCAATATCCATAATATGCTGGCGCTATTTCTCCCTCTGGATGGAAAAGCTTATCCTTTAGGCCAAATAAGCGCCATCTTTTTTATCACCTGATACATGAGTTTCACAATATGTTATTGTGTAATGTAAATTACGTTAATTTTCGTAAATTATGTAGTAAAAACTTAATTTTGAACTTACTTTAGACAGGTTGGGGAAGACACCAGTGAAGAAGAAGAGGAATCTCTGCCAGGCGTTGAATTTGAACAGATGCTGTCCCATCTTGTAGAACTTGTTGTCCTTGTCCTTCACCGAGTCCACCTGCAGGCCGAAGGCAGCTGACGCGATGACGTCATTCGTGTAGCGACGTATCAGGTCCTCCACGTCGATGTCTTCGTTAATGCGGTCTGCGGGGAAAAAACCTTGTGATTTTATGCTGTATTTATGGCTTAACTGTTATGGTTATTCTTATTTTTCATTTTAATGTATGTACGAGTCTACATTTTAGTAGTGCATTTAGATAATTAATTAAAAATATCAAATTTAATATTCATTTATTTCTTTACAAGCACTTTTGATACGTCAAATATTGTGTATTAGTGAGATTTCATTGAAACTATCAAAAAGAAAAACAAAATAAAATGGGTTATGGTCGCTGTTTTGGCCAAAATTATATATACTTAATATCAAAATTATCCTTAATGCCTAAAATTACCATAATTTTAAATTGCTATATCCTCCATATATATTAGCTAAGTCATCTAATATGGGTAGTTGCAGTAAATTATAATTTTCTATTCCGCTTATGATAATATAGAAAAACATTATACTACTTTTAGAACTCAGTCGAGGTCCTACTCTGTATAAACCGTATGTTTTCATTATTTTCTGAATAAATGCGACATGCCGAGTCACCAAGCACTTGCTGTAAACACTTTACCAGACCCTCTAAATTATATGTCTAGAACAAAATAATCAAATAGCTACGGTATTATCTTATAACAGTGCAATATAATACTAGCCACTCCTATCCATCCAATATCCAATATGTCCACGTGCCTGCAGCGCTTACTGATCCTGTGTTGGTCGCGATCTGCATGACGTCTACGCGATCTGATCGCGACTATCAGTTTTATCGGATGTCCTACCGTTAGCAGGAACGTGGGCTAAAATTCCGTAAGCACTTTCCGTACAAATTTCAACCCCTACTTCACCCCCTTCTATTTTTATTTGAGGATCAAAAGTACCCTATATTTTGCTCCAAGGTCCCATTTACCATTATACCAAAATTAATCTTGATCGGTTCAGAAGATGATTAGCCGTGAAAAGGTAACAGAAAGACAGACCGACTTACTTTCGCATTTATAATATTAGTATATATTGCATAACATTACACAAATGTAAAGCAGCACACCCATCACACATCAGGGCGGAGCCGGCACACACATGTATCTGCTCAGTGGATAAACACTCACACTTGATGTTTAATTGGATTTAGACGCCATTAAAAGTTACTATGCGCGGCTAAATTATATTAGACGAAGAGCTACACATCGGCTTTACCACATAAAATATATGGAATATGAAAACTATTGCTTAATAGGGGTTTTTAAATCTGAAGATATACGAAAATTTCAAAAGAAAGGTCACAGACTATACTCCACTTTAATGATCTACTATATACTATTTTCCCATGCATAAAATATTATAAAAAATAGGAAATATAACACTTACTAATAAAATGTAAACTATATGTACTTACTAATTTAATTAAACGTAATGAGAAGCAGAAAATTTAAATTCGGAATAGGCTACATGGGCAGTGATAGCTGATTCTCAGCCTGTGCATTTTTTTTAAATACGTGCCCTTTGCTGTTACTTAGATTTGTACTAAAATTATTATGAAAGACATGATAAAAATTATTTTCCAAATAAATACTATATTTGTTACAAGTAGATAATTAATTAACGAAATTGGCCCTGACATCAATACGGCAAATTATCAATTACCATGAGACATAAGATTGTAAAGAGCTTCCATTCTAACGGTGAGGTTTGCTAGTCGGTAGGAAATATCGCGGTAGCTAGCTCTTGTCCCACACGGTACAGAAGCAAGGATAAACATTTGCGAGTAATTTCTGGAAACGCTTTGATTAATTTCGCAAATAGTTTCTTTGCTCACAATAATAATTCGCGATTTCTGCCGTGATTCCGAACAGAGCTGACAAATTCATTTTGACGACTACATTGTTACAGTACCCATTCAAGATGAAATTCACCAAAAGAAAAAAAAATAACAAAGTTAAATAATCGAACAAGCTGACAAAACAGTGATATACGAGTAGGCGCTAGCAAGTATATTACCTACTCATATAATGATACAAAGCTAAAAGAGCTCCGTTTTAAACGGTGATAAGTGGCTTTGATTGCCCGTTGATCACAGTCGAGTGACCTTGCCTAATATTGTGTTGTTACAACTGATAGACGTTTTATCGAAACATATTTGTGCCTATTACAGAGACTTTTTGTGGTATACAGAATTAGTCCTTGCACTTCAATACATGGAATATGACTGTTATATTCGCCGGAAGGACAATTAGGACGTGCCATCCTAGAGACTAAATAATAGAGCTGGTTAAAGATAAACCCATAAAAAATTATTTCCCATCAGTTACATAGAGATAGCACAGATGTGGTGTTATGATTGTAACAAATACCTTTCAAATGTCGGACGATGTTGCTGCTGATCTCCGTCATGAAGGGCAGCATCTTCCTCATCTTGGAGCCGGTGAAGGCGGGGCTCAGCGTCGTGCGCATGTCGTGCCATCGCTCGCCTGAGAGATAACACAATTGTAACAAATACCTTTCAAATGTCGGACGATGTTGCTGCTGATCTCCGTCATGAAGGGCAGCATCTTCCTCATCTTGGAGCCGGTGAAGGCGGGGCTCAGCGTCGTGCGCATGTCGTGCCATCGCTCGCCTGAGAGATAACACAATTGTAACAAATACCTTTCAAATGTCGGACGATGTTGCTGCTGATCTCCGTCATGAAGGGCAGCATCTTCCTCATCTTGGAGCCGGTGAAGGCGGGGCTCAGCGTCGTGCGCATGTCGTGCCATCGCTCGCCTGAGAGATAACACAATTGTAACAAATACCTTTCAAATGTCGGACGATGTTGCTGCTGATCTCCGTCATGAAGGGCAGCATCTTCCTCATCTTGGAGCCGGTGAAGGCGGGGCTCAGCGTCGTGCGCATGTCGTGCCATCGCTCGCCTGAGAGATAACACAATTGTAACAAATACCTTTCAAATGTCGGACGATGTTGCTGCTGATCTCCGTCATGAAGGGCAGCATCTTCCTCATCTTGGAGCCGGTGAAGGCGGGGCTCAGCGTCGTGCGCATGTCGTGCCATCGCTCGCCTGAGAGATAACACAATTGTAACAAATACCTTTCAAATGTCGGACGATGTTGCTGCTGATCTCCGTCATGAAGGGCAGCATCTTCCTCATCTTGGAGCCGGTGAAGGCGGGGCTCAGCGTCGTGCGCATGTCGTGCCATCGCTCGCCTGAGAGATAACACAATTGTAACAAATACCTTTCAAATGTCGGACGATGTTGCTGCTGATCTCCGTCATGAAGGGCAGCATCTTCCTCATCTTGGAGCCGGTGAAGGCGGGGCTCAGCGTCGTGCGCATGTCGTGCCATCGCTCGCCTGAGAGATAACACAATTGTAACAAATACCTTTCAAATGTCGGACGATGTTGCTGCTGATCTCCGTCATGAAGGGCAGCATCTTCCTCATCTTGGAGCCGGTGAAGGCGGGGCTCAGCGTCGTGCGCATGTCGTGCCATCGCTCGCCTGAGAGATAACACAATTGTAACAAATACCTTTCAAATGTCGGACGATGTTGCTGCTGATCTCCGTCATGAAGGGCAGCATCTTCCTCATCTTGGAGCCGGTGAAGGCGGGGCTCAGCGTCGTGCGCATGTCGTGCCATCGCTCGCCTGAGAGATAACACAATTGTAACAAATACCTTTCAAATGTCGGACGATGTTGCTGCTGATCTCCGTCATGAAGGGCAGCATCTTCCTCATCTTGGAGCCGGTGAAGGCGGGGCTCAGCGTCGTGCGCATGTCGTGCCATCGCTCGCCTGAGAGATAACACAATTGTAACAAATACCTTTCAAATGTCGGACGATGTTGCTGCTGATCTCCGTCATGAAGGGCAGCATCTTCCTCATCTTGGAGCCGGTGAAGGCGGGGCTCAGCGTCGTGCGCATGTCGTGCCATCGCTCGCCTGAGAGATAACACAATTGTAACAAATACCTTTCAAATGTCGGACGATGTTGCTGCTGATCTCCGTCATGAAGGGCAGCATCTTCCTCATCTTGGAGCCGGTGAAGGCGGGGCTCAGCGTCGTGCGCATGTCGTGCCATCGCTCGCCTGAGAGATAACACAATTGTAACAAATACCTTTCAAATGTCGGACGATGTTGCTGCTGATCTCCGTCATGAAGGGCAGCATCTTCCTCATCTTGGAGCCGGTGAAGGCGGGGCTCAGCGTCGTGCGCATGTCGTGCCATCGCTCGCCTGAGAGATAACACAATTGTAACAAATACCTTTCAAATGTCGGACGATGTTGCTGCTGATCTCCGTCATGAAGGGCAGCATCTTCCTCATCTTGGAGCCGGTGAAGGCGGGGCTCAGCGTCGTGCGCATGTCGTGCCATCGCTCGCCTGAGAGATAACACAATTGTAACAAATACCTTTCAAATGTCGGACGATGTTGCTGCTGATCTCCGTCATGAAGGGCAGCATCTTCCTCATCTTGGAGCCGGTGAAGGCGGGGCTCAGCGTCGTGCGCATGTCGTGCCATCGCTCGCCTGAGAGATAACACAATTGTAACAAATACCTTTCAAATGTCGGACGATGTTGCTGCTGATCTCCGTCATGAAGGGCAGCATCTTCCTCATCTTGGAGCCGGTGAAGGCGGGGCTCAGCGTCGTGCGCATGTCGTGCCATCGCTCGCCTGAGAGATAACACAATTGTAACAAATACCTTTCAAATGTCGGACGATGTTGCTGCTGATCTCCGTCATGAAGGGCAGCATCTTCCTCATCTTGGAGCCGGTGAAGGCGGGGCTCAGCGTCGTGCGCATGTCGTGCCATCGCTCGCCTGAGAGATAACACAATTGTAACAAATACCTTTCAAATGTCGGACGATGTTGCTGCTGATCTCCGTCATGAAGGGCAGCATCTTCCTCATCTTGGAGCCGGTGAAGGCGGGGCTCAGCGTCGTGCGCATGTCGTGCCATCGCTCGCCTGAGAGATAACACAATTGTAACAAATACCTTTCAAATGTCGGACGATGTTGCTGCTGATCTCCGTCATGAAGGGCAGCATCTTCCTCATCTTGGAGCCGGTGAAGGCGGGGCTCAGCGTCGTGCGCATGTCGTGCCATCGCTCGCCTGAGAGATAACACAATTGTAACAAATACCTTTCAAATGTCGGACGATGTTGCTGCTGATCTCCGTCATGAAGGGCAGCATCTTCCTCATCTTGGAGCCGGTGAAGGCGGGGCTCAGCGTCGTGCGCATGTCGTGCCATCGCTCGCCTGAGAGATAACACAATTGTAACAAATACCTTTCAAATGTCGGACGATGTTGCTGCTGATCTCCGTCATGAAGGGCAGCATCTTCCTCATCTTGGAGCCGGTGAAGGCGGGGCTCAGCGTCGTGCGCATGTCGTGCCATCGCTCGCCTGAGAGATAACACAATTGTAACAAATACCTTTCAAATGTCGGACGATGTTGCTGCTGATCTCCGTCATGAAGGGCAGCATCTTCCTCATCTTGGAGCCGGTGAAGGCGGGGCTCAGCGTCGTGCGCATGTCGTGCCATCGCTCGCCTGAGAGATAACACAATTGTAACAAATACCTTTCAAATGTCGGACGATGTTGCTGCTGATCTCCGTCATGAAGGGCAGCATCTTCCTCATCTTGGAGCCGGTGAAGGCGGGGCTCAGCGTCGTGCGCATGTCGTGCCATCGCTCGCCTGAGAGATAACACAATTGTAACAAATACCTTTCAAATGTCGGACGATGTTGCTGCTGATCTCCGTCATGAAGGGCAGCATCTTCCTCATCTTGGAGCCGGTGAAGGCGGGGCTCAGCGTCGTGCGCATGTCGTGCCATCGCTCGCCTGAGAGATAACACAATTGTAACAAATACCTTTCAAATGTCGGACGATGTTGCTGCTGATCTCCGTCATGAAGGGCAGCATCTTCCTCATCTTGGAGCCGGTGAAGGCGGGGCTCAGCGTCGTGCGCATGTCGTGCCATCGCTCGCCTGAGAGATAACACAATTGTAACAAATACCTTTCAAATGTCGGACGATGTTGCTGCTGATCTCCGTCATGAAGGGCAGCATCTTCCTCATCTTGGAGCCGGTGAAGGCGGGGCTCAGCGTCGTGCGCATGTCGTGCCATCGCTCGCCTGAGAGATAACACAATTGTAACAAATACCTTTCAAATGTCGGACGATGTTGCTGCTGATCTCCGTCATGAAGGGCAGCATCTTCCTCATCTTGGAGCCGGTGAAGGCGGGGCTCAGCGTCGTGCGCATGTCGTGCCATCGCTCGCCTGAGAGATAACACAATTGTAACAAATACCTTTCAAATGTCGGACGATGTTGCTGCTGATCTCCGTCATGAAGGGCAGCATCTTCCTCATCTTGGAGCCGGTGAAGGCGGGGCTCAGCGTCGTGCGCATGTCGTGCCATCGCTCGCCTGAGAGATAACACAATTGTAACAAATACCTTTCAAATGTCGGACGATGTTGCTGCTGATCTCCGTCATGAAGGGCAGCATCTTCCTCATCTTGGAGCCGGTGAAGGCGGGGCTCAGCGTCGTGCGCATGTCGTGCCATCGCTCGCCTGAGAGATAACACAATTGTAACAAATACCTTTCAAATGTCGGACGATGTTGCTGCTGATCTCCGTCATGAAGGGCAGCATCTTCCTCATCTTGGAGCCGGTGAAGGCGGGGCTCAGCGTCGTGCGCATGTCGTGCCATCGCTCGCCTGAGAGATAACACAATTGTAACAAATACCTTTCAAATGTCGGACGATGTTGCTGCTGATCTCCGTCATGAAGGGCAGCATCTTCCTCATCTTGGAGCCGGTGAAGGCGGGGCTCAGCGTCGTGCGCATGTCGTGCCATCGCTCGCCTGAGAGATAACACAATTGTAACAAATACCTTTCAAATGTCGGACGATGTTGCTGCTGATCTCCGTCATGAAGGGCAGCATCTTCCTCATCTTGGAGCCGGTGAAGGCGGGGCTCAGCGTCGTGCGCATGTCGTGCCATCGCTCGCCTGAGAGATAACACAATTGTAACAAATACCTTTCAAATGTCGGACGATGTTGCTGCTGATCTCCGTCATGAAGGGCAGCATCTTCCTCATCTTGGAGCCGGTGAAGGCGGGGCTCAGCGTCGTGCGCATGTCGTGCCATCGCTCGCCTGAGAGATAACACAATTGTAACAAATACCTTTCAAATGTCGGACGATGTTGCTGCTGATCTCCGTCATGAAGGGCAGCATCTTCCTCATCTTGGAGCCGGTGAAGGCGGGGCTCAGCGTCGTGCGCATGTCGTGCCATCGCTCGCCTGAGAGATAACACAATTGTAACAAATACCTTTCAAATGTCGGACGATGTTGCTGCTGATCTCCGTCATGAAGGGCAGCATCTTCCTCATCTTGGAGCCGGTGAAGGCGGGGCTCAGCGTCGTGCGCATGTCGTGCCATCGCTCGCCTGAGAAATAACGCAATTGTGGTGTTTATTTTTATAGTAATTATTGATGGACCAAGTAGATGGCCGACCTGATGTTTTTCAATGCTGCTTGGTACGTATATTAAATTTTATCCGGTCCTTATTCAGTAAATAAAGCGTAGTTTTTATAGCTCTCTGTGTAGAAAACATAAAATATATACCCTTCATCATGACCAGGCTGCCTCCAAACAGCGGCTCGATCTCCTCAGAGATGAACTCTTTGTGGTTGACGAAGTGATCGAAGTCCTTAACCGTGATGGCTTTCGTCAGCTCCGGGTCTCGGATCATGATGATAGGTGTTGTGCCTTCTATATAACCCACATATCTGGGAAACAAAAAGTAAAAAAATGTTAGTGAATTCGTTAAGGATTTAAACATTTTAAACGTAGACGTAGACGTAAGTACATAATATGAAAAAACCGGTTTCTTACCGATTTGGAACTGAGAAATTAAGAGCTGACAAGAAGTCCACATATATCGCTATATTATTTTGTGCATTTTTGTATTTTGCATTGCTAATGATTGTTTATAATTTTTTTTTCATTATCAAATAAGTTAAATTACCTATAGATTTAAATTAGGAATAGGAATTTATGATTACCTTGATTAAATTAAACAAAGAAATGGTAAATTACATACATTTTATAAAAATGTTATTGATTCTATTGTAGAAAATTAAGACGGTAGTTAGATGCCCTAGAACCTATCCTAGCTTTAAGATAATAAAGTAAAAGTCACCCTGATTATGAGGATACTTTGCCCAGGTTGAAAAACAAAAACATATTATTGATGTTAAAATATTCTCTGAAGTGTCAGAGGGCATGACTTTACAAGATTAGATAATATAAATATCATTATTTGTTTTATTACTTCGTATAACTATCGCTTTAAATAATGAATGTATGTAGTTATTCTACAGAAATTCCGCGGCTTCCATTCAGTGGTTTTTCCGCGGAAATCCATCATTTTGGTTTTCCAAAATATACTCAATTATGCGAAAATGAAATTCGATGCATAGATATTAAATAACATTTATTTATCTGCCTGTCTGTTCACCGAAACCTAAAGTACATAATGGATTTTCATGCGATTTCCAGAGATGCGACTAGTCCATTATTATGCTAGTACGATAAATATAGATTAGACTTTCACTCAGTACCTACTTTTATCGTAACCGATAACAACGACAATAATAAGTAAATAAAGAGTTTTTTTTAATAAATTGAAAGCTCTTTCTTTTTATTATTGTATCGATAAAAAATATCTTACCTTTCATTCGGGAATGCACGATAAACCTTATCGAAATCGTCAACCATGTGACATTTCTGTAACTGAGAACTTAACATGTTGCCAAATACCGGCACCCCGGGCAAATACTTCACTCCCCTTTTGTCAAAATAGTGATGTACCCATTTGTACAGGTACAGGAAGTAGGCCAGGAGAGTGGTCACCAGAAACACCAGCACTTCGACGATCATTTTGTCCGAATGTCGCTACGATACTAATTATCACTATACACCAGGTAGCTAGATAGGCTCAAATGGTTATTGTAGTGGGGGTTTTTATTAAGACTGGTAACTACGCATTTAGGTATGTACCTAAGATATAAGCTTTAAGCAAGTTAGAAATTGTGTCTTTGATCAATTTTTTAAACTCAATTTGGGGCTTTGTATTTGGGATAGGAGTATCTATAGAGTTATGGGGATTTTCTTTCTTCTCAGTACTATTGTTTATTTTTTATTTTATTTTTATTATTGGCTGTTTCTGCCGCGTTAGTTCCGTGTCAGAACTCGTATTCAGAAATCACTCGAATTTTCGCAGTCGCAGCAATTTTCCCATCTTTCTTGTCTAAATTGAATAACAAAAACAATTGAAAGCCGATATTCAAATGTTTCACATTTTTTAAAAAAAGGACATCATAAAAACCATTTGAAAAAGTTTCATTCGAAAACTTCAAACCATGAAGATTCTATGTCAATTCAAAAAACGGCCAAAACGGCAATTTCATACTTTAACCCCTATTATTATATTGCATGGTGGGTCTAAGGCCACTCTCTTCTATGAGATATGAGAAGCCTTACAGTGCCTTTTAAAAAAGATAGGCTATTTTGTATACAGATACTAATAGTAATTAATTTAAATTGCATAAGAAGAGGCTCACTATAGCCGTGCAATTCTTCAATGCAGTATATCTAAATATGAAATAGTGGTAGTACTTCTCTTTCCCAAAGAGACCTAATACCCTTATGTCTAGTAGCCTTTCGCGTATGAATTGTCCCAAAACACATCTTTTGCCCAATTGAGGCAGTTACTGTAATCGAGAGCGTCCTCTCTTTAAGTTAATAAGTTAAGAATTGTGGGCTCATACGACACCATGATATTATCTTTTATAATTTCTAATGGCAACTGTTTATGTATATATAGTAATTTATAATGTAGAGATGTCTCTAGTATAAAAGCCGAAATTCACACGGAAAAAGCCAAGAGTAAGAGGAAGCTAGCAATTTCATAAAGGTATTCATGTGCTTTATCTGCACCGTTTTAGACCACAGAGGTAGTTCCAGGAATACACTACCATGTACCTGCACCGGAAAGCCTTATAAATATAAAGTGCTGTATCGCCCGCAACTAATGCCTCGCTCGACCGGATGTTTGTTGTTACACTTAGCGCTGTGGAGATATAACCAGTTGTTGCTCGCGGGTTCGCCTGGATAAACTTCCTGTCCTTCAAGCGAAAGTGTACAATAGTTATCGACCATGCAAATCAATTCATCACGAGAAAGCTGCATATTGGAATGATGACTGCGAGAGTAAGCCTTCATCTATACTTATAATAAATCTGTAGAGAGGTCAATTCTGTACATGATATATTTTTCCAAAATAACTATTAGAGGGTGATTAGTGATCGATACTGATGCCAAAAATGCAATCAGTATAATTTTTGTCTGTCTGTCTGTTTTTCTGTCTGTCTGCCTGTCTGCCTGTATGTTCATAATAGAAACAAAAACTACTCTATGGATTTTAACGAAACTTGGTACAATTGTTCTTCATACTTTTGGGCAGGTTATAGTATACTTTTCATCATGCTACCATCAATAGGAGCAGAGCAGTGAAGGGAAATGTTGGGAAAACGGGAGAAGTTACTCCATATTTTAAGCTTCCGTGTTCCGTCGCGTGTACAGCCTTAATGAATAGGGTAGGGGTAGGGTAGGGTAAGGTAGGGTAGGGGTAGATGAAAGTTTAGATCGACTTTCACGCGGACGAAGTCGCGGGCGTCCGCTAGTTGTTAAATAAAATGAATCTAAGATAAAACATTTCCCAATTACAACAGGATAACATGAATTGTAATATCGTAAATTGTAAATTGAAAAGTTCATTTTGGCTGCTGGTACTGCTGAATTTCTAATACAGACAAAAATAGAATAACAAATTTTTAATTTTGACCTGTCTCAATTATGCTTTTGCTAATGGTAGGCGTCCATAGATCCTCATCGGACGCATCGCAATGAGAGGGGTTAGGTTAGGTTAGGTTAGGTTGGCCCAATGCGGATTGGCAGACTTCACACACGCAGATAATCAAGGAAATTCTTTGGTATACAGATTTCCTCACGATGTTTTCCCTTCACCGTTTGAGACACGTGTTATTTAATTTATTTAAATGCACACAACTGAAAAGATGGAGGTGCATGCCCCGGACCGCATTCGAACCCACACCCTCCGGAATCGGAGGCAGAGGCAGAATCCACTGGGCTACATGCATCCTTCCACTGGGCTGCATGCGTAGTGTAAAATCTAAATCCGTTTGATGCTATGCGTCCAATACGTACATGCGAATCTTTGGACGCGCGGATATTAATTTTTAATAATTTAATTATTTTTTTTGTAAATTTTTAATAGTGTTTTGTATTATATTTTGTATTTGTTAAAAATTTAAAATAAAGAACAAATGAATAAATGAGAAAAAATAATAATAATAAATAAATAAATATGTAATACTTATATCAATGAAATACTCTGATTTTAAATAAATAATAGAGATACTTGTGTAAACTAAATTTGTATAAATTTTAGTTTAAATTGTCGGAAGCCACTATAACACATTTTAAGTGCTTTTAGAAAGTTTGCCTTCATTTGAATACAATTGTTCAGACATTTTGAATTTTGCTTCACAAAGGAACCGACTTTTGTTTAATGTTTTAATTAAATAGTTCTTTCAACAGAAACGGGGTGCTGATAGTGTAGCACATTGAAATAGTAAGTGCGTAGTCTATTTCACTTTTCAATCTGTTTGTAGTGTTTTTCAGATAGCATGGGTCCGGTGACAGTCGCCTGTTTGGCGTTCATAATACGTGTATGTGAGTGAAACGAATTGTCACCAGCACCATCCTACACGAAACGAACTGAAGTTGAGTGACGTGATAACCCAAAGTATATGACTTCTGCCTTCGATTCGGAGGGCTTAGGTTCGAATTCCGGTCTGGGGAATGCACCTCCAACGCGTTGCATTATCACTTACCATCAGGTGAGATAAAAAAAACCAGGAGGAAATACGTTGCTCTGCGCCAGTAATGTGCAGTCAGCTTTAACCAAAAATGTTATCGGCAAAAACTAGTAAATAACAAAATCAGCTGCGATCATGTCACCAGTCCATATATAAATTTTGATTAATGTTATTCTTCCCGCCCCCAGTCGCCCGGGGGTAGGGTTGGAAAAAATTGTTTTCTGGAGGAGATAAATATGTCTCGTGTCGACTGAAGCCGGGGAGACATCGATCATAATATGATTACAAGTCATCCATGGGGTGGTCACCATGCGGACTGAAACCTACGGACTGTCTACAATATCTAATTTCTTTTCAAAGTTTGAATAATATGTTTAGATATTGAGGTAAAATATTAAAATAGTTATAATGAAATCTATGAATTGGAATCGTTATATACGATGTAAACAATAAATGTTTTTTAAAATCTGAAAATTTTTCGACACTCTTATAAGCTAAAATAATTAAATGTCAATATTTTTTGATAACGCCGACGTCTTCGGATTGACTTATCGGGGTTGCATCATATACTCGTAGCTAGGAACCACCCCAGTCACGTCAAATCTCAAACAAAGACTGCATTATAATCGGTCCCTCGTATAAAAGCTACAATAGTACTTTGTTTCTTAAGTAAAACACTTAATAAAAAGAAATTTACGTACCTACCCTGAGTTTAAAATTATTTAAATTTAAATAGCAATTTACTTTTTATTATTATTTTCTTATCGTCGTTATCAACCTATATTTGGCTCACTGCTGAGCTCGAGTCTCCTCTCAGAATGAGAGGGGTTAGTCTAATAGTCCACCACGCTGGCCCAATACGGATTGACAGACTTCACACTCGTAGATAATTAAGAAAATTCTCAGGTATGCAGGTTTCCTTATGATGTCTTCCTTCACCGTTTGAGACACGTGATATTTAATTTCATAAAATGCACACAACTGAAAAGTTGGAGGTGCATGAACCAAACCGGGATTCGAATCTACGCCCTCCGGAATCGGAGGCAGAAGTCATATCCACTGGGCTATAACGGTTCTTATTTTTTTTTTCTTATACATTCTTGTAAACTCCATTATTCTCAACATTATCATGCATTCTTTTACTAACCGTTCCATAAAAAAAACCAAAAATTTGCATAACATCAAAGGGTATGATTCCCAAAGGGCTCATAGTCACCCTACTCATCACAAAATCTGTCTTCGACGGGGGGAAAATATGGGGTAAGTCAATGTTGATAAGGAAAAACATTGTGAGTCGGAATGACGGGCTACAGGAGCTGTTTATGCGATCAGCTACGATGACGTTATTGATGAATCCCTCATTGGCGGCGTTTTGCTTGTTAAATACAGATTTGTCAACCGTACGCCGTATGCCGTATGCCGTATACGACATCTCCAGACATTGCCTCCCGGTCGGCCAATATTCGATATGTCAAATTAACTAGATATATATTTCCGATAAATATTTTTCTTAGGGATTGGATGTGATTTCTCTAAATGATATTTTGTTCTGTTATGCCGAACTTTTGTTATTGTACCTACAAAGTTAGCAGAATCGTTTGTATTACAATATAAAGAGGGTTTTCAATCATCCTCTTTAAACAGAAATAGGTCAATATTTTTTGTTATGAATTATGGTTGCGCTAACTTTTGCTGTGCGAATTAAAAACGTGGTTGCAAATGATTTAGTACGAGATGCCTGGATATCTACCAAGTAAGAATGGCACCGTTGGCGGCGTCATAATGTTCTGTGTTATATAAAGAAAGGAGGAACACGATGTAAATTGCAACTATCCGCGTATACAAATTACACACCAAACGAATCTACACATAACCTTTATAAATATACAAACAACTTACAGTTAGTTAAGCCGGTTTCGTTGGAAATTTACAATGTCCTATTAACATGCGACACCACTATTGACCCTGGTCTCTAAACTTTTATTAGCTAGCATTTTGAATAACTGAAGTTAAAATAGGTAAAAGTGTCACATTTCTCCAATTCCATCCTCAATATTTCTGTTATTTTGGTGTGTTCCATATTGAAATAGTTGAGATGTCGCTATAATTCATAATTGTAATAAGACACGCTCTTTCTGTCTTATTAGCGATTAATAGCGAAAGAGAACGTCGAGGCGTTTATATGTACTCATAAAAGGTACAATGTGCATTTCAATTTTGTTAGCGATTTTTTATGCAAAATTGACCCCGACCGTACCTGCAACCAATCCATGCCTTTTAGACAAAAATACTGCTTGTTCCCAGAAATAAGCCCAGCAGGGTAGGGTAGCAGCACAGTAGGGTTACTCCGGCTAAGCTCATAATAGCTCTACTACTAAACTATGCTAATGTTTTAAAAGTAATCGAATTCAAACTCTATCTAATGTTTCCTGGGCTATAAAACGTAAAGGGACGTCGATATTTGGTGTGGATGGATTTAAAAGTGCGATTTAACGGCTCCACACCTCCGAAATGCCATTGGAATCGTAATATCGGCACGGTAAAGGGAGCCAGCGCCCGTAACACCGGCTCCGTAATACCCACCGTCTAATAGCGTCTCATTGCTATGTAAATGCCTTTGCGGTTGAATAAGCGCTACCGTTAATATTGATTCATAATGCCTATAAGTTTTTTCTAGAAATGTAGAAAATATAAAGCTAAATTTTAAAAAATCGGTTCGACATAAATTTGGTAAGCATTATGTTACCCTTAAAGAGTCAAAGATACGAGAGATTATGGAATACGATTCTCACTCATCCAGTCATCGGATTGTTGCCTTCGCAGGAAGTGAAACTAAGTTTAGTTGTACCTATGATTAAATGGAGGGGAAGGGAATATGCCAGAGATTCACCGATATATTTGGATAAGCTTATTCTTTGATGTTAATACGATCATAATCATTTGGAATAGTTTCTAACAAATAAAATGCATTGCTTTTGATCCATCCATTTAAAATATGCCACAGACAAATAAACAGTAAGATAAACTTATAACACCCCTGTTTGTCATGAAACAAGGGAGAAGGTAAGGGTGTGAAAAAGGTTACGTTCTCACAATTTACCGTAACTACATACAACAATCGAATTAACCGCCCGCCCAAGGTAATTTTAAACATAGAACGCTCGTTTTGTTATTCAATCCCGTTACCGAACCAAAGTTACCCCAAACTCGCGCGGACATCATAAAATTTGCATAAAACGCAACAATATTCCACCTCCCTATATTAAATAGACTCCAACACGTGATAAATTTCTCGCTACAGTCCAATTAAAGTTCGCCGCGGAAACGCGTGGAAAAATGAAAAACTACCCAACTCGGGATAGTTCTGCGGTTTTAACTCGAGTGACGTCACGCCCTCAGTTTGATGGATGCGTTTTGCTAACATTTTTTGTAGAGACACAAAAATAATTAAAATTGAAAAATAGAAGACCCAAATGGATATATTTCATATATGCATTGAAAAATATCGTTAAAAGGGTCTATAGCAAAGGGTTGCTAAGCATCTGGCGACTAACCACAGGACTTCTAACGACTCTTTATACTCCAAGTATTGAGTTTAGATTGTTTAACTTGCTGCCCAAGCAATCATAGTCCAAATCCTATAGTGAGAAGTATTTGCTGACAAACTTTTAGCTTATGACGAAGATCTTTTTTTTATTTATTCTCTACAAGTTAGCCCTTGACTACAATCTCACCTGATGGTAAGTGACGATGCAATGTATGATGGAAGCGGGCTAACATGTTAGGAGTGGGATGAAAATCCACATCCCTTTCGGTTTCTACACGACGTCGTTCCTGAACGCTAAATCGCTTCGGTAGGGTGGTAGCCAGCCACGACCACCTCCTACCAACCTGGACCAATTAAGAAAACCTCAATCAGCCCAGCCGGAAATCGAACCCAGGACCTCCGTCTTGTAAAACCACGCACACCGTTTCGCCACGGAGACCGTCAAAATCTGGTTTTTAGAGGCTCTTAAAAACGTCAACAAAATACTGAACTAGGGAATATGTTCATAGCAAAAGGTTTGTGAAATATTTTTTACATTGCATTCATAGCCGCAAGCCTCCGCCGGTGACCAGTCGGAAATAGACGCTTCACCGGTCACGTCATTACCCGGATATGTTGTTACATGACGTTATCTACCGCATTATACAGGTGTATACGTTCTACAATACAGTTGGCAGTTAAATTGCAGGACCTTCTGTATTTAACTATTGTTTACTTTGTTCAACTATCCGTTTTGAACTAAAAGCCTATACCATGACAGAAAATATCTCTTTTTGTGAATGCGAAAGTTTATCAGTACGTGTACTATAGCTAAGTACGGTAGACACTTATGTTTGGACTGTTGTAACTTGTGGAAGCTAGCACGTTTAAAGGTCTAAATCCTCGATCGTCTAAGCATAAAGCGTATTTTTCTTAAGATTAGACAATATAGCGTATTTTTCTTAAGACATAATACGAGAAATCATCTCATGAGTTACCACTTAGCTTCGCGATAATCTTTCGAAAATCATCGATTGATCTAACTGGTATTTTTCGAAGGGTTGAAAACCCTTAATGTTTGAGTGAAGGGTTACTTGAGGCGTTTTACAATTGGGGATCTGGACTTTTGAAATCTGCTACCTACGTTCCAAAGTCACCACGAACCTAACTCCTTATTTGGCTAACGTACTTACGAGTACCTAACCTATTGGCAGGAGCACAGTCTCATAAACACCCAGCCTTCATATTCAGTTGTTATTCGATTGTGATGTCTATCAGTGGTATATGAGGACAACAAATCTTTTCGTTGATAAATACTTTTTCCTAAGGATCATATCTTCCTAAAGAATAGGACGTCATAAAAGTTGGTAAGTTTTTTATAATGCGATATTATTTATACGTAGCACCGAGACCTGGGTTTGACAACCGGATATAGGAGCCTCCCCGGCTTACCGTTTACGTTATCATCCGGATATGACGTTGAAATCTTCAGCGTAATGTTACAGACACATCCCTTAGACGTTCTATTTTTTATATACAAAGGAATAATATCTATTTATTATTCAAAACCTTGGATATTTATGAACTATTAGCGGATGCCCGCGACTTCATCTGCTCTTAAAACTCCTTAATTTGGCTTTGTTGCAAAATTCGTTCTTAGCAATCGTCTATTAATATAAACTACCTCCCTGTCACTTTTTTTTTCATACGGTTTTCGATACTTCGTGATGACTGGCCTTTCGCTTTTACAATTACAAATCATGCCCACTTGAATATACGGCGGACGTCATTCTGACCACGTATTTGGCATGTATTAACCATCTTAGAATTCTATATCTATGGTATAATATGTTGTATATTCAGCATTCATAGATACACCAATTTTATGCAATAAATTATTATGATAAATTAAGGAAATAAATTATTGGTCCTACTAGGCTACTAAGATCACAGAAGTGTTAAGAGATGATTCAGTATATAATCTTCGTTAGATGTAAAAAATCGGTTGTCTGTACTCTGTAAAGTTGGTTTACTGACGATAGTTGAACGTGACAACGTCATAAGAACTAAATAAATAAAATACTGTTCGTTTTTCTTATATACTGTTTAATAATTTTCATACACCAGAATATACTTTATTTCTTGTAAAAAAAGTTGGCAACCCTTTTTTTTGAGAGAGCGAGGGAACGACGCATGACGTCGTCTTATTTCGAGTTTGCAGCCGGCTTCATCGAATTACAAGACTTTGCTACGTCAAAAAATGCGTAGGAATAAATAACTAGAAGTCTTTTTTTCGTCTTTACACTTGTATAATCTTGTGTTGCGTGATATGGCAGCGTTAAGACTAATTCAGTAAGCCGTCGCCTCCTCATATTTATCCTCCCCCAGTTGACGTTGCACGCGTGTTGAATACATTTTGGGCGTAAGATAAGAATTATGCTAGTCATTTTTGGGGGTTCTACGACTATATTTTAACTGCGATTAAGTTACTCGTAACATGGGTCGTTACATACCAACCCTCTTTGAGATTTCCTCAATAAATAATAATTATACTTTTATCGAAGTGAAACGATTCGATTCTATTTATCTGATTCATGTGTTAGCTGTAATTAACTGTCAAGATTTACTGTAACGAGCTATCCGATTAGACAATTAAAATAACAAAGTCATTAAATTACTTTTATTTAATTTGTTTATATTTTATTGTTGCTTTTACTATAAGATCGATGTTTATTTTTTATATTTGTTGATTAAATCAAAGCAGTCATTCAAAATTAGGCAGGCAGTCAAAATTAGCAATTTTTTATGTGTATACCTAAATATAAAGTAAATAAGTAAAATGCAACAATTCCTGTCTTCGTAAAACAGCGGAAGTTTTGCCCCAGCAAAATATTATCTGTATCTTCTTATACGCAAATACATAATATTATCAGTATTTTGTGTGCGAGAAATTACAATCAAACGACAATCCTCAAACTCTTTTCAAACATTAATTGGTTCGTTTGGACATTCAACATACCAGGAAAACATGTAATGTAAAGAGGAGTCTAACGTCGGCAATAGAGGTAGATAGTCGCACAGGCATTCAATTGATCGTTTTAAAAAGAACTTTTGCGTCCAAATCACGTTTCTGTCCGCTGCAAACTTTATTTAGATCTTCGAAAATTTCGAATTTTAGAAGTTCTATTAAGTTAGCCAATTATTAACTACTCTAGAAAAAGTGTGTTATGTTTATAAAGATTTTTAAGTGTTCTTTGAATATAAAAAAATTAGCTACATTTTAGTAAACCTATAATTCGTTACTTTTTCTGTCTAACACGATATTATACCTACAGTCCTACAGATAGAGACGAATTCACTACTCACTGTCAAGCTATAAAACATAGTTAGAGTATAACTCTACTGAGTTGTTATAACCTGTATAACAAAGGAAATTACTAAAGTCTCAACCCCAGGCCCATACCCCGATTTTTAAAATTATAAAATTCAGAGCCAAAACGAAAATTAACGTGAACGCATGGCTATGACACATAATACAGCAGAACAAGTCCATTAGTTATGTTGTAATTAACAATATATGCTGTGACAAGGCACGTGAGGATTTCGCGCCAAATTTATACTCGCCAAACAGAGCCGCCATGATGGATGACGCCATTTTGAATGTTACTCTTGTAAATAGTACGGACGTTCGCCTGACACTTTTTATCCTCTATGGGTCAAGCTTTATGTGAATTTATTACATCAAAAAGGTTTTTATTTACATTCCCATATATTCTATAGCTTATTGTGTGTATTTTTGTTAAAAAAAGTAACATAAATTCATTTTGTAGTGCCAAACCAAAAATGTATTGTGTATTTTGTGCCTGTAGCTAAAAGAAACCTAGGAGCTACTGTGTTTTGATTCTCAAATAATCATAGATAATACTGAAAAAACTTTCCCATTTAGGAATTTTATTTACCTACCTTATCTCATCAGCTAATGCCAAAAGGACATCTACCTGCGACAACACGCACAGGATATAAAAGGGGTCCATTCTGCGACACGCACAGTCTGGAGCAATTCAATCTCAAGTGTTAAGCCTAAAGTTTGGAATGGAACAAACTCTAAAAAGGGGTAAGTGAAGAATACGAACACCTAAATTTTGTCTCAAACACTTTAGCTCAGATAAGGTTCCGTATAAGACCTATATTTAAGGGCGCAATGAAATTTGTATAGAAGAAAGCTGGAAACGGTGCAAAGACGTCTCGCTGTAGGCATAAGTGGGGCATATCGGACAGTCTCCACGGAGGCAGTGTTAGTAATTGTGGGTCTTGTAAATATACACAAACTCGTAAGGGAACGTGCGATGCTGATCGAAAACAAAGATCATCCGCAGAAGCCCGAGAGGTCTCACTGACGGAGTGGGAGAGAGAATGGAAGGTCAGCGTGAAGAAATGCCAAGCGGTTCCGCGCTGACCTCGGAGCACGGAGGAGGTTATTTTTAGGCCGTCCAAGTCGGACATGCCCTGCCGACTAGCCGACAGAAGTCCGGAGGGATTTTTTCCTCCCCGAAAAGAAGAAAAGAAAGGTTTCGTATAACAATAAACATTTGTTGTAAAATGAATAAGCATTAGAAATGTTTGAATTTAATGTGTATTCGCTGCTATTCACCTTCCCATTGAAAATATAAAGCCGTGACATACGAGCGGAGCGACGCGCCGGCGGTATAATAACTTTCTGTCTGTGTGTCAGCGAGTGACAGATTGCGATGGGGGAGCCATCTATCGGAATGCGCGACCCACTTCGCTAACAAATGTGCGTGGCTTGTAGCTGTAATTCATAATATTTTTTCTGTCAGCATTTTAGGAATGTTACACTATTAATACGAGCGTAATATTATATACTATTCCATTCAGAGATGCTTTTCTGGATTCTGTATTCTGTGCTTCCGTAGACCTAAGATGCGCGCCACCACAAAATATCTTGTAAACAGAAGAAGACATAATCGGCCAATAGTGGCAAAAGAGAGAGCGATATTTACGGTTCAGCGCTATAGGTCGACAAGATGTTAATTTGTCTTTTTACCTTGATCTTCACGAGATAATTATGTCGTGCAGATCGTAGGCCTTTGTGTCATGGTGACTTTATACCAAATACCAAATCTCAAACTTTACAGCAACAGATACCTAAATGAAACATCAACAATAACTTTGTCACTTAATATGTCGGTTTGTTAAGAGACTTTGCAATTTAACTTTTGTACCAACCATTGATCAAAACCAGCCATCACAGTACCACACAGTACTTTGTTACATTTACCAGGCCATCATGAATTAAAACAATCCGAATATAATGCCAAAGTACATACATGTCCGCCATTCTCGTGCAACATGTGTATGGTGCTCACAAGCTACCGCTACCAGGAAATCAGGAATTGGACCAATACCGATATACTCGAGATCGCAAAGTACAATAGTAATGATCGTGATCGCGCGCAACACGTGAATGGTGCCACAAGTCACCGCTACCCGGCGTACTATTTGTAATTCTCCTCTCGCGTCTTTTCCCTCCTTTTTTCCAGTGACTAATGTTTGCGGATGTGCGACACGGCACCGCGTGTGATTTTCCGCTGTTGCTATTGGTGATTTTGAATTAGGGTTGCCTATAACTGCATTTTCTTCGTTAAGTAAATTCCATAGTCTTAGACTTCGACTAGGTAAGACTACTATAGTCCCTGGTGCTTCGCGCACTAGACAGCCACGATCACGATCAGTGGCCATGGTCAAATCCGTTATCAAACATAACGATATTTAACAGAAATTGGATCTTAAGAATCTTTATTAAAGCAGCTAGCGCAGTGAAAAAATCTGATACAATATAGAAATATTTAAAAAGTCGAAATAAAATATATAACTTCACTCTAAGGAATTTTATTATCAAATTAGTTTTATATAGTGATGTGCCTTATAACTGTGTTTAATCAATTAATTATACTATGACGTTTCCATGACCAAAAACAGTCAATAATTAAAAAAACTAAAAAATCTCGAATGCCTAACTTGCTTGCACCTATCATCCGACTCGCATATTTTGTATGATATATTTTGAAATCCTCTCGATGAGGCCTTGAATTTGATACCCATATGGCAATATTTTATTTTTTTACCTCGAGTCTACGTTTCACAGATGTCGTGTTAGTTTTGGTTTATTAAGACGAATCTTACGATATCCTAATTACATAAATCCGTTCAGCGTTTTGGAAGATTTAGTTAGTAGCGATTTAGAAGTTATGAACAATAAAGAATATTATATACATACATACATAAAGGATACGCGCGAAAAACATAAGTTCTTGCAGTCGACTAAAAATTCAAGTAATATGTTGTGTAGTATATTTTATTCTGGAAAACATTTTTCCATACATTATGTTTCCATTAATTTATGTAAAAGCAAAATATTCATTATAAGATGAGTGACAACCCTCACCAGGTAACAGTAACTAGCGGCGGCAAACACAATTTTCACACCAATAACTTTTCATCTGACATGTTTGTTACGGTTGAAGTATCGATTGCAATCGAGTTTTATATTTGAGAAATAATTAAAAAGTAAATCAATATTAATGACAAACGTTTCATATATTCATAATATTTTATCAGCACATGGTTATTATAGTTATAAGCCGTGATAGCCCAGTGGATATGACCTCTGCCTCCGATTCCGGAGGGTGTGGGTTCGAATCCGGTCCGGGGCATGCACCTCCAACTTTTCAGTTGTGTGCATTTTAAGAAATTAAATATCACGTGTCTCAATCGGTGAAGGAAAACATCGTGAGGAAACCTGCATACCAGAGAATTATCTTCATTCTCTGCGTGTGTGAAGTCTGCCAATCCGCATTGGGCCAGCGTGGTGGACTATTGGCCTAACCCCTCTCATTCTGAGAGGAGACTCGAGCTCAGCAGTGAGCCGAATATGGGTTGATGACGACGACATGGTTATTATCAACTCCGGACTTGATATAACGCAAAGCATTAAAATTACAATGTTGGTCTTACTGACAGCTTACAGGTTATTGAATACTTGGGTAGTAGTTATGCAGTAGTTGGAGATGGCTACTTTCTGAAAATACGTGTTCCGAGCTTTTAACAAGCTCTGTCTCGAGTTAACTTAGCGAATTTGTTTTCCTTTGAAAACGGTCTGAGAAATTTTGTTCCCAACAATGTTTACCAGATAACTGACCGAACTGTTACGTATCGCTGTTTGTATAAGTAAATACAATATTGCTTAACACTTCTTTACTCGGACGTGTTATAGGTTAAATGTGTTACATGTGTAGTGTTGGTATTTAATTGATAAACCTTTACTAGACGCAACCCAACCCAACGATATTTTATAGATATGTTACGTGCCTACAAAAATGGGTTTATAACAGACGTCTTCCAACTATAAACCACCTCACTGCTAAATTTCAAGTTTGTAGCATGATAAATGAAAGACTTTTATACAAACTTGTGAAAGCCTCTAAACCTCTTTAATCCGGCACTATCAAAAATCAATTATTAGCAGATACCTACTAAGTATAGACTACCTCCCTGGCAAATCTCATCTTTGTACGTCAAGCGGTTTTCGATTTATTTTATTATTTATATAGGACATTTATATATTAAGAAGACTAGCCGACGACCAAACATTATTTTCCCCGTTTTGGCCACATTTTTGATCAGTGCTTTGCTCCTATTGGTCATGGCGTGATGTTATGTAGCTTATAGCCCTCCTCGTTATACGGGCTTTACAACACAAAAATAATTTTACAATTCTAACCATTAGTTCGTTAGTAGATAAGGCAGAAGTTCGAAATTGCCTAGGTATAACGGGCGGGCAAATGTTTGTTTGATGACGTCACGGCGTTAAACGCGAGCTGTGTGCCTAGTGGGAGTTTTCAATATTTTCATACTGTTACTATCAGTTTCTTAGGCCTCGTGCGAATGAGGCCTAAGAAACTTACATAAAAATTGAAATCCTGCGATCTGCAAACTAGGGTAGCATGGAAGACTACCACCTAAAACTAATAGGCAAACACGTGCTCATTAATTAAGCAAATACTGCTTAGTATTTTACAGGATGAGATCTGTAACAAGAATATTACTTCTAACAAATCTACTCCTAAATTTCCAATTACCTGTATAGACTACTTTTCGTAAGTCTGGGACAGATACAGGCAGTAATATAAAAAGATTACGCCAGAACGTGCCAAGTCTTTGCAATAATCAAAACGAATGACGTGCGTGAGTCTACCTGGATAACGCCGTCTTGATTACACTGCTGGACAAAAAATATGTACATCCCGGAATAATTCAGTTTTTGTGACAATTCTTGGCCGGGAAAGTACTATTTAAAGTACAGATTCTGTTCTAATAGCCCTTGTACTAAAATCACAGTATTTTCAAATGGCAAGTCGGACATTATTAAGAAAGTAGTGAGCCGCTA
Organism: Bicyclus anynana; assembly: GCF_947172395.1. Classification (NCBI taxonomy): domain Eukaryota; kingdom Metazoa; phylum Arthropoda; class Insecta; order Lepidoptera; family Nymphalidae; genus Bicyclus; species Bicyclus anynana. Next base: position 16,965,976 of record NC_069093.1, read on the forward strand.
TCTCGACTTCGGTGCGTCCGATTACAAAATATGCCCTTTGAAAATTTCTAACAATATTATAACTTAGTATATCTATACTAATATTATAAAGAGGAAAACTTTGTTTGTATGTTTGTTTGTTTGTTTGATTGTAATAAATAGGCTCAAAAACTACTGGACCGATTTTAAAAAATCTTTCACCATTCGAAAGCTACATTATCCACAAGTAACATAGGCTAAATTTTATTTTGGAAAAAAATAGGGTTCCGTAAAATATTTGGGTTTTTCTGACATAAGGTGTAACAAATCAACCAGAAAATAGGGTAGGGGTAGGTAGGAGTAGGGTAGGGGTAGGATAGGGGTAGTTGAAAGTTTACATCGAGTTTCACGCGGACGAAGTCGCGGGCGTCGGCTAGTTTACTATGCTTCAATAGATCCACGTTATTTTATACGAGTATATAGCCGTGCCGATCTACGAGCCGTTATAGCCCATTGGGTATGACCTCTGCCTCCGATTCCGGAAGGTGTTTATTCGAAACCGGTCCCCGGGCATGCACCTCCAACTTTTCAGTTGTGTGCATTTTAAGAAATTAAATATCACGTGTCTCAAACGGTGAAAAAAAAATATAGTGAGGAAACCTGCATATCAGAGAATTTTCTTAATTCTCTGCGTGTGTGAAGTCTGTCAATCCGCATTGGGTCAGCATGGTGGACTATTAGTCTAACCCCTCTCATTCAACCCCTGAGAGGAGACACGAGCTCAGCAGTGAGCCGAATTTGGGTTGATAATGATGAATTTATATTTTTTATGAATAAAATAACGATTTTTTCAAGCGAGATAGAACACGTTACGAATGTAACGAGCTACGTGAAAACTTTCTGTGTATATTTTTGTTGCACGCAGTGTATCAGGTAGGCGGCCATTTCTATGTTTCCTTCAGCGTTGATTATGAGCCACGCCGATGTTTATTGCATCGTTCCGGATATATTATGTGGTACAATTATCCTTTTCTGTAATGCATTTATTTCCTTACTTTGCCTCATTTTAAGACAGGTAACCTAACTCTGTCGAAAGTTATATTTTAGAAGGATTTAATGAAAAGTATATTTAAGATACTGGACGTTTGTCAGTTCAAGTAAGAATTTAGAGTTAGAACCTGCTACCTAAGTAACAATGGTCTCCACTTTAAACCTTCGCAGTAGGAATCGAGAGAATAGCATTTTTTACGATCTCGAAAAAGTGATAAAATTTACGCCATATAATACTAGATGGACCTTTGAAAATGAAGATAACGAATGTAACTTTTATAACCTTGGGTCCACAAACCCGCATTATAACACCATGGTGAATCTGCTACATATCTCCTCTAGGGGTATATCTCCTCTAGGGGGACCCTGTAGGCTGTTTAAATCGGCTGTTATTAATATCATAGATATATAAATATAGATTTGACAAAGTTCAATTTAAAAATCTATTCTAGCAGGATTTAAATAGACGTATTTTTTTCTCTGGACGCGATTATTTCAATTAGTAAATAATTATAGGAATCATTTTCACTGTACCTTGGCTTCATCTTGGGCTGTAGGTATCATCAATTATCATTAGGCGAGATCGTAGTCAGGCCGTAGAAGGTATATTTAAAAATAGCCGGCCAAGCGTGAGTGGATGTAGTAAAATGGGTTCCGTTTATTGACATCTATGTAAAATTGAGCGATTGTATATTATGAGAAAACTTTGAAAAAATAAAATAGTACCTGATCATTTGGCCGTTCCGTTAAAACATGAAAACATAAAAAATGTAAAAATAAATACTGAAACCATATTAAAAATATATATATAACCATATAAAAATAAACTACTTTTATTGAAATTTTGTGCTTTATTCATGTTCTGATTACGTTGTTGGTCGTGAAATTTACTTAAAAAAATATAGGCTACGTTTTTATAAAAACAAAGCTAAGTTTTAGTTTTCTTAATAAATCATATAACCTTACGATTAAAAAAGTTAAAGGAAAAACAAAATAAAAAATTGGAGTTAACAGTTCCCGTCTTCATTATTGTCATGTCACTGATAAGTTAGTGTGTAAGGTAAGGTGCTAGTCATCAAACAATGACGATATTTTTTGTCCCTACGGACCATCTCAATATAACAAAGTCTAATATTATGTTACGTTTGTCCTAGTCTATGTGATATCTGTTCAGATATTGAAAAAAATTAAAATGACAAATTCATTGTCAAAATTTTAAACGAGTGCAGTTAGCGCTCGATTAAAATTTTGTCAATTTTGCATAATGAATCATAAGAATTTTATCCAAATCATTTTTGTATAGACATATTACAGTTACATAGACGCACCGAAAGACAGATAAGGGTTTCCTATTGGTCCAAGTAACCCCAAAAAACGGGCAATATTCGCTCATGTAAAAATATTTCCCGCTATAAGCCACCGCGCGATGACGGCCCGGGATTTGCGGTAATCCCGGGACAATCCCGGCCGTCCCGGAGAATTTGAGCGGGATAAGGCCTCGCACCTTGGGCTGTAATTTATTTTATACGGCCCCCTACGTGCTGAATACCTAATTGCTATCTTAAAGCTGATGTGTGATACTTGTAATATACTCGTATCTACTCGTTTAAGTATCTTCTCAGTAACCACTCTCTCACTAAAATTTATAATAAAGCAAAAATAGTAAAAATTGGTCCTTTTATTAGAAAGAGAGCTTCGCAGCAGACATCCATTTAAATGTTTATTAATATTTGTTTTTTAAATGTTTAGTTAACATTGATGTTTAGTTTATTAGCTAAAGCTGCATATTCTACCATACGTGGTACGGTAACTTATTTATGCAGTGTGGTAGGTAGTACAGTAGTAGCAAGTAGGACAATTGAAGATCTTGATCTTCAATTGTCTAGGTATGAAACATAATTTTCTGATATTTACAACTAAAATAATGAGGAATCACGTCTCAAAACCTTTAGCTTTCTAGAGACTTGATTTTTATCAATGGTTTTCGAAGGCGACTGGAGGTTTGTCATATTAGGCAGAGGAAAATATACTTAATACCAGGACGGTTGAAGGTCTGAAGTCTGGACCCACAGTACAAACTCTTATAATTGGCTACTACTACTTACTGTAAAGGCTGACAACTTTGGCTTTCCTTGAAGTATGTCTGGCTATGCAGGTGAACAATGAGTACCAGGAGAACATAGCTATTAAGGATTATATTCAGTGTAAATTAACTTCAAGTTGATAAGATGGGACCGTTGGTACCACAACAATTTTTAAAGCTTTCCCCCTTATTCCCGCCACGCGCCTCTCACGACAACTTAGTATTCATTTGCCGTAGCGACATCAGCAGCGTCATAAATTCAGATTACTGACGCTATTATGTGAGACGGGACCGACTGACGTATCTCACTCCCGGACTTGATTATTGCACTTTACTACTTTTACACAACAATGGGTTGTTATATTTTTAGTTTGCTTTCCGGACCGGTAGCATATTCCCGACTCTCGACTTAATGACAAATATTACTTTTGAAAGTCAACTATAACCCTTAAATAATTGAATTTGACTTGAGAGTACTCGTACATATATACGTAGTGATATTTATCAATATAATTTTATGAAAATGTACATGACAATTATATTTATGTAAATCATTATAATATCGTTGTACGACGTTGTAAACGACTTATGTTTTCTTATACTCAGCACTTTGGTCGAAATTTATTTCATCATAATTTTTAAATCATCAATTTTTGTTTGTTTGTAATTCAAGTTTTGATTCGGTTTTATTAAGTAGTTGAAAAAGCAAAGGTTGGGATATACGATTATGACTTGCGCAGCATACGTGCTTTGTGTAACGTGATGGGTAGAAGCGACAGTCAATGTACCATCATTTTGTGGTGGAGGAAACACCTCGAAGCAGGTCCCAGGACTTGTGACCTTGGAAGTAGGTTTAAGGGATCATTTAGGATCATAAATACTCACCTTCGCTGCCCCACATATTCTTCATGCCCACACAAAACAATTTATGATCAATAATTACAACACAAAACATTATTGCACAGAACCACTGAATAGACTGGCAGCGTGGCGGTGTCTACGCTGCCTAAAAAACAACTGAGCTCAAGTCATCAAATACTCTCTTATTTATACCAACACTGAATAAAAGTGAATACTACCCGCAATCAAGGAACTTGTAACATTTGTGTTCTGTGGTTGGGACACTTACTGTCAGTGAGATAATTTTCCGAACAGAGAGTTTCGTAACATTTCTGAATCACATGAACGTCGTGGGCTATCTAATCAAGTTAATTAAAGGCCTCCTTTAACTTGGTGCTTAAGCAGCGCAAACAGAATGTACCAGGCAATCATAACTCGGGCAGTGAGTAAAACATCGTGCAGCAGTTGCAGTTCTGTTTGAGATCGAGTGACCTATCCTTTATGTTAGCAGACCACTGCTTATCGCACTAATGCAACTAAAATCCAGTGTAATCTCTCTCTCAACCGTATGCTCTGTCTAACCTCGGCCGCTCGGTCCGTTAGTTACTAACGATTCGGTTAAACTTATCACCTACCAGCTTAATTTATCAGCTGCCAGCGATTTTGACCCCTACGCCATTTGTTTTAGGGAAGAAAGTTTCATGAGAGAATAGAATGCCACGAAATTCTGCCAGCTGGGCCAGGGAACTAACTTTTCTGAAGTCAATGAGCGTATAAAAAGATTAATGTGCATGTGCTAAATGCGTTTGATTCATGATGTCATTGTGGAAACAGCGGAAAATAGTTTAAATAAAGTTTTATATGTACCTTATTAATGCTTATTTGATAGCAACGTCTAAAACAACGGATAAAACATTTTTTCATCCCAACCATTTAGATTTTTAACAACCACCGAATTTGCGTGCGTATTTTTTTTACGCACGCTGCTAAATAAACTTCTACTGCGGTCTTTCATAATATCTTAGTTGGGAACGTACATATTATATAACCAAGTTATTGCAAGGTTAGCAATGCAGGGCGGTTGCATATAGTCAAAACAGAAAACTACTTCACATCATATAACCCGCTCGTTTACCCGAAGAGAAACAATTTCGTCTCTTACAAGGCTTAATTAAACAGTTCAATATATCGCCACGTGCGTGGCCCCAAATGAGTTTCAAAATGGGCGCTTGCGGCCAATTAAAAGTTTTTAACAATTAATCTGCGGCGCGCGCGTCCGTTCGCTCTCTGTTCTCTTACAACTTCTGCGATGCACTTTTCAATAAAACAAAATGTTACCTTCAATTATATTACCTGTCTATTTAAAAAATTCCACGCAAATGCTCACACACGGATCAGTGTTTCAATAGATCATTGCTGATCATTCAGTTATATCCTCCATAGTCCAGGACCCGGGGAGCATTTTTACAATTGATTACTATCTAGTTATGTTTCCGTTAGTAGCTTCATCTTGATGACACGCTCAACTTTTATATTTACGAAAATTATTACAAATTGCGAGGTACATTATCTCGTTCCGACGCTGAGAAATTTTTATTATCTGGCAATCCAGTTAGCTACCAGAATCAAGAATTTTTGTAAATATAAAAGTTGAGCGTGTCATCAAGATGAAGCTATTCACGCAAAATTAACATGATAGTAATCAATTGTAAAAATGCTCTACGATTCCTGGGCTTACATCGATGATTGGAACACCTCTTCTTCTCCCTAGCGTGGTCTCACTATGTGGGGCCCAACTCCTAGAATATCTTGTAAGGAATTAAAATCTAATATTTGATACCTATACCCAGGACTCCGAACAAGAACCTCATGATTCGTAGACACATAAAAAAAAAATTAATATGTTTTAATTTAAGTACGTAGTAACATTGTATGAATGCTTTTATATTGAGCGCCACATCAAGACAATGAATGAAACGATATGAATTTTCACAGAAGATATGCAAGTTTTTAAGTACAATCACACTTTAATTTAGCCTCTAAAAGTTTGCATACACACTTACGCTATTAGCTTTAAATAATTTTTTATCTTTTTTATTAAAAGAAGAAAAAATATTTTTTATTAATAGCTAGTACCTACTACGTATATAAGAATACTTCTACTTACTACGTAACAAATACAAACAAGTAAACATAGATCAGAAGAAAACATACATCTCACTCACAGTAGGTAAGTAATGGGTACTTGAACTTGTACTTGTAAAGAAAAACTTATAATTGTCTGAACTTGTAAAAACATCCTTATAATTGCCTGAACTTGTAAAGACATCCTTATAATTGTCGTCTAAATAATATCGTGGGATTAAACGGCAATCAATTCGGCGCAGCGAATATATGTCACAAAGGGCTGAGATAGGCGCCCCAATCCATTCCGCTTATCTAAAGCGCGCTCCGACGAGAGCCGACTAATGTTGGCGACAACTTTTATCTCGCTCATCTTACAACGCTATGAGGGGAAGTTAGCACTCATTTGGCAAAAAAGTATATAACTGACCATACTGAGAAGATTGCCATTAAAAGTACTTACAATATGTTTAACTAGAGGATGATTTTGTCAGTAAAAATCTCGCGGGAAGTATTCACAACTCTAGAGGAATTACGAGACAAAAATGTAGCCTGTATTCTCAGCTGTTAATCAGCGCCGTGTATTATTCTTCCATGTAGTGCATGGCATATGCTGAACTGTATACCCTTTCTTTTTATGGGTTACAGACGGGCATGCTCATTAGGGTAGGGTACTGTCTATAACTCTTACAGTTGAGTAAATTAGGTTACTTTCTATTATTAATAACCTACTCTATTAGAAGTAAATTGGAAATTTGGTTTTTGGAAGTAAGTAGGTTCCGCATTTCATATGCATTCCGCAAAAAGAGGTTAATTTATAATTACAATAAGATACTTAAATTAAATTTATTCAAGTATATAGTAACATATATATTTATGTATTTATTTTATTTTATTTATTTAGCTATTCAAATAGGTAATAATAATGATTATTATTTTATGGTAACAAATTAATAATGGTTGTTTGCACTATACCTCGCTGCGGTGGAATCGACGAGAATTTAAACTTAATTTAGATTTAGGAGTAGTTTACAAATGTATTTATAAGGGTACAGACTTCATTTTCGAACCTTGACTTTGAATACAGATTTGATTGTTTTATGTTATAGAACCACTTTATGGATGACTAGAGAATTTAGTTAAAATTTGGGCTCGAGAACTACATAAGAGATAGTTAATTAAGAATAGAATCTATACTAATTTTATAATCTCTAATCTCAGGAAATATTGGTCCGATTTGAAATTTCTTTCAGCGTTAAATAGCCCATTTGTCGAGGAAGGCTATATATTATTCCCGGATTCCTACGGGAACGTGAACCACGCGGGTGAAACGACGCAGCGTTAGCTAGTATTATAAGAAAGAAACGAGTACCTATTCTTACTCTGAGGTTACAAACATTACACATTACATTAAATATTGAATAAAGTAAGTCTGCTTATAGAGATTGTTTTCGTACAACTCTGTAGACATATGAATTTGTCAACTGTTTATTTTATCCCACAGTAAACTCGTTTTCCACGAAAAAAGAAGGATTCGGAACTCTTTACTTGTTTTAAAAATCAAAACATCGGCATCCAAATTAACTTTCCACTCTGGGCAGGATCGCAATTTCCTGTTTTCTATTTGAGCGCTGGAAAAAGCGCGGAATGGAAGGAATTCGGCCCGCGTCAAGAATCAACTGGCAGTTTAAGCCCATGGTATTATTGCTGTTGCCCTGGTGCAAGTTACGAGAGATCACTACAATATAAAGAGAATAACCTAAACAAGGCACTGGTAGATATTAATACTGGTAGATATCGATACGATAATTAATTCCTATGCCTCAGTTTGACGAATCGAAGCCGTCGTTCAAAATTATATTCTTACCACGTCGTGGTTACAAACTTGCAATGCATATAAAATTCAGCTATTTAATAAACTTTGTCCATATAGGTTAATTCCCAAAGAATGACAACGCTGGACATGCGGGTTGGTCATTCGCAGTCCTAGACTTCTCGCAGCGGTGTCGCTACGCCCGAGACCGATCTGTGATACTAGTGAAGTCTGCCGAATTGAAATAGTTATATCGCCATTTATCGGTCGCTAGAGACTCGTCGGTCCATCTGCAGGGTGCACCACGAGCAGGTGAGGTTGGCTGAAGACGAAAGTCTTCGAACAGTGCATGTTGCCAGTGACGACCTACAAACGACGGACCTTGGTGGCTAACTATGGGCCTTATTAGAAGGCTTAAAGTCACTCAGCGTTGGAGCAAGCTATACTTTAGTTTCTCTGCGTGATCGACCGAAACTGTCGTGTAGACTTTGCAATATTTTATTGTGAAATTCCTCTTAAATTCAACTTGACCATTAAATTCAATAAAAAGGGTTTTTAGAGTAGGAAAATGAATCTTATTATTCACTGTTATTATAGTCAGTAAGAAATGGTCGAACGGAATTTGATGTATGTTTTTACAATCGTTTCGCTCGAATTCTGAAAGTACCAGGCTATCATAACACACGCAGTAATCTACTGAAATGGCCCAAAGTCTCATTGAACTTGGCGGCAGTAAAAATCTGATGGGGTCTAATGACAGAGATTTTGCCGCGTTTTTTACGACCTCCAAGTGCCGGCGCATCGGAATTTGCGAGAGGCAATAAAATTAGACGTCTCAAGTCACTTTGCTGTATAAAGAGACGAGTTTATACTTACTTTATTTTATTTCGAGTTGAATCGCTTTCTTTCGATGACAGTTCTTTGCTTGATTACGATACCAAATGATTGGAAATTTTATTGAATAGATCTTAAAATATAAATGTATGTCACAGAACATAGAAATCGCAAAAGCTAACGCTGTATAAGATTTGTAAAATGTGTCTAATTAAAAAGCATAACCTAAAGAAGTATTATGAACTAACTAACTTGGATCTATTGAACGTTAATTTCGCATTTCTGCCAACAGGGGGTGTAACTCAGTGGTAGAGTGTCTGCTTCGCATGCTGAAAGTCCTGGGTTCAAATCCCAGCACCTCCAAATCAAATTACATTTTTGTTTTTTTTTTTATTTGGGTTCTAAAATTAAACTATTATGTACATTTTTAATAATTAATAATTACCAGAAACACTATTATTTTTAGTTTAAGTTGCGAAGACTACAAGCTTTTTAGAAATGTATTATTTTGAATTTAAATAAAGTTTTATAGGAAACGAATTCTTAAGCTTTATCATAAGTCTGTAGGTATTAAAAATAAACAATTTTTGTAGGTAAAACAAGCGAAAAGCCGTGGCTAGATGCGGGACAAATATTGTTTCGTACCTGTACAAGAATTTGTTTGTTTGTATAAAAGCTTTAATCTTTGAAACTGCCTGACCTATTTGTTAATCCGATTTTCATCGCAGATCTACCTATAACTAAGTATCTTCTATCTAAGATAAGAACCTTTCTAAATCAATTCATATATACTAGCTGTATGTACACACAGTTTATTTTTTTAGAGCTTACCTTGTCACACTCACAATATACATACAGTATACATGTAGACACATAGATACACAGAAAAATTGGTACACAAATACACTAGGTAGAGTTATTACATTTCTCTTTTAAAAACACCAACAAGTTCATATGAGGTCAGCCCCATAACCCGCCGACAATCACCACGGCGGCCATAGGTATCTGTTGGCGCGATACGGAATTAAATCATCCAACGACACTTCGCACCTGCCCCGAAAACCGATTAAAATGATGGAACGGTGCGCGGATTTTTGACGTCCACATCAAATGCCTGGATGAGACCTTCGTTGATAAATGTTCATGGTTGTGGAGATCCGAAATCAGTTTCTTATCATCAGATATAATATTAAGATTCACATTATTTATGATTGGGTATGAATGAATGAATGGAATTAGTTCATTATTTATACAATCGAATACTATTTTTCGCTTTACTTATTTATTTATTTTTAATACGCATATTATACGTTATACAAAATAGAAATTATAATAAAATAAAAATAAAAATAATTTATTAATCACACAGTAACAAATACGTGTCTTAAACGGTGTAGGGAATTGGGAAACATCGTGAGGAAACCTGCATACCAGAGAATTTTCCTAATTATTTGCGTGTGTGAAGACTGTCAATCCGCATTGGGCTAGCTAGTGGTGGATTATTGGCCTCTCATTCTGAGAGGAGACTCGAGCTCAGCAGTGAGCCGAATATGGGTTGATAACGAAAAAGAAATAAAAGTTGAGTTTCATATAACCTCATGTACGTTTACTACTAATATTACAAGTAGGTAAACTTTGAGAGATTGTGATAGGGTTTATATTTGGACCTACTAAACTCTTAAACCAGTAGAAAGATACGATATTTGTGAGTGTCAAAGGCTATATTTCCATCCCCGTATTTGGATGGGAACGGAGACTTCGAGTTCATTAGCAATCGTATATAGTTACGGTTCTTCGAGACAATGTACCGCTGCTATGCTTTCTACTCGTAGCTTTGTATATTGTAGCCGTGTTTCAATTTGAAGAATACGGATTTCTTCATAAAGTTGAGCATCACAGGGAAGCCCATGGCAAGCTGTTCTAGGAAGTATATTTTCACCGAATGATGTCTATTACAGGCGAAGGTTTCCCATGATCAAGTGATTTAATAAATAAAAGCACACAAAAGGATCATCCAGCGGAACTGTGTCGCTGCTCTTGATTTAATCTTTCATTCTCGCGTATTGCTGGCTGAAATTTTTCAAACGTCACGCCGGGTTTGACAAATGCTCCGGGGACCTCCCCGCAAATTACAATCCGGCCATTTCTCTCGCGCTGCTTTTTAATTGGTGCAGATGTAGGCTTGTGTTTAGGGATTTTTGCTGTATTATCAGAGGATTTTTATTTATTTGCGCGAGATTTATCGTAGTAAACTACTGCTCACGTCGCATGGTATCCTAGTAATATCCTCGTCATATAGATAATAGATATGAGAGTTTGAATTATTCACGAAAACTACGAAAATAAACGGTAGGGCATATTTGGATAGCACAAAAGACATGCATAAAAGCTTTTAGTCTGTCTGACTGTCTGTACGTTAACTTTTTTTTATATAGTATCACTGTTAGTATGAGCTTACATCAGTCGTCGTAAATGTTCACTGTAATAAAAATTTCGCTCCTGAAATAGCTACACAGTTATAGTCGAAATTGTGCCATTTGTCCAATTTAGCTGGTTAAGAACCAAGTAGACGAGTGACATGATGACTGTCTCAAGAGTTCCAAATTTGCCCATATATTATCAACGTATTCGTTCTATTTGATGGTCAGGCACGAATTCTACGATGATCCAATTTATTTTCCGCTTCTTGCGAAAATGAAAATTTCTCGGATAAATCTTCCCCATGGGATGCAAGACGTTATGCGCGAGCGGAGTCGCGAATAACAGCAAGCTTTTAATTTCACTCTAATCTAACGTAAGGTGTTTGGGGATTTCCGTATAATTTTTCAAAGATTTTTCTTCATTCGCTTGAATAGATTTGTGATGGCGTCAGTCATTACGAGGTGGAATATAAAAGGTTAGGCATTTTGTGACTTATTTTGTTGAATAAATGTTATGGTATTAAAGTAATGCTAGCCCACATGCCACAGGTATAAAAATACAACACAGCCATATTGACAACTATAAGGGTGATTATGTAAACTGAGATTCTGCCTACTGAGTTCCTCTTAAATTCGTTAGACTCTTTGTCCCGAGGAAATTGTACCATCCAACTGATTTGCGCTGCCAATTAATATTGTGCAAAGAAAGTTTTTAATGTCTGGAATGATGATGGAAGATGATGGAATGATAAAAGATAGGGGAGGCCATTGCTCACAGATTTACGTGACTATTGACATATTAAGCTTTTTAATAGAACTAATGGAACGCGAGATCTAAAAGAACGTAAGGAGAAGACTAAATGTAAAGACTAGAAGTCGGCGTCGAGGATGTTGTCATCGATGATATTAGTCGATTTAATGTGAGCCCTGACGACATCGTGACTGTGGTTACAGTTCACACACAAGCTTCTGTAAGATATTTTCATAGTGTATGTGCTCAGTTAGAGATGGTTACTTACACTAAGAAAAATCGAAGCATCGAATCTCATTATTATACTAAACCAACTACAGATAAACAGATGCAGAGTATCGTGGTGAAAGTCAACTTAAAATAACGGCCTGAGTCAACATCATTAAATTAACAAGTAATGATGAAAAAGACTTTGATTACAAACTCCTTGGAGCCACTACAATTAGTGTCTGCAAATAATATATTTTATTTGGAGTCGGACGAACTCCTGAGGGTCTCTCTGCGTTACAGCAGCTATAGACGTTCCAACTTCTTGTCCCAATTTAGACCAGTGACGAACTGTGTCGGATTGTTTCTTTCTAAAAAGAAGGGAAACTTGGTTTTGTAGTGGACTATTAAAATATGCCAGCATGATGATAAAGCGTATATAATGTATCTTATAAGTACATATACTGCTAGTATACTGCACTGTACATAAGGTCCACGATTTTAAAGCCCTATAAAGCTGATTTTAAAGACTCTGACTTGTTGTAGCTTGAAGTTGTTTAACGATTTCCGGCCAAAGAAGATCGTTAAACTAATACTATAAAAATCTAAGTTTGTTATAATTTAACTAAATAAGAGTCAAAAAAAAAAAATACCGACCGAATTGAGAACCTCCTCCTTTTTGAAGTCGGTTAAAAATAGATGCAATTAACGATAAATGATGGAATCCAGTTATAGTGAATAAATTAAAATTATTTTTTGATGCTTTACGCTGTACCTATACTAAAAATTTTACGCATGACCCCTAATGGTATATTTTTTAGGAAACCTCTATAAAATAACGCAAGTCTAAGTTTCTTCATTATCAGCCTATTTTATTGTGAAATTACAAAAAGAAATATTTGAGATCGTCTTTCATTTGATATGTAGCTTGCAATTTTTTTTTAAATTTTCCATCTTGCCCCTCAAAAGTGACCTTTATATTCAACAATTTTTATTTTTCTTAATTTTTCTAGTAATCTGTAATGTAGAAAGCTAATTTCTGTATTTTTTCAAATTGTGAATTTCAATAGTTACGAAGATTAGGGGGAGGAAATGGTGAATCTTGTTTATTTTCTTGAATGACCTGAAAACTATTTAGTTTATAATAATAAAAAATATATATATAAGACGATAGTATTATATTAGACAAATGAAACTATGTGTTGCTCTGAAAACAGAATTATTTATTCCTTAGTATTATTACAATGATTAGACTAATACGCAATATTTATGAACACATTAACTCACCTGAAAACAGAAAAACGACATTAAATGTTCCTTATTTGTCTTGGTGTAATTAAATAGTTTCGAAATAAAAAGAAATAACCTGTAACGACCGAAAAACTTTACGCTTTTTTCCCTCTTAAAAGTGACAGATGACATTTGACAAATATAATATAGTGTCATCTGTCAATGTCACTGATCACAGACAGTCGATAGACGCGCCAAATTTAAATAGGGTATACCTACATACATGGTATACCCTTATATCTCCCCCCCTTTAAGGTAAGTACATTCCCGAAGATCCTCTTCTTTTCCAACATTAATGCTTCAATCCTCACTTTCACCTGGTATGGGGACAGGAACAAGCTTTGTAACATGAAACAGGCTTGACTCTGACCTTCTATGACCTGTATTAATCTTGTACATAGATTCTGATAGTTTTTCTTCAATTTTAAATGGACCATACCTCACTTCATCCAACTTTCTTCTATTTAGCTTATGACCATTTTCAACATATACCATATCCCCTATTTTAAAATTATAGTTTGTTCTATTTTTATCAAATATCATTTTATTATATTGATGTGACTTAATTGTTCTTTCTAATGCAATTTTCCTGTCTTTAATCCAGTCACCTGATTGTTTTTCTAGTTTAAGTTCATCTGGTATGAGTGAAACGTCAGTGCCATCCAATAGGTATTTTGGTGCAAAACCCGTTATTGAATGTTCCGTATTATTATATTTATCCAAACAATTATGAGCAATAGTTGTCCATGCTTTAGTATTTTGTTTTTCATTTATCTTGCATCTTATTTTATTTACAAGTGTTTGGTTTAGTCTTTCGTTAAGTCCATTAGAAAACGGTGAATTTACTGCAGTGAATATCAGAGTGATTGATTTTTCATTTAAAAACATTTTAAATTCTTTTGAATTAATTCCAGGATATTGGTCACTAAGCACCATCCTTATTTCACTACAATTAGGTACCTTGTTGACAAGTTTTATAAAGTCATTTGCACTCTGTGTCTTTGAGGTTACTATATAACCATATCAAGTGAAATGGTCGACTAAAAGGTGTAAATATCTTTTCGTTGAACGAGTCCCACCAAATCCTCCAATCGTATCTATCGAGACAATTTCAAATGGTTTTGTGGGAGGGCCTAAGCATGACATTAAACCATATTTAGCTTGTCCTCTTGTCTTATTCTTAATACATATTTCACACTTTTTACATAAAGCAGTAATATTTCTAGTTAAATTCTTTGCCGTATAAAACTTTCCTATTTTATTTTGCATTTGTTTTATACCTATATGACACATATTGTCATGTATTAATTTCATAAACTTTATACTGAATTCTTCTGACAGTAGTATTTTTTCTTGGTTTTTTATTCGTTTATAATAATATATATTATTTTTATATGTTAACTTGTTCTTATATTTTTGAATATTCTCATTTTTCTCCTGATCTGTTAATATATCACTCAAAGATATTAAGTTTATTATTTTTAATTGTTCATGTATATCTTTATTCGCTTCTAATACAGGGTTTCTGCTCAAACAATCTGCCTCTAAGTTTTCTTTTCCTGGTGCATATTTTATTTCAAAGTCATATTGTGATAAATAATAGGATAATTCTCCTAGCTCTTCATCTGTTCTTGATTTTATATTTAAGTTTTCCAATGGTTTGTGGTCGGAATACACTCTGAAATGTTTGCCTATCAACCAGTACTGCCAGTATCTTATTGCTTCTTTAATAGCTAAGCATTCTAAGTATATAGCTTTCTTTTTCTTTTGGGATTCATTTAATTTTTTCGAGAAATATGCTACAGGTTTTTCTTTACCGTTTAACTGGATCTGCTTCAAGACAGCTCCAATGCCTTGTAATGATGCATCCGTGTATATGTTTATTGGCAAGTCTTGATCGAAAATTTCCAAAATTGGTTGTGAGCATAGTAGTTGTTTTATCTTCTCAAAGGATTCTTGACATTCTATTGACCAAATGAACTTTTGATTTTTCCTTAGTAGATTATGTAGAGGCTCTAAAATTATTGAACCATTAGGTATGTACTCATGGTAGAAATTTATTTTCCCTAGAAGTTGTCTAATATTTTTCTGATTCTTTGGTGTTGGGAAATCCCTAATTGAAACAAGATTGTCTCTTACTGGTCTTACTGTGTTATCTTGTATTATATGTCCAAGATACTTTACTGAATTTGTTGCAAATCGACATTTTGTAAACTTAAGCCGAAAACCTTCCTTTTGTATTGCTTCTAAAAGCTGTGATAAGTGATTTATGTGGTCTTCATATGATTTTGAAAATAACAAAATATCGTCAATGAAATTTACTGCAAAATCTGTTAATTTGTGTTTTCTAAGTATGTTGCTCAATATTCTTTGGAATATGGCTGGAGAAGTTTTCAAACCGAACGGTAAGCATGTCCATTGGTAATGACCTTCATTAGTAACAAATGCAACTTTCTTTCTATCCTCAATTCGCAAGGGAATAGACCAAAATGCTGAGTTTATATCCAAAGTTGAGAAGTACTTACAATTTCTGGTTTTTGTTACTAAGTCCTCAATCAAAGGAAATGGTTGAGCTTGCGGTATCACCACAGTTTTTTTGTTGTCTTCTTTTTTGAAAGCTAAGGTTACTGGTGCTGCAAATGGACTGTATGATTCTTCTATAAGATTTCTTTCAAGCAATTGTCTTACTTGATTTTCTATCTCTAACCTGTCTTGTATTGAACATCTGTACGGTCTTTTACTAAAGTATTTGTCCACAAGTAGATCAATGCGTGCTTCATAATCTTTTACTGTGCCAATATCATACTTATCCTTTGCAAAGCATGATTTATATTTATCAATCAGTTTATTTATTTCTGATTTTTGTTGACTATTTAAATGACTCAAATCCATTGTAAATTCTTGTTCTTTGATATGTTCATTGAAATTCACAGTATTGAATACCTTTTTATATCCATTTTCATTACTATTGTTTACTAAGCATGGTTCGTCAATTGTAGAATTGTCTTTAGATTTCTGTTTGATTTCCAAATTTTCATTCTGGATTAAATTAAACTCTTTTATAATATCAAGTCCAATAAGAAAATCATATTTGAAGTCTTTTCCATCTACAATATAAACCTCAATTTTTTTCTCTTTATTGAATATTTTAATCTTGATTGTTGTTGAACCTTTTGTCTTTTTAACACCATTAATTGTTATTAGGTTTGTATTATTGTATTTTCTTTTTTTCTTCGTTATTCTCAATAATTCAGAATTTATTAATGAAACATTAGAGCCGGAATCATATATGCCCAATATGTCTAGTTTATCCTCTAATGTTAGTTTCACTTTAATTAATGGTGTTAATAATCGTTTTTTGGCTCATTATCATTTAATTCAACATCTAATATGTTGTTATTTACATTCTTACTATAGTGTCTCCTGTTCTCGTGGTTATCAGTTTGTTGTTTAAACCAGCATTTTTCTTCTAAGTGGAAACGGGTACCTTTATTAAGCTTTTCACATAATTTACAAGGCTTAATTTTATCACTCTTTACTTTATTTTCTAAAATATTTCTCTTGAATTTATTGTAATTGTTTTTATTGACTGTTTGTTCATGTTTACCAATTTCATTGAAAAGATTTGCAGTGGATGTTATTGATTCCCTGTTCATTTTGAACATTATATAATCCGGTAGACCCATAACAATAAGATTAATCAATGTCTGTGTGTCAATTTCTTTATTTATTTCTAGTAATAATCTTTCTTTTTTTGTGGCATAATCCAGTAACGAACCTCCTTGAAACTTAAATGTAAATGCATATTTAATTTGTGACCAACCCGGGTTACCATATGTTTCACAGAAATTAGTTTTCCATGTATCCCATCCTGCGTTTATTGAAAATTTTATTAACATACTAGTATACCAATCCAGACACCTACATTCAAGTAAATGCTTTAAAGTCTCGATTTTTTCTGCATCCTTTATTATATCAAAACGTAAACATTCACTCTCAAATTCACCGATCCATTGGTTAACATTTGATGTTTTTCCTGAAAACTTCTCGAGTAAAAATCTTTCTGCTAATTTTCCTAAATTTTTATTTTCATTACCTATCTCTGTATTATTATCTGAAAGCTTCGATTCTTGTGTAATTTCGTTTAAATACTGATCCCCAAATTGTACATTATCACCATCATCCAGGTAAATTGTTCTCAAGTCTTGGGTTAAGGGGATCCATATTTTCCTTGACTGATGTCTCTTTTTTAGAGAATTCTTGATTTTGGTGAAAATATCCGTTGTAGTTATAGCAGCGTGCTTGCTCGCAGGCTTCAAATCGTCGGGAATGTCAAATACATGTCCATCAGGTGTTTCGATTGAAGTTATGCAAATTATATTAGATTTGCTATCCGATGCTGCTAATACTGCAAACGTGAATCGTAACTTTTCCATTTTTCGTCTTCAATAATGTCGTTTTATATTATATTATATTTAATGTTCCTTATTTGTCTTGGTGTAATTAAATAGTTTCGAAATAAAAAGAAATAACCTCTAACGACCGAAAAACTTTACGCTTTTTTCCCTCTTAAAAGTGACAGATGACATTTGACAAATATAATATAGTGTCATCTGTCAATGTCACTGATCACAGACAGTCGATAGACGCGCCAAATTTAAATAGGGTATACCTACATACATGGTATACCCTTATATATATTTTAAATCCTCTTAACTTGTGTTTTAAACGTATTGAATTTTAAACAATACTTTCACTAATTATTTTTTCAGAAGAACTGAACAATCTAGCTGTTGAAGGCGCTATGTGTCATGAATGCCCATCATATTGATTTTGTTTTACCCGAACAACAATATCAATCCATTCGACACCTCATCCATTAAAAGCTTAATAGTTTAGCCATACGTAAATGCAAATACAATACAACACTCCGGTAAAAATAGTTCGTGTTGATTTGGGTCAACTTCACAGTCAACAAGTTGCCGAGTCTGTAGTGGGCCCGTCTTGTTTGTTTATCATTACGCCAATCTTTTAATTGATAAGAGGTCGAGTCATTGTGTTCGCGTCATCAGCAATAATTGGCAGCGGCGCTGAGAGCTCACGTAAAAGGAAATTGTGAATGTTGACATTTTGTTTGTTTCATGCAACTGGCGGGTATTTTTAAATCTTTTCCCCGAAATAATGTTGAACGTGAAGATGTTTTTTTTTGTATAAATATCTATAGTTACTATATAGACTAGCGTTTGGATGTTCCTGTCCAATTAATAGGAATTCCCGTGATAAGGGTGGGTACTACTACAGTCCAGCAGGTAATTCGGGCTATATTGTAGGATCATGCAGTTGACGCTTCAATTACGTAATTTATAGAAATAGGTGATATTAGTTCATAATCATATCGATATTTTACGAGTAAAATAATGATATCACAGAATAGCAAACAGTTAAACGAAAGAATATACAAAAAAAATAATCTACTAAAAACCGAATAATAACATCATATGTGCTACCTTATCAGTTTGCTTAGTGCGATCAGTTTGAAGGCGGTACTAAGGTAGTGATGTGTTAATAAAAGCCGTTTCTGAAAGAACTGTCTGAAAATCCTATATCTTTATGATTTAAACGGCTTGACTAAAACATCACTATCGATTTTTCCAGGATTCCATCATCAGATCCTGACATGATCCAGGAAAGCATACCCTCTCAAACGAAAAAATAATTTTGTCCGTCTTCGAGTAATCGGTGAACATACATAAAAAAAAATCCGACGAATTGATAACCTCCTAATTTTTTTTAAATTGGGTTAAAAATAATGTGTAAAGGATTACACAAATGATTAAAAGAACTTGAGAGAGCTTGATTTAACTATATTTAGTTTTAAATAACTCATAATAATGAAATAAGTGTTATAGATCTATATAAATGCGAATAAATTTTTAAATTTTTACTTTAAAAATTTTTGCTTTGCCTTAAAAACTCCTAGTCAAACTATCATTAATAATTAATAATTATTTCTAATTAATGGACCACGGGTAAGATACTTATCGTTATTAACAAATAGAAAGTAAGTAGAGGCAGCCACTAAGTAATGAAAAGTTTGTAAAAGCTCTCCGCAACTTGTAAGCATACACAGCGTATCGCGAGAACAAATATTTATAGTGGTGAACTGTTTTAAATTAAGCTAACATGGAAATGGGCATCGTTATTTATCTTCCCGCAGTTTTTTATTTTGAAACGTTTTCATATTTCCCCCTTTAATTAATTGCAGAATCGACTACGAATATGTAGAGAGCTATATGTTTTTATAAAATTGAAATAACAATAAATCATGTCTCGTCGGTCGACAACAAAACATCACGATGTCCTGTAGAGCCTGCGATAAACAAAAATACCCCATGACGGTTGAAAATATGTCGAACTATGTGCCCTTACCGTACGGTTGCCAATTATGGAGTTAGTGTCGTGGTTGATTCATTCAGTCGCAAAACCCTTAGTTTTGAAGGCCTCCGTGGCGCAGTGGTATGCGCGGTGGATTTACAAAACGGAGGTCCTGGGTTCGATCCCCGGCTGGGCAGATTGAGATTTTCTTAATTTGTCCAGGTCTGGCTGGTGGGAGGCTTCGGCCGTGGCTAGTTACCACCCTACCGGCAAAGACGTACCGCCAAGCTATTTAGCATTCCAGTACGATGCCGTGTAGAAACCGAAAGGGGTGTGGATTTTCATCCTCCTCCTAACAAGTTAGCCCGCTTCCATCTTAGACTGCATCATCACTTACCATCAGGTGAGATTGTAGTCAAGGGCTAACATGTAAAGAATAAAAAAAAAAAAAACCATTTGCTTGAGGCTGGTAAAGCTCTTTTAAAAGAAATCTTTAACAGTATATTTCAAAGGTTTTAATATTGCCAATAATGCCAAGGAAAATATTAAATAAACTGTGCATATTTATATATTATATCAGGATTATATTATCAGGATCAGGATATATTGATCAGGATCTTACAACCAGCTACCTTCCAAAGTCCAAACTCTAGAATTGGTTACTGTAACCTGTGGTAAGTAGACTGACAAACTTTCAACTTCCGTGGCGCAGTGGTATGCACGGTGGATTTACAAGACGGAGGTTTTCTTAATTGGTTAGTTACCACTGTACCGGCAAAGATTTACCGCCAAGCGTTATAGCGTTCCGGTACGATGTCGTGTAGAAACGGAAATGGGTGTGGATTTTAATCCTACTACAAACAAGTTAGCTCGCTTCCATCTTAGATTGCATCATCACTTAACATTACCTGATGTCATCAGGTGAGATTGTAGTCAAGGGCTAACTTGTATAGAACAAAAAAAAACATAAAATAAGTTGCATAGTTATAATAGGCTCTCAGCACACTAAGTTGAAGTCATGTCAAGCCATGAATAAAGAAAAAGTAAACTGACCCAAACTGAGAATCAAATACAAAAACTCCAATTTATAAAGCACGACCACGAGAGACAGAAACATTAAACTTATTTGAAAACTTTTATGATTCGACTATAAAATCCTGATGTTTCATAAAACACTTGACCTCTGGTGTAATGTAGCCGGCGAGAATTAGGTTAGTGAAGTAACAACAGTGAGTTAGGATCTGGAAATAGAAAATACTTTGTCAGATTTCGTGACGGTATTGTGTATTGAGCACCAGGCTGCAGCACAGGGGATAAGAGAAAGCGATTTTTTTTGTTCTAATTTTGACACATTAATAAAGCTTATATGTAATGACCAAATAAAAATCACAGACCTGCAGGCTTCCATTTAAAGAGGATTTGGTGCAAAGGTCAAATATATTTTATTGTGGGTCTCAAGGTTTGATTTTGTAACTCTAATAATCAGACGATGAATACGTATTTAGTAATTTTCTATTTTCTTAGATGTCTTATGGTAAGCTTGAGCCGTGGCTGTACCACCGACCATGACATATTGCCAAGTGATTACCGGAACGTTAAATCGCACAGAAAAGAATCAAGGCTATGTGGTATTTAAACCTATTGATGTAAAAGTGAAACCATCTTCTACTTATTCCTAAATTGGACTCGTTTAATACGTCAGTAGATTTAATTTTAATGACGTTAATTACATGTCACCTACGTCGTCATTATCAGGTACTTTTCTCAAATTGAAGTTCTGGCGGTCAGTTGAAGAAAACTATTCTGATCTCGTGAATCCTTTCTTTTCTAACACATTTTACAAGGGAATTAGAAGCTAAGTTACCGCAGAATAACTCAGACAGACACATGAAACTTATACCACCATTCTTTGTTACGAAAGTCATGACTGTCCCGCTGTCGGCCATGACCGAGGACAGTGTCGTGGCGGGATAAACAGTCCCGTCACGTGCTCTCACGGCGGCAGTGTCACGCGGTGTCAACGATACTGATTTCAGTTTGCGACATTGGCGGAGTTGCCGTGATATAAAGGATTTCCCCGGTAATGTTTATATAACCGCCATAACAACTGTGTGTGACGGGAATTTTGAGATTCCGCGCGGAATCGCCCCGTGCCAAGTGGAAGGTAATTTTTTCTCCGGATGAGTTTATTACGTTTACTGTTCATGTTTGCCTCGTTTTTCCTGGCAAAAAACAGAAATCAAATATGAAAGTGGTAAGCCTATGTGGTTTTCAGGGTAGAGTGTACAAATAGTAGCTTCTTCAAAATTTATGTATCAAAAATAGCTGTAAATTAAATCAATTTGAAATAATCGAATTTTGAATTTGAACGACGAGGTCCTGGGTCGGGCTATGAAATATTGAGTTTTATACTATAGACATGTTACGTGCCTGCAAAATCACCACAGTGATACGCATTTAGCTACTCCACTGAGCGCACATATGTACAATTTAGTGTTTAATTCCATTACATATTTATGTTGTTTATACACTTCCTGAACAGTTTTTTAATCAAATAGTACCTAAATATGTTACTCGCATAGTAAACAATGAAAGTTATTTAAAGAAATAATACCTCTAATAAAATATTCAATGAAAATAAGACAATTAGCCGCTTTTGTTCGCCTCAGTTTCGACGCGCAAGTGACATAACTCTATTATAAAATCTTTGATAGGCCTACAATCCCGGTCATTATCATTAACATCTCATACTTACAAAGTCAAACAATAATAATCTGAGTCAGCCCACAGCCCCTTCTCAAAGGAGGGCGGCCTGACTGTAAAGGGCTGGTAAAACATATTTAACTAGCGTTGCCAGCGAATGAGTTAACTGAGATTAAATTTGCTGTATCAGTGGCAACGCTAACGACTTACCTGCCTTTGAGGGTTTTGTTTAAACTAAGGGGTTAAAACATTGAAGCAGAAAACTGATTTCACAATATGCAAGTGTCTGTAAGAAAGTAATGTCTATGTAGCTTTGTATTGAAAAATAATGCATCCAAATTGGTTTGTTATAACAGCTCTCTTTGACGATGAGTGTTAATAATTAAAAAGACATTTGAAATTTTAATTTTACCCATTTTTAATTTATATTTAACACGCAAAATATCATTGAATTACTTCAAAAGTCACACGTCGAGTTAGTTAACAAAGCAAACTAAGTAGTAGTTAGTTTTACAACTACGAGTAACAGTCGAAGGTTAACCAACCAACAACTAAAATTGAGTGTCATAACTCAATTATTTACACGACGTAGAGAAATGTGTTCATAGTTAAGATATGCGCAGTGTAATATTTTATAGATCTTACATGTTGGTCACATTCACTAGCTGTTGGACAAAAGAACGAACTGATGGGCTTCTGGGCAAAGGCTCTGTGTTGCCTTAGTTGTATACATCATCATCATCATCATCATCATCATCATCATCATCATCATTCATCATCATCATTTTGGCAACTTGCTAGTTAACAGTAAGGGATCTCTGGAACATTTTGTACATCTGATTACCGACAAGCAAATTTTTTGTAAGTAGCTTTATCACAATAAGGCTATCAACTTTATTTACAAAAATTATTGATTCTGGTAACTAACTGAGTTTAGAGAAAATGAAAATTTCAGAGCGCTGGAACGAGATAATGTACAATTTTTAGGACATTGTGGATGTTAGTTGTGTAACTATTAATTAATAAACAGTAAAAAAACATCTAGTTAGTAACAACTTTTGTTACTTTACCCTCCTCCAAATTGTATCAATAACGAGGTTATTAAAAGTTGTTACTAACCAGCTATTAACCACGAGCTCATACCTTATAAGAAGTATAATCACTGCTGAGATTCTAAAGCTCTGTATGACTCTTAATCTGTGTCAAACGGTGACTCTGATGTTCTGTGGCGCACTCGGATACTCGCTCTATTGGCTTATTAATGAGCTCTTAGATTACGGCTAATGTATTGTTGCTGCGTGACGTCATAGTCAATATCTAACCACCTTAACGGAAACCAGATATGTTAATATTATGGTACGTTAAGGGGCTTATACATATATACAAACACTGAAATAATTTTTCAAAGACCGGTAGTTCCAAACAAACAAGCAAACAAACTCTTCATCTTTATAAGAAGTATATAAGTATAGATTATGGCTTTGGGAGGCTACAGGTAAGAAAGATCTAGACCTTTAATAGTCGAAGTATGTCTATGTCCATAGGTAGGCTGCCAGCGTAGCTTCTACCATGTTAGTAGCCCATGCTCCTACCATGGCAGGAGCATGGGCTGACAAACTTTCAGCTTTTATAAATTGACGAAGGTCTAGACTTTCCTGCCTCTAAGACCATAAGCAATTGACAGGGTCGAAACCTGTCATAACCTGTCTCATAGTCCCGACTCTATCTGAAGTAACTCGATACTTTCATATCAGATTCAGTTACTATTTTAGGGTTGAATGTTATTTCGAACATCCGGTAATTTCAGTTACGGCTACGCTCGTTTGCTAGAACACTGTAAACTATTATTTAGTTGTACATATTGAAGGTAACATAATACTTTAGCAAGCCTGTACATGTGGAGTACTTAAATAAATACCAAACTTTCACCTTCTTGGAAATTGGGTAATCCCTATCTTTGACCTACTTGATAAGGTCTTATACGATTAAATTGCTGTACAATATTATACATAATAGTATGTACTCACTTTCTTATCGGTTCAATAGTTAGTTAATGTGGCTTGAGTTCACAAAGTCCTGGGTTCCAGACCTTGGCTATGAAACAATAAGCTTATTTTCAAGAGCTACTTAGTAATCGTTCGAGTCCTCAGTAATTTTTAGCTCGGAGTTGTAAAGTTTGTGTTGTTGCTGTGCCTCGGAGAGCACGTCAAGCCATCGGTCCGATCATTATCAATAACATCTGATAATGATCGTTTGTCGTTACGTCACCACGCTGTGGTGTGGTGGCACCAGCGTGGGTTTAAGCTCCAAACCCCCTCTCCTATAAGAAGGAGCTGGCTCTGAATGGGCGGTTATAAAATACTAATTATGATAAGACAAATTAAACTATTTTTAGTATTACTCTCCTCGCCTACTTTCAGAAACCCATAAAGAATTACAAGACAAAAAATGTGGACGGCTCGAACATCACGAGCATACTAAAGCCGATCGTACGACGAGCGCCTTATATCGCAAGTCGTTCCGGCCAACCGATCGCTACCCTTCTTTAACTTCCCACTCTTTACGGAATCAAGTTGCGCCACCTGACGTCATATGCGTTTCAGACTACTATTTCCTACACTGCTTATGGGTAACTTTACAATACAAAAATGACACATTTTTGCAAAAGCTCCGTCATACGTGACAGTTCCAGGCAAATACAGACGCAAAAATAAACGGCAAGATGGCGGCCCAATGTGTGTTCATTACGTAATGTTTGCTCATACAATACCTTCATCTGATATCGCGGGGACGGGGTGATTGGAACACATGCTCCTGGTTTAAAACGACTTCAAATATACGAAAACTTTGAATGTTCCGTGCATATCATTACCAGCCTATTTTAAGATTACATTTTGGCTTAGGCTTAATTTAGCTTTATTATATGTGTGATACGTGTAAATGTCTTCTTTCGTTATATTCCTGTAGTCCTAGTCAATAGAACACCGTTAGATCTTAGTCGATACGATACCTCACAGTCATGACGTAACCTCGTCTCCTTGCTCCATGGTCCATGCGGATTTGTTCCTCGAAATAATCTCGATGAATTTCTAGTCCGCTGATTTTAGTAAAAAAAACTTTTTTCAGTTAGTAAAAAAAACTTAGATCTGAAATAACAGCCAATACTTGTCGTTAAATAAAAAAAAAGAAACTGCTACGATTTCCTGCAAAAGGAGCAAATAATCATATTCAATCAATTCAATCAAAATATCATATTTATTATAGCAATGTATTTCTTAGGCGGCTCTATTGAATAAATCAACACGGTTAAATGAGACACATGTGTGGGCATGATGTGTTTTGATAGACTGGGAAATCATATCGGCAGATGGTTATTGGTTTTGGTTGAGATTTTCCTCCTTCGTAACGCTAGAGGCTGATAACTATCTTTTACTGCAGACATTTTTTGAGTTATATTTTATATATTTTTTTAATTCTTTATAAGTTAGACCTTGACTATAAAATCTCACCTGATGGTATGTGATGATCTATTCTGTCCGCTTCAATCTAAGATGGAATGGCAGAACCGGTCTGTGGTGATTTTTTAAGCCATTTAGTATTTTCCACGGGTGAAACCGGTGAAAACATACATACATCTTACTTTTGGTTATGACATAAATGTTAGTAGAAGCACGTGTGGACCCGTGTGTGGATATGCCTTGTCCTGGAACAAATGTATTTTACACTAGCAAAAACTCACGGTTTTACTCACGTAGTTCCCACCGCCGCGTGAATACGGGAAAAAAATATAGCATAATATGTTACTCCCAGATAACATAGCTATCTATTAGTGGAAGAATTTTTCAAATCGGTCTAATAGTTTGAGTTTATTCATTACATACAAAATACAAATCTCTCCTCTCTATAATATTAGTTTAAATAAATGTTAAAATGAAATGTAAAAACGGAATACTCATTGAAGTAGGTAACACGTCCAAGTTAAAGCAAAATATCCTACAGCGTCCTCATGAATGTATTCATGCATTCGGCCGGCAATTGTTGGTTTATGGTTTAAAATATACATTCGTATCCGTCGGGCCAGTGTAAACGGTAGCGAGCGGCGATGTGTGCGCTGTGGACAGTGCGCGTAAATCAACAGTAATCGTTCCACTGTTTGCCTACTCTGTGTCCACTAAAACGGCAATTGCTTTCACTGCAAAAATATTAAAACTAATATAATAATAACTGTGCCCTCGGTTTCGCCCGTAGATTTCATTCGCTTAAGAATAGCATCGGGATTAAAGCCTAGCGCAGACTATAAGGACTTTATTCTCAACATACTACATGGTCTAAAATCTGGCATTAGATAAAAATTTTAATAAAAAAAATTTAACCGACTTCCAAGTCAAAAAATAACTTTAACTAAAAAGCAAAAAATAACATCCTACCTATGTGCTACCTTCTGATCAGTTTGAAGGCGGTGCCAAGCCAGTAATGTTTTAATTAAACACGTTTTAACTACAAAATTTCTGTGGTTCTTTCAGAAACAGCTTTAATTAAAACACGACACTGGCTTGGCACCGCCTTCAAACTGATCAGAAGGTAGCACATAAGTAGGATGTTATTTTTTGCTTTTTAGTTAAAGTTATTTTTTGACTTGGAAGTCGGTTGAATTTTTTTTATTAAAATTTTTATTTTTTTATTTTTAGTGTTAGCATACCTACTGCGTGTGTACAGTCACAACCTATCTAAGTGGAAAGTTCTTATCAATACAAAATTATCAAGTCCAAACACAAGGTAGCTACTGTGAGCCGTCGAGGAGTTCTCTTCACTGTCCCTCGTCTTCATCATCAGACCCTTAATACAGTCACAATCCATCTAGGTGGAAAGTTCTCATCAACACAAAATTATCAAGTCCAAACACAAGGTAGCTACTGTGAACCGTCGAGGAGTTCTCTTCACTGTCCCTCGTCTTCATCATCAGACTCTTAATACAGTCACAACCCATATAGGTAGAAAGTACTCATCAATTCAAATTAATCAAGCCCAAACAAAAGGTGACTGCTGTAAATCGTTGACGAGTTCCATCGTCTGTGTTTCGGCTCCATCATCAGACCAACTCCAAACCTTCATAAAGTTGTAGTGGTTTAAAATACCTTATGGAAACACTTACAAACGCACTAGCCGTCTTTACAACTTTCGAAAGTTCCCCTCAATTTCTCCAGGATGCCATCATCAGATCCTAACATAAAAAAAATGGGACCACCCTGGAAGTAAACCCTTCAAAACAAAAAAGAATTTTCAAAATCGGTCCATAATTGACGGAATTATCGCTGGACATACATAAAAAAAAAACATACATACAGCCGAACGTAGAACCTCCTCCTTTTTAGAAGTCGGTTAAAAATACCCACATCTGTTATTCATTTATGTTATGAAATCAATGATAGGTAATGTTCACAGTGACACATTGCAAATAGGTAGCCTAGTCAAATTGCGGTGAAACACGTCATTTTTCATACAAAATCTAGGAAATCATGAACTAGATCAAAGACAACCATACAGTTAAGCATAAAATAAGCTTTCATTTGCCATAATTATTAGAAGACTAAAGCTAATGTACAGGTAATATTGTTATTTGTGTACAATTTTTTTTTGATTATCGGGAACACATACCTATTTTTTCTGACCATTAATTTATTTGACCGTCTTGTTTGTATGACCATTCGAATCAACTTTATGAAAATTTTAATAAAAAAAATTCAACTGACTTCCAACTCAAAAATTAACCTAAACTAAAAAGCAAAAAATAACATCTTACCTATGTGCTACCTTCTGATCAGTTTGAAGGCGGTGCCAAGCCAGTGATGTTTTAATTTAAGCCGTTTAAATTACAAAATTTCTGTGGTTCTTTCAGAAACGGCTTTAATTAAAATATGACACTGGCTTGGCACCGCCTTCAAACTGATCAGAAGGTAGCACATAGGTAAGATGTTATTTTTTGCTTTTTAGTTTAGGTTAATTTTTGAGTTGGAAGTCGGTTGAATTTTTTTTATTAAATTTTTTATTTTTTAATTTTTAGTGTTAGCACACCTACAGAGTGTGAACAAAAATTAATAAGCAATTAGTTGAAACGTTATTTTTTTATAATAAGTATCTAAGTCCTACAATCCCAATTTTAAAAATACTACCTTAACTCATATACAAAATTTTACTCCCCCTTTATCCACACGTAATATGAATATTCAGAAAAACATGAAAGGTGACTGTCCTCCGTTTTCATCACCAGACCCCCTATGCAGTCACAATCCACATGGTTGGAAAGTTCTCATCAATATAAAATTTATCAAGTCCAAATACAAGGTAGCTACTGTGAACCGTCGAGGAGTTCCCTTAACTATCCTTCATCTTCGTCACCAGACCCCTAATACAGTCACAACCTATCCAGGTGTAAAGTTCTCATCAATACAAAATTATCAAGTCAAAACACAAGGTAGCTACTGTGAACCGTCGAGGAGTTCCCTTAACTATCCTTCGTCTTCATCACCAGACCCCTAATACAGTCACAACCCACCTAGGTGGAAAGTTCTCATCAATACAAATTTATCAAGTCCAAACACAAGGTAGCTACTGTGAACCGTCGAGGAGTTCTCTTAACTGTCCTTCGTCTTCATCATCAGACCCTTAATACAATCACAACTCATTTAGGTGGAAAGTTCTCATCAATACAAATAAATCAAGCCCAAACAAAAGGTACCTGCTGTAAATCGTTGACGAGTTCCATCGTCTGTGTTTTGGCTCCATCATCAGACCAACTCCAGACCTTCATAAAATTGTAGTGGTTTAAAATACCTTATGGAAACACTAACAAACGCACTAGCCGTCCCTACAATTTTCAAAAGATCCCCTCGATTTCTCCAGGATGCCATCATCAGATCCTGACATGAAAAAAATGGGACCACCCTGGAATCAAACCCTTCAAAACAAAAAAAATATTTTCAAAATCGGTCCACAAATGACGGAATTATCGCTGGACATACATAAAAAAAAAAAAAAAAAACATACATACAGTCGAACGTAGAACCTCCTCCTTTTTGGAAGTCGGTTAATAAGAGAAAATAATACAAATTAGCCGAATTTACAACAAAAATTGCGGGCAACAAGCATAGTTCAAAAGTTTTATAAATATTTTCTTGAGATGTACTAGGAATACACGAACTTCCTAATGTCGAATATCCGACGCTACGTGCTCCGTCCTACGTGGTATGTGATGTCCAAACGTGATACACATAGGATATTGCATATATTGCATAATATAGCGATATTATATTTAGATACCTGTCTGGGCCATTGGTTACACCAAAACATTCAAATCGCTTATAAATAGATTCCCGTTGCTAGCGTAGTAGTAACAGAGAGTTTGACAAGTGTATCCTACTTTGATAATCATTTATTTGATAATACGTATTTCATTTAAAAAACTATTTTTAAAAGTTTAAAGTTTACTATCAATAGTCCGTTAAATTGAAATTTTTGGACATCAGCATTACAGCAAGCAAAACAAAAAAACCGATGAAATAAACCTAATTATACTTAAATTGCAAAATTGTATCTTAGAACTTTGCAAAGAGATTACTAGTTGTATAGATTGTCATATTTTCATAGTGTTACAGGTTAATCTGAACTATTTTTTCAGAAAACTTGCTTACTGGTAACTAACAAAGGGGCTCTTGACTTGCGCTCGGCATCAAATAAATTTCCAAAGTGTGGTAAGAGAGCGATAGATCTTGTTACAATAGCGAATGGCAATTCAAAATTGCCGTCGCATTGGAATGGCTCTGTTTCCGATACCGTTCCGCTACTCATGTTACCCTGGTACTCGAGCCGGCTTCGTTATATGGGAACAGTTAAGTTTTTTTTTTGTATTATTCCGTAGATTAAATAAACCCCAGACAGTAGTAGTGGCATAGATTGCGTTATAATGGGCTGTTGTCATATAGTTATCATATAGTCAGCTGATATTTTATCGACTTGACATTCATTATTTAAAATACTTATGTTTACAAGATTTATTAAGTATACTTAATAAACCTTGTAAACTTAAGTCTTTTAAATTTAAAAACCATTTTTTGGTTTGGTAGAAAGCCTTTAGTTCATAATTTTTATTTTACTATTTATGAATGTTTTAAATTCAATTTTAGTTATTTTAATTAAATTTTAATGATTTTTATTTAATTTTAATTCTTTTGGCAAGGTTAAAGAGATCTTTGTAATAATAATTTCGACTTGCCTGTTCGTTAAATAAAAGGCCATTTTACATTCAGTATATAAAGGCTTTTGCGGACTGCTAAACGTAGAAAGTACTTAGCTACTTACGCTCTCTCAAACATTTCTTTTAGCGTCGAGCAGGATATTTATCTAAAGCTGTTTGTTGTGCTGAGTGCTTAGTGCAGATTAAGATGCATCTTTAGTTTCTAGCTGAAAATATTTATTTATTTAGACTACTGAAGAATTTCAATTTGTACGAAAGTGCATTTTTAAATACCTCTTAATGTTTGTTTTGCAAAAAATAAAATTATTTATGTTCTTTTCAATGGAAAATGGTTAGACTTTGGATATAGTAGAAACAAATGTTTGACAGGCTCGTTGGTGTGTGAAACCAAAGGAGCATTACAATGCAAAAAAAAAGTAACAGATCATGCTTACATCTCGACTTAACCCATCGGCTAGTGGACAGTTACGCTAGCACCAATTGCAAGAAAGCTATCGACGACAAACAGAGATATTGCTCACTTATAGAAGCCGACGCCCCGCGATTTCACCAGCGTATTTTCCGTTCCCGTATATGAGGATAAAATATAGCGATATATACTCACAAATAGCGTGGCTTTCCAGTGGTAAAAGAATTTTAAAATCGGTTCAATAGAACCAAAGATTACTCCCAATAATACCACAAACTTTACGTTATAATATTAGTATACACTAGCTGACGCGTGGTTCCCGTTTTTGTAGGAATACGGGGATAATATTTAGCCTATAGCATACCTCGATAAATGTGCTATCTAACACTGAAAGAATTTTTCTAATCGGATCAGTAGTTCCTTAGACAAGCAAACAAACAAACTCTTCAGCTGTATAATATTAGTATAGATTTATCATCTACCTGTAAGTGGTTGTAAAGCAACGGTTCATACATTTTCCTCTGTATCACTCTGAGTTTAATTTATTCATTGTTAGCAAAAAAACACACGTCACGCAACGTTGGCTTATCTTACAACCTTACAGATCAAAACTAAATAAATTTTGTATGTTACACAAAGCTAACTTACGAAATGAACATATCATTGCAACAGTGAAACGGTTCATCTAGAAACACCGCAAACGTTACGCAAGGAGCGATAAAATCTTTCATTAAGTTTATTAAAAGTTCCAGCGACGGGCCGCGATGTGTCACCTAGACCGCCAATAAACTTTGAAAGTCTTAAACTTAATTTAAAACGAACTTTAAACCTTAGTTTAATATGAGACGCCATTTATAGCCAACGTCGTGTTAAATTGGATCGCCGTACTTTAATTGAAATCTTCACTTGAATGAAACTTAATTTCGCTAATTTTATTTATCGTCGATACTTAGGTATGTGCCGCCCTAGTTTGGAGGGATCAGGAAGAGTTTAAAACATTACCCTTTAATGGCCCTCTACAGGGCTCCTCATCTCCTCTTTCTTTTATAGAATACTAGCGGACGCCCGCGACTTCGTTCGCGTGGAATTTTGTTTTTCACAAATCCCTTGGGAACCATGGATTTTTCCGGGATAAAAAGTAGTCTATGTGTTAATCCAGACTATAATATATCTTAATACCAATTTCATCTAATTTGGTTCAGTAGTTGAGGCGTGAAAGAGTACCAAACATTTATATCATCAAAATCATCAGTTTTCGCAAATCTCGAGAAATC
Organism: Bicyclus anynana; assembly: GCF_947172395.1. NCBI lineage: Eukaryota > Metazoa > Arthropoda > Insecta > Lepidoptera > Nymphalidae > Bicyclus > Bicyclus anynana. Next base: position 16,998,358 of record NC_069093.1, read on the forward strand.
ATGGATTTTTTTCGGGATAAAAAGTAGTCTATGTGTTAATCCAGAGTAAAATCTATTTCCATTCCCAGCTAAATCGCTTCAGTAGTAGCGGCGTTATAAAGTAACAAACATTCAAACAATACATCCAAACATCCATACAAACTTTCGCGTTTATAATATTAGTAGGATAGGATAGGGCTATTGGAATGCTTAAGCCCACTTCACTCTTGTAATGCGATTGGCGGGCTTTTTCTGACCGAGTGAACCCAATAAATGTTTTGTGTCTATAATGATTATAATCAGGGTTAATGGCTTAGAGTGTTCTCCAAGGTGGTAGGTAGGTACACCAGGTGTATTGACGTCATCATGCGAGTCGCAGGATGCAGGCGGCTCAGGATCATTATATTTGGTATTTTTCATTAGGCGTGTGTGTCCCTACACAAGGCGTATGCCCTGCCTGGATCCGTCCATCTGCTGATATGATGATGATTATTTAATAATATACCCAAAAATATATACAGTTGGGTAATCGGGTTTTTCTTCAGTTTAATTGGATTCAACATGAATGTCATTGTTTCATTGATCACAAAGCGACGTATTAAAAAAAAAGTATTTTTTTTCATTTATAGAGCAAGTCATTTAAGTCAGGCAACTCATGGTCGTGATGTTTGGAAGTCTCTACAAAAGGCTATAAAATGATGATAGAGCTAAGTTACAAACGTGACTTTGTGACATAGGACTTAAGTTAACAAAAATATAATTTATCGTAAATAGTATATCTATTTTTATGAAACATAATCCACGCCAATTATTATAATAATAAAAACTTTAATGATTACAAGAATATAAATTCGTTTGGAAAAGTATTGTGCTACAATTTTATTAAAATAAAGCTAGAACATAGGCGCAATTGTTGTTGAAAATGTGCAAAATAGCCGGGCATTCCGAAACTCACGGTTCCACGCTCAAAACGATTGCTTTGGGGGTATTTCTAAAAAACGTTTAGATACGCGGCGGCCAACACACTGCGCGATGTTTTTTGCTTTTGCATTTACTTTGATATGTAAAATCGATAAATAATAGCGGCTACGTTTCCGATATGCATAAATAAAAACTAAAATATATATTATACTTGAATTTTCAGTAAAAGATACTCGTAGCGTTCAACTTGCCTTTATTTATTTTAGTAACCTATTAACATTATTTGAATGGCGTCCTTTATAGGAGAGGGGACAAGCACCTTAGATATTTTTGTTTTTCTATATGAGTTTTTCTATATGAGCACCCCACTGAAGTTTACAATCCAAGGTCACTCCCAGGAAAACTGTGGAACTCTCCATTTCCAGTGTTTCACCATCGATCATTATAGACTTATCTAATTTTTTAACATTTGGCAATGAAAACTCAATACATTTAGTTTTCTTGGCATTCAAAAGTAGATTATTTGCAGTGAACCAATGCGACACATGCGATATGGCACGGTTTACGTCGTCAGAGTTATCTTTATTTCTGTCGGACTTAAAAATTAAGGATGTGTCATCAGCAAACAGTACAATCTCACATATGCCGCTGACATGGTATGGTAAATCGTTTATGTACACTAAAAATAGAAAAGGACCCAGAATTGAACCCTGTGGGACGCCCATTATGGTAGTGGAACCGTGCGACTTTATATCATTTATGCATACCTTCTGCGTTCTATCACTGAGATAAGAGGCAATGAGATCGAGTGCAACACTTTTGATGCCATAGTGGCTTAACTTGAGTAGAAGGGTGTTATGGTCAACACAATCGAACGCCTTGGACAGATCACAGAACACACCAATAGCATTCTTAGAACCTTCCCATGCTTCATAAATATGTTTTAAAAGTTTAGCCCCTGCATCAGTTGTATTGCGACCTTTTGTAAAACCATACTGTTCAGGATGAAACAAGTTATTTAAATTAAAATGACATAAAAGTTGATTTAATATGATTTTTTCAAAGACCTTGCTAAGTGTTGGCAATATTGTAATCGGTCTATAATTATTAAGATCTGATTTGTCTCCTGATTTAAAAAGTGGTATCAATTTGCCATGCTTCACACGTATCATGATTCTGATTACACGTATCATGACTGTGGACGGGTAACGGGTAACGATACGCATTCAGGATACGCGCTCTCGATACGCAGCTCTTGTACGATACGCGCTTACTACCCGTCCATGTGAAATCAGTTTTTACCAGATCGTCAATGGAGCTGACATAGAACTTGGTCGATTTCTCGATCATGACAAAGATAAGATGAGTCAGGTAATCTCAAAAATTACTCATCAGATTTCAATGATTTCAGTGTTTGTTTTGACTCATAGGTAGCGCTGTTATTGAGATCCAAATATTTTTTATTTCAGCGAAATTATCAATTTATTTTTTATTAAAAAATACATACAACCCCACTATATCAACAGTTTCTAATGTTATGTGGCTTTAATTAGTTACCACAATTTATTTATTCAACGGCAAGATAAGATGGGAGCGAACTACTTGGAACAGTTGCATATTTATTCTAATCGTACCTATAGATACTTCTGACGGTTTCTACTCTACGCGACATCGTACCGGAACGTCATATCGCTTGCAGTACGTCTTTGCCGGTAGGGTGGTAACTAGCCACGGCCGACGACTGCCACAACCAGATTTGAGCCAATTTAGAAAATACAAAAATTTTAAACTTAGTCGAGCAGGGAATACTAATCAGGTCCTATACGTTGAGAACTACAGTAATATCGTCAAAATATTTATATATTTGATATCGTCGTGTAATCGGTCTGTGTGTCGGCAAGCGTGCAATTCCAACATTTCTTCATTATACACACAATGGTAAAGAGTAGAGATAAAAGTAGCAGTTTATCGAGCATTGTCGGGCGCTCGCTTTGTTGTTATCGCGAGTGTTGCATTGTTGTTGTTGAGAACCACTTTGCTGAGTGAGGAGCGGGGAGGGGGAGGGGTTTGCGTAAGGAGTTTTATACATTTTAACTGGAAATGTTTCCTAGAACACTTACTCTGCACCTCCCAGGTATCTACGATTTCCCTTTGAATTACATTTCCTAATGGGAATATAGTACTCGTATAATGGGAGGCAATTAAATTCAAAACAAATTTGATTATTTTAAATAAGCTACTTGTATTTTTGAAAGGACAAATAAGTTAGTGTACATGAAAACAGTTTCTATCAAAACGAGAAGGGAAGAAACTCGACACCAAATTATGAGATGAACCAAATACAATCATTTATCATGACCAGCCTCCCTATTTATAGGAGAGGAGATATGGAGTTACGATCCACCATGTTGTCCTATGCGGATTGGTGGACTAAGAATGGTAATTTGTTGACGACCACTAAAAGATGTTAATGATAATGACTGGGAACAAGTTCCCGACTCTGAGCTGAGAATTATAACTGAAAAATTCGTAGAAACAAAAACACAGTATCATATAGCCCAACCCAGGATTCAAACCCAGAACCTCGTCATTTGAAACCACATAAGCTAACAACAGGACCAACGAAGCACTCAAACCCATACATCTGATTAAATATATATAGTTCTACTGAAATACGCAAACTTTTAGTTTAACTGAATCATTGTCACGAAAAACATTTTAGAAACTGAAGGTTTATTTCAAATATATCAGAAAAATGGAGATCTATTTTTTCGCCTGAGCAAGCTATCTGCGGGACTCAAAAAACATATAAAGGAAAGCTGCCATTTTGTAATTGTCCTCGAGCGGCGGCGGGAACAATGTTCAGAGCGGTGCCGCTGCTGTCGCTCGAGGTATGCTCCACACTGCACTCTTGCTGAACTTAATTATTTTGAGGATTTTATTTTTTACGTTAACCCTTAACTACAATCTCACCTAATGATAAATGATGATGCAATCTAAGATGGAAGCGGGCTAACTTATTAGGAGGAGGATGTAAATCCACACCCCTTACGATTTCTACACGACATCGTACCTGAACTCTCATCACATGGCGGTACGTCTTTGCCGGTAGGGTGGCAACAATATACGTTCGAAGTCTCCGACCAGCCAGCCATGGACTCATTAAGAAATCCGGCCCGGATCCCGGCCCAGCCGGGGATCGAATCCAGGACCTCCATCTTATAAATCCACCACTGCATGACGGAGGCCGTCAGGTGATGTTTATTCAAAAGTTAATGGTTTTAAACAGAGAATAAAATATGGATTAAGTTCCATAAATGTAGGTACTTCAAGTATAGATAAAAAAAAAAAGTAGTCACTATGAAATAGCGAAACTGTTAAAAATTAAAAAAAATATATTATTTGCAGAATTTGCCCACAATGGTACGGACATAGTATACTCGTAGAGTATATGCGTTTGGTGTAACAGGATGTTTGTTTTCATGTCAGATCAAGCAGAGCCGTAACGTATGTTTTAAGGGTTTTTTGACTCATTGAAAAAATATTTCGCTAAAACCCCCGTAATCCGTATGATGAATAAAAACAATCGATTAATGCTGCGAATAATAATCATTCATTATGAAGCAAAAAACCAATATCGGCGCAAGACAAATAAAACTTCAATATACCGCTCACTGAATATTCAGGATTCCGCTCGTCAACGGTCAACTGAGTGAATTCTTTATGAGTTCTTTCATAAGGAATTCAGGGGACGCCGCAAACTTGTTTTTGTCTTGTAAATGTATTTGACTTGTCGGATACTGATATATCAAAGGATATTCTGACAAATACCTCTGTGTACATCAAAACCTTTTTATTATTTATGAAAAAAAGTACCTTGTAATATTGCCAAATTAATAGTTACATTTAAACTATTCACTTTCTAGGAATACAACACTTTTTAACATTTACTCGCACTCGTATATGGAAAATCTATAGAATAATTATATCTTTGTGACAATACTAATGCACACACTAGTACTTAGCCCCAAAGTAAGCATATATCCTGTGTTATGTTTACTAAAAGAGCTGATTTTATTTATTCAAAATATCTTCAATGTACAGAATGTACAGAATTCGACCAGTTTTATGTAATTTAAGCCTGGTCGAATTCTGTACATTCTGTACATTGAAGATATTTTGAATAAATAAAATCAGCTCTTTTAGTAAACATAACACAGGATATATGCTTACTTTGGGGCTAAGTACTAGTGTGTGCATTAGTATTGTCACAAAGATATAATTATTCTATAGATTTTCCATATACGAGTGCGAGTAAATGTTAAAAAGTGTTGTATTCCTAGAAAGTGAATAGTTTAAATGTAACTATTAATTTGGCAATATTACAAGGTACTTTTTTTCATAAATAATAAAAAGGTTTTGATGTACACAGAGGTATTTGTCAGAATATCCTTTGATATATCAGTATCCGACAAGTCAAATACATTTACAAGACAAAAACAAGTTTGCGGCGTCCCCTGAATTCCTTATGAAAGAACTCATAAAGAATTCACTCAGTTGACCGTTGACGAGCGGAATCCTGAATATTCAGTGAGCGGTATATTGAAGTTTTATTTGTCTTGCGCCGATATTGGTTTTTTGCTTCATAATGAATGATTATTATTCGCAGCATTAATCGATTGTTTTTATTCATCATACGGATTACGGGGGTTTTAGCGAAATATTTTTTCAATGAGTCAAAAAACCCTTAAAACATACGTTACGGCTCTGCTTGATCTGACATGAAAACAAACATCCTGTTACACCAAACGCATATACTCTACGAGTATACTATGTCCGTACCATTGTGGGCAAATTCTGCAAATAATATATTTTTTTTAATTTTTAACAGTTTCGCTATTTCATAGTGACTACTTTTTTTTTTTATCTATACTTGAAGTACCTACATTTATGGAACTTAATCCATATTTTATTCTCTGTTTAAAACCATTAACTTTTGAATAAACATCACCTGACGGCCTCCGTCATGCAGTGGTGGATTTATAAGATGGAGGTCCTGGATTCGATCCCCGGCTGGGCCGGGATCCGGGCCGGATTTCTTAATGAGTCCATGGCTGGCTGGTCGGAGACTTCGAACGTATATTGTTGCCACCCTACCGGCAAAGACGTACCGCCATGTGATGAGAGTTCAGGTACGATGTCGTGTAGAAATCGTAAGGGGTGTGGATTTACATCCTCCTCCTAATAAGTTAGCCCGCTTCCATCTTAGATTGCATCATCATTTATCATTAGGTGAGATTGTAGTTAAGGGTTAACGTAAAAAATAAAATCCTCAAAATAATTAAGTTCAGCAAGAGTGCAGTGTGGAGCATACCTCGAGCGACAGCAGCGGCACCGCTCTGAACATTGTTCCCGCCGCCGCTCGAGGACAATTACAAAATGGCAGCTTTCCTTTATATGTTTTTTGAGTCCCGCAGATAGCTTGCTCAGGCGAAAAAATAGATCTCCATTTTTCTGATATATTTGAAATAAACCTTCAGTTTCTAAAATGTTTTTCGTGACAATGATTCAGTTAAACTAAAAGTTTGCGTATTTCAGTAGAACTATATATATTTAATCAGATGTATGGGTTTGAGTGCTTCGTTGGTCCTGTTGTTAGCTTATGTGGTTTCAAATGACGAGGTTCTGGGTTTGAATCCTGGGTTGGGCTATATGATACTGTGTTTTTGTTTCTACGAATTTTTCAGTTATAATTCTCAGCTCAGAGTCGGGAACTTGTTCCCAGTCATTATCATTAACATCTTTTAGTGGTCGTCAACAAATTACCATTCTTAGTCCACCAATCCGCATAGGACAACATGGTGGATCGTAACTCCATATCTCCTCTCCTATAAATAGGGAGGCTGGTCATGATAAATGATTGTATTTGGTTCATCTCATAATTTGGTGTCGAGTTTCTTCCCTTCTCGTTTTGATAGAAACTGTTTTCATGTACACTAACTTATTTGTCCTTTCAAAAATACAAGTAGCTTATTTAAAATAATCAAATTTGTTTTGAATTTAATTGCCTCCCATTATACGAGTACTATATTCCCATTAGGAAATGTAATTCAAAGGGAAATCGTAGATACCTGGGAGGTGCAGAGTAAGTGTTCTAGGAAACATTTCCAGTTAAAATGTATAAAACTCCTTACGCAAACCCCTCCCCCTCCCCGCTCCTCACTCAGCAAAGTGGTTCTCAACAACAACAATGCAACACTCGCGATAACAACAAAGCGAGCGCCCGACAATGCTCGATAAACTGCTACTTTTATCTCTACTCTTTACCATTGTGTGTATAATGAAGAAATGTTGGAATTGCACGCTTGCCGACACACAGACCGATTACACGACGATATCAAATATATAAATATTTTGACGATATTACTGTAGTTCTCAACGTATAGGACCTGATTAGTATTCCCTGCTCGACTAAGTTTAAAATTTTTGTATTTTCTAAATTGGCTCAAATCTGGTTGTGGCAGTCGTCGGCCGTGGCTAGTTACCACCCTACCGGCAAAGACGTACTGCAAGCGATATGACGTTCCGGTACGATGTCGCGTAGAGTAGAAACCGTCAGAAGTATCTATAGGTACGATTAGAATAAATATGCAACTGTTCCAAGTAGTTCGCTCCCATCTTATCTTGCCGTTGAATAAATAAATTGTGGTAACTAATTAAAGCCACATAACATTAGAAACTGTTGATATAGTGGGGTTGTATGTATTTTTTAATAAAAAATAAATTGATAATTTCGCTGAAATAAAAAATATTTGGATCTCAATAACAGCGCTACCTATGAGTCAAAACAAACACTGAAATCATTGAAATCTGATGAGTAATTTTTGAGATTACCTGACTCATCTTATCTTTGTCATGATCGAGAAATCGACCAAGTTCTATGTCAGCTCCATTGACGATCTGGTAAAAACTGATTTCACATGGACGGGTAGTAAGCGCGTATCGTACAAGAGCTGCGTATCGAGAGCGCGTATCCTGAATGCGTATCGTTACCCGTTACCCGTCCACAGTCATGATACGTGTAATCAGAATCATGATACGTGTGAAGCATGGCAAATTGATACCACTTTTTAAATCAGGAGACAAATCAGATCTTAATAATTATAGACCGATTACAATATTGCCAACACTTAGCAAGGTCTTTGAAAAAATCATATTAAATCAACTTTTATGTCATTTTAATTTAAATAACTTGTTTCATCCTGAACAGTATGGTTTTACAAAAGGTCGCAATACAACTGATGCAGGGGCTAAACTTTTAAAACATATTTATGAAGCATGGGAAGGTTCTAAGAATGCTATTGGTGTGTTCTGTGATCTGTCCAAGGCGTTCGATTGTGTTGACCATAACACCCTTCTACTCAAGTTAAGCCACTATGGCATCAAAAGTGTTGCACTCGATCTCATTGCCTCTTATCTCAGTGATAGAACGCAGAAGGTATGCATAAATGATATAAAGTCGCACGGTTCCACTACCATAATGGGCGTCCCACAGGGTTCAATTCTGGGTCCTTTTCTATTTTTAGTGTACATAAACGATTTACCATACCATGTCAGCGGCATATGTGAGATTGTACTGTTTGCTGATGACACATCCTTAATTTTTAAGTCCGACAGAAATAAAGATAACTCTGACGACGTAAACCGTGCCATATCGCATGTGTCGCATTGGTTCACTGCAAATAATCTACTTTTGAATGCCAAGAAAACTAAATGTATTGAGTTTTCATTGCCAAATGTTAAAAAATTAGATAAGTCTATAATGATCGATGGTGAAACACTGGAAATGGAGAGTTCCACAGTTTTCCTGGGAGTGACCTTGGATTGTAAACTTCAGTGGGGTGCTCATATAGAAAAACTGTCTGGTAAACTTAGCTCAGCGGCATTTGCCGTGAGAAAAATAAGACAGTTTACTGATGTTGATACAGCTAGGCTTGTTTATTTTGCGTACTTTCACAGCGTAATGTCTTACGGTATTTTATTGTGGGGCAAGGCTGCCGATATACAATCTATATTTGTTCTTCAAAAAAGAGCAATTCGAGCAATATATCAATTAAAATCACGCGAGTCCCTCCGTCAAAAGTTTAAAGAAATAGGTATACTAACAGTAGCCTGTCAATATATATATAACAGTATAGTATATGTAAGACAAAATATTAATTTGTACAAACGAAAAGGAGATTTAAACCCACGTCTTACTAGACACGGGCATAAGTTAGTTATTTCTGCATATCGTCTCCAAAGAGTAAAAAAATCTTTTGTAGGTTTGGGTGTACTCTTCTATAATAAGATCCCCAAGACTGTGATGGACCTGCCAATGCATAGCTTTAAGCAATGTGTTAAAAAACATCTACTTAGTCGAGGGTACTACAACATTGATGAGTTCCTTAATGATAAAGATGCTTGGAGGTCGTTGGATCAGCTTCCACCTTCACACAGAAAGTAAAACTATAAAAAATGTAAACAGTAATTGTTATTAATTGTAAATTATAATACTGTATGAATTTTTCAAAAGAGCAACTGTTGAGTTTCTTGCCGGTATCTTCTCAGCAGAACCTGCCTTCCGAACCGGTGGTAGAATCTTTACAAATAGTCAACTGACGTGTCAAAAGTGCTTGTAAACTGAGCCTACTTGAAATAAATGATTTTTGATTTTGAATCAGATCGAGCGAATGACGCAATTTGTGGACCCGGCTTTAGATATCTTCAGTGTTTACTCGTTCACGAACTAGCAGTCGTGACGTCATTACCAAAGTATCAAATCTTGCTAGTCTATCGGTTAGCATGTGTAGTTCAAGATTACATGATTCTGGGTTCGAGTCCAGACTTTAACTTTACATTTTTTACGAGAAATAGCTGCTGAATTGGGAAATTTAAAGTGTAAATTCTCCATGCCTCTAAAAACACAACCCACCACCTCGACCAACCCGACTTCGCAGTCATACGGGCCGAATCAGTTGGAGGGCGGGACCGGTACTTGCTCTTATTGAGTCTCTATAAGTTCTTTATTCTTCGTCCTTGTCCCATAATGTGCTTTCTCCTTCTGGGGTAGCTACTCAACAAAACAGAAGATTCCCGTCGTCCCCCATAGACCTGTCACTGACACCAATGCGCTCCGAGTCACGTCGCCGCTTTTGCCTCCGGGGCGTGAACTCCCGCAGCCGCTGGAAGTTTGCCTCCGACGAGACGAGGTCTGTGTACACCGGCTCCGTCTCCGCGCGTTCAATCTCGTCCAGCATCTCGAGCTCAGAAAGCACATTCAGCTTTTGGTTCCGGTCATTACCATTGACCTATTCTGATACTGATTGCGATCGCGATGCTGGTCATTGGAGCAGCATTCAAAACTCCTATTTAAAAATAGAATAATGATGACTCTAAAATATCGTTAAAACGATATCGATTCACATAAGCGTTGGGTGAGGTACCATCTACAGTTACTCGTACAAGCAGGTGCTGTAAGCCGCTATGTTAGAATACTATCACGAGAAGCTAGTCATTGTTTGTAAGTACTCCTCCTCCTGCGATATGTACGAAGCAGGCGGCACAATCCGTGCGAGCTGCGAGCAGGTAGCTGTCTGTATTCACAAGTTAATCAGTTATCAAAGCAATGTCTCACATTGGCATGCTAATACGTATAGAATATTCATGCTCCCCACGACGCTACCTCATTTACATCGCTCATAATCGCAATCAACACGTACTAGCCTCAAAACTTGGGCTACCATTGTTCCCCCCCCCACTCTACCTTTGTATTGCTCCTGATTAGCTGCATGTGGGAATGTTTAACGAACGAGATCTATGATATATTCTTCAGAAACTGTCGTCACATCACATCACATCGAGATTAAAGTGTAGGTTTAAAACTGCAATTCGCGCAGAACGTTATAATTATGCTATAAGTAAGATAAAGTTAGGAGAGATGATATGAAGCTTAGGCCTATTATGGTGCAAAAATCCGATTTGACGGGATTAGAGTAATAATGATAATTAATGACACTATCGAATGTCCGTGCCTTCGCGAGGACGCTAAGGCGTCAGTCCTGGTCTTTATCAGTTAATCCTTATTTTAATAAATACTAATAAAATACTATTGAGGTCATCATCATCATCATCATTAACAGCCGATGGACGTCCACTGCTGGGCATAGGCCTCTTGCATGACTTCCAAGCACCACGGAATCGAGCCGCCAATATCCAGCGGCTACCTGCAACCCTGGACATCCCTGGAAGTCGATAAATTTAAACAAAGTGCCTACTACTGCGGTACTTGATTTATCGACTTCCAACAATGATATTAAATACTGTTAGATGTGTTACTAGCGCATGAAAAATTAAGTGTTCAAAAGAGGAAATTTATAGTCAACTCAATTAGTTGTGGTCAACAACGAATGTTATTTAAACAAATAATACCTGAATATCGTCTACAATGCCGAGTTGTGTGTTTAAGAAGTGTAAAACTATATATTCAGAAATATATAATGGAATTAAAGTCAAAATTGTGCATGTAGCCTATTATTCGGATCACTTTTTGCGGATCTATAGTATAAAATTATCATTGACTTCCAAAAAATCAATCCCCAGTGTATACTGCCTTTACCATACCTCCATCTCATTTGCATTGTCCATAATTGCAATCAACACGTGCGAGTCGTAAAACTCAGAGCAAATGTTGGCTGTCTTGCCCCCCCCCCCCCCTCCCCCCACCCCCCAGCGCTTTAATTGCCTCGTTCCTGCATCAACTTGTGTTTTTAGTAAACATTGCGATTATTTTCGTTTGTTGTGCTTTAATTAACATTGCGTTTTTTTACATTTGTATTGCGGCGTATCCTCACCATGCGATTCGGTCTGATTAAGATTTTCGTATATTTTACGAATAGGAATTGTATTTCAAGATGCAATCATGATTTTGTGATCGTAAACATTCCCGGTCTCTTTCACTTTATTATAGAAATGTAGCCTATGACACTTACAAATAATGTGGCTTTCTAGTTGTAATACAATTTTTAAAATCGGTCCAGTAGATCCAGAGATTACCTCATAAAAGATCGTTGGATTACCACTACAAAATTACAAATTTTAGGTACCTCTTTATAATATTAGTATACTCGTAGAAATGGCAATGAATATTTATAACTGTTCTAAGTTTAATACTAATATTTTCTACAATTTATTTATTTAGTACTGGCTATTTACTCGCTGTAACTAATATAATATTATCTATTTAATAGCTGACCTGGCACACTGACATAGAGTATACTACACAGAGCAGGTGAATTACAGAAGCGTGCTAAAAATATATCAATTTTCATGTATCTTTTAATTAGTCCTAATGTGTTTGAAGTTTAAACACTCCTGTGTTAAAGGAAATATAATATGAATAAAAAAAACATACGCCTTGCTGTGTGTGAGTTTGACCGAGATTCTCACTTTTATATAATTATCATAAGATAAAGATAAGTCTGCGGTTTATGAACAGCACTTACGATTCTCTCGGCTCTTAAAAACCCGCCTCCATCGCAAATGCAGCGAAATGCACCGCACCGCAGAGCGTCGGCATTTTAGATAGTGTTACCTTGAAGATTTACTGCGGCGAGCTATTCAGGGCGCGTGCACCGAACGACGTGAATAAACTTAGACGGAAAAATGCGGGACGGAATACTGGCAGCGTGTCATGCTAGCCTGGTAGCTTGCTTTTAGAAAAAATATATTTGGCTTAAACTCGTACAGTGATCGCACAATCTTTGTCCGTTTATCAAAGCCCATCATTCTACTATAGCTGAAAACGTTAAGCAATTACGGAATTTAAATCGTAGTGGCTGGTTGAAACATTACAGGACACATTACAGGACAGGTCAAACAGTTAACAATATAATCATTAGATTATATTGTTACCTGTTGGCGAGGCGCAGTGGTATGCGCAGTGGATTTATAAGACGGAGGTTCTAGGTTCGATCCCCGGCTGGGCCGATTGAGATTTTCTTAATTGGTCCACGTCTGGCTGGTGGGGGGCTTTGGCCGTGGTTAGGTACCACCCTACCGACAAAGACGTACCGCCAAGCGGTTTAGCGTACGGTACGATGTCGTGTAGAAACGGAAAGGAGTGTGGATTTCATCCTACTCCTAACAAGTTAGCCCGCTTCCATCTTAGATTGCATCATCTCTTACCTTTAGGTGAGATTGTAGTCATGAGCTAACATGTAGAAAAAAAAATCCCTTCACTCCTTACTAAACAGGACATGACATGAGATAAAGTACAGTTACAATACTTTCCAAGTGCCTTTTCTCAGTAGATTCTATCTTCCAAATCAGTAGCAGAATTACTACATACAGACAAACTATTTTCGGATTCCTAGCTCGGATTAGGTTAGATTGTAATCAAGGGCAAGGGCCATTGAATAAAAAAAGATAGACTTTTGAAAAATGCTTAAACAATTCTATTTTTGTGTTTGTTATTCTTTGTTGCCGTTTTTAATATTCATAAATACTGAGCCCGACATTCAAACCGGGCGTCTCATGATCCGAAGACAAACTCTCTACCCACTAGACCAACAGGCACTAGTGATAATGCAGTATAAGCTAAAAGCTGTTCATTTACAGTAGTTACGTGATATTGTATTCTAGAAGTTTCCGAGTCCAGCCTCGTATTTATACGTAACTGCGGATCGCTGCACCGTAGCGGGCTGGCGTACGTGCCGAATGACTGTGGTGAATGGACACGTTCCACCCAACATAAATACACGTACCAGACTTTATCTACAAACCAATATACTCCTAATCAACTACGACACAAGGTGTAAGTTCCTGCGTCGGAACTAGAAATTTACGACGCAAATCTGTTGGTTGAGGATATCGAATTTACTATACACTATTAAGCAACTGTCGACTTAATTTAATAAATTATAGAGTTCAATGTCAAATGACAGAGGTATTTATATAAGGCTTTATTTCACGCGTTCAAGTAGGAAACGCGGTTGCATCTGTCACCAACGTGCATGCAATAATAAACGGTATTGCTTTCTTTATAGTGACGATAATTGTGTATATTTTATTAAATATTGAAGATATTAATTAAATATTTACTCTATTGTTTTGTTTCTAAGAATGGGTTAATTAAAAAATCTTTTAATAGAACAATGTCTGAATTAGAAGGTTTTATGAACCTGTTGTCTTATTTATTTGTTTGAATTATCTTCCTACCAATAAAACCTAGTCAAATGCGATTCTGTCTTATACAGTGAGGGTCCAAATTAGCACTTTATTATATTAGCAATTAGCATATAATTATAGTTATATCAATGGAGGACTGGAACTAACGGCCCAGTATAGAGCCTTCCTAGTTCCTGCATAGGAGCAAAGATATTATGGAGCTGATACCCATCCTGCTAATAATGTTTGATTTTGTAAGTAACAGTGAATGAACAATGATATTGACAACGTTCTAAAGCCACATGGAACATTCTCCGTATTTACTTCATTAGGAGCATGGACTCTTTTCCTAAAATGAAGTATGTCTGGGTACGCCGGCTCTTGTACTATCATGAAGGTATTTCAGGAGACTCAACTGAAATAACACCTAAAATAAGGGAAAGCAAGTAAAATCCAGCTATTACCGGTACAGTCGTTTTTCCCGAGATTCGGCCACGGCTCGCAGTATATCAGCGCAGAACTGTAAACCGCAGGACGAAATTCCAACAACTATTATTAAATATATTGTAAATCACAGACGGTCAATCAGACAGTTCTGTATTAGTATTTTTTAGTTCCACGTGTTCAAGCCTCAATATTTCCCTGTACTTTATTAGTTCCGTGAGACGGAAAAATACCATAAATTTTATTTTTACTACACTGTAGCCAGTTCCCGTAGAATTAGTATAAAAAAAATTATTCTTTGTGTGCATCACGACCACAATTGACAGTTTATTCAAATTAAGCAACTGTTCAAAATTATTGATCAGTATTGAGAGTATTTATTGAACATTATAATCTAAAATTGATATTTATTAATTGTACAAAGGTCCAAAACAATGATTAGTACAATAGCATAAAGTATATCTTTCAAACGTTCATGTATTTATATCAGCAATTATAAAAGGATTAACGTAGCAAAGCTCGAAATCGCTTTCTTCACTGTAAGATACTTAGTCTGTGGTAGGTGGTACACGATAAATTTTCGGCAGGGTCCAATTAAACTTTGGCGGAACGGCGGCGCGCGGACTTGCGGACAAAAAACGACCGGACATACGTGCGGCGGTGTGTGACGTCACATCCGCAGGCCGAGATTGAGGCTACGTTACCTCACCTACTGAGGAAATCATAAAAATAAACATTGACCTGAATTCGGTACCAGGGGATAAGAAAACGTAGGTTCTTATGCCGGTCACACATGGGAGTAAGCAACTCTTTAATCATTCATCAATATCCGAAACCATTATCTACTGTAGTTATTATATGTATTTCGGGAACCTATGACTTTAGAAGTATGCATGTGAGTATGTAATCCACCGTTAATCATACTACTTTGTCTAGGCTTTTGTAAGGGCCAGGCTTAATAAAACAAACAACATAATTATTATATGTTCCGTTTCTTCCCATTATTTTTATAATTATAACATAAATTCACTGGTCTTTGCGTCGCAAACACTGTCAGTACAAAATACTCTCCATCACAAGATATTATCACATTTGTCTTTATAATTTAATCAGCAAGATTATTTTGTTTAACCTAGTCAGCCAATTTCTTCTACGACTCGATGTCATAATACCTCTAGCAATCATCGCAAAGAACCTCTCTCAGTGACATTAACACAATTATTTCTGAAATTACCTTTTTTACAGAACCCTTTTGTGCGGAGATAGTTAAATTTGCTCCCGACGTCTCGCCGGGAGTGCTTAATAGGTTTTTATCGGACTTGCCCAACTTTATCATTGAAAAGTTGCTTCCAATGCTCTCGTTTGAACTTAATTGAACTGAAATTGTGTTAAATTTAAGCTATGATGGCACTTTGTATTTTACCTAACTCTGCATTTTAAGTTATGGAGTTTATTACTTTTTTTAACTTAACTTTAAACTATATTCTTACAATTTTATCGCGTTTATCTACTATATCGAAGCGATACAGTATAATTAACCAGGGCTTAAATTCTTATATCGGGTATGTATTAATCACCTTTTTATACTAAACCAAGTTGAAGTTGCTCTTCGCACGATAGAGAATTCTATGTTTTTCTTATCATCAACGTAAGTGAAACTTTAACTACGGTGTTACTTGGGTTATGTAACACATCAAATGTGTAAATATGAGTAAAATTGCAGAAGGCAGTCTGTCTATCAATTCTCAGTTTAATCTATATTATATTAAATAATTAAATACTGGAATCCCGCAACTTCGTTTGAAATCCTAGTTTTTACATATACGTGGGTAACTAAGATATTATCCGGCATAAAAAATTACTTCTGCGTTATTACACCTGTGTGCCTAGTGGGAGTTTTCAATATTTTCATACTGTTACTATCACGTTGACATAAACGCAAATTTATATGGAATTGAGACCGTTGTGCAGTAGTGCCACTAGATGGCACTGTTTCAATTCCTTAGAAATTCGCGTTTACGTTACGTGACAGTAACAGTATCAAACTGCCACTAGGCCCTCTGATTAAGATTAGTAAACGTATCAAACTTTATGTCACAATGAAATAAAGCCTAATTTAAAGTACGATCTTAGGACTATTAAATGTAATTAATATTTTATTGATGGTTCTTCACATTTCTCCGTTCCGAACTGAATTTTGGAGGTTTGGCTACCGCACGTTTTTAGTCCAAAGACATAAACTGTCGCCTTTATAATATTAGTGTGATTACAGAAGGAAATAGCGCAATAAAGTTATCTGTTGTGAATGCGCCTGTCAGCGGCCGGAGATTTGCCGGACCGCGCCGGAAATGAGCCGGCTGAGACAATCGCTGTTTATGTGCCAGAGCTGGCCTCTGCCTTATCGCGCTGATTTATTGGGACATATTTGTCACATCTTGTTTTTTTGAGATACAAATGAAAATGATGTAAAGCTGTTCCTAGTTAGCTGGAGCTTGTTGTTAGAGAGCTCGTCCGGGGAAGTATACTTCTCTAATTTTCTGGCATTTCTTGTGCTTTAGAGATGTTGTGTAGTCAACATTAGCTATATAACAATAATTAATAATTATTTGAAGGGTATTTGTATACGTTTAAATAATAAACCTCGAGTTACGAGTACATACGATTACTACTCGTATGTACTCGTAGCTTCGAACAAGAGGTCCTAGTTCTGGGAAATTAAATTCTGAGGTTTTTTTCATCTTTGTAAGGAACTTGGAGTTGGTAAATTGGTGGTTTCACACCACGGTGCTTCTAAAAGCAAGATAAGCGAATAGTTTTCATTATCATTATCATTAATAATCATCGTTACAAAGTCAGACATTATCACACTAAGACCATTCATCGGCTTTGGAAGAGTGTGATGAAATTAATCTAAATATCTATATATCTTTGTATACTCTTTTCTTTGTTTATGTCTGTCTCTCTCTGTAGTTTTCTTAATTGGTCCAGATCTGGCTGGTGAGGGTTCGGCCGTGGCTAGTTACCACTCTACCGACAAAGACGTACCGCCAAGCGACTTAGCATTCCGGTACGATGTCGCGTAGAAATCGAAGAAGTATGGATTTTTATCATTCTCCTAACATGTTAGACCGCTTTCATCTAAGATTACATAATCATATCAGGTGAGATTGTAGTCAAGGGCTAATAAAAAAATAAAAAAAATGTATTGATCGCAGATTCATGTTTCACAATCTAATTTATTTAAAATTGGTTATAAAGGAGATCAAGTTCAGACTCGCTGTGATAAATGATGTGTAAAGAGTGCGGCAGTTCGTTGCTCCCTAATCTGATTTATCTCAGTAAAGTCGAAAGTCAAAAATACATGAACCCTATAATTGAATCTTTTGAGCGAAAGTTGCGGGTGCCTTCTCAGATTAATCGTATTAGTTTTAAGTGAGACTTATCACCAATGTTTTACAGTAGGAAAGAAGGTACAAAGTTATTAAAATCAGCATTTATAAGTACAGCCTAACAAAACATACTAGTAATTTGCTTACTATAAACTGAAGTGATGGTTGTAATATTTTTTGTAACTGAGTCAAATAGTCAAATGTTCAAGTCAAAGTTAAGGTCAAGTCAGCAAAAAGGCGTCTTGCTGATATAGTACCAGGTTATGTTTAAATAGCGCTTAATTAGATAATCTAAAAAAAAATGCTTCATGTTTTGAATATTATACCGGAACACACAATTCAAATCAAAATACCCCGATTAAAACTAAACAGCATAATCTCTCGAATCCATCTCTATCTTTCTCTTTCTACGATACTATAGACATAGAGAGATATTCCAAACGTATCCTGTCGAGTTATAAAAACATCGACAAAGAACAGCACTGCTGAATCGCACTGAATGTAATTCGTAGCAGTAATTACAGTAACGTAGCACAAGCGTGTAGCGGAACGGTGTCCCTCCAAGTGCTACGAAGCGCTACAGTCGCTACGGAGTACTACGCACAAAACGCTTCGGTAGCGTGACTGTACGAACGCGATGCATTAAGCTCAAAACTCATCTATCGCCGCGGACACGGACCGGCTACCTGACGGCTTGTTGACCGCCCGCTTATGTCGACGTAGGTCCAAGAGTTGGCGGATAATTTGAATAGGTATTTAAGAGAAGTTAAATAATTGTGTTATAACTACATCTCTTATCAATTCAGAACTGAATACCTGACTAGGAAGTAGAGTAGGGATTTTTATTATTTTACAAAAAATATCCTTGAGACAATCTAAAATTTTTATAACTTTAAATTTAATATTTATAGAATAAAAAAATGTACAAATTACAGATTGCCTGAAGAATATATTAAGTAAACTAGCTACACTAGCTCTCGCACATCCGATGTAACGTAGGCGCGTTGCTGGCGAGCAATCAGTGAGGTGGCAGCGCGAGGTAAGC
This sequence comes from Bicyclus anynana, assembly GCF_947172395.1. NCBI lineage: Eukaryota > Metazoa > Arthropoda > Insecta > Lepidoptera > Nymphalidae > Bicyclus > Bicyclus anynana. The sequence continues at coordinate 17,017,342 of NC_069093.1, forward strand.
TTGTACGATGGCAAGGCGTTTCCGTTACGTACAAGGCGTAATAATGAGTTTTGACCTTTATTCAGCCGCAGTTAACTGCAGGCGCTGCTGACTGTGCATAATTGAAAACAACTGAGATTACACATTTAATTTAATTCAAAGAAATAAATCCTTTATTTATTTTTATCCACAATTTATTTAAGTTACGCGGGGTGTTGAAATGATCATTTTTATTACAAGCTTTATCAATGCATTACATTGCAGCTCTTGTCAGTTTCAATCGTTTCCAATTTGGAATTTATTGTAATGTATACATTGATACATTGCAATAAATTTCAAATTGGAAACGATTGCATCTGAATTAGAAAGTCAATCAATGGTATTTATCATCAATTAAAATAATTGATTATACAAGATTGTTTAGATAATACCTCAAAGACTTTCTTTACAAACATAAAATATCGAGTCCACCTAAATATACAGGTATAAACGAGTACATTTTCTGCAATGACCTATTGCAATACCTTACTTCAATGTAGTAAACTGTCATAAAAACACTTTTATCGTGTTGCGAATATAATATTTCTGTATTAAATTAAACCTTTGATCACAATACATGGTCAATAAAATAAAACGTAATTCGATACAATTATTAACAAAATCAGCAATTCAGATAAAGAATTGTTAACAATTATTAATTAATTAAAATAATCGCTTATTAAATATCGCGTCATAAACACACGATAAATCTCAGCAGCCATTATTATATTATAATTATTTATTTCGTTATTGTATAACATTGGTATCATACCCCCAGCTACTTGCGCCATTTTAAAACCTTTGCAGCGATTAATCGCGCCCACAGTGGAGGCAATTAATTACACGGGCAAATTGAAAATCCGATGTGATTGGTTAAAATGCGGTTTTATTTAATTGCTTATTGCTTATTATATTCATTACAATAATATTGTAATACTGAGTACTAAAAAGCGATCCAGGCTTCAATGTGAATCTTATAGCTTTTGATATTTGTTTAAATCTTTTGAATATTTTGAATTATAATATTAAGACCTGGAGTACGATTTCCCCTGATTTTAAATGAAGGTTGCAGGTTTACTTGAAACAAGAACAAGTTTATTATCAAAAATATATCTGTTGTAACGATGTAGGCATATGAGGTCACTACGTCTTGGATTGATAAACGTAGCATGGACCTTTGTAGGAAGTGTCTTTTGCGTGCCTTGCGAAGGTTACTCTGTAAGCGATCATTGTTCACTGACCATCAGATGGTTTATTTGCTTGTATCGCTTATCAAGCCTGGTCGGGTAATAAATAGTAACTTGAATAAGTAACTTGGTTAGCTGACTACCATATTATTACCAGGCGAACATAAACGATTGAAGATAATACTGTTATAGCAAAGACCGTTACCTAGGTACACTATGTAACACATTTTTATTTAGCGCAACCTATAAATCAGTGATATTAACAAAAGCCGTCGCGGCGTGACAAAAGCTCGCGACTACGACACGACAGCGCGACGGGGACAGATGGTGTGACGTCACGAGGCGCGCACGACAAGCGATCAATCACTCGCCGAATTAGGGCCAGACGTCGGCTGAAATTGGACGGGTTATTAGATTATTCCGCCGTAAAGATTGGCTTCGTCGGACATTTGATACCAAACTATTACGGCGACTGTTGAATCGGAAACATTCGTACAAATCTCACAAACTGTTTTCCTTTTACGTTATCTTTGTAAACGAGCATGAGAACAATTACAATTATTTCTCAATAATAGGCCCCTATTTAACGTTTTACATTATGCTTATGGACGGACTTAGATTGATCAATGTACTTTGAATAATATTAGAATATGTCATTACAAATTAGTACTACGATTATTAGATTCCATACAACTGTGAAAACTCGATATATGTTTTGAGTTTTCACAGTAAACACTCAAAAGGTTTTATACGGTCTTTTCCCATGGTTTTATCCGCGTTAGTTCCTTTATATTTGTTAAAAAATCGAAAAGTTTTAAACCGTCTTTTCCCCATGGTTTTATCCGCGTAAGTTTCCCTTTTTTTTCCCAGATTTATTGAAATAAAAACCTAAGGCTATTGCGTACTATAACTGCATTTGTGCCAAATATTTCATATTAAATAACGAAAGAAGATCTTGATACCGAGGTTAAACTAGACTGTCTTTGCACATAGTGTACTATACAGTGTTTGCACACTGTATAGTACACAGTGTTGTGCAATATAATATCTACCGTGTAATGTATAAATACGAGTAAGATTGGTTGTTATTGCCACAAACGCAGGTCCCGGTCATTACATTTCAGAGTTGAATAATAAGTTACAGGGCGACATTTAGTGTACGCAGCAGGACAAAAGATAGACCCAAAGCTCGTTCATTATCTAGACGGGGGACAAAATGGTCCACGTCTCACTGTGGACTGAAAAATAACGACTTAATGGCTTTGCAGCGAAATATACAAGATATAATGTAAAGAGAAAATTTACAGTTAAGGGCGATGCTTCATTATTGCGATGCACTGTATGCTATATCGGCGTTTGCGATGACACACGACTTCGCAGCGCAAGAAGAGTCACTGTCACCTAGTCGTCTGCAAACAAATGACCATGTTCGTCGTTCCTTGAAAAGTCGACGACGCAATGCCTTTATGTGATGGTGTAAAATTTATCGAAACCACGCTGCATCGAGGCAAGGTAACGCAACGCACTAACGGGGCATCACTCTTAATGGCTTTGCATCGAAATATACCAGATATAATGTAAAGGGAAAATGTTAACTTTTAAGAAAGCGGAACCACGCCGCGTGACAGGGTTGGAGAATTTGTTTCGCTTTATTTTGTTCTAAAGATTTATCTGGTTAGTTCTTCTTGTTTATTTCGAATACGAATAAAATGTTCGAGTTTAGAATACGGTATTTCTAACTAACTCCAAAGAGATAGGAGGTTCTTTATTCAAATATATTTTTAATCTCAGACAAAATGAATAACCCTCTTTGAAGGTTTTTATGACAGGACATCCGTATAAAAAATATTTGGCGTTTAGCTATAATATGACTCGTTACATTTATAATTCTGCCTGATATATTTTCTTTGTCGAAAAAACGAAAGAAGCAGATGACCCAACTGATTTAAAGTACAAACGATAGTTTTCCCATAGCCTGTAAAACCACAACACATTGCAAAGTTCACGCAATATTATCACAGTATGCTTGCCACTACAAAAAGCTAAAAACAAAAGAAGAAGATGAATAATCTAATATCACTCTATCTAGTGTCTATGGTAATCTTTCCACAGCCAAATTACTTGATAGTATGTCTAACTTTCGAACGAGCTCTGTCAGAAAGAACTCAATTCACTGCCGCAATAAATTGTATATAGTTTACAATAAACGTTATATAAAACAATAACGTATTCACGCAGTACAGTCTCGCAGACACGTTACGTAACGCTATAAAACAGCAATTCATTGAACTGCTGCATAACAAATAAACGTTTCGCGAAATGAACAGCGCGTACAGTCGAGTGGTCAATTCCGTTAAACAGGTTTCCACGGCGGACGCTTTGCACAAAATAATCGCAATAAGCTTTTTATGGCACTGCATCGGTATCGAGTGCACTCGCCTGTACACACCAGCGCGATATTAGAAAACTTAAAGTATCTGCTATTTGTATAAAAAGTAAGAGGCAGACGCTTTTAGTTTCATATCTTTTTATTTTAAATTCGCTTGCTTGTTTTATTACACTAAGAGCCGGTTTCATCAGCTTATGATAAGTTTCGGAGAGTTTATTCATAAAATTTGTCTTTGTTGTGCTAAAATTTTAAAAAAATTAAAGTTTTAGTAAGGTTACGTTGTTTAGAAATACCTTCTGCATCTAAAGTTATTGAACATTCTTTTACCGACAGAAAGCCACGCTATTTGTAAATGACATTGGCTTTACCACCGTATTCTCGAGGAAACTACGCAGGTGAAATCGAGAGGCGTGTGGTAGTTGGATAAAAGTAGGAAAGTGACAAACCTTACTTACTTATTTCTGACACTTACCCGAAGGTGGAACTAAACATCGTGCTATCGTGAAGTCACAAATGGTCCCCTAAAACACGAGGATTACAATTCACGTAGAAGGAGCAAAGCATTACGTACTCTATTCTGTAATTTCTAAGCATTCCTATGGCTCATACATTGCTTCAAGTTAATCCAAATCTACTTCAAAGTCTGAGTTAGCGGCAAGGGTTGCCAGTTTTTTGATACTTTGCCACAAATTGGGTATTTTTAAGATGAAAACCTTCTAGGTCAGCGCGATCAACCTCAGGCTTGTAACGATCGTAGCTAAGCGATCAAGTTTTCACATGAAAAAGAAAAATATGGAAACCGTTTGGTAATTTAGAAAATAGCATGAAAATGCTACGGATATAGTAAACATAAAAGTTACATCTAGACTTTAAACTATATATGCACCAAATCTCATCCAAATCCAATGGCAATGTAAGTGGCACTGCAGGCTATAGCTTATTTCACCAATTTAGGGGTTGAATTTAAAAAAAACGTATATCACGTTATATTTCTCATTTTTAAAATTTTTTTGCAGCAGATGCCTACGTCATAACTTCTACCAGCATGCCTAATTTCAGCCCGATCCATCCAGTGGTTTGGACTGTGCGTTGATAGATCACTGTCAGTCAGTCACCTTTGAGTTTTATATATATCGGCGGACAAAGTAAATTCCACTTCTGATAACGGGAAAACCGTAGCCGTAGCAGACTACAGTGGGGGCAGGGTACCACTGTACCTGTCAAGCGTACCAGCTCCTCGCTATTTCGGATGCAATGCTATTGGACGAGAGTCACGTATCAACCTTTTACAGTGTTATTTATTTAAACAGTAAATAATTAAGTCCCAATTACATGAAACCTGATTCTAATAGTGACACAATAATTAACGTCGATTTTGCTAACTGATCAAATATCGCCGATATATATTTAGATATAATAAAGTGGTAAAGTGAAAGTAACTGTACTCGTATCTGGGTAATAACATTATTATAAATAATAATATTATAAATCACCCTATGGTGGACTCACCACTTTGCATTAAGCTCAATGTCGCCTCCCTGCAGACAGGACTTTCTATTAATCTTTTAAGCTCTATATGTCTGGTAACTTAAAGAGCTTAGAAGATTAAAATAAGCTTACCCTTCTTGTTAATAAAAAATAGACTCTTATTAATATTTTTTTTTCTGTCATCAGCTTATACATAGTAGACATTTAAAGAACCTACTTTTAGATGAAATTTAAATTGTCATTTTTAAATCGAACAAAAAGGAAGCAAAACGTGTCCCCTTTCCCTCCGTAGCATGTTAACTCGCTATCATTGCTAAAGTATCTACTATCACTTCGCGCATAAAAATTTAAATCCCTTCTCCTAATACGCTTTTTCCGCGTCATTTATTTACAGGATCGCCTTTTTTGCCTTCCGTGTTTCACGTTTCGTGCCAACGGAATTGTCGAACAAAATTAAATTATTATTATTCCTGGACGAAGAATATAGGGTTATCTTTTGGTATCTATGAAGTTCAAACATAACTGTAAAAGTTATCACGGTCTTAATCCTATAGTTAATTTTTACCTGTTTTAAGTTAATTACTTTTAGCGGACTCAGAAGTAATTACGAAAATAAGAAAACTAATGTCGAACAAAGGTAATGATTTCACAACATTTGACAGGACAACTTAATTAACAAATCAAACTGCAACCAAAATAAGACCCTAGATTGGCAGAGAAATAAATAAAAGTCACGCACTAGTGAACGTTGTGTGTAGGGTTAAAGGCGCCTTTGACTGTTAACAAACACTCTCCCTTTCCACTCAAGTCACTCTCCCAGCCTATCCCAAGTAACCCATAAAGAATTACACAACAAGAGATATGGACGGCTCGAACGCCACGAGCACACGACTTTACCGCAATTCGTTGCAACGCGGCGATAACATTACCGTACCTACCTTTACTAATCTATGGTAGGTGCATAGGTCTGACAAACTTTCAGCTTTATAAAATTATATTATAATTATATTTATAAAATTCCGAAGATGTGGCTACTACAGATTCTTTCAAAGTATTATACAGATAAGGAAGTATGTATTAATTTTGACTCTGAATACAAGTCCCATATGGCCGAGCCGGAAATGAGTGCGGCACTAAACTAGTAGGGTTTAAACGCAATTGGGGCCGTAGCCTGACGCTCAGCCACATAACGTAGCGTAGCATAACGCAGCGTAGCGTAATCTGCGTCGCTGCGGTCATTGCACCCTACACGACTACCTAATGGTAGTACATGTACCAGCTTGAGGTTTATGTTGATCTTTTGCTTAAACGAGAATCATTATTAGTCTGTTAATAACCTAAAAGGGAAGAGTATTTGAAGTTGAAACCCACGGAGCTGCTCCAGTGCGTATTTGCGGACTTACGATGATAACATTTCTATCAGATATTAATGATAATGATCGGTACCGATGGATTAATTATAAAAGTTAAATAGCCACAATATCAAGGTTAAAAGATCGTGTTCAGGAACAATTGGTTGAACCTATAGATTATATCGTCATAGACAAAGACTTTTTTTTTTTAAATGTAGCTAATATTGCATTTCTTCTATAATAAATCGAAAAGACTGCATGACATTGGGTAGGCCAACGGTCGCAGATCGAATCCAGGACCTCTCAGTGTTCAGTCTAGTAAAGCTATTGGCTCAGTTCTAGATTCGTTGAAGAAGAGATATTATATTGGTCATGTTAAAAAAAATGCCAATATTTAAAAAATACTAACCTACTACTTAAAATATATTTAATTAAAACATAGTATTAAATGAACTCAATAGCTAAACATCATAAGTAAACGGATCACAATATAAATTAATTAGCAAAAATGCAAGTCAGACATAGAAAGACCACGGGCCTTACAACGTAGACTACGTTTTATTATTTCATACATAGATATAATAAAACTAGGATACACTATAATTACCTACAGCTTCGTTAATTCGCCACATATTTGTATACTTTTCAATTTGCCTATGCATGAATACCGTGTCTTAAAAATGTGATTTTCTGTTTGGTATCTGTCTACACTGCTTTTATAAATCTAAATTCGAAAGTTTTTATGTACACTAAACATAAAGATTGTCAGATATTTCGTTCCTATGGTTCTTGCATAAACGATACTAATCACCATCAAACTGTTCATTAGGTAGCACATACATACTCGGTGTTATTATTCGCGTTATAGTTTAGTTTACTGGGTTATTTTTTGTATTTGATGATGATATATAAAAATTTTGAATTCAGAATTGTTATATATCATTCTTTTTTATTATTAGATACAGAGTAATTATTATGATACTGTGTATCTTCGGTTGTTGTTATATCAATAGTTCACTAATTAATACTAGCCCGGCCTTAGTCCTGCTGAATGGGCAACGTTTTAAGGAAACATCTAGGTATTTCTTTTTCTTTTTGAAATAGAAAAGATATATTTTTAGCTTTATAGTAATTAGCGTCTTGGCTTGGAAAATTCAATGTAAGTTGAAATATATATATTTCTCATTGTTTTACTGTTTTATAAATGCATCAACGATTCATGGTATTATATCCTTTCTTATTAAGGTCAATACCTAAATAAACCTATTACATTTTTGCATCGTGCATTCACGCTATAGTCCCTGGAACAGATTTTCATGAATTTTTACAAATGCAAAATTAAGAATAATCGGAACTATTCGGAATTAATTGGAAAATAGTTTGAAAATAAGGTTATCTAGATGCACAGAATTAATTACTGGGCTTGGTGGCCATTACATCACCTTGGGACCCCAATGTCAATCGGCTCTTCAAGCTATGTGCCCCGCCCATTGCCTGAGCTATGTCGGAAACTTCTACGCATTTCCTCATTTGTAATTTGATCACGCCGAGTTGTACCTCCGAGTATAGCTTGCTCTATGGCCCGCTGAGTGATTCTGAATCTTCATAGGAGGCCATTAGTTAGCGACCAAGTTTTAGATTTATCATTAGCTGTAGCTCCTTAGATGTAATTAAATAGCATGTTTTATTCTTATAGATAATTAGTTTTTTGACAACGTATTATAATGATTGTATTTTTATTCTTAAATTAGTATAAAATATAATTGTGCCTAATAGCTGTTTTTGTTAAAATAAAGTCATAATTTCCAACACGTGCCGTTCGGAAATTTTCTTTTCAGACACTAAAGAATTTATAAAATACGTTGCGAAGGTCTCCAAAAATGAGACAATTTTAACTTATTCTATTTTATTATAAAACACCTAAATCCTGCATTGGACGTCCAGACGATATTACCTAGGTACAAAGTCAAGTCGTTCGACAGAACCTTCGCTAACCTGTCGCAGATAAAAGGCGTACGGAGGAAATAAAATCTCATAAGATAATATTAATATCGGGCTGTCAGTGCGCGGGACGGACAGACGGAAATGAAGACGCTGGATACACAAGCACTGAGAGATGTGAGCCAATAGTGTGCAGCAGCTGCCGCCCGGCTTTGTTTCTCTCTGTGTATAATGTAGCACAAACAAACAGAACAGCATTGTTTATAATAGCTGCATTTCCATAGGTGCAGGTAATTCTTTGATTTTCTGTAAAGCGATGACAGTCTACAATACGATACTACATCAAAAGCCTAACTGTTTTCCGACAAGTTCTTAAAATACAAAGTATTATGATCAAAACCCGTATTCCGATTGAGAGCTATTATGCCACACAAAAATGCACAGAACTCACAGTAAACTTATTAACTATACTACGTACTACGTCAAGGGTTAATGTTAAACAAACCTAATTATATTATGTAGATATAAAAAGTATTGTTGTCAAGATGTAATGTATTATGTAAGTAAATCACAGAACACTGGCTCAGACGTCAGTTTTCATAAATATATAATCCAATTTATGGCCCCCTTAAGTGGTTTTTTATGATAATCCACAACGCGGCGCGAGATAATTTCTCATTCATGGTCCAAATCGAGATTTAGCTAAGAATATCGATGTTAAAATTTCGAAGATACACAATTTACAATTAATAAATTCACAATTTATATGTACATTTTTATTTTTAACCCATAACTTGGGCTCCAAGTTAACGTTTTGTATTTTTAATCTTGCAGTCTAAACGTCTTTACAATTTACTATAGTTATTTTTATATTGTTCTCGCTTATTGTCTGTCTGTAACTAAAAAAACTTTTTTCCTAAGTGCAGTTTTAATTAACTCAATTAAAAAAACACTAACATGTTACGTTTGGAATAGATAATTTCGTATATTATTTGTAATCTCGGAAATTAATGTGATTAAGACAGTCTGGAACAATCAAAGAATCAAAGTATAAAGTGAAAAGTACCAAGATTACAAACAACTTAGGTTGAAAACGATATGAATATTATCTAATTCTTTTCAGCTATTTTGGATGGTTGAGTAAAAAAATAGTATTTCTCAGACGTTGTATATCATCGGTAAATCTGATAGTATCTGTTTACTTTGTTTTGTTGTTCTTTTGGCCCTATTAAGTTTTAGGGTTCTGTGCCAAATATATAATTACTTTTGTCCCTACATAAAATACTATGTCAACGATCCAAATGGCTCTCTATTTGTCAAACTAAGGGTTCCTTTAAAAATGATCAGTTTTTTTGGAAGCTTAAAGTGACAAAATAAATTTTGTTTAAATTGGTACATACAGTTTAGAATCTGGTTTAACACATAGGATACTTTTATCCAGGTCCATCACGCAAATTTTATGAATTTTCATTAAATCTTCTTACGTAGAATTTTCATGACATCTTGACGTTAATAAGCTAGAACATTTTTTTTATTCTTTACAAGTTAGCCCTTGACTATAATCTCACCTGATGTTAAGTGATGATGCAATGTAAGTTGCAAGCGGGCTAACATGTTAGAAGGATGATGAAAATCCACACCTCTTTCGGTTTCTACACGGTATCGTTCCAGAACGCTAAGTTTGCTGCTGAGTGGTAACTAACCACCAGCCAGGTCTGAAGCAATAAAAAAAACCTTCATAAATTACAGACCACGCTGGAAGAGAGGCTCTTAAATTCTCTCTCAGCTAGTCCATGAAGCGACGCGGATACCCGACATTGAAGGTCACACACCTAATTGTCTGGACCTTCTGCTGACTTCCGACCCAGACCAGATTACAGTGTCAGTTGCCGCACCCCTTGGCACATCCGATCACTGTGTGGTCAAGTCGGTTTCGATGTATTACCCTCCAAAGTCTGGCTCTGCCGGTACTAGGCGGGTATGGCGGTTTAAGTCGGCAGACTGGCACTTCTTTGCATCTTACCCTTGGCGGCAGATATGCTTCTCTTCTAATGATCCGTCGAGCTGCGAACAAGCTATATCAAAGGTGATACGTCAGGGTATGGAATTTTTTATTCCATACGCTGACATATCTCTGGATGGCAAGGTTCCTCGGTGGTATAACTCTGCTTGCGCTGATGCTGAAATTCTTAAAAACTCAGCGTTTGCAGCGTGGGCTGAAGCCCGTACCACTAAAGCTCCGGATATCTCTGCAAAGAAGAGAGCATTCTTAGCTGCCAAGTCCTACAAGAAGGTTCTAAAGAAGGCTCGTTTCAACCGTACCAACCGCATTGGGGCCAAATTAGCATCTTATCCACGGGGTAGTAAAGCTTTTTGGTCTCTCGCGAAATCGGTTGAAACCAACTTCTGTCGTCCTTCGCTTCCACCCTTGCTGAAACCGGATGGATCGCTGGCTTTCACCTCAAAAGACAAGGCTAACATCTTAGCGACTCTTTTTGCGGAAAATTCACAGCTCAATGCTGGGAGCACCTCCCCTCCAAACCTACCATCATGCGACACTGTTATGCCAGAGATTCGCATACGCCAATGTGAGGTTTTGAAGGTGCTCCGCAGCTTGGATGTGAATAAGGCCAGTGGTCCTGATGGAATACCAGCAATTTTATTGAAAACATGTGCCCCTGAGTTGTCTCCTGTTTTAACTCGCCTGTTCCGTCTCTCCCTTAAGTCTGCTCAGGTTTCGAAGGCTTGGAAGGTTGCTAATGTACAACCTGTACCAAAAAAGGGAAGCCGTGCCGACCCGGCTAATTACAGACCTATTGCAATCACTTCCATACTTTGTAAAAGTATGGAACGTGTATTGAACAACAGGCTCCTGGCATACCTCGAGCAAAATGATCTCCTTTCGGACCATCAGTACGGTTTTCGTCGCAACCGTTCGACAGGTGATCTTCTAGTGTATGCCACTTACATCTGGGGTGAAGCCATCGAGAAGCATGGTGAAGCGCTCGCTGTTTCACTAGACGTCTCGAAGGCTTTTGACCGGGTCTGGCATGATGGCCTTTTAAGTAAACTTCCTGCCTACGGGATTCCCTCTAGCCTATGTCGCTGGATATCAGATTTCCTGAGCGAACGATCATTTCGAGTTGTCGTAGACGGCAGCTCGTCTGATCCAATGGCAATCAATGCCGGAGTTCCTCAGGGATCAGTTCTTTCCGCTACACTCTTCCTGCTACACATAAACGACCTGCTCAAGCCAGGTTTATTTGGGTATGCCGACGACAGCACTGTAACGGATAGATATATGTCCAGTCCTCGCGCTAGTGGGGCTGAGACCCTTGAGCAAAGAGAGACATTGGTAGAACGTGTCAATTTGACCTTAAACAAGGTGTCCGACTGGGGAGACGCCAATCTAGTCAAATTTAATGCTACCAAAACACAGGCGTGTTTATTCACTGCGAAAAGGAGTCCATTCCAGTTTACTCCTACTTTCCGGAATACACCTGTTCCGATCACCGACAGTATTGAGCTTCTAGGTATTACAATATCGTCCAAGCTCAACTTTGGAGAATGCATTGAGTCCAAAGCAGAAACAGCTGGTAAGAAGCTCGGTATCCTAAATAAGGTGAAGCGCTACTTCACACCGGAACAGCTTCTTACTCTTTACCAAGCTCAGGTTCGTTCGTGCATGGAGTACTGCTCCCATTTATGGGATGGATCGGCCAAATACCAGCTTGCTGCTCTGGACTCGGTGGATCGCCGAGCTAGAAGGCTCATCGGTAACGAGGCGCTAACTAATGCGAAATTGCAATCATTAGAGCATCGCCGAAAAGTTGCCTGTCTGTCGGTGTTCTACAGGATTTATTTCGGAGAGTGCGCTCAGGAACTTTTCGATCTAGTTCCCTCTTCACCTTTTTACCATAGAACTGCCAGGCATCGCAGAGGTCTGCATCCATACGTAGTTGATGTCCCCTGGACTCGTACGAAGCGTTTCGGTTCTTCGTTCCTGATCCGCACTGCGAAGTTATGGAATGCCCTTCCAGCTTCAGTTTTCCCTACCACCTACAACATGGGTATATTCAAGGTAAGAGTGAATAGGCATTTTCTAGGCAAGCGCGTTCCACCTTAGGCTGCATCATCGCTTACTGTCAAGCATGATTGCTGCCAAGCGCTAGCCTATATAACGTAAAAAAAAAAAAAAAAATTCATGTAAAAGTATCTTTAATAAACGCCACATAGATTGGCTATACTCAAACCTACATACACTAACTTACAAAACGTAATTATACCAAAAATATCAATTTAACACAGCAATAGGATTTGATTTACGAGCGACTGTATTATTGGAAATTGAATATAACCTAGTTTCATTCATCGCCCCCATAAAATGGAGAATTGGGTCGGAATTTTGACTAAAATAGCCATAATTTGAGGCATGGAATTCATAATCGAATTCTATCCCGGTATCGGAGCGCACTGTGCGTGGGGCATAAAAATAAATAAAAATGTAGCGTAGTCGCTTTCTGCTATGATGTCCTAGTAGCTAGTGAGGGCGATCTTTGTTTCAGTATAAAAAATAAAAAAATATGCTTCATATCGTTGAAAAAACAATGTAGATCGAAAAATACGATGTAAAAAAAACGAACAGCCTCATTGTTAGCAAATTTTTGAGTGATAAATAAATAAAATTGTAATTTTTTCATCAGTTAAGAAAAAAGTCATTTCAACGTTTTTAAGTTGTGGGGTAACTCTTTGTGAGCACTGGGGAAGCACTAAGTGTTACTTGCATGCCCTGCTTTGGTTACAGTCGATGTTTTTCTATTAACTACCTACTTCATTCATGGATATGACATCTGCCTTCGATTCCGGAGGACGTGGGATCTAATCAGGTCCGGGGCATGCACCTCCAACTTTTCAGTTGTGTGCATTTTAAGAAATTAAATATCACGTGTTTCAAACGGTGAAAGAAAACATCGTGAGGAAACCTACATACCAGAGAATGTTCTTAATTCTCTGCGTGTGTGAAGTCTGCTAATTCGCATTGGCCCAGAGGTGGACTCGATTGGCCTAACCCCTCTCATTCTGAGAGGAGACTCGAGCTCAGCAGTGAGCCGAATTTGGGTTGATAACGACGACTTCATTCATAACTATGAAATAAAAACAGCAAAAATCTCTAAACTGCTTTTCGCACCACACGTACGAGTATGTCAGCACTAAGCCTTATAGGAAAATTCATACTGCATAGAGAGCAGTTAGACTGTAGCCATCATCAGCTCTAATATACCTCCCTCCTCACTTCTGGATCACTATGTTCTGAATTCTCGGTCGTAGGTTCGATTCCAAGTAGGGCTATAAAATACTGAGATTTTTACTTTTATGAATTTTCAGTAACAGTCTCAGCTCAGAGATAGGAAGTTACTGGTGTTATCGGAGAGCACGTGGAGCCTTCGGAACCAGTCATTATCTGTTAAAATTAGGGGATTAGGTTGGTAATGTTATCTGTTATTAAAACATCCAACATTACCAACCTAATCCCGCCATCCCGCATTCAGCGTGGTGGGTCCAAGCTACATATTCCCTCTCTACAGGAGGTTCCCCTGTAGTATGATGTTGAAAAGACTGATAATGATGATAGACATCGTGTTATCTTATAGGTAGCTAATGCTTTCATTATGCATAACTCATCACAAACGTGTCAAATAGGGTCATTGTATTACGAGCCTACGAATTTATTACTAGCTGGTCCGACTGACACTGTCATGTTCACATTACATTAGTGTTTGAAGTTGTATCATCATTAGCCTATTTTAGCCTGCAGGCTTTATATGAAACTAGCTGACCCCACGTGGTTTTACCCGTTCCCGTAAGAATAAATAATATATAGCCTATAGCTTTCCTCGATAAATGAGCTACCTATCACAGAAATGATTTTTCAAATCGGACCTGTAGTTCCTGAGATTAGCGCGTTCAATCAATAAAACAAACTCTTCAGCTTTATAATATTCATCATCATCATCATATCAGCCGATGGACGTCCACTGCGGGACATAAGCCTTTTGTAGGGACTTCCAAACATCACGATACTGAGCCACCTGCATCCAGCGAATCCCTGCGACTTGCTTGATGTCGTCATTCCACCTGATGGCGGGTCGGCCAACTTACTAGTGCTTACTAGTGCGGGGTCGCCATTCCAGCACTTTGGGACCCCAACGTCCATCGGCTCTTCGAACTATGTGCCCCGCCTATTGCCACTTCAGCTTCGCAACTCGTTGAGCTATGTCGGTGATTACCACATTTTATAATATTAGTATAGTATATTTGGACCTTAGCCTATTTGAACGGCCTAGACCAGGCTTAATAGGGGAGGTATTTGATGGTAAACCTATAATACTGCTTCTATGCATTTGCTTCTATGAGAGTTGGTGAGTATAGGATGTAATTATTGAATTCTGTAATGACCATAATGAGATGTGACCGACAACTTGATGTGCTTTCTGAGCCACGGTTTTTCAACTCGGGGTTGCTACTAACTTCCATCGCCAGACTGATGTTGAAAATTTCTTGAAAGTAAGAAACTGATTTTCTGCTGCACCCAAAAGTACAAAGATGGTCAACCCCTGACGAAATAAAGATATATTTCATGGCCCGAACTATGACTATTAAGTTAAACTCTATGAGATGATATTACAAAATTAATGTAATTACAGAATAATTATGATAATATAAAACAATAAATATACAAAACTAAACACAATCTAAACACGTTTACCCATACAAATGGTTATTAAATAGATATAGCCTTTCACGATAAACATACTCGTAAATATTAATGCTATATTTGCTTCAATAAACAGACATTTTAATGTATAACGCGCCAATGTAGTTAAGTATTTCATACAGAATAGCAACTGCAGTGTCTAAGCTAAGCCTCATAGCATATGCAGCGCATGCATGAGCCGCACACAATGGCCCGCAGGACAATTGGCTTTGATTACGCATTGAGTGATCCAATCGCGATGGATTCGCTACTTCTGAATAGTCGTGTTAATATGGCTGCCATTGAAAGGTTGCTACTTTCATTGTCCTAAGTTATGACGATCGCTGTTAGACATAAGTAGTCAAATTTCAAAGCTTTTTAGAACTTTTAAAGGGGGATTTTCGTCTGACAACATTTATAAGCAGTCCGCTGTACTAGACGGTCCTGGGTTCGATTCCTGGTTGGACTGATTGAGGTTTCCTAAATTGATCGAGGTCTGGCTCTACCTTTCACCCTCTGGCAAAGACGTACCGCCAAGCGATTTAGCGTCCCGGTACGATGTTGTGTAGAAACCGAAAGGGGTGTGGATTTCATCCTACTCCTAACAAGTTAGCTCACTTCTATCTTAGATTGCATCATTACTTACCATCAGGTGCGATTGTAATCAATCAAATTAACTTGTAAAGAATAAAAAGAAAAAATTTAACCGTTTACGCAGCGCACACAACAGAAGTTCTCTAAAGGGTTCCCGATACTTTTCCCCTCTTGCCACATTTTTCAATGCAGCTCCATTTCTATTGGTGTTAGCCTGATGTTAAATAGATATAGCCTTTCACGATAAATATTTCAATATATATTTCAATTCGAATCATTAGTTTTTGAGATTAGCTTACATAACCAATCATGCAGACTCTTTAGCTGAATATTTAGTATCGATATGGTTTAAGAATGCTAACATCTGTTTTATAATATGTACTAGCGGACGCCCGCGACTTCGTCCGCGTAAAAATCGATGTCAACTTTCAACCCCTCTTTCACATTCTATTTTGCAAGTTTTATAACTTATACCTAATAAATAGTCCACTTATAATTTTACATTTACTAATGGACCTAGAAAAATTAAGGACTTTCCGTACAAACTTTCTACCCCTACTTCACCCATTTCTGATTTTGTTTTCGCGACAAAAAGTATCCTATTATCCTTCTACGTATTATGATCTCAAATCGTTTTAAGTATCATTTGAATTCATTCTGTAGTTTAAGCGTGGTGCGTGATCAAAAAAAAGGCTGACAGGCAGACAAAAAATAGAAAATAGGCTTCAGTATCGATCTCCTACCTCTACCCTACTCCTACCCTACCCGTACCCTAACTGTATCCTACCCCTACCCTACCCGTACCCTATGCTACCCGTAATCTTCCCTTTCCCTACCCCTTGGATAGTGCTAGAATAGGGGTAGGCCCTACCCTACCCTTACCCCTATCCTACCCCTACCCTACCCCTACCCTACTACTACCCTACCCCTACCCTACCACTACCTATTCCTAACCTAAGCATTCCCTCCCCTCCCCTACCCTACCCTACCCCTAACCTACCCTACCCTACCTCTATCCCTACCCTACCCCTACTCTACCCTTACACAACCCCTACCCTACCCTACCCTACCCTATACCTTCCCTACCTTACCCCTACCCTTAGCAAAATCGGTCGGTGCGATGACAAAGGGAAATAGAGACTTTATGCTAAAATTAAAATGAGGTAAAGTTTGTGTGATTGTCGGAGGTAATCTTTGGATCTACTGGACCGATTTGGAAAATTGTTTTACCAATAAAAAGCTACGTTATTTGCGAGTGTCATAGGCTATGTTTGATACCCATATTCACACGGGAACGGGAACAACGTAATTGAAATCGCGGGGCGTCATGTAGCGGAATTTCTGCGTCTTTTAGAAATTTTGTATTATCTCCGAAACTATTTAACTAATTAACATACTATAAAGGGCAAATCTTATCTCCATAATATTCTTGTGATTATTAAATAATTTATTTTGATATGGATTTAAGTTAAGTAGCATAAATAATGACGCAAACCTAAGTATATAAAATTAATAATTTTTAAAACAAAAGGTACTATATCTTCTAATATATAGAAGATAGATATATGGTGTCGCAGACTTTTTTGTAGAACTTTTAAAGATACATAAAGCTTCCATACATTAATTTCAATTTTACACAATGGTTAAGGCAGCGCATGCGAATAAGTCTGCTTAAGAGGATTTTCGGTCCGACCTGTATGACAAAAACTGTGTTAACTTGGCTAATATATATGATACCAATATAAAATATAGCCTATAGCACTCCCCGATAATGTAGCATTCTACTTAAAGAATTTTTGAAATCGGACCAGTAGTTCCGAAGATTACCCCATTTAAAAAATGTGACAAACTTACAAACTTCACCTCTTTATAATATTAGTATAGAAGTATAGATGAAAATGACTGACTGATTCATCGAGACACAGTCGAGTAGACGCCCTTAGAGAGTCGTTCCGCCCATCTACTCTGCTTATGCCTTCGGGCCCCATCAGGCGATGCTTCTGCGCTCGCCCAACCCCGCGATGACGCCGTTGAGGTCCCATAAGGAGCCTAGAAAAAAAAACATTTTTGAATATACGAGTAGAACGTAGAGTATGGAATATATTTACGTAACGTATTTTAGAGCATTTCTAAAGCGGACATGGAAATATGAATTACATCTCCAGCGCTTATCGGCTATCATATCGGGTTTTTTAAATAATTATAGTTATTTTTTGGAAGATACGAGGTATGGGGAGGTAACATTTTGTGTCGGTTTTAAGGTCATCATCATCAGCCGATGGACGTCCACTGCATAGGCCTTTTGTAGGGACTTCCAAACATTACGATACTGAGCCACCTGCATCCATGTCGTCCATCACGATACATCTGATGACTGATGACCGACCAACACTGCGCTTACTAGTGCGGGTTCGCCATCCCAGTCGTCTCTTTGGAACCTCAACGTCCATCGGCTCTTCGAACTATGTGCCCCGCCCATTGCCACTTCAGCTTCACAACTCGTTTAGCTACGTCGGTGACTTTGGTTATTCTGTGGATCTATTCATTTCTAATTCGATCACGCAGAGATACTCCTAACATAAGTACTCCTAACATAGATTTTAAGGTAATCAATTCAAAATTAAAATTACATCACATTGTTATTTATATTTCTTTCATCTCTCATTTCTGTGGGATTTAGTTGGTGGTTGACACAGCAAGTCGTAGGCGTCAGCTGTTAGTTGCGTATAGCCTCCATAATATACGCTAAAGGCAAAGTAACATGCAGATGATTCGACGTACTTGTAGTATAAGCCCTCATTCGCACAAGAGTTTTATTAACGAACGTTAAAAAAGCGTTCAAATATTAATTAATTATAGTAACAGCTCCGTAACAGTATGAAGTTAAATAAAGATCTATTTTCAGTGCCCAAAATTGAAAATGCAACACTGCTCAAAGGTGTCGTGTGAACCTATACTTGGGAATGCATTTGTTGTATTTGAACGCTTTATTAACGTCCGTTAAAAAAACTCCCGTGCGAATGAAGGCTAATTGTGTCACATCGAGCTCTCACCGTAATTAATGGCGCAGATACCGGTGGCCACTCGCGGCGGGAAATTTGAAATATGGCAATTTAACCAGCAGCTGCGAAATCTCCGCTGACAATGTGGCATTATGTTATTTATACGTGGACTAGGAGGTGGAACGGTGTGGTGAAGCAGTTTATTTATAACTGCCTCGATGGACTATTCGTAAGTTTACCTATTTCGTTATTTTAAAAGCGCATTGCCTAATGCGGAGGTCGTCAGGTAATCTGGTTTTATTCGTCAATTTGGTCGTTTGTCAGGGATTCTTATAGGATCTAGAACAAATACAAAATAAAAATTCAAAACCCAGAAAAATATTGTCCTCCAAAACATGACAATGAACTTAACGAAAACGATGGAAAGCCCTGTTTCTGTAACAAAAACCTGTGCAATGTGCATCTCGGGACATCTCCACAGAAGTGATAACTTTAACCTGCTGCCGTGTGCGTGAGAAAAAGGGAAGCTAGACAGAGTGCCGCCGTAACGCGTTATTGATATAGGGATATATATATGTACCGTTATGTATATAGGAAGTTATCACTTCAATAAATCTTTAGTTATTCTACAAGTAACGATTTATAAGCCCGTTTCCATTTTGTCTATATCTGTTTGTGTGTTAAGACTAGAAAGAAGAACCAACCCATATTACCTATATCCGTAAACTAGCTAAGTGTAAAGAAACTAAAAGATACAGGTATTATCCCGTTATAGTTTCATAACAGCGGAGTCAGAAAGTAGCTAGTTCGTACCCCGGGGGCCCGGGTTATGTCCCGGCAAGTTTACTGATAAACTTTGCGAAACTTTGCCGCTGCGAACATAACATAAATGAGTGTAAGTTTGTTTTAATTACAACAACGTTCGTAAACAGGCCACAGTTGTGCAGATGTACGACTTTACGAGAAACATGGTGATGCAAGTTTTTAGTCTTTTCCTTTATGTCATCATCATTATCAGCATATTTAATGGCTCAGTATGAAGTCTGCTTTCTTATAAGAGAGGGTATATAAAGCTAGACCCATCACGATGTATGGCTGGGTTATCGAGCTAAGGCTGATTAATTTTTGGTTCTATATCCATCACTATTAGATGCTCAAAATAATGACCACTGCCTAAGGTGCACCCCGAGCCATGTATATTGTATACCTACCACCACCATCACCACCAACTTAACATAACATTTTCCATCTGACAGGATGTTTAGATTATTTATGTTTAGGTTGCCTGGAAGAGATCACTATTAGTGATAAGGTCGCCTTTTGCCTAAAAATGTATGTGTTCTATTGTTATTTTCTGTTTTGTACAATAAAGTTGTTATAAATAAATAAATAAATATAGGAGGTATTCTCTGGATCTACTGTACTGATTATGAAAATTATTTTACCACTAGAAAGCTACGTTATTTGTGAGTATCATGGGCTAAATTTTATCCCCGTATTCTCACGGGAAGAGGAACTACGCGGGTGAAACCGCGAGGCGTCGGCTAGTAAAACACACCTAGATGGAAATATGTTAACAAAGGAGGTCTGTACGTATACAATGTATACAAATAAGCCACATCCACTGTTTCCCTCGTCCTCTGTTTCCTATGAACACAATGAAGTGGTTGGTATTCACAGCTATCATTTTTGGCATCCTATTGGTTTGAGTTTTTTCCCCACTGAAAATAAAGCAAATACAGCCTTACAGCTTCGTTGTGTTAAAATATTGGCATTGCTTTCTGCTGTAATACCCAATTTTTTATAAAGTTTTTAATAAACCGATCGGGTTGTTTGTTTTTTTGTACTCGTAGTTATAGTGGATTTTGAAATGTATACAACAATTTCATATTTCATTTTTATTTTGAATCAATGACAAGTTAGGTTTCACTGCAATCTCACCTGATGAAAAGTAACAATGCAATCTAAAATGGTGACGGGCTCACTTGGAAGAGTTTATTCTACCCATATATTTGACTTGCATTGCAATACTTTATTAGTGAACTAGCTGACGCCCGCGACGTCGTCCGCCCATAGACCTCTTAAATCTAGCCCTTACAGTAGTATCGCTGTAAAAGTGGAGTAACTTCTCCCGTTTTCCCAACATTTCCCTTCACTGCTCTGCTCCTATTGATCGTAGCGTGATGAAAAGTATACGATAATCTGCACAGGAGTATGAAGAATAATTATTGTACCAAGTTTAGTTAAAATCCGTCGAGTAGATTTTGCTTCTATAACGAACATACAGATAGTTAGACAGACAGACAGACAAAAGTTTTACTGATTGCATTTTTGGCATCAGTATCGGTCACTAATCACTCGCTGATTTATTTTGGAAATATATTTCATGTACAGAATTGACCTCTCTACAGATTTAGGTACCCTACCCTACCCCTACCCAAACCGTACCTTACCCTACCCTACCCCAACCCTAACGAATTGTTTGTATGGGTGTACTTATAGATTTTTTTTTCAGACTTTTTAAATATTTCTCTCCGTAAGAACCATCCTCGTACTTTAAGGAGTATTCTATAAAATAATTAGTGAAATCAGTGCATCCGTTCTCGAGATACGTTTAGGAAGATTATAGATTTAGTACATTTTAAAATATATTGCGAGTAGGTTACCTCAAAAATTCCTGGCCAAACTATCATTAATGATAGTTAATAATTGTCCTAGGAAATTTTCATCCGTTAAACAGATGGATGAAGGTCGTTTCTAACACGGATCTTCTACTAATATTAAGCCTCTAAAATGCCTTTGCATGTACTTACAATACAATAAAATTTATGAGAGTCAGCCAAATGAATGTATTGTTAAATTGTTATTATTTACAAAAGAACGATTATCTACAAAAGAAGATCAAACAATTCGCTTAATAAAGCCAAAAACAACACAACATCTTGGAAATAAGTGACAATCCTATAAAGCACCCAATTCCGGCTATATTTTTTCATTCCGGGAGCACCTAACACGCACTCCGGGGGCGGTAATGCCCGCACGGGGCGAATAAACAGAATAAACAGTCACAAATGACTCCACTACGGTCTATTACGAACGAAAATTCCGTGGAAAAGCAAAAAAACACAGACAACAGCAATGACATTTATCTAATTACGGGATCGTGATAAGGGGAGAGGGGTGGGGCGAGCGCAAGGATGCTGCCTGACCCGCAGTCGGGTAGCAGCATCCGCGCTGAACGGACGTGTCTCCTGTAGAGCTCCGCTGGAACATTTTTTGCGAAACTTCGTAAAGGTTTCTCTCACAAGTAAATGGCTTAGTGTTTGCGGATGGAGTTTTTGGTGTACCCGAGTGCTATGATGGCTGGTGTTTTATGAATTTATGATGTGAAGTAATAAGTGAACGTTCCCGAGTGTGTTGAGATCGTTTAGTTCCTCTCAAGATGACTGTTCTTCTCGTCTTCGGACTTTTTATCGGTAAGTGCTTTAGAGCAAACAAAATATATTAAGTAATAAGTCTGAATTGCTACTTCTTTATGATGTAAGTTTTTTTTTAATTACCTTACAACGGTTACTTTAATGAAGTTAAGTTAATGAAGAATTAAGAGGTTTTTATTAAGAGTTGTGGGGGTAGATGTCGACGAGTATGTAAGTAGTTACAGGAAAGTAACTTTTTCTGAAGACTGTATTTTCGTAACACGACTCACAATCAGAGATTTGCAAAGATTTTATTATATAAAATGTCGTTGGAGATTTGAAAAAAAATTGTACCTACCGTCTTTAATAACCTTTTTTAAAGACAATCAAACTTATTTCTTACAGGGAAGTAACTATTTATTGAATCGATTCTAATGTTAGAAATCTGTAAGATGTCTTACTGAAACATTTTTCAACAGTTACGTTTCTGCTAAAGATAACCATCATTAAACCTAAAGGATTTTTTTTTCATTCTTTACAAGTTAGCCCTTGACTACAATCTCCCCTGATGGTAAGTGACGATGCAATCTAAGATGGAATCCACACCCCTTCCGGTTTCTACACGACGTCGTACCCGAACGCTAAATCGCTTGGTGGTACGTCTTTGTCGGTAGGATGGCCACGGCCAAAGCCTCCCATTAGCCAGATCTGGACCAATTAAGAAAACCTCAATCGGTTCAGCCGGGGATTGAACCCAGAACTTCCGTCTTGTAAGTCCACTCCGCATACCACTGCGCCACGGAGTCACAAATTACCCAATTTACCGTGGATAACCGTTTTAAGGATTCGAAACTTTCCGGTTTCCGCTTTCTCTAGCATCGATAATGAAGTAGATACCTACCTACATAATCTTTGAAACGACAATCAAATGCACTTTAGACAATCGTGCGTTAGATTGCACACACTATCAATGTGTAAATAATAAACTCTTTTTTTTCATATCTATTTCCTTCACAGGATATCAATCTGCGAGTCCAGTTTAACGAGGAATTTTGTTGGGTTCAAAATATTGAATTTCATTCTCCTACTTTAGATTTATCCAAAAAAGCACTTAAAAAACAAGCGCAATTTTGCATTCACGAGCAAATCCTTTGTCAGCAGCACAAAAGAAATGCAATATTACTACTGCAATCTCTGTACACAAATGTTAATTTGAATTTGTACCGGATTTTTTAAGAGTTCCGCATTTACATCGTGATGTAAAATCTCTACAGTTTATCTCATTAACAAATGAAATCCTTACTTCGTGGCCATTTAAATTATCCTACTCCAGTATACTATTTACTAATACTTTTAGTAGAGCCTTATATGATATGTAGATTAAGATGGTGATATTATGAGTGTCATGTTCCCGAATGAGTATCGACGTACTTATTTCTACTGCCAAGAGACATTGCTGCTTCAGTCTGAAAGTGTTCGCGGTAATTACAGGCACACGCGGCTAAAAGTATTCAGAAAGGCGTGAGGCAGCGCGTTGACAAAATGGGCTTGTTGATCTGTTATGGACGATGTTTTACCACTTAACACCAAACGGGTAATTTTTTGTGGGGATGGATGACGGTTGAACTGAATGAATTTCGTTAAAACCTCACAGTTATAGGTATCACCTTGAAAATATTTAAGTGTAACCTGCGGTGTAGCCTGTCCTAAATGGGCTCTGTTAAATTTATTGGAAAACCTTCTGCGCCGAATGTTCAACTTAAACAGGCCTTAAAATGTTTTAACTGATGTATGCTGAAATGGTCTGGTCTTGTTAACTTTTGATGCCCGTTTAAGTTTAGCGTAGGCAAGGTAAGGTCTGAAAGTTTCAGCGTAAGTAAGGCCTAGAAGTTTACACACTGAACTCTTGTAGCTCGTAGCTAGTAGTAGATGTAGCCTATAACATTGATACAGCTGATACGGCCGTTGCTACGCTTTTGAGAGTAACTATGATACGTGGTACTCTCAAAAGTGTACTAACATATAATTGCGGCTTAGCACCGTCTTCAAACTAATCAACAGGTAGAACATATAAAAATATTATGTTGTTATTTTCGCTTTTTAGTTTAAATTACATTTTTAGGTTTTGAAGTCGAATGTATTTTTTCAAAATATATAGATGCCTACTGCGTACGTGTATAAAATTAAGGAGTTCCCTTAATTGTCCTTGGTCTTTCAATCAACACACCCTTAAGTAATGACAGTCACAACTGATCTAGATGGAAAGTTCCCATCAATACAAATTAATCAAGCCCAAACACAAGGTAGCTATTGTAAATCAATAAGGAGTTCCCTTAATTGTCCTTGGTCTTTCAATCAACACACCCTTAAGTAATGACAGTCACAACTGATCTAGATGGAAAGTTCTCCTCAATACAAATTAATCAAGCTCAAACACAGGTAACTTATGTAAATCGTTGAGGTTCCCTCGTCTGTATTTTGGCTTCATCATCAAATCGATTCCAAACTTTCATGAAATTGTAGTGCCTTAAAATACCTAATGAAAAAATTTACGAACACACTAGTCACTCGTACATTTCTTAAGTTCCTTTCGATTCCTTCAAGATCCCACCATCAGATTCTAACGTCATGATGAATATGGAACCACATACCATATACCCTTTGAAACAAAAAAAAAATAAAATCTGTTTAGTGCGTCTTCGAGTAATCGATGTATACGATGATACATAAAAAAATATACCGATCAACTTGAGAACCTCTTCTTTTTTGAAGTCTGTTAAATATTTAAAAATTAGAAAACAATCAATGAAGTAGTTATTTTTGAGTGTAGCAAATACCTAATTTGTACGAGTAAGTTTTAAATTATTTTGATCCACACAATTCCAACTGCAACAGTGAAATTTCAATCTTGTCGTACACATTCGCGTATTCAATTTGGCTTACAACACGTTTTTCAAAATTTAAGTTCAAAACTTCCGGAACTGTTCAAACTCGGATCGTGTTCAAAATTTCCAGTGAAATTTTTAAGTGATTCGGTAAATTTCAATAAATTTCCAAATTGGGCGATACGTAGTTTGTTATACTGAACAAACTACTAGTGCAGTGTTTATTCAGTAGTTTGAAGCAGTTACCGGTACATAACTTTTGATAGCAATTTGTCTGTTTAGCTTTTAATTTGATTTCCATGTAGTTAGAGTGCTCACGTACCAGCCAGATTCGGGGTTAGGAATATATACCCTCAACGTTTATTTATTTGAGATAAGAAATAAATCATATTTTCTATCATTTATTTCTTATCCCAAACAAATTTTCATTCTGACATTACAATTAAGTTGGGTTGCCTAATAAAATTGCGGCCGAATAAATGGTTTTTTTTTTAATTTGTTTAATCTACCTCATTCATTGGTTAATTAAAAAAATCGACACTAGGATTGTTATCGTAAAGATTGCCTGCTTCGACACACAACACTGCAACTGTACGGTTGCCAGATATAAACAGTTGAGTAATGTTATTTATATATCCTCATCAGTTATTTAGTCGTCAAATGAAAGCCTATTGTCTTTGATCTAGTTCACGGTTTTCTAGATTATGTATGAAACATGTGTGTGGCAGCAATTTAATTTGGCAAACTATTTACGATATTTCACTTTGAATATAATCTATCATTTATTTATTATCATTAATGAATAATAGATGAGGGTAAAAGTATATACTTCTATTGCCAGATTTTAGACAATAATTTCAAGATTGCTCCTGAGTTTACTAAAAATAATCTTAATCTGAGATTATAATACTAGGGGACGCCCGCTACTTTTTCTGCCCTTAGACATTAATCCGATCATATAATCTGTTTTTAGCGAACGTCTTCTGAGTATTACGAGAATTACTTAATTGCAAAATTTCATCTTTCTAGGCGATTAGGCGAATTACAAGCGATTTTTGAGATTTCGTGATGCGTGAATTTTTGCTTTTATACATACATTTATATTTAGATCCATGCTTTTATAAATTGTTGCCATAAAATTTCAGTTATTCTATAATGGGGCTACAATACCACTTGTAAATTTACAATCAAAATTTAATTTTGAGCTTACGAAGTTCACCCGGTTATCAAAATACTATAAAGTATTTTGTATGTTCTTTGTATGAACTGGAACTGACAGTAGGATTTTTATGTCCGATAGCTAGTCTCATGAGGATTAGCATAGCCTTACTAATAATATGTTGAGAAATTTTGTATGACAGTCTGTTACAATTCGAAGGGAAGCCAGAGTATACTGCCAACAAATACATATATAGTAAAGCATTAACTAAAACGGCCACAGCCGCTGCATCTTCCGTCGCCAACAGAGTTTCATTTCAGATACGATCGTCGTTTGATGCGCGATCCGATCTAAAGTGCTGGATGCTCGGTGGAAATTTATTATCTTGTCTATTAGTTTATACATCAGGTATAAACCGTGATAGCCCAGTGGATACATTATGGACTCTGCCTTCGATTCAAAAGGCGTAGTTTCGAATTCCGAATCGGGGCTTGCATCTCCAAGTTTTCAGTTTAAGAAATTAAATATCACGTGACTCAAACTGTAAAGGAAAAATATCGCGACAAAACCTGCATTCCTGAAAATTTTCTTAATTCTCTACGTATGTGATGTCTGCTAATCCGCATTGAGCCAGCGTGGTTATTAGCTTAACCCCTCGCAAAAAGAAGACTCGTGCTCAACAGAATGATGATGACATGACATTAGGTATACTAATTATTACTATTACTTTACTTTGCATATTTCATTATCTCCGTCGTTTTTACCACCAATGCTTGACTGATGCCCAATCCTATAATATAATGTATACCTGCACCTGTTACATAATAAAAATTGATATAATATCTGGAATGTATTGAATAAAAGTCTCGTGAGAAAGTTTTCTCACCAAGATTTGGAACGATATTCCTTGCTGCAATCTTTAGTTTCTGACTTAAGGCTTTGTGAGAATAATACAGCTATATTATTCTTATTTTTAGAACATTTTAGTTCACTTTGCATTTGCACACACTTGTATTTTGCAATTAATAGATATTATAAGTATATTTGCATATTTCTTGTGTTGGATTATATTTTGCACAAAATCTACGAAACTAGAAAAAAAAACAACCGTGACATTTCGGAGACTATAAATTTCAAAGTCGGGTTACTATTTATCTATTATTTATTTTTTTAAGTGAATTCAGAGACCTCAAGATAAATTCAGAGACAACGGCAAAATATCAATGGCATAGAGATACGAGACATAAAAAGTACCTAATTAAGAAGCAAAACGTGCTCAAAGCAATTTTATATTCTTGTAAAGTCGTTGGCCAAAAATATAGCCCTCAAAATAAATATTATTACTTAATATTATTGATAAAGTCAAGCACATACTATTTGTGGGGCCATTTGTTACGACGCACAATACATTTCATTCGACCCTCACATAGGTTTTGATTCTTCAATTTATTTTTATCGCTGACATAAGTCTGTACTCACATTGAAGGCCATTTCAGATGAAAGAATTACGCTACGTATATTTTTATTTGCGAGTGGAAGGATGATGAGAAGAAATACAAAGAAGAGAATGTGTGTGTGAAAGTAGTAGAAGATAAGTTGCCCAATGATAGAAGAGAATGGAAAAGGAAAACATATTGTGCCGACCATACTTAGGTGTGATAAGGAGATAATAAGTTTATACTACAGCCTTGCTTGATGAGTAATTTAATTATTATTAGGTGTGAAACGAATAGTTATTTATACCCTCATGTTGAATTTGTTTGTTTGTAAACAGTACTCATCAAGAAAGGCTGAAGTATAGTTAAGTTGTAGGCTAAAAGTAGGCGTCAAAGAAAGGGCAATAGTAATTTCAGATAATAATCAACATTTGAACTATTCTGTATTAAGTAGACGCTTGATTGCGAACTCAATATGATGATATTGGCTGGCTGAGTAACTTGTGTAGAGTGCACTATGGTTTGTTTAACTCAAACTGAATGTAACTAACATTAGTAATTTCAAAGTTATATAATAATATTTGCCTGCTAACTCGTATTGGAGCAGTGTCATAGTGGTTTCATGCTCTATATCCTACTCATATAAGGAGAACGCTTAAACCTGTTAGAAAAGGTTGATAGTGATAATAAATTGACTACATAATTATCAAGTTATCACGATTGTAATGTGCGAGCACCTTTAACACAATAATATAGATGATCCCTATAAATGGGTCCTTAGATCGTCTTGCGGTTTTTGCGCTACTTTTTATAACTTTGGCCGAACAAAATGGCCTCAATGTTGTAACTTTTACAGAAATGAAGCCTATTCAGCCGCGCGATAATTAAACAGATATTATTTATAACTTTCATAAATTCTACCGTATTTTGTCATTTTGTTCACGTTACGTGGTGCTACTTCGGTATTGATGAACCTTATTACGTACAATACATAAATGTTACATCAATTTAAATAAAATGACGACTTATTTATGGGTCATCATGGGTACGGCATCAGACCTGGTCATTATCAGTTACATCTGACAGTAATAGATCTTCTTCTGTACGTGCCATCTCTTAGCGGATGTTAGTAATCAATTAATCATTCAGGCTAACTTGTTCATCAACATAACATCGGCTGTTAATGATGATGATGATGATGAAGGCTAATTTAACACTATTCACTGCTGCCCGAAACAGTGATCGGGTACTCATATTGAACCATATCTGGTATCTTGAGCCAAGATGTGCACTTTACGATATGTCTACGACCAGGACTTCATTTTCCTTTTATTTATCCTTGGATAATAAGCTGAAGCAGCTCATATTTGGAGTTTCGCAATATAATTCGCCGTTATTCGCCCCAGGTATTCGAGTTTACTCCTTTGAACTTGCTGCAGAACCTTTTTTGGCTTTCCCATTCTTTGCAGCACAACAATATTGCGCACCGCCTGTAAACCCACATCTCAAAAGCCTCAACCTTACTACATATCGCTTGTGTCCAGGCTTTCACTCCAACGATCCAAATTGATGTAACATAGAGAAAACGTAACACCGCGCTACATCCTCAGGGATATGGTGGGCATAAGCTCCAGTCCCTTGTCCTATAACGATGATCTATTGTATGAACTATTGTAGATGATTAAAAGTGTGATAATAATGATGTTTTAGTCAGTCTTCAAAAGCAGACAGTTGAAAAACCGCGTGTGTAAAGCCAAAATATTTATTTTTCAGCAATTTGCAACGTTTTTACAATTTCAACAGGCACAAGACCAACCTACCGAAAACATGTGAAAGGAATAGTTACGAACAGTTTTTAAAATAGTTTCCGCATCTACCCTCCGCACGCGAACCAAACGAGCCGCAACAACTACCCTGACAGGAAAAGAGAGACAAAAAACTACATTAAAACAAATCCTCTGCAGTGAGCTTCAAAACCGTTAAGGCGCACTTTCGTGAGTAAATTTCTCGATATTGGGCAATATTAAATTGTAGAAAATGCCTGAAAACATTATGTTTACCCTTTGTATAGTTCTTCTTTATAAATTAAAGATACCTGCAAAATTAAGGTTTTTGCTCACTGGTTTCACAACAAAGCACCAACTACGAGCTAGAAAAGAATTTTTCATCAAAAATCACTTAGCCTGCAAAAACTAATTAAATTAAACCAGTAAATTAGGTAATTAATCATTCGTTTTTCTAGGC
This sequence comes from Bicyclus anynana, assembly GCF_947172395.1. Lineage (NCBI taxonomy): Eukaryota > Metazoa > Arthropoda > Insecta > Lepidoptera > Nymphalidae > Bicyclus > Bicyclus anynana. The sequence goes on from NC_069093.1 coordinate 17,047,207, forward strand.
TTTGTTTTATTGCCTTCAGGATGAAAGAAAATTCGCAAACAATTCCTATTATTATTATAAATCACGGTAATTTCCAGCTATACCCATTGCGTCAATATCCGATGATATTGATGATGATCGGATTACACTCCACATCTGTTAGCAATCATCCGACTAAATTACATTTGCTCGTTACCGACCAATCAACACTTCACACAGTTAATGGCAATAATTTAAATCCATAGCACCTAGATTTTCCTACCAATTCGTTTGTCAATTCATATTGGTTTATTGAAGACTAGCGGACGCGACTTCGTCCGCATATTCAGCTTTTCACAAATTCTGTGGGAACCATGGATGGCTATTATACATATAAACCTTCCTCTTCAATCATTCTATTCTATCTATTAAAAAAACTGCATCAAAATCCGTTGAGTAGTTTTAAAGATTTAAGCATACAAAGGGACAGAGAAAGCGACTTTGTTTTATATTATGTAGTGATATGCAGACATTACAGTGGTTTTAAAAGGTCAAGATTGATTGTGAAGAATTAAGAATCTGCTACTATTACTGGTGTAATAGTCTGTGGCGTTTACTCCTAGAATACTGCATTGCTTAAAAACATCAGGTGAAATTTTAGTCAAGGACTAACTTATCATTGAATAACAAAAAATCTGAAAGCTGCAAGTTTGTCAAATCATGCCCATATAATTGGTAATTTTTACTAGGTGGCTTTGAGAGAATCAGTTTTCAAATGTACAGACCCTCGATTGTTTGTCCTAGTATAAAACAATTTTTTTATATTTTCTGCGAGATAACTTGAGAAATCATGTTAGTTACCAAACAGTTCTTCAAAATTCGAAGTAACCCTCCGAAAACCACTTTTAAAGATCAATCTTTTTAGGTCTATGCTAATATTTAATTAGCTGATTTCAAATAGTAAGACTATTATCAGGTTTACTTGAAATAGCCTATTAGTATTTATACATTCAACTCTCAGAAGATAGTTTGAACAAATCGTGGTCATAAACACGATCATAACACAAGGTCAAGCTAACAATATCGTAAGAACAAGTATCATTAGACGCCGTAAGTCGCCCCGCCCTTCATATTCCTCTCACGGAGTCAGCTAACGGGCAATTGCTGAGAGAGGTCAATCGGATCGGATTCCCGAAGCCATATCCAACTTTGAAATGAAAGAGGTTTTCGATTTAATAATTTTTCATCTTTAGTGTTTTTCAGATAGCGTGGGTACGGTTCGTTTCACTCTTGAAAGTTAGCCGCGATTCACGATAATAGTACGTATTATGAACGACATAAGGCAACTGTCATCTGAAAAATACTTTAAAAACTAAACAATACATTTTTGTCAAATCAAAAGTGTTTGTCAAACAATTTGATTGTGTAATGAAAGAGTCAAGTTGACATGCAAGTTTGACAAACATGTTTCTTCATAATAATCTTGACTACGATTTCATCTGAAGATATATGATAATTGCTTGTAAGATAAAAGTGCGTTAACTTGGGAGAATGTGCGGGGATAGAGTCAATTCATCCGATCTCCATGGCCGTTTTTCTTTACGGCACTGAAACCTAATTCGCTTGGCTTTGCTTGTATCTACGTTACTAGTGATTGTCATAGACTTTTACTTGTATTCCCACAAGAACGAGAACTACGTGGGTGAAAACACGAGACGTCTACTACAATGAACTATGTATAACCTACATAATGACATATATAATATCACGTATAATACGAGTAACACAATACAATCTTCGTTATAAAGGTACTAGTATAGGTTACAAGTTGATAAGGCTTCAGAACTGCTACTGAACTGAGGCACAACACAGAAGCCGACACAGCCTCTATCACATTTCCTTGATAAAACAAATATTAATCATATTTAAGTTAAACGCTCGGCGTTCCCGAGATGAAAGCTAAATAAAGTTTAGAAGTCCAAGAAAATATAAGGAAAACAAAATTTAACAAAGGCGAATGAAAAACTCTAAATTAATTCGACATCTTCAAAGCGAATTTCCTAAACGGTTTTCTTTTCGACCCTCGCTAATCATTTGGGGGCATTATAGCGGAAAATTTATACCAATTTTATTATAAGAGTTAAATCGCTTATAGTATTACTAGCCGATACGGCAAACTTTGTATTGCCTTAGGATCGATAAATATTAAATCAATTTAGTATATTATATTTAGTAGCTAAAATATATGAAGTTTCTTATTAGTCTTCAAAATTAATTAAGTAATATAAAACTTAACTACCTCTTTTATCCAATTGTTGATGTAGATGTCTTTGGTTCATAAGGCACTTGGGTTGGGTTGAAAAATGACACAAAATTAAAAATAAAATCTAATAAGTTATTCGTTTCGCTGCACGGATTGGTGCAATGGTAGACTTGCATGGTGACAAGTTACTGCCATATCGCAAGAGACGTACCGCCAATTATTGATCGTTCCAGTACGATAACGTGCATTCGTCATCAACCCATATTCGGCTCACTGCTGAGCTCGAGTCTCCTCTCAGAATGAGAGGGGTTAGGCCAATAGTCCACCACGTTGGCCCAATGCGGATTGGCAGACTTTACACACGCAGAGAATTAAGATAATTCTCTGGTATGCAGGTTTCCTCACGATGTTTTCCTTCACCGATTGAGACACGTGATATTTAATTTCTTAAAATGCACACAACTGAAAAGTTGGAAGTGCATGCCCCGGACCGGATTCGAACCCACACCCTCCGGAATCGTAGGCTCAGGTCAAATCCACTGGGCTATCACAGCTCTACACTGAAATGGTAGTTAGCACGCTAACTACCATTTCAGTGCACCATCAATAGCAACAGGTGAGAGCGCAGTCATAATTAGAATTAAAAAGTACCAGGGATACATAACTATGAGCTGATACATTAACGTAACACTCGCTACAATCGTTACAAACAAACCGCTGCAACATTTGACTCGCTCGGCGCGTTAATCAAACGGTCGCCGCTAATCCCAGCTTATTCCAGATGTATTCTGAGAGCATGCCTTTGCGCTTAAGCTGGCTTTGCATAACAAATATACCTGCAACTTTAAGTAATAAGACACGCTTGATACTGCTTTAAGACATTTGGATTTAAGTTTTACTGTAAGAATACTCTTTATTAAAACTTACCTTTTTTGTTAAAAGAAAACTGAAACTTGGACTGTTTCATTATGGACTGTATGATTATGAGATTTCAGATTAATAAACTGGCGATAGTTTATGAAGTCTTGGTGTTTTTAAGACAGTAAGTAGAGTAATTTACAGTATACTTTTATGCGTTTTTGGTCATCAAGTAAAAAATATCGTTTTATTTGAAAGTTTTATAGTTTTTGTAGACACTACAAATAAATGGTGTATAACGCATCTACTAGTAGTGTCTACAGTGACAATGTGTACAGTACAGTCGGCCTCATTTGAAGCGAAATGACAGCATTGACAGTGAGTTGCACAGAACTATGAACAGCGCACCTGGCCTGCTTCCAACCTCTTGCCGAATTCGACCGCAAAGTATTAGAGATGCACCCCGACTGCACGCTTAAGAAGCAATCTCACTTTGTATTGGGACATTTAGTTACACTGCACTGAGCAAATTGGGGAGTTTACGGTTCGTTGTACCCAAACGTTGTACAGTTTATCGCTTCTATTATATTGGGAAGTGGATTGATGTGCTATATTTGAATGAATGGAATATAGTTGTGAAAGCTTTTTATTATTATTAAATTTAAACAGTACAATCAATGAGTGACTGCTCAAAAGTACTTGCAAACTAAATTTATTTGAAATAAGTGAGTATAACAACGTAGTATGTCATCATTATTATCTTTATCAGTCTTTATGAGTGGCCTAAGGCAGGCTGTTTTACGGGGGATAGTATGGAGCGTAGACCCACCACGATGTGGGTTGCAGTTCTTAGAAAGATTGGGAGAAAGAGGGGGATGATAATGATCGGGACTGACGGCTTCACGTGCTCATTGAGGCATGGGGGTGTAACGCTACCAACTTACCGCTATAAGAATGCTACCCACTGAGAATTTGTTCAAAAGAAAAGTTCAATATTTCATAGCCCCACTCGAACTCAGAAACTTGTGATCCAAAGCTACAAAGTCTAACCAATGAACCAACGAGGTAGTTCAACAACTTAAAAGTACAGGGCCTGTAGCCATGTGACGTCAATTCTCTTTCTACAAACGCTAACGCTTCGGAAATGAAAAAATGTATGGGAATGACATTTGATATCGACATAAGTCGTGATCAAGTTGTCGATCGGATGTCATTCCAATACCTTTTGTTAGTTTTCGAAGCGTTAGCGTTTGTAGAAAGAGAATCTTCATGCCACTGGGCCTCTAGCAATACAGGCTCAGGTAAAATTTTAAATTGCTTTTAGGCGAGTGTGCCTACGTTCTAGGTATCCTAAAACGAGAAAAATTTAATAAGACTCCACCCCGTTGATATTTGACTTCACGATCGGAATACTCCATTTAATCATTTTCTTGTTAAATAAATTATGTAAGAAAATTTCCTTGAATCCGAGCCAGAGAGATGAAGCCATCTCGGAAATTGGTATAAGGCTTCGATATGGGCTTGGCACAAACTGGGTACCTATCTATTTGATTAGCATTGCGTTTATAATATTAATGAGAGACTTGATTGTATGGAGTTTTTATTATTTTGGGATTCTTTGATTGCTTTGACGTTTGTGCAAATTATCGACAAATTCTTTATAAAGTTACCTAGTGAAATATAAAATTGTATGAACATCCAAAAGTGTGTGTTAGGGACTCCCTAAAGTGTTTGTCCAATCAAACGACAAACTATTTGATCATCTTCGACATAAAAGCGTTTGTCAAACTTTACAAGCAATTTAAACATTTTAACCGATTCAGACCAAACAAGATGAAAATCATTAGCTTTAGCATTAGAAATTATGAAAAAAAATCCATTCCCTATAACTGGGTTCCGAGGTATAAACCAAAGTCTTTTGCGTAATGTAATTCAGGGGATTTTCATGTAAACAAAGAACAGCTCAATCTAAATCCAAAGAGCTATGAGCTCACGTAACAGTAATTCCCGTAGCACACGCGCCATAACTTACCGGTATCAGCGCGGCACGTGCGCGTACTGTGCCTCACGCCTACAAACTCACATATTTTGCATTTATAACATTGGCATTTTTCTCAAATAGCAGGACCGATTTTTTTATTTTGCGAAATAGACCAAAGTTGAGAAATGGTGCCGTGATTATTAATTATTTTACTGTGGCGATATAGAGTTTTCAAAATGAACCAAACACTACAAGATATTATCCTAACACTTTCTAAAAGCCCATAACAAAGTTATCCAGGCGTTATCTTAACAAAGTCTAAAACAAAGTCGCTTCCCACCGACCCTCTTTATACCTATGAAACAGTTTCAGCGGTATGCATAAATAGGTAAAATTAAGATGAAGCCGTGATAGCCCAGTGGATATGACCTCTGCCTCCCATTCCGGAGGGTGTGGATTCTAATCCGGTCCGGGGCATGCACCTTCAACTTTTCAGTTGTGTGCATTTTAAGAAATTAAATATCACGTGGCTCAAACGGTGAAGGAAAACCATTGTGAGGAAATCTGCATACTAGAAAATTTTCTTAATTCTCTGCGTGTGTGAAGTCTGCCAATCCGCATTGGGCCAGTGTGGTGGACTATTGGCCTAACCCCTATCGTTCTGAGAGGAGACTCGAGCTCACCCGTGAGGCGAATATGGGTTGATAATGACGATAATGATGAAATAGTTAAACTATTTCATCATTATCGTCATTAACAATGTCGTGGTTGTGTCCACGCGGAAGTTTGATATCATCACAACATAGTATAAAAGTCGCTTTCTCTGTCCCTATATCCCTATGTATGGTTAAATCTTTAAAACTACGCAACGGATATTGAAAGGTTTTTGAATAGATAGAGTGATTGAAGAGGAAGGTTTGTATGTATAATAACATCCATTAAACAGTGGAGAAATACTGTTATTTCCGAGGTTTCTAATGTGATGTCGTAAACAATTACATTTTTTCCGCTTACATAGCAAACGCAGGCTGAACCCAACGCTATCTCTTATGGATATCCCACAATAACATTTTTTTGTCATTTACTTTATACGACAAAAAAATTATTAATTCGATTTTTCGAAGCGATTTAACCAATAGGTACAGAATTAATCCTTACCCAATTAAATACGCTAAATACATTGTTGATTTAATATAGATCTCTATGGTCCATTACAGCATATGATTTAAGTAAATATTTTCGAAGATATTACAGATTAAAAAATTGCGGGACGTAGTGTTTGCGGCGGTACGGCCGGCCGGGGCGGCGGGAGCGCCCCGCGCGTTAGGATCAGCTTTGCACACGTGCGAAGCCGGGGCGGGTCACTAGTGATTTATAAAACTTACAACAATATAAATAGAAGGGTGTGAAATAGGGGTTGAAAGTTTACTTCGATTTTTACGCAGACGATGTCGCGGGATAGTATTTTATTAAATCAATATTTTCAGGAAAAATCCATGATACGTTAGATTTTGTCAAGATCGAAAGGTTAACCCTTTTCGATATCTTATAAGCGTTAATTCGTATAACGAAGCAGCTTTACCCTTCACACTGAGTTGTTTGAGCCTATCAAAACGTCCCCAATTGTACCGACACAACAAAAAAAGCAATTATCTATCTCGACGTCCGCACAATGCCGTCGCTGCAAAACTTGCGGACGCAAAAACTTCAACAAAGAGTAAAGTTCCCGCAGTTCCTGGAACAAAGGCATCTCTTTGACATTGACGATTGATTTCCGACTGAGCGCGCCGATTCTTTCGCAAATTCCGCTTAGATTTCACGGGAATTTTGACTCTTAACTTTTGACTTTGACTCTATATTTATATATCAATACTAGATGCGCAATATTACTTTACTATGTGTTACTATTTCATACTCCTATCAGTCAATGGGGAACGGGGCGTAAACCTAAAGAAAATACGAAAATATAAGGTTCCTACAAGTAGATATAAATATTAATCAACGTGCAGTTAGTATATATAGTAAGGTTATCAATTTAACCACGTTACGGTCTGCATACACATATTAAGATTTTACTTTATATAAGTCACAAAAGAAGTATATTTGCAAACAAAGTAATGTTTGAAAGTATAACAAAGCATTTATCTTCATCAATTCAATTATTTTCATTTGACAGCTCATAATAATTTTGAATCAAGTAGTATATTAAGAAGTATAATTTATACGCGCATTTGTACATACATATTTTATAACTTTACAACAAATCTATTTTAGTCCACTTCAATAAATATATTCCAATTTGAATGAAGTTATGATTTACAATTGTGCAGTGGTCAGTTTCAGATGCTAGTGATGATAAATGAGACTGATGTGTCGTGCTCTCCAACGTAAGGGGCGTTTATTACTGTTACTGAGACTTCTAATAGACGACAAGCCAGTAATGGCCAGACCTTCTTCATACCACACAGTTTCATCACAACTGTTGGCTAGAGACTGTTAAACTTTGATCTTAAATAGAGGGTCTGAGAAAAGTTGCCTCGAAACTGAGTGGAAAAATACTGGGATAAAATAAAGCTTGACACTCACAAAGAAGGTGGTTCTCTATTGGTAAAAAATCGATTCAGTAAATCCAGAAATTACCCCCTACAACCTCACAAACTTTACCTCTTTATAATATTAGTATAGATATAAAATACGTAACCAATTAGATACCTGCCGTACTGATCTATCAGAACATTTTTTTTTTTTTTTTTTTTTTTTTTTTTTTTTTTTTTTTTTTATCGTCAGAGTTAGCACGGAACTGCATGGCATTACATCGTGCTAACTGCCTCTAGGGTATTTCCCATTTCTTTTTCTCCTCTTTTTCCTTTTCTTCCTTTCTTATCATTATTTTCCGGAGCATTTGTGCATATTTCTGCCACTCGCATTCGCTTGACAGCATACGCGAAATCAGGCTGCCGGAGTCTACGTGGCCATCTACCCCATGTGTCGCCCCTCTCAGATCGTCACAGGCAGGGCATTCGAATATGGCATGTCGCGGAGTGTCCTCTTTTCCACAGAAGTAGCAGTTTTCGGAGGGAGATTTCCCTATTGCGAAGAGGTAGGTGTTGAACACTCCGTGACCGCTCAGAGCCTGCGTGAGCCATCGATCCATCTCTCCATGATTCCTCTGATGCCAGCTTTTTAGATCTTTAATTAGCTCCCTCGTCCACGTTCCTTTTCCGCCCGCGGACCATTCTGTTCCCCATTCCGTCAGGGTCTTTTCGCGTAGTTCATGTGAACTCGATTCTTTATCCAGAAAAGATTGCGCGCGTTCTCTAATTAGTTTGTCTACAGGGACAAGACCGGCTAAAACAAGTACTGCGTCTGTGGAGATAGTTCTATATGCTCCAGTTATGCCTATTGCCATCCGCCTCTGTACTGCCTCTAATTTTTTCCGATACAGTTCGACTCTCATGGCATTTTCGTAGATCGGCGCTCCGTAGAGAATAACGGAGTGAGCTACCGAAGCCAGTACTCTCCTCTTGCTCGCTCTAGGTCCCCCTCTTGTTGGCATCAGTTTGTGCAGTGCCTCGACCAAGTTTTGGGATTTTTTGGCGACCTCTTCAACGTGTTTTTTGTAGTTGAGGCTTTTATCGAGCCACACCCCGAGGTATTTAACGTGCTCTTTAGGAGCAACTGCCATATCCTCAACTACAAACTTTATTGGGTCTAGTTTCCGCCTTCCGCTAAAAACAATAGCCTCAGTCTTCTCAGGTGCTAAAGCAAGCTTCTTTTCCTTCATCCATGCATTGATTCGTCGGAGCGCTGTGTTTGCCCTAGTCATGAGAGATTTCTCTGTATTTGCAACAACTACTAGCGCCAGATCGTCGGCAAAACCCACTAGCTGGATGCCCTCTTCCTGTTTAAGGTGGAGAACCCCGTCGTATAGAATGTTCCAGAGAGTCGGCCCTAGGATTGATCCTTGGGGCACCCCACTGCTGACTTTAATAACATCCTCTTTTCCCGTACAATCTTTAACTTTGACGCGTCTGTCTTCAAGATAGCTGCTTACAAGGTTTAGTATATACCCAGGGAATTTTCTCTTTTTAAGTTCGAGAACTATCTCTCTCCAGGAGGCAGAATTAAAAGCGTTTCTGACATCTAGACATATTAGGGCACACAATTTTCGGGTTTTTTGTGTACCACTCTTCGCCTTTATAGCAGTTCGTACTATTTCCTGTACCGCCATCAGGGTTGAGCGACCTTTCCTGAAACCGTACTGATTATTAGAAAGTCCGCCGTGTTCGGGTAGTAGGTTTTTAATTCGGTTTAGGAGTACTCGTTCCGTCAATTTTCCGTAACTGTCTAGTAGGCAGATAGGTCTGTATCCGGTTGGGTCGTCGGCAGGTTTGTTTGCTTTTTTGAGCAACACCAGACTGGCTATCTTCCAAGCTGACGGAAAAATGCCAGATTTAAAGACCTTGTCTAGAACGCCCTTAATTTTTTCCGGGATTGTCTCTACCGCGATTTTGACCACTTCGGGGTAAATGAGGTCGGGCCCTGGAGCCTTTTTTAATTTCAGGCTTTTTGCAGCTGACTTGATCTCTTCTGTAGTCACTTCAACTGTTTGAGAAGCATCTTCTGCAATCCGGCAGAAGTCGTCGTGAATAGGAAAAAGGACATCGACCGCTGATCTAATCAGTGCCATATTTAGACTTGGGGGTTGTCGTCGCAATTTATTGGTGACTATTCTGTAACCCAAGCCCCAAGTATCTTTGTCTACTTCTTCGCAAAGTTCTTTCCACTGTTTTTCTTTCGACTTTGATATAGCCAGTTGTAGAGCTATTTTTGCGGACTTGTATTCCTCTCTAAGTCTTATTTCTTCGTCGTTTTGTTCCTCTTTGTTGGAGATGTTTATGTACTTTTTTCGTCTCTGGCGAGTGTATTTTCTCCGGCATTTGGTGCAGAAATCTCTCTTCTCTCTTATTTGCTCATTCCACCAGTATACCGGTGCTTTCTTACGTATTCCTTTCTTGGGCATAGCTTTTTCGCACGCCTTCGTGGTGCTGTCTATTAGTTCAAGTGGTGTACTAATATTTTCTTCCTTTAGGAAACTTTCCAGAACATTTCGGTCCATTTTATCTAACCTCCAGCCTGGTGAAAAACTTGATACCGGTTTTATTTCCATTTGAAGTATGTGGAACTTTATGTATAGATGTCCGCTCAAGCTGTCATCATCCAGTACTTGCCATTGTGATACTCTCTGTCTTAGGCTGGGGTTGACAATGGTGATATCTGGAGTTGATTTCTTAGCGCCTCTTCGGAAAGTCGGAGCTACTCCTTCGTTGGCAATGATCATGTCTGCACTCGCGAGAAGCTCCATTATTAACCGTCCTCTAGCATCTTCAGATTTTTTTGACCAAACATGTGACGCTGCATTGAAATCTCCTGCTACAAGTATGTCTCCTCGCTGGGACTCAATACTTACAAACAGTTCACCTATATCCTTTTCAAACTCTTCAAAGGCATAATTTGGGGAGAAGTAACAGCTGTATACTGTAAGCCCTTGTAATTTCACAGCTATGAAGCCATTTCCTCGGGTCACGACATTTAAGCAAATTTCTTTGTTTAGGGAGACCACTGACGCATCTCCTCTCAAGTCCGTCTGCCATTCCCGGGCTTCTGCTATCTTTTTGTTCGGTTCCGCAATTATGACGATGTCTATGTTGTGATCGTTTGCAGTCACTGCGAGCAGGTCGTGGGCAGATCGCGTTCTATCGAGGTTTATTTGTAGTACCTTCAAGACTGAGTCTGGCACTCCACTCCCTGCATTTGTACCCCGTTTTTTGGCAGTATACGCTTCCCGGGCACTAGCTGTTTAGAAGATGGACAGTTCTTAGAGCCGATTCGGTGATTGCTATTGCTATGACCTTTATCCTTACAAATAGCGCAAGATGTCTCATTTAAGCAGTCTTTTGCTTTATGGCCTACAGTTCCACAATTATAGCATTTATCGCTCCGGTCCTGGCCTGGACATCCTTTGGAAATATGTCCATATTCCAGGCACCTATAGCATCTCTGCTTTTGTACCACTAGGCTAACTGGGACTCTCATCCATCCTATTGTTATTTTATTGTCTTGCGTTAATTTTTCTGCTTCTTCCCTAGGTAGCTCGATTATGGCTGTTTTTACCCCGTATCTGTTTTCCCAGAATCTCTTTATGCGGGACTCTTTTACTTTTTGTTTGAGCGTTTCTTCTAATTCTTCTCTTTCAACCGTGATATCCATTCCTTTTATGATGACATCAGTTGTTTCTTTTAAAGCCCTCATGGTTAAGGTAGGACATAGTCCGCCCATTCTTTCTTTTACTTGTAAGACTCCTTTGTCTTGTCCCTTATCTATCTCAAGAAGAATATCTCCTTTCTTTGTTTTCCTCACTTTAGAGAAGAGGACTTCCGTCTTTCCTAGTCCCGCTTTCACCTCTTTTAATACACTGGCGTAGTCCCTCTCTTTAACTTCTACTAATAGTGCTTCAGGTCTAGCTTTAGATGGTTTCCTTTCCATTTTGGTAGCTGTTTCTTTGTCTCCCTTGTGCCTTTTACCTTTATTTGTTGGTATCTGTGCATTTTCGGAGTTCGTGTTTGTCGCCGTTTGGTTCTCCAATGCAACCTTACCAGTTTTCTTTTGAACTTGTCTTCGCTCTGGCTTTTCTACTCTTTCATCAGGTCTTTTGGTCTCTGTATGTCGTCTCTTTTTCTTTCTTTTTATTTCCTTCCATTCTGTCTCCGTACCTAGGTCGTCATCCCATTCCAGTCCTTCTGTTTCGCCTCCGGTCGACGTGTTGGTACCTTTGTCTTCTGTAGGCCCACCTCTTTTAGCTCTTTTAGGAGTATGTTCTACCTCGTCGTCCTTCTCTGCTTTCATCCTTCTAACGTCCATAATTCTACCACATACTTTTTGTAATTCTCGCAGTTTTTGTTTCACTTCGTTGGCGGTGTTCTTATAAGGCCCCTGTCTCTCTACGAGTGAATTGACAGCTACTATGTTGTCGTAAAGTCCCCTCAATAACCTATCTTCTTTTTCTTCCAGAGATTCTGTTTCCTTGCCGTTTGGTGACTTTTTTCGTTTCCAGTCACCTCTGTTTTTTGGTGTATTGGCCATTGGTGAGAAAAAGGTAAGGGGGCTCATGAAAGATACTCGAGTCCCTTCATCTCCGGTAGATATTCCGTCTTCAGTTTCAGTATCAGTCCTAGTTCGCGCATGAGTCGTCGTTTTTGGTGGCGTACGTTGTAGTAGGCCAGACCTGGCAAATGGTTTTTCACAGTTAAGCAAAACTTTGCCCCCCCCAGAATACGAGGGGCAGCCCCTATCATCGGCCGAAGCCTCCAGGGGGCGGGATTCTCCGACGCGAGAGTGCTCAGCGCCGGTACCCGCCTGGGGTATGTGTTTTTTTTGTTGTGCTTGCATGTTAATTTCTTCTCTTCTATACGTCTTTCGGTAAAACAGCCGCCCAATATGGGACAGACGCTGACCAGACAGCCGCTCGCTCCGAGTACAGACGCTATATGGATTTGTTTTGCTCCCTACTAAATTCTAGTGCTACCTAGTTTCCGGTTGCAGTTTCCGCTTTGCAACTAAGCGTGCCTCATCCGCCTTAATGTTGCCGTTCTGATAGTTAGCATCTCCGCCAACACCGCCGTTAAGGTCTTCACCTGTAGCCCTAGGCAGGGGACCGCGATATTCCCCGCAGTACTGGGACCCCCTCTGAACTTCGCCATCACAAGAGCCGGCCTACTGACTCCCGTGATGCCCACCCCCGCGACGTGGACGCGCCAGAGGAGATTTGTCCAAGTGAAGCACAGAAAAGATGTCTCTGTCCTTCCTTGGACCGGGCTAACGGTCTTGTATGAGCCCAAGACCGAGGGCTGATCTATCAGAACATGGGAGGACAAAACTTTCAGCTTTTAAAAAATGTGGATGGTCTGGCTTTCGCTCGTTCATTCGTGGTTAGTTCTACAAAAATCCAATTATTAACTTCCTGGCCTAGTTTCCAGAACCTACTATTACTAAAAACCACGCGAGTAGCACAAAGAGGTAATTCAAGAAGATATTATTAATGAGCGTTAATTAATGTTTACAATTCATTACATCTCTTTCAGGCAATTTATCGCGAGAAATTTCATACTGGCTGTTCGTGTAATAAGAAATTTCGTTAATTATATTGATTAGGCTCTCATTACTTATTCCTTTCATGTTATACTCAAACTCACATACTTCAACTTTAATCTAACAAAGGTAAACCAATCACTTAATAAAATTCTAATAATTGAAAATGTCGTAATAACTACTATAGGTAATATTACCTTGGTCTCACTAGAACAAAAACAAGATGTCCAGATTCTATTCTCTATCATATACGAGTACTCATACGTACATACCCGTTTATAGGTCACAAGTTTTATTTTTATTTCGCTTTACTTCAATCATGCCTGGTGGACAGCAATGTTGAGCTCTAGGTTGGAGCGAGCTTGTCTAGAAATGCCTATTCACTCTTGCCTTGAAGGTGCACAAATTATCAGTGTTAGGAAACACAAAAGGCGGAAGGGCAATCCACATTTTCACTGTTCTTATTAGAAACGTCGATGCGAAACGTTTTGTGCGAATCGACAACAAAAAGATGACAATTTTCACGGTATCTGGCTGTTCTGTGGTAGAATGGGAAGGACTAGACTGAAAGAGAACTGAGATCATGTGCGCACTCTTCGGTAAATAACTGAAAGACAGGCAACGTTACGTCGCTGTTGCAATATTTGCAGATTCGTTCCAGTCAAAGATTATGATACGTCTAGCTCGAGGATCAACTGAGTCTAATGCAGAGAGATGATATTTAGCACACCCATCTCACAGGTGACTGCAGTATTCCTCGTTTGTGAACTGTGCATGTGCCTGATATAGATGAAATCTTAATGTACCCCGCACCGGAAAGCGCAGTGTTGGCTAGTTGCAGGGAGCCCCTGGATACTGGCGGCATTTGTGCTTTGGAGTCCATGCACGAGGCATATGTCCAGCACTGTACGTCTATCAGCTGATAATGATGAACGATTCCTTCTATATCTGTACTATATGGACATAAAGTTTGTGGTGTTGTAGGAAGTACTCTCTGGATCTACTGAACCGATTTTTTAAATTCACGTTATTGCCACGTTATTTGTAAGTGTCATATATATTTTATCCCCATATTCTCATTGGAGCTACGCGGGTGAAACCGAGGGACGTCGGCTAGTTAATCAATTAAGTAGGTTGTTTGTATAATTTTATACCATTAGTTTTGCTGATGTGTTCAGTAAAATATTAAATGTATTTTTAAATCCTTTCTCGCTCTACTCCTCGGTGGGTGCTTTTACTCTGTTATTTGTTTCAAGGCTCTCCAACGAAAGGTAGTCTGCAATAAAAATATTTTTTAATAGAAAATGAAACGGTGGGGAGATCAATTTTACTGGTTTTTCTAGTAACATTGTAAAAGCTTTTCTTTTAATTAAATATAAAAAGCTTTTAAATAATGTAATAAATCTTAAAAATTTTTTTGGTTTTAAAATTTTTTGGTTGTAAAATTATTATGTATGTATACACTTGGTCACACTTATCAAGTACTGATAATGATCTAAATGAGTGAAGAGTTTTGAATTTGAACTAAATATTCTTGAGATTCATTTTCTATTTAAGAAAGTTAAAAAATATATAGAAAGAACCTCACTTAATTAAAGAATACTAAAATACTTAGTTTTAAATTTTTTGGTTGTAAAATTAATATATGTATCGTACACTGAGAGGAGACTCGAGCTCAGCAGTGAGCTGAATATGGGTTGATAATGATGACGATGACATGTAAAATGGATAGAAGATGTGTATGGAAATTTCTTCACTCTTAAATTTGGAATAGGAAAATATATTTTGTTACATACTCGTATTACGTTGTAATGACGATGGTAAAATATTAAAAAAAATAGAACATATTGAATTATAAACCAAGGCACTGCGGTTTCACGTTTCTTCGTAGTTAGGTACATCCCATTTCTGTGGAAAAGTAGCATAAGTGTGTAATTCACAACAACACCAACACCCATTAACACGTGATTAAACCAATTTTCATCCAGAAACGAGGAGCACATCAGAGTTAAGTGAGTTACAAACATTCAGAAGCTATCACGACAAGTGTAAACAAAATGTATGTTACCGATTCTGTTCTGATGCGTCACGATACGACACGTCAGACAAATATAACTCCGCCTTTAATCCATCTAATATTTGACATTTATAATATTTGTAAGATTTAGGTATGTTATCATCAAGGGTAAGGTTTAACACGGGCCCTTGCTTGTTCTGATGAAAGGGAAAGCTTACACGAGTCGTATAGTCCGTCATCTGTCGGGACACACCCCGCGGGCCGCGCTAAGCGATGTAATCCCTACGGACGAGTCCCAGTGTTAACTAGATCTCTGGACCCGCATTGATAATAACGGGCCTGTCCGACCCAGTTGTACAAGCGTTGCTTTATGTTAGAAAGGTCTTGAGATTTTTAAATTTCAGGTCAATTTCTTCATATTGTCAAAATCGACTGTCGACTGGAAACACGAGAAACTCGAATCACTTTGACAATCTGAATCTTGAACAATGTAGCAACATCATTGACTACTGGCGCAGGAGTTTCAGTTAGGATTGTTTCCTTCTACACCTATATTTGCGTGGTATCCTTGCTTTGAATGATTGTCGCAGTTACAGAAGTTCAAATGTTGGTCCTGTCAGTAGGTATATTAAGTTCCAGATATTCTAACGTCCTTTTAGCAACGGCTTTCAAGCACGACAAAAACTTTCAACGAAAGTTTCATCGAGTCTTCTGTTTAATGTTTCATTATGAAGCACAATTCGTTCATATAAACTTAATGACAAAGTTTTAGCTTTGGTGAAACTGTTGGAGTGTCAGCAATGCAATTATATTATTTTTCTACAAAGCTATTCATTTCTACAGGTCGGTTGGTAATGTTCATTACCACACGGGTAAATCATAGGTGCTACAATCATTTTTACACAGTTCCATGGTTAAATGGCTTGGCATTGGCATGGCTTAAAAAATTCAGGTATTTTTTAAGTCTTGGCAAAGAGTTTTTATGTCAGAAAAGTGCTCAACAGTGTGTCAGTGTTATGAATAAAATTAACTTTGTGAGATAAAATATAATAAAAAACATTTAATTCTTTAATTTTAATAATTTTGACATTTATCTGTATCAGAAACAAAAAAATATTAATTTACTTTATTAGTAATACTGGCTGTTTTTGGTGTATCTTGTCTAAAACAAACGCTGGTGTGCGCACTTCGTTATCTGTGCAAAAATGACAAGCGTATCAAAATGTCATCATAAACAGGCATAGATGCAAATTGATTTTCAGAAAGTGTGTTCAAAGTGTGTTTTCTCGCAAATGTGTTATAAAACGTCGTAATCGACATACGTGCAATTTGATAGTTACAGCCTTTGCTGTCTCGCCTTTGGCTCGAGCTGCAATTTCGCCTCGGCTGTAATTTTCAACTTACTGCACTTATATCATAATGTACTATTAATTTACATCTGCCTGTGTATACAGCTACCTATAATAATCAACCGCTTTTATGATAAGGGAGTTTGATGACATAGGTTATAGGTATGCCTCTCTGTATCTTTAAAACATTAGTGCGTTTCTACTGCTGACGATCCTTAACTTTACACACACAAACACAATGTCCCGTCACTCACAACTATAACCAAAGCAAATCCCTCATCATAAAATAGAACGTCTTTAGCTCATCATGCTTATTACGTGTGCGGTAAAATAACTTTAAAAACATTAATTCTGCATATTAAATTATATGTACCTACTCGTAGAATTAGCATAACGAAACCCGTGAAGTAGGTACACCCATGGCTCCGCGTCGTCCGGGAGAAAAGTTCCGACTGGAAACACGAGAAACTCGAATTTCGCTTTCTCATATCGAAGTCTTTGTAACTAAACGATATATCGAACCTTAGATATGCAATAGGTATACATAGAGACGTGTTTTGTTAGCTAATTAGCTAAATGTGGATAATAGGAACCCGTACACAGTAAATAGTTACAGTATTACACAAGACTTTCGTCCTCCCTTAGACCCCCTTAATCCGGCCATGTCGCAAAATCCGTTCTTAGCGTAACTATAAACTATCCCTTAATACGTCAAGCGGTTTTCGATATATCGCGATGAGTGGCCTTTCGCTTTTATATATTGAGATTATTTACAATTATTGTAAGATACAGTTTCGATTTATCGCG
Organism: Bicyclus anynana; assembly: GCF_947172395.1. Lineage (NCBI taxonomy): Eukaryota > Metazoa > Arthropoda > Insecta > Lepidoptera > Nymphalidae > Bicyclus > Bicyclus anynana. The sequence continues at coordinate 17,064,588 of NC_069093.1, forward strand.
AAAATATTACTAAAAGGGGGTGAAATAGGGGTTGAAAGTTTTTTTGTGCAGCATGTGGTGCATGGCTTACATGGTGCATTTTGCATCTCAACCTTGTGGTATTAATAAAGTATAAGTAGTATACTTGAAAGCTACGAAAAAAAATCATTTTTCATGATATATTTACAGAAATTAATACATGATTGGTATAGCCGTAAAGGGTAGGTGTTAATGAAAGTGAATGGAGCTTAACTTTCTCCCTGAACCTCAGGGATGTTACACTACCAACTTTTCCCGACAAGTTCCGACTGTCGAATAATTGTTGGAAGGAACGATTAGGTGTAGACACTTATACTCCACGACTCACTGAGCCACAAAGCATCAAAGTAGAACTTATTATAGTATTAGAACACTTTGTGCATCTTAGTTTTTCTATATCGGTGTTATCCGTCCTACTTTTTTTTACCTACCCGCTTGATGTTTTACTCGGGAATTTTCAGTTCCCGTATAAAGGACGCGCATTACTTTTGTGTAAAGCAATTTTGTTAACATTTTGTATAATGCCTCGAACATTATTTTTCTTTCCATTTTCATTTTTCAACGAGTCCATGCATATTGCTAATTAAAATTTCACGTCCTAATGGATGAAGTTTTCTGTATTATTTAATACTGGTGTTACTGGCTTCGAATTTGGTGTTTCGTTTTTATCTTGTACTAGCTGACGCGGTTTCACTCGCGTGGTTCTTGTTCCCGAAGGAATACGGAGATAATATATAGCCTATAGCCTTCCTCGATAAATGGGATAGCCCATTTAACAATTTAACGCTAAAATAATTTTTCAAATTGGACCTTTAGTTCCTGAGATTAGCGCATTCAATCAAACAAACAAACAAACTCTTCAGCTTTATAATATTAGTATAGATGCCTAAAATGCGTTTGACATTGGTAAAAATTGAAATAAGTTTTGATTTGAAATAATTAATATGCAACAATATTAAAAGCTCAAATTATTTTTTTTATTTGATCATTATGGGGCTATTAACAAAATAAATAGTGATATTACTTCTTTGAATAACGTTTGATTGTGATTTTGTTACCATAGCATAAATTAATTTTCTTGTTTCCACAAAATTAGTGAAAATGTTTTTTTTTTTGTAGATTTTACGACTGCCTTTTGCGCCATTTGCGGCGTTTGCGCCATTTCAGGCTCCATCGTCTCCAGCGCGCGCTGCTATTGCAATCAAGTTTTAGCGGACACTCGGAATCAGAATAACAGAATAAAAAGTTTCAAGATATCGGAACAAAAGCTTCACGAGGAAATATTTCAAATCCTTTGTAATGCTCTTTTCTTTAGAATATAGGTTGCTTCCTACTTAATATTTTTCATGATTTAAAATGTACCTTCTCATATTTTTAGTGCTGTAGCTGAAATTTTATATAATACTTAAAATTGTTCTATTTTGACGACTTTAAATTTGCTTCTGTAGGAGATAATATACACGGTTTTTTTAATTAAGGTAAACACTAATATAAAAAATGCATAATTTGTGTCTATGTCTATGTCTATGTCTGTTACTCCCTCATACCACAACTACTGAATCAATTTTTCTAAAATTTGGAATGGAATTAGAATATACCACAGATTATCAATTTTTTTTTAAAAAAAAAAGGAAAAGTCGCAGGAACTTAGCGTGACACGTATAACATTTAGGTATTCTCATAAGTTTATATCTTCCCTTGGTAACGTTAAGTTTAAAATTTCATAAATTCTAAATTTACGCATAAATTTACCTGAACTTAACCTGTTTTCTCGAGACTCACTCAAAAAGACGTTATGTTTCGCTAGATGTAATATTCAGGAGCTGCGGGCTATTTCTTCAGCCGGAGCTTTTAACACTCATTTGTACATAAAGAATTCATAAAGCGCCATCAACGATACACTAAACGCAAGATGTTAGCTGAACAATTTAGTGTAAGTTAAAAAATTTAAAAAAGTATAAACGATAACGAAAAGTAAGCTATACTGACAATTTTTGTTACAAATATTCTTTTTCGAAATGGGGAAATGCTGATCTTTAAATTGTTTTTTTCGTTTTACGTATTACATACCTTCTCTTGTATGGATGGAAAATGTGGATGTGGATTAAATTATAAATTTTTTAAACGTTTAAAGAAAAAACATCAGTTGTGTTTATGTTAATTAACCGCGTATGAACAACGGAAATGCTTGCAGAAAATAATACAGAATTACTCACGCTTTAGAAAAACGTGAAATTCTTTTTAAAATCAACTTGGAATAAAATAAAAAGACGGGACGACGATCGCTGGACTAGATATAATGTGCGCAAACAGAATGTATTTTCAGTCAATTCAGTATTTTTAAATTGGGTCGCTGTGAATGGTACATTGAACGGCTTGCACACAGCTAAGTTTATGTAGTATTGGTTATGTTGTGAAAATATGTCATATTTCTCCAAAATCGAATGCACATCGATTGAAATCACCAAAAAAATTGATGTACAGAAAATTATCGAAATATTGATCAGTCTGTGTCTTCACGATAATCTTCTCAACAAATTTTCATGTAGTATTTGCACAAATCACAGCCTAAAGCAATAAATAAGCTTTGTTATTTTATATGTTGTTGTATGTATGTACTTATAACGGTAATCTAAATTTCTCGTAAACGTTAAAATAATAAATCAAATGAAATAAACAAACTCCTAAAGCCTTTAAAGTAATGTGTTTTTTCATACTATAAATATTTTAATTCAATACTTAATTAAAATAAAATTAGATTTTGCTCTCTTGTGAAAAGTAATGCCTGGCATTTCTAGTATTTACATTTTTCTCAGTTTCCAATTTCCATTGCTACGGAAAACTAGGATGCCGTACTCGTTTCACACAGCACATCTAGAGTTTGTATATCAACGGGCGTCACAGTAACCCCGTTAGGCTAGCTAAGAAAAGTAATGAAATTACATTTTAGAAGCTCAAAGATGCGTAGGTACACCTGATGTTATAAGAATTTTTAATAAAACATTTTTTTCTCTAAATTAGAAGACAAGGCTCAGTTTCAGTCAGACAAGGTTTTGTTACTTGAAAAACATAACTTGAATGTGTTTCAAGTAACAAACGAACACAAAATAAACCATGTTTCATAGTAATAATAAGCATAATTCATTTTTACAAAAAACTCTTGCACGAACTAAAATAGGTATTTGAATTTAGTCAGAGACGATGTTTTTAAACAGTTTTGAATAGTTATATTTCATACAAAATGTGTACTGTGCCCACGGAATATTGAATAACCTGGAATTTGCTTTTGTCATTTATTGTTTTAAACATTCCGATCACTTTATATCCGTATCGTTAAGTATTATTGTAAAATATTGGTAAAAATTTTTACGCTGGTAAAAATTTATCAGTAGATTGTGTTGGAAATCATACTACTATTGTAACCCACAATTCATCATCATCATCATCATATCAGCCGATGCACGTCCACATTAAGGACATAGGCCTTTTGTAGGGACTTCCAAACATCACGATCCTGAGCCACCTGCATTCAGCGAATCCCTGCAACTCGCTTGATGTCGTCTGTCCACCTAGTGAGGGGTCGACCAACACTGCGCTTACTAGTGCGGGGTCGCCATTCCAGCACTTCGAAAACGTTTCATTTATCGATGGATGGTGGATCTTGGTTTTTCGAGCAAAATCGAATTTATATTAAAAAAAAATAGATTTGAATAGAGCTCTTAAAGAGTAAGCTTTAGTTATTATTTAACTTGTTTAGTGCAAGAAAACAGTGTTGTAGTACTAAATAAAAGTTTACTATATTTAACCGTTATTAAAATCTATCTTCTTATAATACAAACACATTAGCGTAAGTCTTCATATATGAGGATACGCGGGCCTCGCCCCCGTGTTTCTTCTATTGCTAAAGCGTTAGCTTTAGCGTTCTATGCCCCACAGCCACGGACACAGATAAACAAACCCAAAGATACACGGTCACCCAGATACACAAGGCAAAATCGTAACACTCCTCGTTTGCGTCGTCTAATAAATATAAAGTTTCATCACACGAGAACACACAATACACAATATCTCCACGTCTCAACAAATTCCCGGCCGGGCTCAGCCCGCGCTTACACTGCTAATTACTTTTGAATGCAACGGAGCGAAACTTAAACTGCTTTGATACTCAGCTTAATATCTTGGCTTTTGTATACGTTCGTACTCAAGCAGATAATATTATTATATATATTATGCTATATTTCAATGCTATTTTTAACAAAAAAACGTCATTCAGTAAAAAGACTGGCCTTCAATGTCTCTGTATCTCTAAAATTCTATAGTATAGTTCCTTAAATTACTTGTTAAAAGGTAAAAATCTTAACCTTAGTTCACCAAACTTCTTTGAAAAGGTGAAAAAGTTACCTATATTTAACTCCTATAATAAAAATTTTAATACACTAAAAATGGAAAAATAATAAAAATTTTAATAAAAAAAATACAACCGACTTCAAAACCTAAAAACGTACCCACTAAACTAAAAAGTGAAAAATAACATCATAATATGTTCTACCTGCTAATCAGTATGAAGGCGGTGCTAAGCCGGTGATGTATTAATTCAAGCCATGTGAGAATATCTTATAGATTTAGATTTTGCAGACAGTGTTGTTTCATGTGGTCATGTCAGAAATGGCTTAAATTAAGACAACACCGGCTAAGCACCGCCTTCATACTGATTAGCAGGTAGAACATATTATGATGTTATTTTTCACTTTTTAGTTTAGTGGGTACGTTTTTAGGTTTTGAAGTCGGTTGTATTTTTTTTATTAAAATTTTTATTATTTTTCCATTTTTAGTGTAAAATTTCATCTCAAACGAATACATCAGACCCCTAATGACAGTCACAACCCATCTTGGTGCAAAATTCTCAGCAATACAAATTAATCAAGCCCAAGCACAAGGTAGCTACCGTACACCGTTAAGGAGTTCCCTTAATTGACCTTGGTCTTCATCATCAGACCCCTAAAAACTGACACAACTCATCTAGGTAGAAAGTTCTCAGCAATACGAATTAATCAAGGCCAAACTCAAGGTAGTTACTGTAAACTGTTAAGGAGTTCCCTTAATTGTCCTTGGTCTTCATCACCAAACCCCTAGATGACAGTCACAACCTATCTATGTGAAAAGGTCTCATTAATACAAATTAATCAAGCCCAAACACAAGGTAACTGCTGTAAATCGCCGAGGAGTTCCCTCGTCTGTTTTATGGCTCCATCATCAGATCGATTTTAAACCTTCATGAAATTGTAGTGCTTAAAAGTACTAAATGGAAAAGTATACGAACACACTAGACACTCATATAATTTTCGAAAGTTCCCCTCAATTTCTCCAGGATTCCATCATCAGATCTTGACATGATGGCAATGGGACCAAATGGGGACTATACCGTTTCAAACAAAAAAAGAATTTTTGAAATCGGTCCAGGCGTTTTTGAGTAATCGGTGTACATACATAAAAAAAAAAAAAAATACCGACCGAATTGAGAACCTCCTCCTTTTTGAAGTCGGTTAAAAACAGAGGAGGCCTGTCGATGTTAGGAGGCATGCAGGCAATTTATTTCTGTCATGAATATTTAGTGAGCATGTTATGAACATTAGTTACATAGTGATAGTTCATTAATGTTTCAAGTCCTGCTTTTCAGGGCTACATCACATACTTACGACACGATATCGTATCTTAACACAATGCGATATGACGTCCATACTCTCTACTACCTACTACCTACAATGATCCTAAATTCAATTCATCTGTGGCGATATATCATGGCATATCAAGAAATTACTATTATACGTATATTATTTGTTAAAGCATCTTGAAAATTTAAAATAATACATTACAAGTTTTGTGCAACCTATGCAACCTATAGTCAGCTATAATTTATTTATTAATTTTTAGATAAATATTATAATTTATGTACATATTCATGACGTCGCTTCACATAATTTGTACTGTATTATGTTGCTATGCTCTTCTCGGACCAAGGCGCCTTTGGAACCCTTGTAACTTTAATTTTATTAGATTAAAATAAATTATGACATACCTAATCCTGACCTTTCAAAAGTGCTTGTAATCTAACTACGCCTAATTAAAATAAATGAATTTTGAATTTCATACGTACGACATCCATACGACTCACAACGTATGATACGACATCGTGTCGTATGTATGTGTTTGTCTCGTATATTGCATAATATTGTAAACAGCTCGTTTGAAACAAATTTAATTATTTATCGACAATCTTCTCAAAAACATTTTTGTGGCATTGGTTTTGTGAATTTAAATTTACGATACCTGTTGAAAAATAATATTGAATTACTTTTGCTTTATTTAAATGAAATATTCGGAGTTACACTAAATATAATAAATTAAGGAGTTCATGGTATGAATGGAATTGATAGCACTCAACTATTTCGTTATTTTAGTTTATTTAAAACGTACTTACGATTAATATTTTCTGACACCCCGCGGCTTGTAGTTCCCGTACCCGTGAGAATACGGGGATGAAAAATAGCTTATAACACTTACAAATAATGTGGCTTTATAGTGGTTAATGAATTTTCATAATTACTTCAGTAGATCACCTTACAATGCCACAAATTTTACCTCTATGTAATATTAGTATAGATTATTGAATCGGCTAACTTAACTTGATATCTCCCGAGGAAAAAGATGGTGTATCAGTAACACCCTCAGACCAATTATAGAAGAACCTGTATCGTACTCATAGTCACGAACAAAATTGTCTGTCATTTTCTGAAGAAAACGAGCCTAGAATTAGAAGTTTTTGCCCGTTTTTTACACCAATCAATTACACAGAAAGGTATTTTTACGGAGCTCTTTAACCGACTAACACGATTACAACTATTTAACATCGATTATAAAGAGACAGTTTTTATAATCGCATTAGATCATATACTTTGACAGAAAAGTAACGTCTAGCGAGGCAGGTCCTATACAATAATTGGTCTGAGGTAACGCCTGTTGAGAACCATGAAGTGTTACTGCACGACTTTGTTGTGTTCTGAAAATAGATAAACAAGTTTTTTATTCGTTGTACATTAAAACTCAATTAATTTATCCCAGCTGGTTATCCACAGAATACCACTTCAAATTATGAATAATTTAGTTTGTAAAATTATTATCGCTGTGGAGAGTCTGATACGAGAACCATATTACCAACCTAAAATAGTTCACTCTAGTCAATGAAAACTAGAATGTGATGTACTCCAAGAGGAGATTATGTTGTCAGGTTTATTATGATTCATAAAGATGGTAAAAGAAGGTCAATTTTCATATTAGTAACATCATCACCCTGCGGTATTGTTGTTAAACTGCCAAAATATGTGTTTTTTTTTATTTCAAAATCAACCATTTAATTCCACTGTCCAGTGAGAACTAATCTATACTATCTATACTAATATAATAAAGCTGAAGAGTTTGTTTGTTTGTTTGTTTGATTGAACGCGCTAATCTCAGGAACTACTGGTCCGATTTGAAAAATTCTCTCAGTGTTAGATAGCCCATTTATCGAGGAAGGCTATAGGCTATATATTATCCCGGTATTCTCACGGGAACGGGAACCACGCGGGTGAAACCGCGCGTCATCAGCTAGTTATATATAATATTATACAAATGTTCCGGATTATAATGATGAAAAGTTTGAAAGAAAAAAGGAACATAAAAAATCTAGAGGCCGTAAGCATGATGTAATGTCACACGGTGGTGATTCTGAAGAGAAAAAACCATTCCACTGACTACTGTTTTCAGTTTTAGTTCCGTTATACACTACAGCTTAGATTTTTTTTTTGCAGTGATAGTGACAGCGCACAACATCACGTACCTGGAGGTGCCGCAGTACGGCGACCCGCGGCGCGACGCTGCGCTGGTGTGCCACTACGTGAGCGAGCGGGGCGACCCGCCGCTGCACTCCGTCAAGTGGTACCGCGACAACAACGAGATCTTCCGCTTCACGCCTGGCCAGCAGGTACAGAATGTACAATATAGTACCTTCACAACAGCTAAAACATAATATGACGATTGCTGCTTTACTTCTAAAATGTATATCTATGATGCCTGAGAATGTTCACAGTTGTTTGTATTTGTTGTGATTTGTAACAGGCATTCGATTGCGTTGATCATCTGAAAGATGACAGTTAGGTTACAGGTTACAGTGGCATCAATGTGTGGCAAAAATGTTGCTATTAATTTAATTGTCTCCTAACTCAATGATGGAATTGAAAATACAGAAACTTATAAAATTAATAAAATTGCAGAGAGCATCACCGTTTCGAGTGTCCCACAGGGTAAACATTGGGTTCGTTTTTGTTTAGTGTTTCTATCAATGATAAAATAATATTTGAAACACATGTAATTTATCGTTAATAATATCGTTATCTGAAAACGATAGTAGTCGTCATTAAGACATGATATAAACAAATTAACTTAAGTAAATTTATATTCGCTCATGAACTAAAACTATTACATTTACGAGTTATGAAAATTACATAGATATTTGCCTGGTATTAAAGAGTATAACTGAAAACATTGTACATTGCACATATTTGTACATTTAATGATAGTTTGAACGTTAGTGAAACGTTGTCAGTAAAAAATAAGTCAAAATTATTCTCCTTGTCAATATTTAACTGTTACTGCTCAACCATACTCGTATTTCCCTTTGTTCGTTCCGTAGCAAAAATATTAACTCACGATATCGTGTTGTATGAAACAGCAAAGCTCACATTACTCCGATACCATTAATTAAACCACAGATGGGCGCACCTCAAAATTCATATCCAAATATAACATTTAAAGTCATCCCTATCGCTGTAATTTATGATATTATTTGCGGCGCACACGCGATAAATCAAAGTGTCGAATAAATTAATTGTTATTCATGTATTCTTAACAAATCGCCCACCTGTTGTACAGGGTGCTTCAAACGCCAAACGATATGTTTAATGTGCCTACCTCACTTACACTCGCACCGCGCCGGCGGGATATTATCATACTTTTGTATTTGACGACCGTTATGGGACATCCTGTATGTTTCAAAAGTTAGCTTCCATTTATATATTAAATCGATTTTTGTTTGAAAATTTTAATAAACTAATTTACTTTTTTAATATTAGTTAAATTAGCCTATGCCTGATATGCGTGAAAGCTTGTAATTCATCTGCTTCTTGATATGTTGAATTTTCAAGTTGATTTTGAAGTTCTGTAAAACATTAAATAAATATCAAAATGTGAACAAGGCATCAAATAATTAAAGAACACAAAAGGCTAAATCTTTGTCAGGGGTTCAAATTACATCAGGTACTTTAGTAACGTTGTTTCTAACTCTCTTATCCGTGGTTAGTTATGTATGTTCATTTGATAGTAAAAGTGAATATGACTTTAACGTGTCAATATAGAAGTCCAAACTCTGCTGGATTCTTAACTCAGGACTCTGTTGCACTCGTACCTGGCTTCAACATAACATAACAGATCTTCTATGGTAAACAATTAATAGGAAACGTTTAAAACCATTAATTCCATAACTTTTGTTTTCTAAAAGCGGTCGATTCAGCAAACACATGTCATGATTTCCCCCCCAAGGTTGGTCACCTATTCGCAAAGTACCTTCTCCATTAAATGCAGTACACCGCATTAAAACATCTCTGTAATGTAAAGTAAATTCTGCGTACAAGTAAAAATCATAAAAAGTAAGCGTAAGTACGGAGAGCAGAAAAAATATGAGAGAGAAAATATGTGGAAATTTCTACAGAAATATGCTCTCGACCGAGTGTTGGTTTTTCTACAAGCGGGCGCAAGCCTTTGGTAATTTTTAATTTTGAAATTGCTTCTCCCTTCATCTATTAAGGTATTCCGCAGCTGTGAGCGTGTCGAGCCACTGAGTGCAGTGACAAGTTTCTTGTTTAATAGCAAATTATTGCTAGCAATTGGAGGTGAAATAATTACCTCGCTAGTTCAGTGGTTAGCTTGTATCTTCTTCTTCTTCGGATCTTATGGTTCGGGTACGTGTCCTGGGTAGGGCTAAAATGTTGAGCTATTCATTCTTCCGAAAAAAAATTTTTGCTTCGAAAGCTTTTTTTGGAAAGGAAAGAGAGATTTTTTGCCGATCCTTAGGTCCTGGTTATTTTTAAACAAGAGGTAAACAGAAAACAAAACACCAACTTTTGTTACCTTTAATTACCCAACAACCATTAAAATGAAACAAATGATTTTGGCTAAAGATATTTATTAATTTATACTTTGCAAAATGCACAAAGTTTATATAATTATCAAAATCTAGAAAATAACCATACACGGAACTTTTAGACGGAATAAAAATCTCTACTAGAAAGTTACTTGAGTTACAAAATATAATGTCATAATTTATAGCAAACAGCAAAAAGGGTCAAAACCTTGTAAAAATTTGGTTAATTACTTTACTTATGTAACGAAGTTTCCCGGTCCTGTCCCCTCATAAATTATTACACTTTAGCAATTTGGATAATGCCGAGACGAATATTTCATAAACTGAGTAGATTGTTCTGAGGATTATAGAATATTTATTTAGCGTAGCTATCGAACATCTTTCGGACGATAACCCTAAACCTTAGGTACCTATTACGAAGTTAACCCTTTTTAACATTAATATAATTCATGGGTTACAAGCCTGCGGTAACCAGACACACCTCATTTATGCTCAAAGCTTGTCAGCACGTGTTTGGATTAGCGCGGGTTTGGACCTACGGCCTATCGTGGAGTTTAGACTGTGGTGGCTTTATTCAGATAGGTTTATAGGGTCCACATAGTTCGAGTATCAAGCATATTATTATTAATATTTTCTCGGTATAATATGAGAAAATATGTCCCTGGTCGCTGGTCACCTATCCACTGAAACGTCGTTGGGATAGTTTTTCCGGTTTCAATATTATAGCCACACATATGCGGAACTAAAATTACCCGATAAATTATTTGTTCTATTTGTGACTGGAGAATGTGTTGTTTTGTAGTACTCCGTAGGAAATATTAAAAAAAAAAATCTTTTGACAAGAACAATTACGGATTTAAACTCTTGCTACCTTCCGAAGGAACTTCTGTCCATTCTCCATAATTGGCTACCGCACTTACTTATTATAGAAGCATGGTCTGACCTTCATAAGATGAGGTATGTCTGGCTATAGCTCGCTCTCGTTCAATCAGTACTTAAGATATAAAATTCCAAATACAAAACAGTATTTTCATTTGAAGCTAGCTATCATTTAGTTGAGCCTCGACGACTCAAACAAACTCTACATGTATTATTCCACACATCGATGCGCGGGTGCCGCCGCAACAAAAACACAGACCTTTTTACAGCACTTTTATGCGGATACAGCCGCAAAGCAACGCGAAATATTTTATCAGGCAGTTCTAAAAACTGTAAAAACACCTCGCCGCCGCGATAAAAACGAGGCAATCCTCTTTTATATATAGAAATAGATTTATTTCTGTCGGTGCGAGCGTGTATCAAAGGTAATTTTTCATGTTTGCTAAAATCAGTCTCACTCACTGTATATTATAAAGAGGTATAAGTTTGTGAGGTCGTAGGGGATAGTCTCTGTTCTTTTACCGGCAGATAACTACGGTATTTTATTTGTATGTGTTATTGGCTATATCTAATCCCCGTATTCCGACAAGAAAGGGTGAAGGTGCAGCCGCGGGTCGTCTACTAGTATTGTATAAGTTGCTAGTTTTATAGAGTTTTTATTTTATATTATTACAACTTCCGATAATTACAATCTTTGATTCGACGTGGTTTGCATCTGGATATACAATTTAAAACAGCTCACCACATAAAGTGGCAGATAGTGTTTGTCTGTCACAAGTCTACACCGAGATACATCATCACTAGTGCGTTGCTGAAGTTAACTGACGATGTAGTCTGTGACACAACATCATTATCAACCAATATTCGGCACATCGTTGAGCACTAGTCACTCAGAGTTAGAGGAGTTAGGCTTATACTTCACCACGCTGGCCCAATGCAGATTGGCTGATGTCAGACACGTAGAGAATTAAAAAAATCTCAAGTATGCAGGTTTCCTCACGATATTTTTCCTTCACCGTTTAAGACACGTGATACTTAATTTCTTAAAATACACTCTAGCTTAGAATAGGTATCCTCATTTTTATTTGTTTATTTATAAACATTCCACATTAAGTTTGGCTTTAGTATAGTTGGAGAATCTCTGCTACTGACATTGGAAAATACTCTAAATAGTTGGTCTCTCCCCAGCCGCCGACGCGCGCCTTCAACAGCTCAGCGGGCGGCGTGTCGAGCGGCGTCTGCAACGAGCACAGCTGTGCCGTCAGCGTGGCTCTGCCGCGCAAGTTCAACACGCGCATCTCCTTCACGTGCGAGGTGTCCACCGAGGGGCCGCGCTTCGCTGTCGTCAACCAGACCAAGTACCTGACTGTGGCCGGTGAGATTTACACTTCTCATACAACGAGCACAGCTGCGCCGTCAGCGTGGCTCTGCCGCGCAAGTTCAACACGCGCATCTCCTTCACGTGCGAGGTGTCCACCGAGGGGCCGCGCTTCGCTGTCGTCAACCAGACCAAGTACCTGACTGTGGCCGGTGAGATTTACACTTCTCATACAACGAGCACAGCTGCGCCGTCAGCGTGGCTCTGCCGCGCAAGTTCAACACGCGCATCTCCTTCACGTGCGAGGTGTCCACCGAGGGGCCGCGCTTCGCTGTCGTCAACCAGACCAAGTACCTGACTGTGGCCGGTGAGATTTACACTTCTCATACAACGAGCACAGCTGCGCCGTCAGCGTGGCTCTGCCGCGCAAGTTCAACATGAGATTGGCCTTTGTGGTCGAAAGATACAGTTGGGAGCATATACGAGTAGGTTTACCTTATCGCACCACTAACAAGATAATTCAAAACACTGTTTGATTTAAGCGCTTATTTCGAACTCAGATAAAAATAATAATTCATAATTCAAGACTTACAAGACTTGCAACCGTCTAAAACCACCACAGTCCAATCTTCATGATTGGCTACAGTGCGTAGGGTAGAAGTATAAGCTTACGAACTTTCAACTTTTATAAAATGAGATATATCTGGTTATCACATGCTCTTATTCTAGAACATGATAAAGTACTAAAAACGGGCAGGAAATAATATATATTTTTTTTCTTCTTTAAAACTAACTTACCAAATACCTCTCAACCCAGTGACTCTGAAGGAAGACCCGGTGATCACGGGCGCGTCCGGCACGGTGCAGGTGGGCGAGGATGTTCTGCTCAACTGCTCCACGAAGGCCGCCATGCCGCCCGCCAACATCGTGTGGTACGTCGATGGAAAACCTGAGAGGGTAACTACTGTTTTAGGCGTTACACAACGTCAACTGGGCTATCACGATTCAATCTTGTATGCAATGAAGTTTTTCTTCATCACATCCTAACGATGTACCTTGTTCCAGTCGGACCCCTGGATGAGCGACAACACCGAGGTGTCCCCGGCCGACGAGCACGGGCTGCGCTCGAGCTGGCGCGCGCTGCGGGTGCGCGTGGGCGCGGGGCGGGCGCTGCTGGAGGTGCGCTGCGAGGCCACGCAGCCCAGCAAGCCGCCCTACACGCGCTCCACCAGCACCGGCCTCATGGTCGCGCGCTCGCCCCATCTGTCGATGTACACTGCGTCTGGTACGACATTATAACCAAATATACTCAAGGGCACATTTACTCGTTCACTCGCGTATATTAAAGTGGGCGGATAATTCTGTCTCTTAGTATATAAACTATATTTATTTAGACACGTTTGGAATCCTGGTAACTATAATTACGACTTTACCGGCATGAAAATCGTTTTTTTATAGTAGCAAGATTTGCCGCAAAAGCTTTTCTTAGCGGACATCTACTTACTATAACTATGCCTATCCCTGCCAATTTCCACCAATGTACGTCAAGCGGTTTTCGATATTTCGTCAACATGAATTATTGGTTTAGACACTAGTAATTCTTAACAGTCTCCCCCTCGTGCGAAGATGTAATATATTGATATGGAATCTGCAGCACTAAAATATGGGGTTGACGATATAGATAACAAACACTATTTCGCAGTGGCGAAGGATGAAATTTTGACGAAGATAAGCCGTCCTAAAGTAAAGAAAATTCATACTGCTATCGGCCTGTATGGACTCTTCGCCGCTGCAGTTTCGTCGCTCCTCGTCAGGTGTACGCTGGCTCTAACTCCTTGTTATTTGTCCGCAGGCTCGAGTTCAACGGAGGCAGCGGTGGTGCTGGCGGGGAGTATCACAGTTCATATGTTTTTTACATACAGTGCCTTGAGTAAACTCTAAGCGTGGGTAGGTTGGTAATTGTATAAACGATAGCAAGTAGGTAGATCAAAACTTTTCACCCACTCTTCTCACTGTGTAACGCTTTATGTACACGCAACGATAGTTTGACGATACCTACACTGAGTAGTCGTTAACGGCATAAAATCAAACAAACATTGAATCGGAATAGGATGGCAAAGCTACCCGTATAAATAACAGAGAGTTAGAGACAAATGATAATATAAGAACTGCGTCACATTTCCCAGTTTCAGTGTGCCACTTCTAGGTTGTATGTATAATCTAATATTTACATTTTAAACCCTGAAATAAGTAAGGTGATCAGAAGAAATACAATGAGACAAATCCCTTATGAATAATTTTATATTATATAATAATTAGCTAAAATATTGTTCAAACAATAACTACAATACACGATATAACAATGAGCACTCACAATGTCTATAAGATAAAGTACACAGCCGAGGTCTTGATTAAAGTAAATCGCTACATAATACAGTCGTAGCGCTTTTAAAAAAGAACCAGATTTAACGACGACATTTGCTTATTTAAAACATAATTAAATGACAGCGTTGAGATTCCTCTTCCCTCTGTATAAATCTTTTATCTTTATTATCTTGAAAGGCTTCGCTACGGCTACGGCTGCTGGAGACAAAGAGACACTTTTATAATCAACTCAAATCATTGTGTACTTTTGGAAGGCGTTTTTGGTTGCTAATTTTCAACTAACAAAGAGTTATGCAAATTAAGAAATAATATAATTAAAACATTTGTCGGGTTATACTGAAAAAGATTAATTTGCTACTTCTTTGTTTGCTAACTATGATCAATATAAGAATTTACATTTTGGAAAAATTTAAATCAAGTTTTGCCGCAACCGGCAAAATATAAATTATTAAAACACAATGAATGTACGCAGCGTTATTTATAGGAGTTTTATTACGAATAATGATTAGTTTATTTATTTTGACTTCGTTATATTTATTATTTTTACCCATACTAGATTTTTTTTAATATAAAATAAAAACAAATTACTTACGTTATCATACTATTTGCGTAATGAAAAACTTTGTTTGGAAGTGAAAAGCGTGGGTGGAAAAATCAAAGTCGTATAAAAAATAATATTATATTATTGTATAATTGAAAAGATAAATTCTATAAATATAGCCAGCACTGAATTTCGATGTTTTCTTACACGTAAAGTTTGTAATTATATTTACATATGTTGTGCGAGCGGAGGTTGACAAAATTAAATATCTGTAAAATAAACTAATTCGTAATATAAATGTTGTTTCATACGATTTATTATCTACGTTGTCGTGGGTTTTCTCTCAAACTAATTCATACAATTCCAATGTGAACAGTACATGTTTCATTTTATGTTTTCTTCTTTTTTGTGTCATTTATAACAAAAGGGTCGTTGTTATCAAGTTTATAGACCTGTATGATTTTTAAATGATTTCCTTTTGCCTTTCTTTTGAAGATCTTTAGGCTATAGAACTATTGAATTTAAACTAATAATGTGTAAAATAAAAACTACTTTCACATTAAAATTGTATGGATTCGATTGTGACGATTCATTTTAATAATTATAAGCAATTTTTCTTTGCAACGAAATGTTTACTATCGATTATCCAGGCCTCTTGCGTGTTGTTACTAAAATATAGTTAGTTGCTTCGAATTTAATTGAAATTTAAGTAAAAGTTTATGTAACTTTGTGTCAAGTCTGGAGTTATTTATTTGATAAACATAATAAAGTAAATATATTTTGTATAATAAAAGCTTAGGCTGTGATCTCATAAGGCGTTTTACGGTTTGTTATATCCTAGCTGAGTTTTATCAATGATAATCTTTATCAAACTTAGGAACTACTTTGAAATAATAAGGTTTGATCGCTTGGATTGTTGAGTATAAAGTGTTGATAAAAACTCATATTTTTGTGTTTCTATGTAAGTTACTAAGAATACGTACGAAACTCGTAGATAGAACTATAGATAAAATCTTTATTTCACAAAAAATATACAAAGTCACAAGAAAACTTAAAAGAAAAGAAAAATGCGCAAAACTGATCCGGAAATCCGGAACCGGAATCCAGCGATCCTATTTGTATTAAGTTTCAACGTAAATGACTATGTGCTCATTTTTCCATTGTTGAAAGCCTATAAAACAAAGACTAGGGATCTAGGAAACCAATAATTGACCGCACTCTTTTAAAATAGTTAAAACTAGCGGACGCCCGCCACTTCGTCCGCGTGAAACTAGATGTAAACTTTCAACTACCCTACCCCTACCCAACATAAAAATATATAGTGAAATCGGTCCGGCCGTTCACGTGTGATGGCGTAACCAAAGTATATAAGGATTCATTTGGATAAATATAGATTAATTACTTTGACACTTTAAAACGCCTAGTGAGACTACTACCCTAATGCTAATCTTTAGAATTTTAGTGTTCGAATAGCTCAATCGTATAACGAAGGCTCCAGCCTCTAGATATCATTTCGTTTAAGTACTGCCAATTATTCTTAAGTGTCGTACAATTAACTTAACTATTTTATTATTCTAACCTATAAAATCTTCGTCTTAGACTTAAAGTTGGTACGCTCGGTCCATGTTTTATTGGTGAAGAACATTTTTTAATATATTTTGTGTTTTTTCTTCAATTATTCACACATTAATCTCGATTCTCCCGTCCGCAACTTTTTTCGCATCAAATTGAATGGGTTTTTTATGGTGAAAGTTTGCGCATGAATTTTTTTAAGTTCGTAGCAGCGGTTTGATGATTGATGCGGTGTTCATGGTGCGGTAACGACTTTGAGCCTTCGCATATGGTGACATTTTGTCGTGTTTTTTTTTAACTTTTTTGAAGATTCTAAATTTTCGACGTGACAACGTCTTATAATTCGATGGTACCGGCTGTAGACTCGAAAAAAGATGACGTCATGCGTCGTTCCCTCGCTCTAGGTTTGCCATTTTTTTTTTACAAGAAATAAAGTATATTCTGGTCTATGAAGATTTTGTTTCAAAAAACGAAAATTTTCTTTTGAAAAATGCAACCATTTCATCAGTATTTTCTTATGACTTTGTCACGTTCAACTATCGCCAGTAAACCGACTTTACAGACAACCGAATTTTTAAAATTTACCCTATCATGAGTGTTAACATTTTTATAACATTGAAATATAAAAACAGCTCAACTCGTGGTGTAGTAACCAATACGCCGCGATGCGTGAACAAGCTCATGATGGGAAATGGTCAGACTATTCCAACAAAAACTACGTAAGTTTTACCAATTCAATATTATGCAAAACCTTTTCCCGCAGGCTCCCGTCTAAAGCAAATGTTTTCAATATTCGGAGACAATACTCTTTTAGACATCAAAGGGAACTTATCTTTGCCCTGGATAAAAAAATAACTAATGTCTAGTTCTGTCTTTATAATAATAATATATAGATTAAAATAACAACCTAAAACTACATTTTTTACGGAATATATGAAAGGCCAATTCTCTTTGTGTCGTCTATCCGTTTGTTATTCTGCGTGCCGCGGGAGCGCCGGCTGCGGGCTGACACTTGTGACAACAAAATAACTGCGACCCGTGTTCCTGTACGGTTTATTCAAAGCGTCACTGATTTTGAAGGCTCACCCTGTATAACACTACTGTGGCCACCAGTTTATTAACAAAATTCAGGACATTACACTCTGTCAAACATGAACTTTCTTATCTTAGATTAAGGAGTTACGTAACCCAATAATTTAAAAGGAGATGGTCCAATTCAGGTCCACTCTTTTACACCATATCATTAAAACAAAGCAACAAACAAGTGAATAAATCTAACTAAATAAAAAGAAATAAATGAAATTAAAATCCAAGTTTTTGAGTTTTATCAAGATTGCGCCTTTACAGCAACTATGACATGAGAATTGACAGCTAATGTCAAAACGACTACTGCATTGAAAACGTCATCAATCTGCCATCATAACCCTTATTAGTGTAGCATTTCTTGGGACATAATGAATATTATTTCGAAAGAATTAAATTAAATTCGTAGGTATTATCAAAAATAGTCAAAAAAAATATTTTCTTTTATTTCCGCTAGGGTACAATGATTGATTCTTGGCTTCATTCAATTTTGAACCATCTCCTTTGTTTTACTGTAAATGTGTATCTACAAAAGAATCAGACGCGATACCTGTATAAAATATACCATTGATTTACTTTTCATGTTTTACTTATAACATCGTTAAGGTATTATTAGTTATTGACATATTGCAATATGATTTTTAAATAAAATCATAAAGTTATGTATTGTATGTTTATTAGTTATATCTGTTATACAGATTATAGCCTCAATAGCTCACCGGTAAAAGCGGTCGGACTTATCACCGAGTGGTGGTGGTTCGATCTCCGCCCGTTGGTCTATTGTCGTACCCACTCTTAACACAGTCTTTCCTAACTAGAGGGGAATGGAAATATTGGTCATGTATAAAAAAAAATTCGCTAGTCACTGCCATTTTCGTTTTTTTTTTATCAAAAAGAGTGTGCCTGTCATTTAAATATTACCAACATTTTTATTTCTACTAGAAATGGATGAATGGAGTACATTCAAAGAAAACAATATGTATCTTTATGAATACCACCACAATATTATAGCTATCATTATTAGATAATGGCACTTTTAAGTAATAAAAACACCAAGGTTATTTCCCGCGATGCAACACATAAAAAAGATATCAACATATTATATGCATATTCGTACTTCTAGTTAAAACAATGCTCTAATTTATAAACTACGAATTAATAGAAAATCAAAATGTATAATGTCCGCAAAGTATGCGTAGATTTGGTGTTATTATTTCAGAAGTGTACTTTCTATTGCTCAGTACGAGTATATCATGAACGCTGCACAGCAAATGCGGAACTGTAACAATTTCCAAAGCGTGGTGCAGTTATTATTGTCAGCTTACTAGCTTTTGAATATTTCGAGGAAGCTTTCTTTTGCTAACATAGCATTATGTCTTGTTTAAAGTCATCACTTTAAACCCATTTTACTACTGAATAACAACGAAGTTTATAGTAAAGAATATAAAGATCCCTTTTCATTAATTTAAAGATCTTTTTATTGTTTTGCAATCACGCCATGTTAAAAAATTAGAAAAATCGTATAATATAAATTGCATTATTTAACTGTTAATCTTCGGTTAAGTAATTCACATTCGACATAATTCATAGAACAACCATTCGTTATTTTATATGGACTGAGCTTATCAACAAATCATGCCAAAGTATTTAAATTAAATAAATAAACAATGTTACGCTAATATAATTTATTACTGTGTAAATATATGTAAACTTAATAAAAGAAGAAATATAGGTAATAAAATGTCTAAACTAATTTTAAGGATAAAACTCTATTGTCTCTTTGTTTGATTTAGTTTTAAGGTAAATGGAGATAAATTATTAAAAAGATAGATTTTCATTTGTAGTTTAACTCACTATTTTAATAACTCCGTTATATTTTTGTAAAAAGTTCATGCAATATCATGAAATGTAGTTGAAACAAACAAACACAAAATCGTGAAAATGTGTTCTTATGTTAATATATTCGATATGAAATTCCAAGAACGATATGTTTCTCCGATATCCTCGAGGCAATATTTTAATAGGCCTTCAGTACTCCCTCAATATTAAATATTGCTAAGAATATAATACGGAGCATGTTGTGATAATATTGACAGTTTGCTCCGAGTTGTTTTAGGGGTTGACCCGGTAGCGCAAACATTTGTCCCGGCCGCAAACATTTGTTTTGGCCCAGCCGAGCCTTGGGCGCTTTCTTATCTCAGCAAATCTTTATTAATCGGATCATACTTTAAAATTTCTTAAAGATGAAAAACGGCCTTAAATTAGTTTTATTTTCACTTCGCATTACACTCGTTTTAACCGAAATAAAAGAGTGGAATTTATGATTCAATCTAAAAAAGTGTAATGAACATTCGCCTTACAAAGTAATATAAATTATTTCCAAGCGCACATAATTATGTGTACTTCAAATCATTACTTTCGTTCTATACGTATCTATAGTTTATAGATAGATAGATTTACTTTATTCGCACACCACAAAGACAAAAGTTTCAAACATATTATGAAGAGATCAGCATACAAATTATCGGCCTTATCGCTACGTAGCGATTTCTTCCAGGCAACCTTCGGTTTAGGAAAACTTAAGGACATCAGCAGATGGCGTAATACAAAAATAACCATAGTATTCATAATACACATACATACAAATCATTTACATAGCTTAAGAAGATTGCAATTCGTTTTTGTTCAATTCTAGCGGAAGCACGCAATTTCGTTAGTGTCAAATTCAGTTTTTCATAAATCCTGTGGGAACCAATGATTCTTCTGGGGTAAAAAATAGCATATATGCTGCTCAATAACTCCTTCTATCTACCAGTGAAAGTCCCGTTTAAATCGGTTCAGCAGTTCAAGACAAACATAATTTTTTAAAAAAGCTCGATCGTGTTTTAGTATCTAGTAATTAAAAATAAGCACTTGAACACAGTTATCTTGAAATCACCGACAGATTCTTCAATTTATTTATGTGTATTGATAAGCTGTGAAAGATAAAATATTGTTATAAAGAAGCAAAATGTTGTTTTATTTTAGTAATTTATCTCCGTAGTAAATGTGTTGATGTTCCCTTCGTTTCTCGTGTGTCCCGTCTCTTCGTTTTTGGAAATATTGTGATCGTCCACCTTTTGAAGCGTATGGTCAATTTCTAGCACTATCAAATTGTTCTGTGATACATGTCTTTATTAGTTCGTATTATAATTAAATACTCGGTGATGGTATAAGTGAAAGCTTCTTACGTGTCATTGATAATAATCAACTGGAAGAACAAATAAATAATTAATTAGTAGGTAGGTAATTACACTTAAGCCCAGCATCAACGTCATAATTAAGTCAGAATTGTGCCAATAAGTAATTAAAAAGTTCATAGTTTAGTAAATAATAGTTTTCAATTTCGAAGGCAACAGTGTTTATAAATCTCTTCAAAATGACTATGCCATAATTTGAAAGTAATATTTAAAGTGGGAAATGTTGTTTGTAGATTTTGTTTATAGCCATTTTGTGAAAAAGAGGATTTATAATTTAAAATACCATGTCACTTCTTATGGTGATTGGCTTTATTAATTAATATTGTTAAATGGCTGACACAAATATATCTTTTCAGAGGATATTTTTAGATACCAATAATATCTTAAACACGATGCATTGATATACATACACGATGGAAAATAATATGTTGGTTAACTGGCCAAAGACCTTTCCACTTTTACTAATGTAGGTTATCACCTTTTTTCACTTATATCATCATTGCATTGTATCATAAACGCTACTAACAGACGAAATAGCTTGATTCTCACCAGGCATCGCTCAATAGAACCATGATTAATGTGAGTAGTAGTCTATTGGGAGGTTGGATTCAGTCTGATTGGTTTGAACCAAGTTGGTATGTCTGTCGGTAGCGTTAACGATTATTATGTATATTAATGTAATATTGTCACTGGGTGTCACGTTCTTAATGGCGGAAAATAAACGTAAATAAAAATTCTATTGTTTTATTTGAACAATTTTCATTCCCCCCGTCGCCCGCATATCATGGGAGTGTCATCAACGAACTTGCCAAGCTATACCCATATCTCTGCTAGTTTCTATGAGACATCGTACCAGTACGTCATTTTGCTTAGCGATATTTCGTTACCCCTAGGGTGGTGATGTGGCTACCACAGCCAATGCCTACCACCAGACCAAACATGAGCCAATTTAGAAAGTATAAAATCTTGAAACTGACTTGAATCTAGAGTTAAAATCATAAACAATGACATAAGTAAATAATTAAGAAAGGATAAAGGTTTCGCGAGATTTGCTGAAAACTGATGATTTTGATGGTATGAATGTTTGTTACTCTTTCATGCCGCGGCTACTGAACTGAATCACCTGAAATTCGAAGTTGAGATAGATTATTCTAGATATATCTGGATTAACACATCGGCTACTTTTTATCCAAGGAAAAATCCATGGTTCAAACTTAATTCCACGCCGACGAAGTCACGGGCGTCCGCTAGTAAAATATATATCTAATCTAAGCTCGTTTTCCTTAAAAAATTACAGAATCTTGTTCGAGATTTTGGGTGCGATACTTGTCTGTATGTAATTAGTCTAAGATAAATTTGCAATTATGTTCAGTTGCTTTGGGAGGTAGCAGATTTCAAATGTCTAGACACACTATCGTCAATGAACATACATTAAATATGTATGGACGACGGTCTGGGCAACACAGGCCCTAAGCCCTTATTCGCAGTAGAGTTTTTATAACGGACGTTAAAAAAGTGTTCCTAATAACACCTAGGTAGATAGGTTTAAAACCGCAGAAATATATAAGCAATGTTAGCAGGAAAAAGCTTTAGATGACAAAGATCCTCCGAGGAACCACATAGACTAACTGGACCAACGATACAGTTATTTTATATCTAGAAATACTCGTATAGTAATTTATAAGTTAAAGGTCTTAAAAGGGGATGCCCATTTCCGGCCATGGCCTACGCTAACCACCCGGCTATGTAAGTATTATTCATTCATTCATCATTATCAACCCATATTCGGCTCACTGCTGAGCTCGAGTATCCTCTCAGAATGAGAGGGGTTAGGCCAATAGTCCACCACGCTGGCCAGACAGACTTCACACACGCAGAGAATTAAGAAAATTCTCTGGTATGCAGGTTTCCTCACGTTGTTATTTTAGCCCAGTGAAGCCGTGATAGCCCAGTGGATATGACCTCTGCCTTCGATTCCGGAGGATGTGGGTTCGAATCCGGTCCGGGGATGCACCTTCAATTTTTCAGTTGTGTGTTGTGTTTTTCATTTTTTAGAAATTAAAAATGTAAGTAAGTAATATATAAAAAAACTTGATAGCAATGAAAACATTACAAATTTTTAATTCATCTGTATTTTGTTCCCAACTGGAATAGGCAAAGATCGTTGGCCATACAGTTTTCTGTTTTACAACAATTTTTGAAGACTTTATTTTAATAAGAGGATTATTCGTTTGCTTGTTTGATAAGCTTGTTGGTAACAGAAAAAAATAATACATCTTCAAATGTTACTTTGGTACACCAGCGAACTTCTTGAACAAGAAGAGAAATAATAAAAATGTTTTTTTCTTCAGGTAACATACTTTTACTGAGTCAATTATTATACCAGATCCCTATTTAT
This sequence comes from Bicyclus anynana, assembly GCF_947172395.1. Classification (NCBI taxonomy): domain Eukaryota; kingdom Metazoa; phylum Arthropoda; class Insecta; order Lepidoptera; family Nymphalidae; genus Bicyclus; species Bicyclus anynana. The sequence continues at coordinate 17,088,255 of NC_069093.1, forward strand.
AGATCATAATATTATCATCTTATACTTTTACACGGGGGTATTCCTGGGGCCGACGTTGTATTAGCCGGTAGGCATTTCCCTTTAAAATTAAAGCTACAAAGGGTTTTCAAAATGGTTCCAGTCCCTTTTTCTAACTAATATAATAAGTTGCTTGTTCTATAAATAGCTTCGCTTGTAGTTTCTTCCGCTAGTGCTACATATGTTAACCAATTGATGAATAAGGCAAGTCTTTTAAATATGCTGGCTACGAGGATGTACTTCTGTTACATATTATATTACTTTACAAGTTATAACGTGATCTTAGCGAGGTGGGAAGATAAAATGGTTAACAAACGTACGTGCGAGATTGTATGCAATAAAACCATACAGGCGCGCGGTTCTGCATGCATTTTTAAATTTATGGCTAACGGTCTAAGGCACGTCTCGTGCCTTCATGTGGGGAGCCGATTCTGAGTTTTAGATACGATGCAGGTTCGATCTAACTGTTTTAATAATGATGGATTTATTGAATCCATCATTATTAAAACAGGTAACTATTTAATAATAATAATAAACCGGCCAAGTGCTTTTTTAGCTACGCGCAGTGTAGGGTTCCGTAGATTAAGTTAGCACTTCAATATCTCATGTACCTAATGCACAGAAATACTGATAACGATGTCCTACACCATGGTGCAGACGATACATAATTCATCCTCACTTTGCATGTAGGAAAGGAACCCCAAAAAAAATAACTTTTCATATTTCCTTTTACCACTATAAAGATGCAATTATACCAAATTCTATTTTTCTAATTTAAATAGACTGTAAGTTATTTTACTGACAACTTTATGATTTAATTAACAACGGAATTAAAAGCTTAATATTTTACAAGCGGATTGCTAAATCGAATAATACTGGTAGAACCGTTCATATCTTTCAAAGACCTATCCAACGATACCTCACACTTTGAGATAAAGAGTAAAAAAATTCATCCCCAATTAATTTGTCGCATCAGCTGTTTAAAATTGTGAAAGATATAATTGTTTCAGTGTTGAGAACAACTGCGGACTTCACAAGAACAAGTGAACGACAAAACAATGAGTCGCTCAAAGGCAGACCTGCTCTATCGCCGATCGTTTCCAGAGTAAGGCCGCATTAATATAATATGACAGCCACAGTCGCGGCTTCTCTCGACTTGGCACGTTTTCGATTCTATTTAAAATCGCTGAATTGTTAATAAATTGATCCTTTAACCGTATAGAAGGCCGTTTCGGTAATATTAAGAGACTGTTTTATTCTGTAGCTAACTGCTGTGTTGGTTTTGGTGTAGAAGCACATTAAGTATGGGTATTCTTTTATTTTCAAAGTCACAGTACTCGTAACATTTTGTTTAGTCGTTAAAAATAATACGTAACAATTTAAAAATTGTGATAAAAAGAGGTTTCTATTTTTATCAGAGTATTGTTCAGAAGCACACAGATAGAGCTCACAAGATCACTCACAAGTTTTATTTGTAAAAACAGACGTTTTACTCGAACGAAGTTGCAGGTGTCCGCTAGCAAGCACTTTTAGTTCAATAGGATTGTTGACTTAGATCAAATTTAATTTAAACAATATGAATTTCACATAGTACTTAATAAAGGTTCGAAATATTTTTTTTTTTATTTTTTTTTCATTTATTTAGGAAACAAACAGCATTAACATAAAAACAATAATTTACACATTTTAGAAACACTTAAGCCAATTAAGTTTCCATGGAAAGATCGTACATACACAATTAGGGAGTTGGCAACAAGACTTATTAATAGTAAACAAGAGTAGAAAACAAATAACATAATAGAACAAAAAATAAAGTAAAACGGACGGAACGGAAACGGAATATAACGATATTAATTAATAAAAATTAAGTATTTCTAAAATTCAATTTAAAAAAGCTTGTATTTTTCAAATTTTCCAAACGTCAAAAACGCCACAATGTTACTTGATGTACTAAACGTCAAACTAACTAATATTTTTGTCAAATGCTCAGTTTGTTTTGTTATAGTGACGTCATGAAACAGTTGAAATAAGACCATCATGGCCGACAGGCGTTTCGGTTCTTATTAAAAACTAAAATGTTCATGTACTCACGTCTTTTCTATCTAGTAGAACGATAATGAACTATTTAAGACCATTTAATATTATTTGTTTCATCATCATAAATCAAGTATCATCATACTTAGCGCCATGCAAATGGTGCACGTCTATAACTAGATTCGTCAATTGAAATCCATTCAGTGATTTTTTGCTACAATAAATAGTTAAAATAAACAAAAAATCCTGAATACAAAATACCTTCAGCAGTATATACAAGTAATAATGTAGGTGACTGAGCTCTTCCTCTTTGGATTTGAATGAAAATCCGACGTATATTTCGTGAAGAATACAATTTCATACTCAAGCTATTAGTATTCCAGAGTAGCATTTTAGGAGTTTAGAACTTTTAAGACGTTTGAAAGCGAACAGTTTCAAGGACCTCTTCGCAGGAATTGCTTGTGTATTGTGTGTACGCGCCGAGACTTGAAACGGGGTAGTTTCTTGAATAATCAAGAAACTACTTCAATTATTTTGACTTTTCTTATTCCCGGTGCCCTAACTATTCAAGCACTTTTCTTTTTTGTATAGGTGGTTTGTAGTCTTAACCATCTAAAAATATATTATTGTCATCGATCACCTCGACCGTCACATCTATCAATACTAATATCAAGTTCTATTAGAGTTAAAAATATTTTACTAGTACTAGTAGTACTATATATACCAACACTAGCTGACGCCGCGCGGTTTTACCCGCGTGGTACCCGTTTCCGTAGGAATATGGGGATAATATATAGCCTATAGCCTTCCTCGATAAGTGGGTTATCTAACACTGAAAGAATTTTTCAAATCGGACCAGTAGTTCCTGAGATTAGCGCGTTCAATCAAACACACAAACAAACAAACTTTTCAGCTTTATAATATTAGTATAGATATTTCATTAACTCGAAATAAGCGGCTGATATCATTGTTACCATCATCATCCTACCTAATCATTAACATCATTTGACAGCGATCGTTAAACCAGAACCTAAGCTCGCCGATCCGTACTGTAACAGGGGTAAGCTTAAAATCCATTGGTAGATCCTTGAAATTAGATGAAATAATAAAATAAGTAACTAGTAAAAAATAATGATAAAGCGTCATACTCAATGATTCTTTACGATTTAAGGTCCGTTTATATCTACAGACACAGTGCGTCACAGACAAGTAGCGTGGCAGACACCCACAGACACCGTCTATTCACACTGCCTAGCAGGTAGCTAGAGACATTTAAAGTGCTTTTCATGAAAGAAGTCTTCCAGACGCGGCGCTCACTGTCATTTGGTAATGGCGGTCTAATTGTCATTTGTGTAAGACGTTGTCAATTTTAATTCAGGTGTATATTTTGTCTGCCACGGCATTTCACTGGCACGCTAAATGTCAATAGATATAAACGGATCTTTACTCTGAATGGTGTAACGCTAGGTGTAGAGGGTCTCTTAATGACAAATGACGGTAGTCCAATACAACATTATGTCAATACAGCCTGATATATTGTCGTGACGTCAGACAATGGGCTCGTGCCGGCTGCTGCGATCAAAGAGCGGCTCCGGTCAAAGGGTCCGCCGCTCGTACAAATGGCCGCTGTAGCCGAATCTATGTGGAATTGATTCATTTCAATGACTGTTAATTACTGATTTACTGTGCATTGGCCTAGCTGTTTAATTATAGGGATTCGGATTAATTTTGATTTTCTGTAAAGTTGATATTTCCCAAACTGCACTAGTTAAATTTATCAAATTTCTGTTTGGAATATGTGGCCAAGTAGACACAAATCTAGTTTGAAAAAAATATTAGAATAATCAAGTTTTATTCCGCAATAAGGAGTTTGATTCACTTATTTTAGAAGTAGATTACCCAGTCATGAAGAAAGGAGTAAATAGGTAATGGTTCCAAAAAAAAAATTAACGAAACATTTTACTTTTAAATAAAGCTTGGGAAATTAAAAAATAATTTCCTTAATCATCATGAAAATTACAAAATAGTAATAAAGTATAATATTATTTCTTATATAATAACAGCGGATCAAAATAGTCCGTTAGCTTAATTGGGCAGATGAGAAAACGGCCAATGTCTTAACTACCTATAGTGGACGTCACTTAAAGCAAGCATTCGCAACAGCAAGGCGTTATTTATTCATTAATAACGAATGTCATTTCAAAGAGATATTGTCAGCAGGTGTGCCTTAATTATGACACGTTAATATTATGTAATATCACTAAAGTTAATTCATACTATAGTGGTCGAATTTGCATCAAAATTTACTAATCAATTGATTACATTTTAGCACAATAATAATACCCTAAAAACATCTTGACACAAAAAAGAATCTTGTTATTAAATTAAATTACTGTATTTTTGATATTTTTGTATGTATGTTCGACACAACAGCCTACCACCAAACAAGCCTTAAAACAATTATATCCTCTTCATTAGGTAGGTACTTTTTTATTTGAAGTGTAAACTTAACAGAAACCTGAAACAACAACTAGCGTTGAGTAAATCTCATTGCTAAATTTCAAAAGTGCTCGTAAAGTCTGATTAAAATAAACTAATTTTGTGTTTAGAAATGCTAACTAACCTAACCGAAATCAAATTAATGACTTCCGATTTATGTGCCAGAGATAGATCAGAGTATCTATGTAGAATGGACCGTAGAATTCTACATCAATGGATCAGAGCTTGAAATCATAATGTTCAACCAATTGCTCGTTTCACGTGGCAGCACGTATAGCACAATATTCCGTTAGAGACGATCACCATCGGTAATCCCTCGTTAATCCCCTGCTAATTGAATCTACTGCTATTACACGGCACAGAGTAATTGTATCAGCTAGCTGCCGTATGATACTTATTATTTTTTTGTATACACTTAATTATATTACTCGTAATAAATACTAGGAATTCATATTATTATTTTAACGTACAGCGGAAATCGCTAAAAATTCTGTTGTAAATGATGTGAATTTAAAACAAAACAATGTTCATATACTTATACCAGTAAATTAAAAGAATAATAATATGGTTTTACTGAATGTTCGTACGCTGTGGTGTCAACGACGGCCTCGATTGAAGTTTGTAAATGACAGTTCAATCAGAAACGATATTGCATTGGTTATCAGATTTCTAATCCATTACAATACAAGAAATACCATAACGACGTATTTTTCTGAAAGTATCTCCAATATTTTCTTCGATACATGTGAGTGGCAGGCATAAAAAAAGAGTTAGAAATTGTATAATAAAAAAAAGAAATTCAGAACTATTTTCCGATGATATTAACAAAAACACAAGGTATGATAAATATATTGTAAATCCATGAAGTATGTTTGGTTATATCAGTAATAACTTTATTCTGCGTCATGTCCGTGTCTTTTAGTTTTTTTATTGGTATTTACTTGGTTTACTGGTATTAGTACTAGCACTGATACACGAACTGTCTGGTAAACTCAGCTCAGCGGCATTTGCAGTGAGAAAAATAAGACAGGTCACTGATGTTGATACAGCTAGGCTAGTTTATTTTGCGTACTTTCACAGCGTAATGTCTTACGCTATTTTATTGTGGGGCAAGGCTGCCGATATTCAATCTATATTTGTACTTCAAAAAGGAGCAATTCGAGCAATATATCAATTAAAATCACGCGAGTCCCTTCGTCAAAAGTTTAAAGAAATAGGTATACTAACAGTAGCCTGTCAATATATATATAACAGTATAGTCTATGTAAGACAAAATATTAATTTGTACAAACGAAAAGGAGATTTAAACCCACGTCTTACTAGACACGGGCATAAGTTAGTTATTTCTGCATATCGTCTCCAAAGAGTAAAAAAATCTTTTGTAGGTTTGGGTGTACTCTTCTATAACAAGATCCCCAAGACTGTGATGGACTTGCCAATGCATAGCTTTAAGCAATGTGTTAAAAAACATTTACTTAGTCGAGGTTACTACAACATTGATGAGTTCCTTAAAGATAAAAGCGCTTGGAGGCCATTGGATCAGCTTCCACCTTCACACAGGAAATAAAACTATAAGAAATTGTAATTGTTATCAATTGTAAATTATAATACTGTATGACTTTTTCAAAAGAGCAACTGTTGAGTTTCTTGCCGGTATCTTCTCAGCAGAACCTGCCTTCCGAACCGGTGGTAGAATCTTTACAAATAGTCAACTGACGTGTCAAAAGTGCTTGTAAACTGAGCCTACTTGAAATAAATGATTTTTGATTTGATTTGATTTGATTCGAAGTTTTCTGGATAAATAAAGGATGTTATAAATTGGAAGACTGTGCTGACCTTGGAAAACAGCAGGTTTATAATGTATGAAGCGTATTTATTTTCAATATTTTTCTCTTTTATAAATGAGAAATCACGTTCACATTCATCAGTTGAGCTTCGCAGAAACCTTTTCAAAACAATTCAATTCAAAAGCGAGTTCAATAGCGAAAGGTTGCCACAAAGCTAAGGGTCTGGCGAATGGATACATGATTTGTTATGATAATCCGTACAAAATTTAAAAATTTACGGTTCATACTTGGCCAATTGAGAATTTTGACACCTTCCAAAGCCATAATTCGCTAAGGTTTTTTGACTGGTGGGAGTCTTTGGCTGTGGCTATTTACCACTCTACCGGCAAAGGCGTACCGCCAAGCGATTTGGCGTTCCGGTACGATGCCATGTAGAGACCGAAAGGGGTGTGGATTTCATCCTCCCCCTAACAAGTTAGCCCGCTTCCATCTTAAATTGCATCATCACTTACCATCGGGTGAAATTGTAGTCAAGGGCTATCTATATATATTATGGGCCTTATTAGAAGGCTCACAGTCACTCAGCGGGCGATGGAGCGAGTTATGCTTGAAGTTTCTCTGCATGATCGAATCAGAAATGAAGAGATCCGCAGACGAACCAAAGTCGCTGATATAGCTCAGCAAGTCGCGAAGCTGAAGTGGCAATGGGCAGGCCATATAGGTAGTTCGAAGAGCCGATGGACGTTAGGGTCCCAAGGTGCTGGAATGGCAACTCCGCACCGGAAAGTGGAGTGTTGGTCGGTCCCCCGCTAGGTGAACCTAGGATATCAAGCGAGTTGCAGGAAGCCGCTGGAAGCTGGCGGCTCGAAATCGTTGTGCTTGGAGTTCCATGCAAGAGGCCTATGTCCAGCAGTGGACGTCTATCGGCTGATAAGGTAAGGTAAGGTAAGGACTGTCCATAGAATGTGTTTAAACTGAAACCAGCCACATAGAGTTATTAGAAAGTATATTAAAATCCGTTACGTCGTTCAAATGAGAAAATATATACGTGTAGACAAATGAGAAAATAAAAAACACCATTTTATTATTTCTGTTGCCTACCTGTTATACTGGATTTAGCTACGCTGTGCGCCTCGCAGCGTAAGTTTGGTTTGACGCTCCGACTGCCAGCTCAATCAGAATCGATGGGTTCACTATCAGATAACTAGACTCTGGACCGAGCGAATGCAATTAACTTTGCTGTATGACTGCTTGTGTTTAGCTGTGGACGGAAATCGAAACTTGTCCTCGTATATTTCTAAGACCTCGTATAACAAATATCTAGTATACCTTGTATATTTTGACGTTGTATGAACTCTAAAACTTAAGGGACTTTTTCGAAAGAAAGAATAACTACAAAATTAGCCTTACACTGGGCCTCATGGGCATATCAATAGGCTTAAATGTTAAGCCTGGTTTGCCGTTGGACTCACCGCAAATTAAAAAATTAAATTAGCACTGTTTATGCGGCAGATACAATGGTTTATATGTTTCAAGCCCACGTAATAGCAGTGATATTTCTCGCAAAATATGTATTTTTCTTATAAAATTATATTTTCTTATTTAGAACAGCCTTTGAATGAAGAATTTTATTATATGTTTTTGCTAAAACTCCAATTAAAATCGTCGACGGCTCAAGAACTGAGACCTTGCGAAATGAATATAAAGAAAAAGGGGAGATCTGAAGGCTCTATTTTTAACTTTCTTCAAAACAAAACGTGAGATTTCTCTGAATCTCACGTTTTGTATTTTCTTGTTTTTAAAAAATATTTGTTATTTATCGTTTACACTTATTCTGACCAAATATTACCGTTCCTTTTCGATCGTTCTTGGGGATCGAACTACGATCTTTCGGTGAGGAGTCCAGCCTTTGAGTAACTACTGCCACGAATAAAATTACCTCACATCCAATTTGGATGTTTATAGGTATTTTAAAATAAAGATTTTACCTATCCTAGCGAAGGTTTGTCATGAAGCTAAGATCTGGCGTCTGGATATATGATTTCTCATAAGCAATTTAAAAAAAATACGTTTTACACTTTAACTATTGAAGATCCAACCTTTGAAACATTCACGACTCAAACTTCATATTTGGTTACCTTGCTTTAGGAGCTTGGGTTGAGAAACTTTTAGACTTTAAACGATGAAGAAAGTCTGGCTATCGCATCCTCTACTTCTACTACTTGTATGGAGGGTTATGCACAGGATGCAAATATAGCCTATTGGAAGCTTAGTTCACCGAACGAATTAAATGCGTTACTTGTATGAAGGCTTGCCCAATGAGTCCGAACTGAATCCGATGTAAACGTTCCAAGAATACGCAAACAATAAGCACCGATGCAGATACAGTGTAAAATCGACCGGGTTACATTCAAGTTTTGTATATCTGAAATGCAGTAGGTATTGAGAAAGTTCTGTTGTTTGAAGTAAAGCTGCTAATGTCTTTTTAATTGTGTATAGTCCATTTAAATCAGCTTGGTCCATTTACCGAGTTTAACTCGGTTGTTACGGAAAATCTTTTACAGACGAAACGATATGGATATTTCTAAAGAATAGTAGATTGTTATACAAGGGGCTAAAAAGACCCATTATATACGAGGTATTTTTAGGGCCCGAGACGAAGGCGAGGGCCGCCTAAATAGAAACCGAGTTTATAATGGGTTTAGCCCCACGTGTTACACTCTGCTTTTCACTACGATTGCGAGAAAATAAAATAGTTTAGTACGATATTCAATGATTTATTTTAATTGAAAATTAAATGTACAAAGTCTACAATTTTGGATATTAAGGGAGATGCTTTTACCCAGTAACATAATTTCCGGCTACTGTGAAGATGAATAATGACTATGTAAGGTAAACGTGGGAGATAATAGTTTAAAAAACTTTCGTAAGTGAATCCATTCGTTGTTGTTTTCTCCACTTATTAAATTTTTCGTAGGTAAGTTTTTAAGTAAATGCGTCTCGACTTTGATGGTAACAGATTGAAAATTTTACCCCTCTCCAAACTAGGATCACCATTCTCACTAGATGAAGACAACAATTACAATTATTGTTGAAAAATATGTAAGTTACGGTCACAAATTTACAATGAATTTCTGAAAAAAATCAAGTGTGTATTATTCACGCCAATTGGTTTTTAAATTCTCGTTTTTTAATTTTATTTTTTTCACGTGAGAAAAAGGCAAAGGTATTACACCGTAAAGGATTTCCCATGTCTTCAAATCTCGCTCTATTTGCAACTCAATAAAAATTAACGCATTCCACAGACAAGAACGCTGCATTTCATTCCAATTTAAAGTTTTTTATTTATTTTTCAAAACAATCAGGGCCTTAATGATTCTATTTTCGAATAAAACCTCATCCGTTTTATAGTAGGCTAGTACTTGGCTAGCACTCGTAACAGACAAGAATTAAAAAAACAAAATTACTTTAGCCCCTAGAGGCTAAAATGCTTGTTTAGCCCCGCTGTGGAGTGGTAATATGACAGTGTTTTTGAGCAAGAGTAGTGAAAAATATATTATCTACCTATAACGAAATATTCTTTTATTATTGCTCAATAATGTTGCCATGTAAGTAATGATATAATAGTTTTGAAAGAAATCGAGTTAACGAATCACCAAGCAGGTAAAATGACAAAGGCTAAGTTATCGTTGAATAAAAGAAAGATTTTGAGAAAATAAACAGTCATTGAAGAGAAACTTAATAATTCATGTCTGGTCTATACAAAAAAGTACAACAAACATGTACAAATGTTTATTGTTGTGTCCGTTTATCCGCAGAGAGTAAACAAAAGTAAAAAATGCCCAAAAGACGTTTGTGCCCGCCGCGGCACCGCCGGCTGAAGTCCAACAATGGCTTATTTGAAACAGACGAAATAAATTCGCCATTTTATCTACAGTACTAGTGCGGGGGCAGTATCGAGTTGTATATTTTTAAAATTTAATAAAATGAAGTTGCGAGATCGAATCAGAAAATATGAGGATATCCGTAGTAGAACCAAAGTCACCGACATATTAAATTATTATGAAACACAGCTAAAACTCACATGTAACAACGTCGGAGTTTTACATACTAAATTAATATGAATAGTACTCAGTTTAAATTCTAAACCGACATAGATCAGCGAGTCGCGAAGTTGAAGTGGTTATGAGCAGGGCACTTCGAAGAAACGATGGATGTTGGGGTCCTAAGGTGCTGGTATATCGACCTCGCACCGGGCAGGGCAGTATTGGTCTATCCCGTAGATAGACCGAGGACATTAGGTTGCAAGGAGACGCTGGATGCTGGCGGCTCGAAACAGCAGTGTTTTGAAGTTTATACAAGAGGTCTATATCCAGCAGTGTATGTGCATCGGCTGATAATGATGATGACAAAGAAGTTTGAATAATCTTATCAGTATTTAAATTATTACCCTTTGTTGGAATCAGAAAACGCAGGAGCGCATCCCTTAGCAATGCTTAAGAGAAAAAATGTTTTATACGAATAATATATATACCCACCTACCAATATATTGTCAACCTACCACTATATTGTCAATGAAACAAAAACATTGACGTCTTAACAGCGCCCATCACTAGCGCATCAGCACAAGTCCGATCGGAATGTTTAGCGCAAATAGGTCAACAAGTTTAGCTGCTGGGCGGGCTGGAGCTGGGGGCGGCGCAGGACTATTGCAGCATTACTTCAGCTGAAACGGCATCGGCCGCGCCCGCTGTGGCACTGCACGCAGCTGCAGCTGCAGTTACACGGATCTGCTTTCTGTATCATGTAATCTAATATATTTAAGCGAATGGTTGTTACTGTAACAAACTTCGGTTAATCCGAAGATTTTATAGTAATACTCCGCACTTCTCTGTCATCGTCCATTTGGGACTTTTCATGTCGTATATACCCATGTCATGGTTTATCTTAGGTTTTAGCTCAAATACTACAAATACTGTTAATGTTGATTTCGGTGTTAATTGTAATCTGTCTGCTTGTCTGTATCACCTCATACTATCGATGTTTGACTTAATCATTCGTTTGACAATGATATGACTTAGGCAAAGATTTTATATTATTAAATATATCACAATTGCGACGAAACTGAGGCGGACGGAAGTTCGGATCATTTTTTGCGGTGATTTAGTAAGCATGTGTTTTTAAGATACATGATGAGGAGGGAGGGAGGGTAAATTCTGGAGGAAGATCTAACTTTGTAAGCTATTCAAAATAGTAATTCAGGAAAAACATAGAGATTACAGATAGAGCTATTATCTTTTATCTCTTACTGATTCATAACAGAAAAGAAAATTAATGTTTTAGAGAAGTGCTCCACGGATGTTTGTCTGCCTGTACAAGCAATATCACACAAAAATTATAGAGTTACATACGTCGTAGCAAAGGCATTTGTTATTATCATACGGCCCAAACGCTCCCACATTACGAACATGGGGTTGACAGGGTTGAAAAATTAGCTCCGTGCAGCAGACACTACCCTCCTTTTGTGGAACCGTCGGTCGGGTAAGAACTGCAGTAGACTGGAGACATTTTGTATAACAACTTTTCAGAGGGAAACCTGTGATTGCCATAATTTTGTCTTTATATGAAAGCTTGAAGTCGGCCATTCCTTACTTCTATTTTATAGGTAAGGCTTTTTAGTTTGGGTCATGGTGGCTTTGGGAGGATGCAAGTGACAGAGGTCCAAACAACGTTCATGTATAACGCAATTTTCAACGTTTTCTTTATGATATGAGTAATTATGTCTGCATTCGTCAGACATTCGACAAATATTTAGTCGCACGACATGTCGCTAGTGTAACTGACTCTACATAGGCCGTTCGCCAACTTGGATGGGAATTTAAGAGTAACGTTAAAGAAAAGTTTCAAGTATGCGAGTTTAATATAATGTTTCAAGTTTGTTTCCGACGAATGCGATGCTTCTGAGAGCATTTCATAAGTATAGACGAGTTGCCGCGAGTTTTGTTTGTATAAAAATATATTTATATTAATATATGTTAAATGTTTGTAAAGATCTGAAAGTAAAAACTACAATTTGTGATAAAAACAATTGAAGTTTTTTTGCTTCTACTCAACTTCAAATATTATTCGTTTGATATTATGTAAACGACTTGTTTTAATGTTTTAAAAAATCAAAATCCTCCAAAAGAACTTCGACTTCGATTTTATTTGTTATACAACATATTATTTGTTTTTTGTTTGTTGTTACTGCTAACCTTTTTATTCAGTTTTGGTGTTGAAATAATACATTTTCATCGGAACTCCGTGGAAGTACATAACATACAGATTTATTGTCTTCTACTTAATTAATTATTAAATATATTCATTGTTCCCCGTACTTTGTCAGTATTTTTGAGGTCGGTATTTTGTCGACTTCCTCGATGTTACTTTATCATAGATATTAAGTAGGTACTATCAAGAAGTGATAAATATGTTTGTAATATACCAGATTTTTAGCTGCGTTACTTGTGAATAGTTTTTGTCCCCCGTGCACCGCACGTCGATGACGTCAACAAATAGAACAAGCAATTCGGTCACTAAGCAAACAAGTGCGGTTGTCAGTTTTCAATATTGTTGACGAATGTTCCGTCTATTTACAAAAGTCATGGATTTTTAAGTTGGAATGTAACAAGTCGATTTATTTGTTAACTTTTATACGCAGTTGTATAAATGCCTCTGTGACGTAGCGTAGCGATTAGTCTACGATTTTGCGTAGCAACCATTAAGCAATAGTCATTTCCCGATACCGATTTTATTTTCTGGGTATTGAAAATACAGTTTTGCCATTAGCTACTACTAATATATAATTATCTACAAAATATTGGTGTATCAGATTTGATCATAATTTAAATAAACAAGCTTTAATTTGTTATTAAAGACGCGTTTAATTTTATTTTCCAGTTACGCTGCCAAAGACTCACACGTATACATTCGAGTATGTTTAAGTTCCTTTGCGTTGGTGTTTTATTCCTTTGCCAAGCGAAACGAGTGAAACTATTTTGAGTTCGTAAAACTAGTGTAATGGTCCAAGCAGGATATTGATCACACAAACCAATTTCCCAGATACCGGAAGCGGTTCCGTATTGCGTTTACTGCCACAGTCCGCGGCACCACTAGTTTTATATACCCACACATAAATCGACCTGATCTATGCCAAAGTACAAGACCACGGGGTCACTCTTAAGTATTAAAATGTATATAATACGTCATTATAAGCATAACTTTTATAGTTTTACTCATTTAATGTTAATTAGAAAACTTTTACATATTTTACTTTACTACTTTAGTTTTATCGTTGTGCTAGGATTACTTATTAGATTTCGCTATATTATATGTTAAAAACTCAGTACGACTGATACAAAGATTATTATTATTTAAGATGATATTTTGTTGGTAAAAATAAGACTGTTTTGTCTTATTTTAATTTATGTGCACTCTCGAAAATAAATGCGGCACAGCCTACCATAATTTTATCGAAGCAATTGAAGCCATTTTTGACCCGCTATAACTTCATTGTGGATGAAAACAGAAGTCAGAATTTTCAGTACCCAAGCAGGCATCTTATAGACACGAACATTTGAACAAGTAGTTTAAGAATTATACCTAGTCTATCTTCTTTTTCTAAAGTTTCTTAATTTTTTCACTCACGCTCATCAAAACTCGAAGGCACTTTCAGCAGACATAGAAGCTTCAAATTTAGATTACAATTAGTGTTTACTGTATAAACTAAGGCAAAATTAAATATTCTTCAATTCCAGTCCAATTTTCTAAAACAAACTGCATTTATAACTATGAAATCCTGTAAGTAAGGTAGTATAAGTATATAGGATTAAAAATTACATTACATTAAAGGTACCTAGGAACAATTATTATGCTCAAATGTAACTAATAAAATGGTGACCCCGCACTACAAAGCCCAGTGTTGGTCGACCCCCACCAGGTGGACTGAAGATAACAAGAGAGTCGCAGGGATTCGCTGGATGCAGGCGGCTCAGGATGTTTGGAAGTCCCTACAAAAGGCCTGGAGTGGACGTCCATCGGCTGTATGATGATGATAATGATGATGAAAATGGTCAACGGAATGAAAAATCATGAATGGGACATGTTTTATGAAGTTGTTAAGTAGAAGAAATCGCCATGAAAGAAAAAATAATAATAATAATCGATCGTAACCGCGGCCAGCGGAGGTGACTTGCTAGCGCCGCGGCTCTCACGCTTCCCGGCCGTCACAGAAAGGCGGTCACATTCTTCCTTTCGTCTTTGTGCGATATCATATACGTACAATGTCGTCTCGCTCATGAGTAGCTCAATAGTTGCGGCCACAAATCTTGTTATATCGCGAAAGCTATTTATGTGGATGTATTTGGGCTGGAGCCAGTGGAGGGAACACTTTATCCGCAAATGAATGCAATAAAACGATGGAAAATTTGCTAATCAAGTTTTGTATCAACTTTTATATTTTATTTATTGGATATACTAGTATGAAAAACATAACTTAGTAAACTGTGAAAACTGTATTAATTGTATCTACTTACTAGTAGAGGGCCCGCGATTTCACCCGCGTAGTTCCTGTTCCCGTGGGAATTTGAGGATAAAATATAGCCAATACGTTACTCGGTGCAGTTGTTTTCGAAAGGTGATTTTTTTTTAAATCCGTCGAGTAGTAGTATTAACAAACTAAATATCTACAAATTTGTTTAGCTATAGACGTATCCTATACCACAGGGAGTCAGCGTAGGAGGAACCTTTTCCGATAAGGGAAAAAGCTTTAGCTTTGCAATGAGTCATTAAAATATTTGTAAAAATAATAAATGCGTAAACATGCACTCAATTTTAAATCTCTTATAATTTTTTTATTTATCGACCAGGTTCGTCAATATTCTTCGTTTATTTAATTATTATTTATTTAAACTTAAAATAATCAATTGCGATAAACTTAATTTGAAACACGCATCTCGTGTCTATGCCAGTCGTTACAAAAGGTCGTACGGATGTTGGGCATCGAGTCGACATTTAATTATTTATTAACTTAGCGAACCCTAAAAAGGAACGAGGAAGGAAATCTCGGATTAATGGGCCAAAGCTGTCCAATATGAGATTAGGGATTAAGGCAATTTGGCTTAGAAAGAGTAATTTCGGCTGAAAAGTCGATTTGTAGTACTTTTCCAAATAACTGGACATTTTTAACCAACTTCCAAAAAGGAGGAGGTTCTACGTTCGGCTGTATGTATGTTTTTTCTTGTATTTTATTTTGAATCATGTTTAAATGCATTTTAAGTTTTTACTTCGTCTTGTTAGTTATATAATATCTCTATATCATACATAATTATATGTTTACTGAGAACAATGTTTAAATTTATACAACAAACAATATGCCTTGTAAATATGCATTACTTAGAGAACTTAAATTTAACCCTATATAATTACAAACTAAATCTTTTTTTGCCAGTAAACAAGTTTTATTTGTTTAATTTTACAATAATAATAAAACTACATACCTATCTATATTAACTACCTACATCTATTATATTAAATAGATATTACAAAAATAAAAAAGGGAATATACTATAACTCAATCTTAATATTTAATTAACTTAATGCATCTATACTTAACTAAGTTACATCTTTAAGTGTTTCGGAACGACGTGAAATTGACGTTTGTCATTGGTGATTGACGTAGGAAGACGGGAGAATAAACGGACTTTCAAACGATTTCAAATGAAAATAAATTCTTAATTTGTTAAACTAATTAATGGTTTACTTTTTTCATAATTACTTGTGGTTAACTAACCAGGCGATATATTACGAGTAGGTATTATATATGTTTTAAAGTTCCAATGTACTGAGTAAGTTGGGCAAACTTTATTAAGTAAATAAAATAAATAATAAAACGCGACTGCTTAAAATAAAAAAATACACCGTGTTTTCCTTCGAAGTCTAAGGTCGGCTGCAAACTACTATTGATTTCTGGTGTTAGTGTGTGTCTTAGTTTACTTTTAATTTCTTATATCTTTTTTATCAAACGTGGCTATATTTTGCCTTTAGACCCTATGGCCTTTATATGGCGCGTAGTACGGAGAGGGTGTATGAGTTTGTGGCGAGAGGATGTTTGTACGTAAACCAACGTACCTCCAAAACTACTCGTCAAACGGCTTTCACAGATATTTTCTTTATGAAGATTTTTATATTATTATATTCTGTTTTAATTAAATTTCAACTGCTGTGGGGTTTTTAAGTTTTAATTTAGTTTTTTTTTTTAATTTCACATATTATTTTTATATAGATTTTGTGTCTATTATAATAAATTTAAATAACATTATGTTCTGACGTACTGATTTCAGTACGCTGTGGCTGCTATCATCAGCTTCTATTAATTAGCTGAGGGATTACCGACGGATCACCATTAGAGCCCGCGCGACTGCATGTGGCAACCACGCCTCATGTGTTAAATCACTCAGCCTTCAATGCTTTCATAGGAGTTACGATTGTCCCATATGTATCAAAGAACAGCTTTACAATTGTTCTATTCAAATTAATTTATTAACTGTTTTTAAAATGGGAGGTATCACACACGTATATTTTATGTACATTAAAAAGTGTGTAAATTTTCTCGTACACCATCAATTTGATTTGGTTGGGGTTTTCGTCGTTTTGATGCATATTTTACAATAGTCTAGTCAACATCTTGGAAACGGTGTTATATACTGATACCGCCAATAAAATTACGTGTGGTAGCTTATTTGACTCGTCGTGACGTCTTAAAAACTTTGTAAAAATTTCATACCATAAACAATTACATCTGTTTATAAGTTTTTTATTAATGAAGGGCGTCGTCCGTGTATACATTACATTTAATTATAAAATAAACTCGCTTCCGCTGTATGTTCGCTTAGATCTTCTAAACTGTTCGACGGATTTAATGTACCTAGTTCTCAGCATTAGATAGAGTCATTCAAAAAGAAGGTTTAAATGTATACAAAGTACGGAAAATATATCAGATTATTAAAAAGCTGAGGCACAGCGGTTAGTATCTACATAGCACCCGAGCGTATAGTACCGAGGCGGGCAGCTAGTAAACAAATAAAGTACGAGTACTCTTGGGTATATCAACAGTAGCTTTTATAGATGGTTAGAGCAGTCACAAACTTTTATATATTGGTAATATGTTCCCATCAACCGCATTTGAGAAATGATGGGTCTAAAATCCACATCACACAAAATCCTTATCTTATAAGACTTAGCTTTGTAGGCCTCAAAATTGTCTAAAAAAGATGATGAATCAGGGTTGAACGCGATTATTAGATTTACTAATGACGTAGATACTTGGTATTTTTTTTAATCTTTTATTAATTAACGTAATATCATGTAACAATGTATCATAATGTTGTTGATATTCACAATACCAGAACATTTTTTTATTTCAGTGTTGATCATCTGCTTTCATTACACTGTGGTTCATTCCGTCAATGGAATCAATTAGCAACGTATCTAACGAAGGATTACCGACGGCTACTGTCTAATAATAGATATTAAATTATATCTACTATAATTATATAATACGATTATAATTATGTTCTAACTTTTTTCAACCGTTGCAAATTGAACCTTCTGTGCGGGAAAACTTGCGGCCTTCTGCTAGTTCAATTTAAATACACGTGTTACTATACTACGAGTATTAGGTTTAATTATAATAATATCACAAATTCGCACTAGTGAAAATGTGATTTTCTTTTATATTTTCTTATACACGAGTCCCTCATAATGTACAAAGTGTTTTAGGTGACATGTTGTATGAGCAACCAAGGCTTTATAAATCAGCAAGAGGTTTTCGGGTGATACGGGACGTGTCCCCGGAACACGCCACGTTTAGTTTGAATGCGTTTTCCTGAATGGGTCCCTTTTGCCCGCCCTTTGATCATGGAGCCTTCCCTTTATACGTACGTGTTAACATTCTCTTGCCTTTATATGCTCGTTTTTTAAAATACACCAGATTTTAGGTGATAAAAATCCTACTTCCTACTTCCTACTCATATTATAAACGCGAAAGTTTGTATGGATATTTGGATGTATGTTTGGATGTTTGTTACTCTTTAACGCCGCTACTACTGAAGCGATTTGGCTAAAATTTGGAATGGAAATGGATTTTACTCTGGATTAACACATAGGCTACTTTTTATCCCCCGAAAAAATCTATGGTTTCCCGAGATTTCGACACGGATGAAGTCGCGGGCGTCCGCTAGTCTAAAAATAAATCCTTGATTTGATCCTTAATATATTTTATATTATAAGATATTATTCGTCGAAGATCCGATAATATTTCCTGTTATTGAAGGAAACAAACCGGGGAGTAAAATTCCCAAGTAAATTCATGACTTAATATATCTTAAATTGTAACTTGGTATAATAATTTATGACTATGCTTAAGGCAGGCAGACACACATAAACGCGCTTTGTCTGTCATTTTAACATTACATCCAAAGTATAACGGATTTCTAAAAGGATTTCTTTCATTTCAAGTAGGCTCAGTTTACCAGCACTTTGAAACGTCAAGTTTGACTGTTTGTTAAGGCTCTACCGCCGGTTCGGAAGGCAGGTTCTGCTTATTAGGGTCGGCAAAAAACTCAACAGTTATTCCCTTTACGTTATATTTTGCTGGAAATCTGCGACGTTTATCTATACTAATTCTATACTAATATTATAAAGTTGAAGAGTTTGTTTGTTTGTTTGATTGAGCGCGCTAATCTCAGGAACTACTGGTCCGATTTGAAAAAATCTTTCAGTGTTAGATAGCCTATTTATCGAGGAAGGCTATAGGTTATATTTTATCTCCGTATTCCAACGGAACGGGAACCACGCGGGTGAAACCGCGCGGCGTCAGCTAGTAAAGATATAATCGTCGTAGATTTCTAGCAAAGTACTAGGGTTCAATAACCAGCAAGAGATCTTTAGGTGACGTGTTTCAGGAACTACAGTACATTTAGTTTGAATGCGTTTTCCCGAGTGTCGGTCCGTTTGATCCGCTCCGATCAAAGGCACGCTGTCGCAGAGCCCCCTTTGATATCGACGTGTTAACGTTGTATTGCCTCAATTTAATAGGACTTAAACAGACTTGACCAGTAGGTACTACTAATTTTACTCGATTGCAGCCCAAAAGGAGGTATATATCTTAGATACTTATAATAAAACTAATATAATAAAATACTTATAAAATAACATATAATATACTAGCGGACGCCCGCGACTTCGTCCGCGTAAATTTCGATGTCAACTTTACTACTACCCCTACCCTACCCTACCCCTACCCTACCACTAATCCAACCCTACCCAACCCCTACATCTACCCTACCCTACCCTACCCCTACCCCACCCTACCCCTACTCTACCCCAAACCTACTCCTACCCTACCCCTACCTTACCTACACCCTACCCCCATCCTACCCCTACCCTCCCCGTACCCTATCCCTTTCCTACCCCTATCCCACCCGTACCCTTATCTCACGCCTATCGTACCCCTACCCCACCACTTCCCTATCCTACCCGTACCTCTACCCTACCACTACCCTACCTCTGCCCCTACCCTACCACTACCCTAAACCCAGCCCTAAACCTACCCTACCCCTACACTACCCCTATGCTTCCCTACCAGTACCCTACCCTACCCTGTAACTTCTCTATCTTACTCCTACCCTTAGCAAAATCGGTCCAGTCCTTCGAGAATGGTGGTATGACCAAGAGAAATAGAGACTTCTATGCTAATAATATAAAGAGGTAAAGTACGTGTGGTTGTAGGAGGTAACCTCTGAATCTACTGGACCGATTTGGAAAATTGTTTTACCAATAGAAAGCAACGTTATTTGCGAGTGTCATAGGCTATTTTTGGTCCACATATTCACACGGGAACAGGAGCTACGTAAATGCAAGCGCCGGGCGTCATATAGCGGAATTTCTGCGTCTTTTAGAAATTTTGTATTATCTCCGAAACTATTTAAGTAATTAACATACTGTAAAGGGCAAATCGTATCTCCATAATATCCTTGTGATTATTAAATAATTTATTTTAATAAGGATTAAAGTTTAGTTGTATAAATAATGACGTAAACCTAAGTATATAAAATTAATAATTTTTAAAACACAAAAGGTACTATATCTGCTAATATATAGAAGATAAATATATGGTGTCGCGGACTTTTTTGTAGAACTTTTAAAGATACATAAAGTCTCTATACATTAATTTCAATTTTACACAATAGTTAAGGCAGCGCATGCGAATAAGTCTGTTTAAGAGGATTTTCAGTCCGACCTGTATGACAAAAACTGTGATAACTCGGCGAATATATATGATACCAATATAAAATATAGCCTATAGCACTCCCCGATAATGTAGCATTCTACTGGTGAAAGAATTTTTAAAATCGGACCAGTAGTTCCGAAGATTACCCCATTTAAAAAATGTGACAAACTTACAAACTTACAAACTTTACCTCTTTATAATATTAGTATAGATTCCATTTCTAATTTGGAAATGGAAAATTTATATAATGAATAACCTCGTTAATGATATAAGTTGGGAGGAGAGTAGTATATCAAAAGTTGTTACTAACCAGATGTTTTTTTTACTGTTGATTAATTAATAGTTATGCAATTTAACAGCCACAATGTCTTACAAATTGCGTGGTGCGTACATTATATCGTTCCAACGCTCAGAAATTTTAATTTCCTGGTAACTCAGTTAGCTACGAGCATCAAGAATTTTCGTAAATAAAATAGTCGATGGTCTCATCGAGATGAAGCTGCTCACGAAAAATTAACTTGATAGTAATCAGTTGTAAAAAATGGTCTACGAATCTCTGACTATGACACTTTTATTATAAAATATCAGTTTTTTTCCGTCTTAACTCCGCTATCCAATTCGATGGTAGACTCACTATCTGACTATACTCACAATCAAAATTTTAAAACTGGCTACCGCACTTATCTACGGTAGGAGCTTGAACTTTCAGCCTTTATTATTTAATTAGCTTTAAAAATGTTAATGTTAATTAATCAGTAATTTGTCAATATCATTATTAATACTAAATTTGACATTGTTAACGTTGAAATAAAGGCAAAAGTTAATTAACATAACTAAAACCTACCTGAGAGGTGACGAGAGTACAGGTCTTAATTAATTTTCACTCGATGAGGTTATAAAACGAGTATAACGAGGCATGGACCAGACACATTTAAACCTCACGTAGTACATATTCAAATTCAAATTTCAAACTGCCTCATTGTTTAGTGGTTAGTATATATGGATTCTGATCTTAAGATCTTGGGTTCGAATCCACGGTGGCTATGAAGTATTGAGATAAATAAATTACAATAAATTATCTGTTATTAGCCCGGAGTTAAAAGTTGGTGTTGTTACACTCACTCTGTGTTTCAAAGAGCACATTCATGGTAGGTGACCACATCCATAGCCCAGAATCCTACGGTGGGCTAAGGTCCAGTCTCAGATGGGCACGGCCCACCAGGCTCCCACCCTATATACGCCTATGCGTGCTGTTCCAATGTGAGTTGACGAGAAAGAATACCTCAGAATCGTATAGCCCGAGCCAGGTCTCGACCTAACACCTTGTGATCCGATACCACATAAGCTAACCCTCCACAGGGCCAATGAGCAATTGGCAGAAGTGTTACATAGTACTGAAAACTATTATCTTAATGTATGTTAAATAAAACAAACAAATTATGTTGAAATGATATTAATTCGCACAGTTTAAAGCACACAAAAGCCAACAAAGCTCGTAATTAAACAATTTTTTCTTTAAGCTTTATATGATTAAAATTTGCAAACAAAAGGAAATAAATGCTTGTAGCGGGTGTGCGGAACATTTTGTTTAGGGTTCCGTACTTAAGGATAGAAATGGAACCATTTTGTTTGTTTTTAATATTTTTTTATATGCTTTACAAGTTAGCCCTTGATTACAATCTCACCTGATGGTAAGTGACGATGCAATCTAAGATGGAAGCTTGCAAACTAGATATGATAGGAGGAGGATGAAAGTCCACACCCCTTTCGGTTTCTACACGACATCGTAACGGAACGCTAAATCACTTGGCGGTACGTCTTTGTCGGTAGGGTGGTAACTAGCCACGGCCAAAGCCTCCCACCAGCCAGACCTGGACCAATTAAGAAAACCTTAATCGAACCCAGGACCTCCTTCTTGTAAATCCACCGCGCATACCGCTGCGCCATGGAGGCCGTCTTTTAATATTGTTTTAGTAGTTTTCGGATAACTTTGTTTTCTTACGTTGGATTACACCCAAACAAAGCGTACAGTTGTGTCAAATATTCACTTCACTCTTTATCTCATATTCTTTTTATCTATCTAATTTCAGAAACAAATATTTGTACCGAGAGTAATATTAAGAAAGACCTGTGCGCTACTACTAGCTACGTCATTTGGCGGGTACAGGTTGCAAAGTAAACTCTTGACTGTGTGCGATACATTATACTTATTTTATTTTATTTAACCGCTGAAATTTAGTAATTCGAAATACAATAAAACAGAATTATGTTAAAAAGTAATTTTGTAAGAATTATTTTTTAACATAATTATGAAATGTATAATAGAATTAATTAAAAAATATTATGTTGAAGCTTTTCAAAACAGTATTTATTAGACATGTTAAATAAAACTCCTTTAGTCAGTCTGCATTCTGGCAAAACCGTGGCTAGTAGTTCGAACATAAAAAAAACTTCGTATAATTAAGTGTTTATGATACGGATCCCCCAATCATCATAACGACTCGGACTTGGCCATTTTTTCATACACAGCCCATATAATGTACATGGGTTTGACAGCCTTGAGAAATTAGTAACAGGAAAAAGCTTTAGCCTGCTTTAGGCTTTATTCACATTGGCGCAGAGTCAAAAGGGAAGAGCTGAAATATTTTTACGGATTTAGCTTTTTAAATCGCTAGGTACATATAATTAAGCGTGCTGGTACGATATCGCGTAGAAACCAAAAGGGGTGTGGATTTTCATTCAACTCCTAACAAGTTATCCCGCTCTTATAGATTGCATCATCACTTACCACCAGGTGAGATTGTAGTCAAGATAGCCCTTGACTAGCAAAGAATAAAAAAATAAAAAACTAAAACTTTAAAGCCGACGCTTCGTGGTTTGCACGTATTGTTCCTGTTACCGTAGAAACACGGGGATCAACAGAGCCTATGATACTTGCAAACAACGTGGCTTTCAAATTGGTATGATATTTTTTAAAATCTGTTCAGTACGTCCAGAGATTACCCTCTACCACCTCACAAACTTTACCTCTTTATAATATTAGTAGATTAAATTGTCTGTGTTTCCAAATAACTGTCTTTTCTGAAGTGCTTATAGTTATTTACATGATAGGCTTTTTAATAATTTTGTCTGTCTCTATGTCCAGGAATCTCCGAAACGACTAAAAAGATGGTAACTAAATAACAGATAAGATTGGTTGAGCCAATTTAAAAAAAAATGCTAACTATTAAGACATGTCGCATCTCAGCGCTTCAACTCTGCGTCAGTGTGAATGGAGCCTAAGAGCACAGTCGCATACATTGGCGCCTTGCCACGTGACGTCAGAACAATAGCGCGCCTGTGACTTTGTGTGCTTTCCTTTATACAGGATTTCATAATTTGATTAGACAGACAGGATATGTGGAAACTCAACTGTAGTATGAATCATACTAGGCGATTGCTACCGGTTTCGTTCACGCGTTTACGTTTTTCATCCTTTGACACAATGTTTTAACTGGATGAAAAGTACTCTTTGTTCTTTTATATAACCCTAACAATATGTATGTAAATTAAATTCTCAAAAAAAAACATTAAACTCATACAAGTTTAATGTTTTTTTTTGAGAATTTAATTTTGTATCACTATCTTACAATCTATACTTATAATAAATCTGTAGAGAGGTCAATTCTGTATTCTGTACATGAAATATGTTTCCAAAATAACTATCAGGGGGTGATTATTGATCGATACTGATGCCAAAAATGCAATCAGTAAAATTTTTGTCTGTCTGTATGTTCGTTATAGAAACAAAAACTACTCGACGGATTTTAACGAAACTTGGTACAATTATTCGTCACAGTGCTGGGCAGGTCATAGTATCACGCTACGATCAATAGAAGCAGAGCAGTGAAGGGATATGTTGGGAAAACGGGAGAAGTTAATTCATTTTTACAACGATACTAAGGTAAGCGGTAAGGGCTGGATTAAAGAGACGAAGTCGCGGGCGTCCGCTAGTACATAATAATTATTTATAAGAAATAATCCAGTTAAGTGATTTTCGCTTCCAAACCTTTTATGTCACACAACGTTACAATATTTTTTCTATAAGCTTACGTTGGACTCGAAAGCCTTGAAAATTCTTACGAAAGTTTGAAAATACTTTTAAAATTAATATTTTTATTCAAAGATGTCCGTGATTTGTAAAAATTCCAAGTTGTAGTTTTCAATCCCATTTTCTTGTATTGAACAATTTACAATTTAGTATTTTGTACAACACCACCGCACCATAATACTAAAGCTAACAAATTACAAATAAATATGCACAACAAATGAAATTAAAAACAAACAAGTCACAACATAGTTGCATTTCAACAAAGTTGCATCTTAACAAAGTTGCGCGACGCGAGTCAGCTGTAACCGCGCTGTGTTTAAAACTTGAGCCGCGCACGGTTTGAGCCAGTTTGAGCCAGTTTGAGCTTAAATTATGCGACCTATTGTCTCGTTGCATTCACGCTCGAAATCGGCTAGTTTAAACTTGTTGACCTATTTGTGACGAACGCTGCAACTCGATACTTGGACGTTACAATTAGCTTTGACTGTGCCGACAGCGTGCTCAGCTCGCTGGTCGAGACAAATACGAACAGAAGATCAAATTTTATGCGGCAACACAGAAAAGTAACTGATTCAACAGGTTTTGATATTAAAACAAATTAGTAATCCATTTTTTTGATATTTAACTACCCTAGAAGGTTAATGTGCTAAAGCTAATGCTTTTCTAAGAACTATAAGCCTCAATCGCTATAAAGTTCTACTACTATAAAGATCAGGCACAAAACCGTGAATTCTTGGGTCGATCCCTACCCTTTTTTTTTATTCTTTACAAGTTATCCCTTGACTACAATCTCACCTGATGGTAAGTGATGATGTGTCTAAGATGGAAGCGGGCTAACTTGTTAGGAGGAGGATGAAAATCCACACCCCTTTCGGTTTCTACACGGCATCGTACCGGAACGCTAAATTGCTTGGCGGTACGTCTTTGCCGGTAGGATGGTAACTAGCCACGGCCGAAGCCTCCCACCAGCCAGACCTGGACTAATTAAGAAAATCTCAATATGCCCAGCCGGGGATCGAACCCAGGACCTCCGTTTTGTAAATCCACCGCACATACCACTGTGCCACGAAGGCCGTCAAATTACCCGTTAGTTTAATATTTACCATATTCTATCTTGAAGGAAGTAGGGTATTTAAAGTGTTTGGTAAGGTTCATTTTCGAAACTTTTTTTTAATTAACTAAGCTAAGTAAAGTAAAACTGTCCAGCAAATACATTATATGAACCTGGGCACACCACGGTAAACACCAGGATACTTTCCTGGAAAATGTTCTACATTTCTCCCGTGAGGAAGCTGAAATTTTCCCGGCAGAACCTACTTGTATTACGCTTTGAATTATTAACAAAATAGAAAGAGAAAAAGTTTTCAGTTTCAAAGCTTCCAAAGTTCGTACAATTAAAACTAGGTACTTCATTGTTTAACGCAGCAAGCTAAGCTAATTAGGGAGTTTTAAAGCCGGCAGAAATAATACATCCGGCAATGCAACTTGAGCTCTGCTCCACAACTTTGCGAGTCTGTGGCCAAAGTCGCATCACTTTGTGTTTTCAATTTATTATTTCATCATTTTAATATTACGTAGGTACTTTCAAAGTCTTCCAAAGCCATTCTTTATGTTAAAAAAGAAATAGTCTACAGAGTTGAAGGCATTTAGCACTATAGTCTTCTATAAGTTGAAGGTATTTAGCACCATAGTCTTCTATAAGTTGGCTCTTGACTAAAATCTTACCTGATGATAAGTGATGAAACAATCTAAGATGGAAGTGGGCTAATTTGTTTGAAAAAAATCACACCCCTTTCGGTTTTTACACGACATTGTACCGGAATGCTAAATCGTGATACCTACGTCTTTGCCGGTAGGCTGGAAACTAACCACGGAACCTCCCACCAGCCAGACCTGGATCAATTAAGAAAACCTCAATTGCCCCAGCCGGGGATCGAACCCAGGACTATCAACCGCGCATACCACTGCGCCACGGAGGCCTTCAAATTATTACAATTATTAGATCTTATAACTTTGAAACAACAATTTATACAATCATCCATTATCATAAGTGACACCGTGTTAAAATTAAAACGCGAGTCGTGAAAAAATGTCCAAAATTTCCATTTACAAATGCACACGTAATTTCGGTGCCTCTTTTACAAGTCAGTTATTTAATTAAAAAGCAAACGAATAATACGTTTTGGATATTATAAAAGCGAGTATCCAAATAACATAGAAACAGCGGCACAAAGGTTGGCACAATTCCTAAAGAGGCCATTTTTTCGTTTCACAGACATCACATGACATAAAATTTGCAAACAAAAGGAATCTTTTACACAATGGGGTTTGCCCGCGAAACATTTTTTCATATGGCCCAAATTATAAAACGTGGGGTTGACAGCCCTGAAAAATCATACCCTGTTAACAGGCGAAAGGCATTACCATCTTTTGCGAAGACTTCAGCACAAACAGGCCCAAACGGGGACGAACAGGCCGACCGCCAAGTGTGAAGGCACAAAATTGCCCACTCATTTATAACAAAACGTGGAATTTGTGTGATACTGAAGTAAATACTTGCATGATTAAATATGAGATAGTAAATTATTATAATTATGGTAATAATTCTTCCTCTTTATGGCGATTACACCACACCTACCTACCACGCAGGTTCAACTTGATGGCTTTGATCAGAATTGACGGCTCAACATGCTGTCCGAGGCATGATAACAATATCAATCACGTAATATTATCTAACAATGCTGGTAAGTGACGTAGAGACCGTTATCAACCCACAGCTCAGCATACTATCCGAGATGTGGGTTTCCACCAATTTCCCAATTCTAGACTGCTGGATTTTTTTTTAAGATAAAACACAATACCCAATTTCACAACCCGACCTGGAAGAATACAAATTTAAATTAGTTTATAATTAATACTAAAACATCAAGTTTGACTGTCTGTTATGACTTAACTATTAGTAGCCAGAAACTGGGTACTGTACCACCGTCTTATGATTCATGAGACAGTGAGAGTTAAAAGGTGATGACGTGCTCCTAAAATCTAGTATGCTAGTGAACTGCTTTTGGTTAACAAGTACTGTGACATGTCCAGGAGAAGTCTCATTACAATTTAATAATATGCGCACGTAACTAACGTTTCGTCAGCTATATTTTAATTAATATCATACTCTAGTTAGCTCACTAGCCGAGGAGATACACCCGCGCCACAGAGCGGCTGTTGGTAACCTATGTTTTGTTACAGTTTGTACTACTTGATTGAACAAGCAGATGGCCCACCTGTGTGAAGTGAAAAACAATTACAGAGACAACACTTTCTATAAAAGAAGGAACTTTTTCTATAGCTTGGCAAGATCGTTGATGACACTCTCATGATATGCGGGCGACGGGGGAAAGGACTGCGCAGGTATGAAGTCAAGCGCGCGGGGCATCGGAAGTGTTACGAACAAATTTGCCAAACTATACAAATGTCCGTCACGTGATGGCTTAAGTTAGTGTTAAACAACGAACTGCATTATCATGTAATTTAACTGGCAACTAATTATCTTGAATGAAACGAAAGTTGTAGTTCTAATAAATACACGCTGGGTCAGTTTAACTGCGAGTCCGATTTAAATATCGACAGATACTACGTCGAAATTTGCTGTGCAAGCGTCGAGTAAAAACATGCTTCCCTTTGGGATTGTCTTTGATTAGAGTTTTATAAATTAGGTGACATGGCTCGTCGTTATCCTGTCTACGCTAATAAAGTCTAAATCTCCCCATAACAAACACACTCGGTACCACAAAGACGGCATAAATAAGCGACATGAGCTAGATTTCCCCGAAGGCTGTACGTGTGACCTGCACGCTCTAAACTAGCTATTGTTGTAATTTCTAATTTACTTTATTATTTTATTTACTTGGTTTCTTATAATATACGTCTTTTCATAATTAACAACATGAATTAAAACTTGTTTGAGTTATCATTTCTTCAAATAACTACATAATTTATTATCACAAAGTTCCCGCTTTGTTTGCTAAACGCTTATTTTATGCAGAGTGAAATGTGCGCAGCACTCATTCTTTTGTTTATTTATTTAATTATTTATTTAAAAAACATTGTCATGTCCTATATGTGTTAATTTACCTAATCTTATTTCAATAACAAATTTTGAATTTCTGGTTTTCTGAGTAAAAGCCTCGGTAGTAATATTGAGAAGTAAAATAGAATATTGTTGGAAATAGTAGTCTGGGACGGATATGACGTCGCTCGATCTCGTGTTACGCTAGGTAGCGCGACTTGTTTCGTAAACAGTAGGGATTTAGAGAGGGGTAGCGATCCGTTGTCGGGAACAACTTGCGATATGAGGCGCTCGTAGTCCGGTCGGCTTCAATGTCGGTTCGAGCCGTCTATATTACTTGTTGTGTAATTCTTTATGGGTTACTTGGGAGAGGCTGGAAGAGTGACTTGAATGGAGTGTTGGTTAACGATCAAAGACGTCCTTAATCCTACATCCTCAAGGTCATTCTCTGCTAATCAAGGGTCTTATTTTGGTTACAGTTTGATTTGTTTATTAAGTTGTCTTGACAAATGTTGTGAAACCTTTGTTAGACATTGGTTTTCTTATTTTTGTAATCCACTTCTGGGTCTGCTTAAAATATGATATCCCTAAGAAGGGATTACATGTACATCGTTCCACTGACTCCGGCTCCTGCTAGAGGGGATATAAAGCTTAAACTCACCACGCCGGAAGTGTAGTTGATGAGTAAACTTAAGTCGTCCATACACTCACAGCACATACACACACTTTTCTTACAAGTTCGAAGCAGTGTTAAAGACTGTTTCACTGCCAAAAGAGTTGTCGGAATCTGTGCAGAGATCTAGCGAAGACACAATAGCGCTTTAGACGATGCGGGGGCGCATTTTAATATTAATTGAATAAGCCCCCGGCAGTTTGTGGAGCGTCATCACAATTAGTAGTACGAATATATTTAGCAAGAATAGCTGCTGTGATAACGAATTTGCACAGAGTCGCGAATAGTGACTTACTTTGTTGCGTACGAGTCATGAGCGATGAGCGTTACTTAATTCAATTTAATTCTTTTAATTAATAGCAGCCGACGCCGCGGATGTCTGAATCACGCCGAACAGCCCAACTAGCCAAGTGGCACGTCGATTCTCTTTCTACGATCGCTAACGCTTCGAATACTGGAAAGATGTATGGGTACGACATTTGCAATCGACAGGTCACATGATCCAGATCTGTCATTCCCATACATTTTTCTAGTTTTCGAAGCGTTAGCGATCGTAGAAAGAGAATCGACCTGCCACTTGGCTAGGGGGGCAGGTATGTCGCAGAGCTACTGTGCTCTCCAGCCAGCGCACTCTCACCATAAAGGCGCGTGTAGTCACTTAAGCACTATATTTCGTTCCGGTGTTTGAAAACTGTGATATATGTAAGTTATTCAATTAAAAACAATTATGTGAAAGGAAGTTTTGTTTAAAAGTAATAATCTTAACAGATATTGCTTATTTAAAGGATTATTATTTGTTTTGAAAACACCTATGCAAATGATGCATTATTTAAGGCCACGTGTCGAGTTGCGCGAGCCTTACACATGTTTTCAGTGTGCCTAGTGTGAGTTTTCAATATTTTCATACTGTTACTATCCCGTTAACGTAATCGCGAATTTATATGGAATTCAAACATGATATAGAATTGATAGATTCAGTTCCATAGAAATTCGCGTTTACGTTAACGCGATATTAACAGTATCCTACTGCTACTAGGCCTTCAGTATCCGCTCCGCTGTCTCCTGTGGCGTGCACCACAGCCCGCGCGCTGTAGCGGCGACTGTTTAGCAAGTCTAGGGGAGTTCGTTACTCGATTAGGCGCCGGTTAATCAGCGCCTAGCAGCAAACAGAATGTATTCGGAATGAATAATCCGCTGCATTCGTCGTCGGCACATTTGCATTTTCCTTTTCCCACTTCCACTCGTAGTTATTGCAAGACATGTTCCTTGCGCGGTGTTCATTAATTTTGCACTTTCTTGCTGTGTTTGTACGAGTAGGTTTCACGAAATGTTAAAGTTAAGGGCATTTTAAATGGAATAATAGATCGTAGATCCAGTGTTTAGCATGTGTGGCTCAGGATCACGAAGTTCAGGGTTCGACGCCTGGCTCGAGCTGTGAAATACTGAGCTTTTCTTTCTTATAGAAGGAATTTTCAGTGAAATATTTCAGTCTTTAATAATTCATGAACCAAGTTTTTTAAATGTGAATAATGTTCTAATTAAAACAAAAGTGGGATTTGAACTGAAAACGTCCTTATTACTAAGACTTAGTCTGTCCTTAAATGATTGCAACTAGCTCCGAAAAATGCCATTTGCCCTCTTCCATCACGTATCCAATGCCATGCTTAAACGTCTATCGTTTTCAACGGCCCGATCATCCATCAAAATGGGAACAGCACTAATCGTCGCTCGGGGCGCTACCGATTACACATTTACATAACAATACGGCGCACTGGAAACATACGGCGCGCGATCGTAGCCGTAGCCGCCGGTGACATACGGGCGTGATTTACTACGCTGACCTCCGTATACCTTGCATGTTGGTATACAATTTCATATACAATGATAAATCTATTAATTACTAGCGAATGCCTGTGACGTCGTCTACGTGAAATTTAGTTTATCACAAATTTCTCGGGATTATTATCCCACCCGATTCTCGCATTGAAATACATTCAGCCGTTCTAATGATTAGCCCGCACAAACAGACAGACAAAAAAATGACATTGAATTAACTCCTAAATACGAAAAAATATTTGTTACTAAAACACGTCAAATCATAATGACGAGGATTGATTATTATCGATTATTATCGATTGATTATTAAATATTTGTTTATTAACCAATTTGTAAAATTCTTTTTTGTTTGAAATAGTATACATACTTCCAGATTGGTCCCGTTCAATTTTCATGAAAATCGGTTTAGTAATTTTGTGTTAATATCGAAATAATTGAAATATGTCTTTGAAGTCGGTTTAATTTTTATGTTAACAAGGTCATATTCCTTTTGCTTGATTTTGTTAAACTGAATAACGACTTCTAAGTACATGTTGTCAGATGTGGTAGCATTCGTAATCTGTACAGCTTTTGTGTTTATGCTTTAAACACTACACATGTCCAAAGTCTCTGTGCAGTTTAACAAAATTAAGTAAAATGTATATATGAATGTAAGAAAAGTGTAAATTAAAGGAATTTAAAACAAAAATGGTGGAAGATATTATATTTTAAACAATATTAAATGATTAGTGGAATTGTAAATAAGTTCAATGGTTCATTGAAATGAAAACACGGCTAATAGTCGATCTGCGCGAGACGCGTCGATAACAGATTAACATAACAATGCTACAGTTTAGCGGAAACACACGTCAGACTAACGCAACCGTACACGCAGCAGGTATTCATTATGTGCGCTTTTTATTTTCTTGTCACATTTATGTTTACTAGACTATCTAGCAACAACAGTTTGTATAACCCACGTGATTGTGTATCTTTTTCTATGCATGTTGATAGTGAATAAACATTTATTAATAAATTATTATTTGAAACACTAACTCTTCTTCATACTGAAAGTAGTTTATTTATTGTACACTTATTTTAATAATTATAGTTATTTCTATTTTTTTATTAAAGATGTTATTTTATAAATTTAAAATTGTGAAAGAATGTCATAAGTTGTAAATAACCTAGTACAAAATGTATGATTTTATATGCTGCATGTAGACGCTTCTTTTGTGTATTAAATCCATCCATTACAAACGGATTACGAGGTTTTTACAAAAGCACTTTTTAAACAATTAAAGTGTTTTGCGGTACCAATTTAACAGAATAATAATTATGTACCCTTGCAAATGCCGAATAAGTAAAATTCAAAAACTGATATTATCAAAAAATTGACCCGTATGTTTGATTATTTTTTCCAGCGAGACGGGCAGAGAGTGTACAATGGGTTTTTAATCCAAACAAAAAAATTCGTGGAGCATTTACCTTATAAAGGAGTAACCTTAAAGACGCATAAAATCGAATGAACCTTTTTCCAGAACGCCATTTTACTGAAGAATAATGTTTTGACTTAAGAAGAATTCTAATGGTATTGTGAATGTGAAAGTATGTATGTTTGTGCTATTGGGTATTTCGATATTCGACATACATAAATGAGTAAAAGGATTTTGATGACATTTCGCATACTCGTACGAAACGAAAACAACAAAAAAAGTCAGACACTATTTATCCGACATTGCAAAGGTTTAGTTTTATATTTTTATATTATTTTAGTTATACCTCCGTATTAAGAAGAGTTTAATTTTGTTGTGACAGGGATTATTACAAAGTTCGATTGTATTTGTATTGTCGTTGATGGATAAAGTCGCGAGCATCCGTAGTAAACAATAATAGCTTTAAACTAAACATTTAGTTATACAGTTGTTACATTAAGTAATATGAAACTTGCACCACAGTAATTTATTTTATGTAAATGCACTATGTTTTCTACGAGCTTCTCTATGCTAATGCACTGTGTTTTAATGCGAAAAATAACAGTGTATTAAATACTTTTTATAATATTACTTTTTTACCAAAAAGGGTTTTTATGAGCTGTATTTTATTAAGGATGCGTTACTTACACTCCATTCGTTAATAATTAAATAGGAATGCGGATTGGCCGATTTCACACACGCAGAGAATTAAGAAAATTCTCTGGTGTGTAGGTTTTCTCACGATGTTTTCCTTCACCGTTTGAGACACGTGATATTTAATTTCTTAAAATGCACACAACTGAAAAGTCGGAGGTACATGCCCCGGACCGGATTCAAAGCTACGCCCTCCGGAATCGGAGGCAGAGGTCATATCCACTGGGCTATCACGACTCATTTCTTTATGCGCCCCATGAAATAACTTCGTGCCAAAAGTAAGCAGATTTGTTGTAGGACTTGATACTTTGAACCAACTGCGGCGAAGCCTTAAGGAAGAGTTATGAATTTATGACATGTGTATATTTGTATTATTACTTTTTAATTGAGAAACAACATTCTTAATACGAAAAAAAACATACATACAGCCGAACGTAGAACCTCCTCCTTTTTGGAAGTCGGTTAATTAGTGAACCGTTTTTCTTGAATGGTGGATATACTGAGTATAGTTTTATTACTGTTTTATGGTAGTTCAGTGTTGCCAGCAAAGGAGATCATTCATTTTGGGCCCTTTTTGAAAGTGCCGGCCAACGAAAAAAAATAGTACGAATCGTTAGTACTAGTCGTTTGGAGTAATAGTTAATATGGCATGAAAGTTGTAGGAGGGCTCTGAACCAAGTTATACAGGTTCGACTATTCGTTATTTCCATACATTTTATCAATTTTCAAAAGTGCCCGCCAAGAAAAAAACTGGTACGTATCGTTAGAACTGTCCATTTGGAGCAATAGTTACTACTGCTAAAATGTTGTAGGACTGCACTGAACCAAGTTATACAGGTTCGATGACTCATTGTCACTTCTATACATTTTACGGAGTTTTGTAAGTGCCCGCAAACTAAATAAATCATACCTATCGTTATAACTAGCCATTTGCAGAAATAGTTACTATGGCATAAACATTGTAGTATAACTTTGGGTCGAGTTATACAGTTTCGATGATTCGTCCAATCCATTTATTTTATTGATTTTTTAAAGTACCGTTTAACAAAAATATGGTACTTATGGTTAAAACTGCCCATTTGGAGTAATAGTTAGTATGGCACAAATGTTGCAAGATTGTTCTGAACCAAGTTATACAGGTTCGATGTCTCGTCACTTCAATGTATTTGATGGAGTTTTGTAAGTTACAAAGTAAATACTATTTATCATTATAACTAGCCATTTCCTGTAATAGTTACTATGGCATAAACGTTGTAGTATAGATCCGAATCAAGTTATACTGTTTAGATGATTCGTCAAATCCATATATTTTACTGATTTTTTAAAGTACCGTTCACCTAAAATATGGTACCTAACGTTAAAACTAGTCATTAGGAGCAATAGTTAGTAACACGTTGCACACGCTTCAGAAAAATTCTAGTACTGAAACAAGTTATATAACTTTCATTCATTGATTTCCGAAAAAGTTGGAAAACATAAAAGCAATAATAAAATATAGAAATAATGATTCTAAGCATTTGCACAAATTCAACATTATGGTGCAAATGTAACTAAAAATTGTGTTATTGTGCATTGAAAGAAATAAAAACGTTTTATTAAGTTCTTCAAGTAATGGTAATTTCGGTTTACAAGCTTGAATAACATAACAAATACACGCACAACGGCGAATCACATGGCCAAGTGCAGAAACGGTCCAGAAGGAAGAACATAACAAATAGTGTTGACACAGCTCTTACACCATGATTACATTTATTTCATATTATTAGTTAACTATTCATCATTATTACCTATTTATTGTTACTCATTACATTCAGATATCAACAAAAACATAATTGACGAATCATCGAACGCAAATAACTTGGATCAGAGCAATCATACAATGTTTCTGTCATACCTACCAACTAACTGTATTGCTTAAATCGATAAAATGCATAGAAATTAAGAATCATTGAACTTGTATAACATGCCTCAGAGCAGGCCTACAACGTTTGTTATACTATACTAACTATTACTCTATTCTTGTTATACTAACTATTGCCACAAATGACCAGTTAAAACTATACGTATCATTAATATTGTCGGTGGGCACTTACAAAACTCAATAAAATGCATATAAGTGACGAGACATCGGACCTTTATAACTTGGTTGGACCTTTAGACCAAACCTACAGCATTCGTGACATACTAAATATTACTCAAAATGGGCAGTTCTGACGATAAGTGCAGTGATAAGTGCATATTTTTGTAAAACGGCACTTTGAAAATCAAATCAAATGGCTAGTTACAACGATACGTATTATTTATATTGTAGGTGGGCACTTACAAAACTCAAAAAATATGTATAGAAGTGACGAGTCATTGAACCTGTATAACTTGATTCAGAGCAATCTTACAACATTTGTGCCATACTAACTATTGTTCCTTTTAGGCAGTTCTAACGATACGTATCAGTTTTTTTTCTTAGCGGGCACTTTTAAAAATTGACAAAATGTATGGAAATAACGAATCGTCGAACCTGTATAACTTGGTTCAGAGCCACCTGACAACTTTTATGCTGTATTAACTATTGCTCCAAATAGTTAATTCTAACGAGTCATGCCATTTTTTTTTGTTGGCCGGCATTTTCAAAAAGAGCCCAAAAATGTATGGAGCGTGAATGATCTCCTTTGCTTTCAAATCGTTTCCAGACTCTCAATCTTGGTTTGTTGGTTGGTTACGTTCATATTTTAAAGATAGCATTATTTGCGAATTACATTAAATCCTTCAAAGGCCGGCAACGCATAAACAGTACCTCTGGTGCCGCTTACTGTAATGTTTGTAATAAAAAATAAGACCACGGATGCTTGACGATTATATTATTTAATAGGATAGATACGTGTACAGACTTTATGACATGACAGTAGACAATAGACAAGACAATTAGACAGACAAGTAACATAACATTGACAAGTACACAAACAATACAGATTATAAATATTATTAATGTATGTAACACTAACGACCATGAGCGACGGGAAATGGTCATCAATCAATGGTCAATGGTCATGAATCGCTTGCTCGTTCACTCGCCATTTAGTTGATAAACAAGTTATGCTGTAATTTCTTAAAGTTGTTAAACACAAAAATTGCTAATCAAATACAAAGTACTCGTATCGACGCGTAACAAAGTATTACTATGTGTAAAGTTTCCGATTCATACTTGGAGCAAATTTACGACACGGCGAATTGAACTGTCAGATGTAAGAACAATGTATGAGAGAACGAACGTAAAATGTCGGATTTACTGATTTTTGATCTCATTTTACTTAACCCACTCCCACATCTTTTACAATGTAGATAACTCCGCTTTCCAGAAAGTAAGAAGCATGTGGAATTTTCAAAGATTGGGTCCTTAAGTTTACAGCATTTCTTACCCATTCCATTCATCTATTTATGATAATTTTAAAAATACTAAACCAAGTAACCTTTTAACTAAAAAAATAATAAAATTTTAATTGCCTCTAAAAATATTTTCATTTTTATTTACGAGGAGACTAAACAACATTATATGAAAACGTCAATACTATTTACAATTTCTTTAAATAGTATTTTTTTTCCTAATTCCGTGAATTATTAAAGCTAATTCCATGTTTGGGGCAACAAATTCCAATTCCAAAGTTAAATTTTCCTCAATCCAGTTTACGTTTCCGTAAGAAATTGATTATGGCTTTATAACCATTATCAAACTTAACAAGCTTACGTCTTGAGTTTCGTAGCATCGGTTTACTAATTTTAATTGAATACTGCCATAAGCTGCTTTTGTGATTCAATGGAGCTTTTCGCAACCTCTGTTTAGCGCGTGTCACGGCGAGCACTTCACTATGACGCCTCATTGCTTTCCCTATCAATGAGGTTTAATATAATTGGATTGCTCTTCAAACTAATTATTATGATTAATCATTAACAGCCTATATTAACGGCTTACACTGCCTCCCTCCTTATGAGAGAAAGGACGTTGTACAATATATGTTTATTGTCAATGATATTAGATAGATGTGTTACTAGCGCATGAAGAATGAGGCGCTCAAAAGAGGAAATTTATACACAACTCAACATTTTGTGGTCAACAACGAACGTTATTTAAACAAATAATACCTAAATATCGTCTACAATTTCGAGTTGTGTGTTCAGGAAGTTTAAAAACTATATACATATAATACTATATGCTTATATAATGGAATTAAAGACAAAAGTGTGCATGTGTGCGCTCAGTGTTGTAGTCTATTCTTCGAATCACTTTATGCCGTGATTTTGTAGGGACGTAACCGATCTATAGTATATAATTATCATTGTTTATTGTGGTTTATGCCACAATAAACATTTATGATCGTATTTTAATAAAGTTAACTTAAAATATATTATTTTAAAAGCTTCAAGGGTCTACCTATATCCCTTAGTAGATAATATAATATATAAGGTTTTAGTTGAAACTCGTTACTTCCACGTGTTTTCAAGACAAAGAGCCTTGACAGACAGACGGACAGCCAGACAAATAGTCGGACAACAAAGTGATCCTACAACGGTTCCGTTATATCCTTCTGAGACAAACATTTTATACTATTAGATATGTTACCAGCGTGTCGAAACTGAGGCGAACAATAGTGGCTAATTGTCTTCATTTAATTTAGTCTCATTGTAAATAACGAAAGTTATTTAAGCAAA
This sequence comes from Bicyclus anynana, assembly GCF_947172395.1. Lineage (NCBI taxonomy): Eukaryota > Metazoa > Arthropoda > Insecta > Lepidoptera > Nymphalidae > Bicyclus > Bicyclus anynana. The sequence continues at coordinate 17,126,393 of NC_069093.1, forward strand.
TGATACCTAAATATTGTCTGCTATGTCGAATAGTGTGTTCAGCAAATGTGAAATCTAAATCTTTTCTTTTTATTCTTTACAAGTTAGCCCTTAAATACTATCTCACCTGATGGTAAGTGATGATGGAAACTAAGCTGGTAGAAGCGGGCTAACTTGTTAGGGATAGGATGAAAATCCACACCCCTTTCGGTTTCTACACGACATCATACCGGAACGCTAAACTAGCCACGGCTGAACCTCCTGTAATGTTTGCGTGCTCTCAGATGATCAGTCGATCTCTCGGTTAATAACATACCACAGCGCCACGTAGGCAGTCAAAATACATAAATATATTTTGCACAGCCAAATTTACACAGAAATTTATAATGCACAAAATTGTGCAAGTGTGCACTCACTGGACTAATTGAATTCGTAACACTTTTTGCGGTGATTTTGTAGGCACGTAACATGTCTAATAGAATAAAAATCTTTGTCCTAAGATACGGAAACTAAAACAAATTACCAACGTTGTTTAAATAAAAACCCTTAAAGTTACAAGTTTCAAGATCTGTTCTTGATTATGAAAGCAAGCGGGGACAAGATAGCGAAATGGCCTCTAATTAAACTGAATACAGTAATGTGCCGCCGTCTCATTAAGTGGTAATTAGCCGCTCCTTTGACTTGCCCGGTTATGCTCCCCTTTACATTACTGCCTTGTTTATTTACATCGTATTTTGTTATGTTTTTCAAAGAATGTTAGCCGTCTTTAAATTGCATCTAAACGTCAGTAGTTCAACGGTTAAAGGGTTGGACTCATCGTCAAACGGTCGTGGTTAAATTTCTGTCCACAGCTGGGCTATCGTCACTGATAACAGTATTTTTGGACTAAGTTGAGGGCAATGATAATACTGATCGTATTTCAAAGATATTGCAAATATTTTATTAAATAACATGTTACCTATGTTACTTCGAATTACGAGGTCTTAGATTTGAGTCCGAGTCGGGTTATAAAGATTAGTATTACACTGAGCTTTCCTTTTTTTAAAGATTTTTTCATTAAAAACTCTCAGCCCGGAGTTGGGTGCTTGGCAGTGCTCCTGTGCCTCAGACCACCTTAATGTATCGTAATCTATACTAATATTATAAAGCTGAAAAATTAGCTTGTTTTTTGTTTGAACGCGCTAATCTTAGGAACTACTGGTCCGATTTGAAAAATTTAGCCCATTTATCGAGGAAGGCTATACTTTACCCCCGTATTCTTACGGGAACGGGAACCACGCGGGTGAAACCGCGCGGCTTCTACAAGTCATTAATATATGATAGTTTTACAAAGTTAAACAACATCCTCGTATTAAGTATAGCAGCGTGGTGGGTCTAAGCTCCATACCCCTTCTCCCATAAATAGGGTAGGGAGGCCTGGCTATAATAGGCCTTTAAAATAAGCTGCTAATGAATATTCCAGAGCGAGTGGCTCCATTATCAGACGCAGCGTAAACAGCAATCAACTGCGGTGGGCCTTATTACCCGCGCTCAGTTATTACGTTTCCATTGAATACAAATTGTGCAAATGGTACATTAATATTTAAGACTAACTAATTGATTGTTCGATCTCTGAACTGTTCCATTGAAATGGAAAACCTACGGAATCTTGTCTACCCGAGTTTAAATGGAAAACGCGTACATCTATACTTATAATAAATCTGTAGAGAGATCTATTCTGTACATGAAATATATTTCCAAAATAACTATCAGGGGGTGGTTAGTGATCGATACTGATGCCAAAAATGCAATCAGTAAAATTTTTGTCTGTCTGTCTGTATGTTCGTTATAGAAACAAAAACTACTCGACGGATTTTAACGAAACTTGGTCCAATTATTCTTCACACTCCTGGGAAGGTATAGTATACTTTTCATCACCCTACGATCAATAGGAGTAGAGCAGTGAAGGAAAATGTTGGGAAAACGGAAGAAGTTACTCCATCTTTTAAGTTTCCGTCGCGTGGTAGGGTAGGAGTAGGGTAGGGGTAGGGTAGGAGTAGGGTAGGGTAGGGGTACAGTAGGGGTAGGGTAAGGTAAGAGCCGGTAGGGGTAGGGTAGGGGTATGGTAGGAGTAGATTAGGGCTAGGATAGGGGTAGGGTTGAGTCCCTACTCATCCCCTGTATGGTAGATTACCTGTAAAGTGGGAGTAGGCTAGGGTAGTAGTAGGGTTTCACGCGGACGAAGTCGCGGGCGTCCGCTAGTACATAATATTATTCTAGATTTTCATCAGAGCTGTCCTGCCCCCGTGTAATAGGTAGGTGCTTGAGGAAATATTAATTAATTTTATTTGAGGCTATTACCATGCCTGAATACAGCAATACTGCATAATGGTAATACTTCTCCGACGAGAACGCTATTGTTCTAAAATAAATGCTTATTAATTTTGTTTGGTTTCTATTGTATTGGTTTATATAAAATAGAGTATGAAACGACACAATATAAATTGGTTTGTAGAGCTTTTGAAATACGTTTTATAAATTAATAAATTATGTAACTAATTTATCTTTAATTATATAATCTAAAAATAAAAATAGGACATAAAAAAGGAAAATAAGCTTCATGTTTAAACATACTTAGTATTTTGTTTTCCACTAAACAAAATAGATTTTGCTGGATATGGATATGTCAATAGTTCAACGAACCCTGGACCTGTCTGGTATTGAGACAAGCTTTTTACCAACAAAGGCTTTCAGATTTTAAAGCGAAGACATTGAATATAACATGTATTTGTTAAGCCGGTACCAGGAGATCATACGTCGCGCGATGATTAGAACGTAATCCGAACAAAAGAGTGTTAAGGCCGGTGTAATTCCGCCGCAGTCTGTATCGCCGTATATTAATTAGCGGCGGTTTCGCGTCGCCGCTTTCATAGCGGTTTAATAATGTCTGCTCTGACGTTTATTACGGAACCAGTGTAATAATGAAAGCGTGTATAGCGTTCATTACTTGCCGTATATTGTGTTGATAGCAGACGCGCGACTTCGTGCGGATTTTTCAGTCGGGTTCAGAGGGAAAGGTGCGGCATTTACTGGTCGTCAACTGTTGTGCTGATCATGCTTTCATTTCTTGTCATTGCTGACACGATGTATTTTTCGATCTTTTGTGTTTTTAGTTATACTGTACCGTTATTAAATAGGCTATTGGACATAGAGCGAGCATAGTGCACAGTACAATTAACTTCAAGACGGCTACAAGTTTGTCAGCCACAGGTACCTACGAGTAAGTATGGTAGACAATCATTTTAGAGGTTAGACAGTGGTGCATTCAGAAGTGTCTACCATATGCTGAAAAATTTTTAGCGTTCATGTCTGTCTCTCGTTTTAGATACATAACATTTTCCCTTACGTACCAACTAAGGAAAAAAATGCATGTGTGTGTTACAACAAATTTCAAAAGAAGCTTCTCAATTGACAACAAATCTCTACCTACTTATCCGGTAATATTTCCAGCGGTATTTCGCCGCTATTGGTTGAATTTGAAGTTTGTCTCTATCTGTTTACGAGTTCATCTCGTCGTTCGGATAGTGTAGACCAATAACGTAATAGAACAGCAGACAAACCAATCTCCATCGGCCCAGACGGGGATCGAACCCAGGAACTCCGTTTTGTAAATCCACCGTGCATACAACTACGCCAGGCAGGCTGTCAAAAAAAAAAACAAGAAAAGAAAAAAACCTTTCTGATAAACCTTCTGTAGAGAGTGTATAACTACAGAGTATCGTATAACTACAGAGTAGGCTAAAATGCTTCCAGTAACTAAAACTAAATGTAAAATAGCACGGACGTAATTTTCAGTTCATAGACATAATTTACATACAACGATTAAAATCTCTAATATCACGATTGTATTTCACGCTGTTATTAGAAACAAAGTTTATCATAAACCGCAGAGTCGTGCGATAACAGAATATCGGGATGTAGATTAGGTTTAAATAAAGCCATTAAATTAGAACTCGGTTCATTCATTTCAATCACGTGCGAACAATATTGCGAGTTGCGAACTGATTTTAACAGAATCGAGCGATAATTGGACCCCAAACCGTTGAGGAACACGCCTACGACAAGACTATACTATATTGTACAACAGACAGCAGTTTTTCTCAACTATAATTGTTGACATTATATAGTACCGACTTTTGCCCTGGCGTGTCGTCGTTACCGCGGCAGAAGACAAAATAATTTCGATGATTCACATCAATTGTTATCAATCAAACGTTGGCTCTCGTTTTCAACTAATTCCATGATAAGTTACGCAGTATTTACGGTATAGAAATAACCAAACTTTCTCAGTTAAAGTATAAATTTGGATTCCAGTGATGAAAAGCTTCACTACGAACTGCTTTGTGAGCTTTTATGTAAATTCTATTCGTTATACATAGACCAAATTAACAAATTTCTACGCCGCCTGTTTCAAATAGCTAAAAAAATACTATTACTAGATCTCTAATATATTTAATTCGGGTACTTGGCTACAAGTACTACCTACTCAAAAAATATTTCAGATCTTTTATTTATAGGTTCGTCGGCCTATCCTTATGCTTATGGGAGAACACAGTCTTTATTGTTAGGGTCTGTTGGCTTGGCAGTTGGCTAAACTAGAAGTGGTTATTACCTGCTCATGTTATTCATGTTATAGGCCACTTGGTCCGGTACTTGTGCATAGGGAAATACACGAAGTCTCCCCCGCTAGGGGCTGTTCGCTCGGGTCAGCTAGAAGCGGTTATTGTCAGCTGACGATATCGCATCGCTGTGATTGTTTGTGTCAGCTTAATGGCTCTGTGACGCACTCCCGCCAATCAATGCGCATTGTTACGCGCCACTCTGGAGCACGGCACGACTACATTCATTTGTTCTTGACTTTTAATTGTTGACGACCTATCTAGCGTAGTATTCTATAAGAAAATAAGCCGTAACATTTAAATATGCGCCCTGGCCGGAGATTGCACAGACAGAACTCTGGAGTTTATGGCTGGGTATGTGAGACTCGCTGACAAACCAGAAGACCCACCGAAACAGTCACCATTACGCTGTTTCAGCCGCCGCTGTAAGTGGGGCCGGAAGCCTCCTACCACCAAGGATCATCACACTAAACCTGCTCTAACTTGCAAATAAAAACACCGCAGTTAATCTATCACCAAATTCAGAAACTTTTTTAGAACGCAACAATGTCCCTGAGGCTTAAGGAACTCTCAAAGCGACACGATTTCCAACTTAAGCAACTCATTTATCTCTTACACTTAAACACACACTAACTTCAATGTGTCATCTAACCCCCTAAGCTCCCCTCCGCGGGGGGGGGGACGCTAAACGAGGTTCGCCACTGTTTTAATTATGTAGAGCTATATAATCAGAATTTATAAGTCACTTGCGGTTCGGCGACGCTTTCATAGCGCGCAGTGACGTCGCTAGAGCATAGTCACATAATGGCGGTAATTCGGTCATACGCAGAACTTAAATTAAACTCGCCGAAAGCGATTCATTAGGCTGATGATGATGGATGCTGTATGGCTGTTGAAATGATAAATAACTCTTTGTTTTTTTAACTAAACTTGGAATCACGCCTAGTGCAAAAGAATGTATACGTCGATTTCGTTCAATTCCTATATAGCTTGGAATCTGTTAGTGGCCCTAGAAAAGTGACGAGGATAAAAAGAGACAACTTTTATGAAATTAAGAAGTACATAGTCTAATATTGCTAAAACGAGGAACTTGTAAGAAATGATGGATAAGAAACGAAGAAGCAAGGGAGACATGCAAGGATCGTAGTAAGTAAAATACATGGTCGCTGCTCGTGCTACGGGAGCGCAATACTCGTATGATGGTTATGTGTACACCGAGATTGCCCTTCCACGGTTCCCATAATTTCAAGGCTCTATGAAATGATTTTTGAATCGGATTAATTAAAAATAAAAAATGTTTAATTAAAAAAAACAGTTTTACTTATTTGGACGTGCAACAGCTATACAATTCGGTGCGTCTCACAAAAGCTGTACAGAGTACAGCCGACCACAGTAGAGCTATTAGATCACCTCGTCCGCTATATGTGGCCGAGACCTGCATATACAGGATGATTACATCAGATTTTTAATTAAGTACAATTGTACTTAACTAAAAATCAGATGTGTAAATAAAAACACATTGAAAAAAAAACTAAATGTTTTAATGAAAATATTAGATAAATATAAAATGTTAAATTAATAAAATATTTTTATAATATTTCAGACCAAACACTTCATCTCTAAAGTAAATTCAAAATCCGTTCAAAGTAGTAATATTTTCTTGTATATTATGAGCAATTAAGTCATCTAGCTAGTAGCAAACCAAGCTTAGCTACTGAACTACCTCGTGACAAGCCTACGACAGAATTAAAAATTAAGCGGTAACTCATTGACCCGTTTGCCGAATCTCACACGTCTCATTCTTGTATTTCCCTCTTTAACGATGGAGGATATAAAGTAAGTAACTCATTACTCAGAATTCTTCTGTGTCGTGGGTAAAAAGTGATTATAGCAGAGCAGCTACCTGTGTGGTCTAGGCGAAGAGTCTTTCGAGAACAGCAAGTAGATTCGACCGATTCTCCCACGTTTCTCTCGCGTAAAGTTACAAGTCAACTACAGATACACTGATAGGCATTTATTAGCACACGCAACTTTTATTACGGTCAACATTATACTTCACAAGAAATTCTATTACTTTAAAGTGATCACAAGTAATTCTCCGAGCACCCTGTATGCTAGGCTGAGTAGACCGCCCGGAGCGAACAAACGTTTGCCGTAGCGAGCTGATCCGACCGAATCTCACACGTAGCCGAATTGTTTGTCTGCGTCAGCTGAATGGGCTCCGGGGTTGCAACCCTCTAATGAATTACTTCAGCGTTTGTATACTCGGAGATATCAAATCAAATCTAATTTATTTATTTGAAGACTTCATAAAAACACTTTAGAAACTTCAGTTAGTAGTGATTCTACCACCGGTTCGAGCTAGCGAGAAGAGACAAAAATCGCATGGTGTTTAATTATCGATGGATAGAGTTTTAGCTCTCGTTATCTAAGTATATGATATAAATGTATATAAAATTATTTAAAACTTAAAAATAGTAATAAATATGGATTAACTGTCTGGTATTTCAATATTTCAATTTATTCCACAAAAAAAACGGATTTTATTGCGATTTTTACAGATACTATAAAAGGCTAAACAGTGTGTATTATCACAAAGCTACAGTTATTTAACACATGTATACTGACTGACTTGCATTCACGCAGTATCGAATTCAAACTCAATTTCAAATAATCACTTATTTTTGCGTACTAAACTAATCCTGAGCCAATTTGGGACATAAATAAAATTAATTATTATCTTCCCAGAGACTGCGTTCAAAATTTATAATTCACAGTACAAGGAACCAAAAATATATTTTAATAAACATCCATAAAGTCCCTCGTCATCCAACTCGATGTTGACATTAAACTCGGCTTAAATATTACCCGACCCGGTGCGATGTTCCGCGGCGTTACAACAGATTACGCGTGTAATTGCGACTACTTTATCTTTTGATCTGCAATGACTTTTCACTTTGGCTGGGTTTTATTTTATACCTTATTATCATAAAGGAGTTCAGGGCAGAAGTCTATTTGTGAAATGACGGGAGGCAGCGATAGTGATTGTACCATTATTTTGTGGCAGAGAAAATACCTCGACTAGTACTTGTGACCTTGGGGGTAGGTTAAGGATCCCTTTAGAATGCATAAACACTTATCTTCCCTGCTTAACATATTCTCCATGCTTATACCAAACAATATAGGATATTACGAGACAAGAGACTATCAATAATTACCATACGAAATCACTAACTTGTATGGCAGCATGACGGTGTCTACGTTGCCTTACAACCATCTGAGCTTAAGACATCAAATACCCTCTTATTTATACCAACACTGATACCTCCCTTCTACAATAACAGAAATATTCAAAGTTAAAACCACCTGAACCACTTACTGCCAATAGAGTGTTGTAATAAACACCACACAGTGGGTGAAAATAATATTTCTTTTAAACTATTTTAATGTAGAAAAATTAAATTTATTAATAACTTCAGTAGACCGAAAGTGCATGGTCAACAAGCTACTAAACTTAATTAAAATATATCCATATCGCCCTGACATCATTTTTGTTTTTCAAATCTTTGAAAATTATCCCAGAATACTTGACCCACATAACTATTTTTAATTGAACATTAGAGGAGGTATGAAAAAAAATAATTAAAAACACCTAACTCTCACAACATGCCCGTTAGCGCAAATTTTAATTAAAAATCTTTTTACCCGATTGCCTGTTGATTTCGAAAAATAAAACAGCCAACGTTGTTACCGCGTACATACTCGTAGCACAAATTCACTTGTAATAATATTACGATAATATTCCCACTAATATTATAAAGGCGAAAATTTATTTGTGTACGCACAGAGTAAGAATAGATTACTCTTTGTGTGTGTGTTTGTTACGCTGTAACTGATGAACCGATTTCGTTTAGTTTTTTATGTAGGCACACAATCACCTACGCAAAACGGTTGTGCATCTGTGCAATTGCATCAAATTTAACACACAGGCAACAAACTAAAACGTATAAGTTAATTCAGTAGCAAATCGTAAATACATATTCTTTTTGTTATCGATGTTTTAAGCTTAACTTAAAGCAATCAATAAATACTTTGTTACCACTACTAGTTAAAGAACGTAAGGTTTATCGTTTCAAAATCTAATTCTAAACGTACGAAGCAGCGCGCTTTCGCTAGTAGGAAATAAGAGAGAGATTTTTCCAATAGACAGCACAATTTTACAGTGAATTTATTTTCAATCTCATATCAATTCAATAAGCCCTCCCTAGTTCTCTGTCTATTCCTCGAGTCATGCCGCCAAGCGATTTGGCGTTCCAACACGATATCGTTTAGGAACCAATAAGTCGGGGCGCATTTTTTGGAAACCAATAAGAGGGTCTTTGAAATGATTAACTGCCGTACTACAGAGCGTTCCGTTCCGATATAGTTTTACTTTCAACATAATATTAACACTCGACTTTGTCTACGTATCATTTTTGAAAGCAATATTTGACGACGACGACAATGTTTATATTAAAAGCACCAAGTTTGTTTAAACGCGCTAATATTAAGAACTACTGATCCAATTTGAAAAATTCTTTCAGTGTTAGATAGTCCATTTATCGAGGAGGACTATAGGCTGTATATTATTCTTGTGTTCCTACGTAAACCAGAACAATGCGGGTAAAACTGCGCGGCGTCAGCTAGTTGTTTATATAACAAGTAGTCCAATAGAACAAACGTCGAGAAGTGGTTCAAATTGTATGGTCCACTGTAGGGCAAAACAGAGCTCCTTTGGAGAGACTTAGGACTTGTACCCACCAAGCTGCTTTAATGCCTGTTGGTACGGTTGGTTAGACGCTGATAATGTTTAACATTGTCACATAATAAAAGTAGGACAAATTTAATTAAAGCTTAATAAAACTAACATACAATCAAGAATAACTAATCAAGAATGTATTTATCTAAATTAAGTCGAGCCAAAAGACAGGGCTGCAATTTCTATTTCCGCATTTAAAACAAACAACAAACACACGCAGGACGTAGTTATTCACGCAGCCGAAGCCGCAGATAAATCTAGTACATCCGTTTTAACGCTAGAGCTTACTAAGAAACTAAATGCCTAAATGTAATCTGGGTGAGATTTCATTAGGATATAATTAAATCCGCACAACAAAGCAGAGGAACGTGCACTCAAAAGCCGATATACATAAAGGCGAGATTTGCCTGCGCGGGATCAATTTGAGTCGTAGCTCCTAAGATGAGCTGTCCCAGCATCTTACCTGCGAGCCATTGTTTGTGCTCGTTGCGACAGTATGCAATTAACATACGGAACGACTTACATATTGTGCCCCACTTCATAAATACTAGATATACATCACAAAGTTTAGTTTCCCTTGAACTGCATGCTTCACACTAATGTTTGGTTGTATGATGAATTTAGGTACTTTCAGTTATAAACGGGACCTTGTAGTACAACATAGGTTACTCCTATCCCGAAAAAATACATTGTTCGTGCGGGATTTATCAAAAACGGTCTCATCATCCCTTTTAAGTCTTAATCGAAGTCCAAGTCTTACTGAAGTTTTACAGAGAGTTATAATTTGATTAGAAGAGAGTTGTGGCAGTGTGTTTGAGATTAAAATCTCAAATGACAGTCATCAGTTTATATCAGATCAGATTAGATAGATAGATTTAACTTCAGATAATATGTCTTTTTCTATTACTTTGTTCAACATATATTATTTTCTACGCTGAATAGTCGTGGGTAGAGCCGCGCAATTCAAACTTTTTTTTAGTTTCCTTACAGCTACCAACTCCCCGCCTCGCTCCAATTACACGCGTGTAAAAACGTTCTTCAATTAAAATTTACGTTCAGAGTACTGTGTGGCTTAATTTTTTAAATTAAAATGCAATTTAAACTGCAAGCTTACTAAACACTAAGCGGAAACGCATTCAAAAGTAATAATTAGAATTTTGGATTATCCAAACTAGAGCTGTTAAAGAATTACCTACTTGTAAAATATAACTCAAATTCACTACTTTAAATTGAAATATACTACTTCTATTTTTATATTATCTAATTTATATATACCAATGTCGGGTTAGTAAAGGCAATGCTAACTTTAGTACGGCTTATCGAATATGGATACAAATTAACCATATTACCGACTTACTCGAGGAACGAGATCTGCAACAATTAGCAAGCTCATGTCTAGTAATCAGTTGTAGTAAGTTTATTGTTAAATTTGGTTTTGTCGTATTACAGTTATTTGCTTATTAAAGGTAATTTTGTCATTAACTTTAGTGCAAACATGTTTCTCTCTTTTTTTACAGATCCCTCGGAAACCGTGGATTTGCCAGAAAAAAGTAGACTATATTATGCTCAATAACCCACCTACCTATATTTAGTTCCAGAGGTAAGTCCGGATAAACAGATATTTAAAACATAAAAAATGTTGTTTGTGTTTGTTTGTTATGATATTGTAAATCCACTTTATGCATTTGAGAAAACTGAAAACTCAATTTTATTTACATGTATTGATTTATAACTAAAAGCTTTTGTTTTATTCCCAATAAAATACAGAAAGGTATTACTTTAAATTTTTAAATGTTCGTCCATTTAGTTGTTATCTCGCCCATAAATAATTGTATTAATTGGCGGAACAGTGTGGCAGCTTTATCTGCGATTTATATGATCGCCTCGACGGACGGCGGGCTTACAAGGGAAGGCTTTTAACTTCGCCGTCATTTGCCAACTGAAATACATAAACAACAATCGGAGTTGCCACCATTTATTATGTTCATAAATTATTTTCATTCGTATAATTTACTTTTACTCAAGCTCGTTAGTTTTCCTGTCGTGTTTTACAAAATAATACGATTTTGATTAAGCATTAACGGTTAAATAGTGTTTAATTAGTAGTGTTTAAGTCAAAGTCTTCGTAACTGATGTTTATTTTTAATTTTAACACATTTGATATATATTTAAAAGAATCTAGCTAAAAAAATGTGTAAAAAAAATTCAAACCTCCCGTTTGTTATTGTTCAAGCAACCGGTGGTCAGGGCTCCAGAGTGAGGAGCTCTTCACAACACGCGCCGTCTCAAGGATATGACACTTGAAGACTGGAAGGATAATATGAAAACTTGATGGTATGATGTGATGGTAATGACGAATAATTGAATAACTTAGAAACTATTTCTTTTATAAATTAAAAAAAAATATATATTTGAAAAAAATCTTAATAAGCTCTTTCATTTGATATGTAACAGGATGCTCTTAAAAACTCTTTCTTATTTTTGGCCCCTCAAAGGTGCTCACCATTTCAGATTTCATCTATTCACACCACACCCCTGCGTTTAGATATGTGTACCAAATTTCAATTTAATTGGTCCAGTAGATTCGGAGAAAATTTACTGTGAAAGACAGACACGCGTGTGATTTAAAAAGGGTACCTTTTTTACCCTAAATACATTGAAACATAGAACCCACCCTTTTTGGAAGTTGGTTAAAAATACAAGCAGTACAACATAAACTTAGGCATAGTGTAATTTTTTTTTAAACATGAACACGGTGATCTCGCGCGGTGGGCGGAGCGTGAATGAGTAGCGGCGGGCGGCGGCGGCGGCGGCGGCGGCGGGCGCGTCGAGTGCTGTGGAGACCACTCGTGGCGGCAGAGGCTGATACTTGGACGAGATTATTTCTTTAAAATACGGCATTTTCCTCGTCTTAGATGACACTAGTACACATTAGGGCGATGACTCATTAGTGCGTTGCGATGCGTCGACGCTGGGTTTTTTGTAAATTACATGCCATAATTAAGCGTTGCACCATCGCAGGCGACGTTTGAACGGAGCTTTGTTGCGACGATAGTGTTTCACTTGTTTCGATCCATTGTTGAGACTGACTGGATTCGTACGTCGTCCTCTTGCGGTGCAACGTCGTACGTCGTCGCAACTCAGGTGTGGCATACAAAACATAGTACCGTAGCGATGAAGCCACGCAACAACAAGAGTGAATAAGCACCTTCAAGGCAAGCGTGTCCCATATTAGACTGTATCTACACTTACCATCAGGTTAGATCATGGTCAAATGCGAGCCTATTTGCATTTAAAAAAAACACCAATAAACACAACCAGACACTAATAAATATCCACGCTCAATGCTAATCATACAAATATTTACCAGTTGTGGGAGTCAAACAGAACAGCGTGGGTGGATGCAGAGAGCAGTGTCACTTCCCACTGCTCCTCACTATAAGTCTAAAATCAATTCAAACAGGCCGTCAGAGCTATAAATAAAACTAGACTCAAATAGGATTAATTCCTAAGCAATCCTAGATGATGCGTAGGCTAAGCTACTCTCGCAGCTATAAATACCGTCTAACGAAGCAGAGATATCGTAAACTGGATCATAACCTCGACTCCATTCTGCTGAGTTATGTCGAGATTAACTGCAGCAAGGATCCCGGAGCAGCATCCCGGAGTTTGCTCAGCCAATTGTTATTATCGTAAGCCATACAGTAGTAACTGTTATGATCTGTGTATATTACTGATATGAGGAGCACGGCTGTGGGAATTCAAAACTTAGCACATGCTATTTAATAATGCCCTTCCGACTGAATGTAGGCCACAGAAATCTCTTGAAATTAGCTATGTAGTTAAAAGATATTACAGATATTACTGTGCATTGACACTGGTGTATACTCTTGTAGGTCTTCATCTGACGTCTGTTTACCGGCCAAGATGAATGAGACCAAGTACAGGAGGATTGACGAGGTCTCAGTGTTTTTTGAAAATAACCCAATCTATACTTATATTATTAAAAGTGAGGCTGTAGGGGGTAATATCTGGATCTACTGTACCGATATTAAAACTTTTTTCACCAATAATCAAACTTTAAATAGTTTAAAAAACTAAAAAACACAAAAAATTACAAATATTAGATTTAAGTCACGTGACTAGTTTTTTTTCGTATTCCTGACAGCAAACCCTTTCATTTGATATCCGTATCATGGGCCGCCATCTTGGGGAGGTCGTCATATTGGATAATGACGTTTGCTAACTAATCATGTATTGTCATCAGAACTAAGAGTGTGTGCAAAATTTTTATTCTATAATAATCGAAGACCGGGAAGTGGGTCAAATTAAGATTCCAAGATTTTCTTACATACATAGTTACAAGTGAAGTTAATATAAAGCGTGTAAAAATACCGCACGGTAACGGAAACTACTTAGTTTTGACATTGGTTGTGATAGAAAATCGAATATCGAAGCTAATTATTATTATGGAATAAACTCATACTCCTATGTATCTACCTATTGTTTGGAGGAACTTTTACTGTAATTATTTGGAATTATAATATCACAACGCACGTAAATGCCTATCAACTATAAATCATACCAAACAATCAAATTATTTTTTCTACGCAATATTTTTTTACCGAAATGCACGAACATCACAAACATATAAACGATCATAGATTTATGGCACGATATAACGCTCACACACGTCACAACAAGACAACTTTACAAAGATGATTAATGTTGTTCAAAATAATAATGCGATTTCACATCTCATGTTAACTTCAAATGAACGAAATGAATGAAATGAAAACATGAACTTTATAATGAACTCATTTGCCCGCGAGTTACTTTAGACATTTAAATATTATATTTTACTGGTACATGCGGAATTCCATCTTGTGATCTATGTACTTTAACTTGTGGAACACAACGATCTCGTAATATTAGGTACGTAATTATTTATATTCTGGTACGTTGTAATAACATTTGAACTTTAGACAATTGCATGCGGTGTTTACCTTTATGTAGATTTACATAGATATACATATATCGGTAGAGCCACGTTTACGCTTTAGCTTTTAGCGCTCTCTGTTCTGTGGGTAGAGCAGATAAAAAATATACATTTAGATTAACTCATATCTTATTAGATTAGATAAAGAACTGTTCAGATAGAGGTTCATTCATTTAGGTTTTTGATCTTCCAGATAAAAACTTTGAAAGTCACTATAGTTCATTATTCGGGCAAAGAGTACAAATGCACTGGAATAAGTCTAAGACATCAGATACAAAATTAGGCACCCTAAGATTAAGCGGTATTTCCCTTCTAAACAGCTTCTAACGCTATATCAAGCACAGGTTCGAACAAGCGTGGAATATTGCAGTCACCTATGGGATGGGTCTATAAAATATCAGCTCTCCGCATTAGACTCAGCAGACCGTCGCGCTAGACGTGTCGTAGGTGATGAATCTTTGAACGGAATCTGCAAAATCTTCATCACCGACGTAACGTTGACTGTTGTTCGGGTACCAGATATAATTCGGAGAGTGCGCACAGGATCTTTTCAACCTAGTCCCTCCATGTCCATTCTACCAAAGAACAGCGAGACACCGTGCAAATTGGCATCATTTTATTGTCGATGTCCAGTCGACTCGCACAAAATGTTTCGCATCGACGTTTGTAATACGAACAGCGAAGATGTGGAATGCCCTTCCGGCTTCTATGTTTCCTAACATTTATGATTTGTGCACCTTCAAGACAAGAGTGTATTGGTATTTTCTAAGCAAGCGCGCTCCAATCTAGACCTCATTGCTTTCCACCAGGCATGATTGTAGTCAAGCGCAAGTCTATTAAGAATAAAAAAAAGACGTTTCGACAAGCGATGTAGCGTTTTGTACGATGTTGCGTAGAAGTCGTCAGAAATACCTACCTATGGGTAGAATAGGCCTGTACCTCTTCCAAGTAATCCCACTTCCATCTGACTCATTGTCATTTAACATCAGGTGAGATCGCAGTCAAAGACTAACTTTTCATACTCGTAAATATAAATAATAAAAATAATAATAATAATAATATCACCCAGCAATCTTATCTGCCAAATAGTTCTATGTACTACTGGTAATACTTGTAATTTGGTGGTTTATCTGGAATTATAACCACACGCAGTATCACCCACGTAGTTCCCATATCAGTAGCTATACGGGGATGTAATATAGCTTATGTTGCTTCTTGATAATTAATGTATATTATTTGTAAATTATTTTTTAAAATCAGTCCAGTAGTTTCCAAGCGTCTTACAAAACAAACAAGCAAAATAACCTCACCTGTATAGAACATTAGTTTACTGTAAGTCTCAAATAGGTTATCCTGGACTTTATCAGCAAGTGTTGAAGTCTCAAGTTTTGTTATTTTTACGATCTCTTCTGAAGTCTATAAGAGTGCAGTGTAGGGTTTTGTGTGATTCACTGCGGCAACTGGCCGCCGACGCCGCCGAGTGCCGACAAACGTTAGCTTTGTGCCGCTGATCCGACCGAATCTAACGCGTTAGGTTCGCGTTAGCCGCTCGGTCGGCACTACTCGTTTCATTGTGATGTGCTGCCCGGCGCTGTGGTTTTAGGGAAGCAAAGTGGAATTCAAAAGCAATTCCTTTTTTGAAAAGGTTTCATTCAGGCTTGTTGTATGTAAGAATGGTTGAGAGAAACCAATCATTGTCTTATGGAATGGAATGTAAGTATTCTCATAGAATTACTGCCTTTGGAATGTTGAGACATCTGTTATTGTTTCGATAGTAGTTTCAGTCAATGATCTTGTAACGAAAAGCTTCGACCAACACTTTTATAAGCTTTATTTATTATATTATTCATTTGACTGTAGGATCACGGGTCGGGTATACTTATGACAGCGCATATTTCTTTGTTACATGACTTACATTCATATACTGATTTATTTAAGTTTAGATAATTTTAAGTTCTATAATGTATATTTCATCTATCATTTTGGCACCCACTTAGATATCATTTTTGTCGTCGGCAAAGTCGATAACGTACTATAATTATTAATTTGGCTCTTATTTTCACATTTATGAATAGGATTCATTATTCCGTACTCGCCTTTGGAATCTTTATACAATGATTTACAAAACTGGAAATGCCTGAGACAAGTTTAAACAAACAAACAAATTGCATGAAAACCTGCACCGCTACTAACATCTTATTACTTAACATCAGGTTGTTACAAAAGTTATATTCACTCCACAATTCAAAATATCCTTTAGCGTAGGTGGTAACAAATGGAAAATGAAAACTTTTGTATTCAGCTTCCAATACCGAGAGCCAAAGTCGACGGCTTTCCGGCGCGACTCGCTCCGGCTAACGTGTCGGGTTCAATCAGCTCGCCGACTGAACCGACTCTGTATGAACCACACGAACGACAAACATCACCTTTCTGCCCGTACATTTGACTTTCCAATTGTATAAAAATAACTATTGAAGGAACCCTATTTGAACTTTAATCAATTAGTATCCCTTTAAAAAAAAACTTCTCCCGTTTTCCAAACTTTTCCTTGCACAGCTCTATTCATATTGGTTGTGATGAAAAGTATCCCTACTATAACTGTAAAATAAAAAAATATATATGTCGAGTAGATTATATTTCTATAACGAACATACAGACAGATTAAAAAATCTTGAATCCAGTTATATTTTGTATTTTTTTTATGATTTGTGAACAAAATTTTAAAATTGTAACTCTAAAAATGAAGGACTTTTCATACAAACTTCAATCCCTATTTTACCCTCCTCTGACTTTGTTTTAGGATCAAAAAGTACCCTATATTTTGCTTCAAGGTCGCATTTACTATTATACTAAAATTCATATTGATTGGTTCAGCCCATTAGTCAGGAAAAGGTAACAGACAGACAGACAGAATTACTTTCGCACTTATAATATTATAGTACATATTTTTCTGTCATAAAAGTCAATTATAAAATTATTACAATCATCATAATATAAAAAGTAATCTCCAGTCGTAAGAGATTTAATCATTATCTTAGTAGCAATGTATGCTCTCTGTTACGTCACAAGTCTGCTCTAGATTTGTACGATATTCTGAAAAACGCTTCCGCCGTCAGTGGGTTTTCCTGTAATTTATCAAGAATATAAACGGAGTTTTGATTTGAAAAAACTTGCCGGTATCAAGTCTAATGTTTAAAGATTTTCTTACGATTTCTATCTATTTTTATCTTTGGTTTTCTCGGAGTATTTAATATGTAATATTATAAGTTTATGACAAAGAAAGCACTGATCTTTCGAATTCGTATTTATTAAAACATAATATAGACTTCTACTTCATTATAATCTAATTTAATACAGTTGTAGAAGTTTGTAACAAATAGCAACGGAAAATTATTATGCTCGATTGGGGGAAAGTTGAGACTTTGGTGCCACCTCACTAAACCACAAAAGTGTGTAGCTGCTTCTTACGAGTGTATCCGTGGTCTAATGCCTACCACCAAATTTGATTTTTTAGTAGAAAAACAGAAAATGAAAAATATTACTAAAAATATTCCTTTACACACTAAAATTCCTATAATATGTCTGTGAAATTTTAAAAATCAATTAATTAAGCAGTATATAGGTGTTTTTGGTACAATATAGTGTGAGATGCAAACTCAATTAGGTACTAATGAGATGCTACTAATATTATAGATCAGCTGACGCCGCGTGGTTTCACCCGCGTGGTTCCCGTTCCCGTAGGAATATGGGGATAATATAGCCTATAGCCTTCCTCGATAAATGGGCTGTCTAACACTGACAGAATTTTTCAAATCGGACCTGTATGTAGTTCGTAAGATTAGCGCGTTTAATCAAACCACAAACAAACAAACTCTTCAGCTTAATAATTAGTATAGATTATAACATTAGTATAGATGCAAAAGTTTGTATGGATGTCTGTTTGAATGTTTGTTACTATTTAATGCCGCTACTACTGAAGTAATTTGACTGAAATTTGGAACGGAAATAGATTTTAATGTGGATGAACACAAAGGCTACTTACTTTTCATCCCTCTGAAAAAATCTATGGTTCCCGCGGGATTTGTGAAAAACTGAACTCGACGCGGACGAAGTCACGGGCGTCCGCTAGTAAAGTCATATATAAGTACAAAAATATCACAAGTTTTGCATTCACAAAGTATCAGATTCTAAAGTGTATGTACAGTAATCTTAAAAAATATGGATAGTATATTTGTAAGAAAATAATAAGATAACAATTAATAATCGCCAAAGAATATGAATAATTCGCCACTGAGACGTTCAACAATCACCCGCCGCCGCAAGCGATGCATTGTGCTCACACAAAGGATCTTCGGAATGCAGTGCGCGCATTTTTCTTTCATCGTTGATAAATTGCAGGAAAGGCGGAAAGACGGAAACAATACGCAAAAAAATCAAGATTTAAAACTTTAAGATTTATTCCGAGGAAGTCCTGGGGCTTTTGGTTTTATTGTCGACGCCCGACGGACGAATCGATTCCGTCGCGGCTGTAATGACCTGTGCTTTTTTAAGACAATCGGAGAAGCTTAATGTTTAACTTTTGCATTCTGATCTAAGGGCCGTTTTCAATAACCTATCCATTTCGCTCACTAAAGTTAAGAAAATCTATCTTTCTGTTCTTATCTGCTTTTCAATACCTACTGACAGATTATTTGACTATGTAAAGATAGTTTGACTGTTACTGATAATCGAGGATAGCTATCAATCCATAATCTTGGGTAGGCTATTAAAATAGATACAATGCTGCTAATAAAACGTTTGCTTGTCATTTTGTGCCGACCTCTCTGTCGCTGTCGGTAGTGTGTAGTGCTTCTCAACAATGAGGTCGTGGGTTTGATTCGTAGCTCGGGTCAGATTAGGGTATATTTTCGAAAATGAACATAATTGTGTGGTTGCGATTTTTCTACATGGAATAAATGTAATTCTTCATTCTTCAAAAGTCGACAATGACACGATTTTCAATGGAAAAAAACCACTACCTACTAGGGATTCATAAGTTTCAATGTGGTGTTAGTTGCTACCCCTATTTAAATTGGCACAGAAAGATACCAGGGTTTCATAAATATGACGTAGAAACCTGCTACAATATCAAATAACGCATTATACGAGTAAGGCTATTTAAGTAACACAAAGTAAACATTTTCGCTAGCAATACAAACGTTATTTAAAATAAATAAGTAGGTACAGAGCAAGCCTTTCATATCTGACTCCTCTTTCACTTTAGGAATCAAAACGAACGTTAAAGGAAACCGCACAAAATTATTAAGTTATAATTAAAATCGTTCTCTAATTACTTACTTGTTTACTGCTGTACGATTCCCCGCTGGGAATTAAACGTTTGATTTTCTTTTTATTTTGATCCTTTCAGATAGGATTATGTACTGTTAACTTATCGTATTAAGTTGAGTGTTGAATTTAACAGTTCATAATTAATATATTTAAGGCCGTGCATACACGAACAGCTTGAAGTATATAAGTAAGTAAGATTACTAAAGGGGAATGCCCACTGCCTGTCGGCCCATACAACGTCGGCCCAGGGAACCCAGGTATACCTCCTGTCTAAAAGTACATGGAGATATTAATATGATCTGTATTTAAGGATCTGGTTAAATAATTGGCTTAATAAAAGTATGTTTTTTTAAGAAAAATACATTTTTTCTACAACAATTTTCGCCAGTGTACCTACCAAAGGGGCGAAGTAACATCTGAAGCTGTATTATTTTTTTATGTTACCAACAAGCTAAACAAACAAGAAAACGAACAAACAAACCAATCGTAAGTCTTCAAAAGATATCGCAAAACTCAGGCTGTATGGTCAACGATCCTAACTTGTCCCGTTGTGGACAAATTAAAGATGAATTTAAAATGTCTTAAAACTTTGTAGAAAACTGTTTTTGAGAAAATAAAGATTTCATTAATAAAGTAGATCACATTTTTTTAGATATAAGTAGGTAAATTGCCGGGTGGTTAGGGTAGGCCTGGGCCGGAGATAGGCGTTCCTTTTTGACATTATCACACCAAGCTCGCCAACCCCCACTGGAGCAGCGTAGTGGGCCTAAGCTCCATATCCCCTCTCCTATAAGGAGGCAGGCCTTACCTTTAAAATAGGCTGATAATTGTGATGAGTTTCAGTTAAAATTGTACGATTTAAGTCAATTAACTAACCGAATTTAAATATCTTCTGCAGTAGAAAACTACATCTTCTTACGTCATCAACCCATATTCGGCTCACTGCTGAGCTCGAGTCTCCTCTCAGAATGAGAGGGGTTAGGCCAATAGTCCACCACGCTGGCCCAATGCGGATTGGCAGACTTCACACACGCAGAGAATTAAGATAATTCTCTGGTATGCAGGTTTCCTCACGATGTTTTCCTTCACCGATTGAGACACGTGATATTACATTTTTTTTTTTTTTTTTAAATGCACACAACTGAAAAGTTGGAGGTGCATGCCCCGGACCGGATTCGAACCCACACCCTCCGGAATCGGAGGCAGAGGACATATCCACTGGGCTATCACAGCTCATCTTCTTAAGCCTTCATATTTTATTCCCGTATTTCTTCGGGAACGCGAACTTCTGTTAGTTAATGTAAGATAGTTTATACTACAATATTATAAAGCTGAAGAGTTTGTTTGTTGGCTTGAACGCGCTAATTTCAGGAACTACTGGTCCGATTTGAAAAATTATTTCAGTGTTAGATAGCCCATTTATCGAGGAAGGCTCCCGTATTCCTACGGGACCGTTCCTGTTGGAACCACGTGTGTCGTCAGCTAGAAATTATATACACACCTACATGTTATACAGTTGTATAGAGCTTGTCTCACAGCGATGCGTCGGTATCATTACTGCTGTCTTTTGTTCTGCACAATTACTTCGTCAGAGGACGAGATAGAACGTTGTTATCTTACTTGCGGGAATAATAGCTTCATGAATTCTGCTGCCAACGCCAATTAGGTGTCTTCGTGGCACAGTTTTATATTTATACGAAGCATGAATGTCCAGGATTCGATGTCTAGCTATAAAATCGAGCATTGATTTTATTTTTGACGCAATGGTATGCGTAGTGGATGAGCAAGACAAACGTCCTGGGTTGGATCACCGGCTGGGCAGATTGTTTTTTTAATTAATCCAGGTTGCCGTATGGTGGGAGGCTTTATGAGGATGGTAAGTGATGATGCAATCTAAGATGGAAACGGGCTAACTTGTTAGGAGGAGGATGAAAATCCACACTCCTTTCGGTTTCTACACGACATCGTACCAGAACGCAAAATCGCTTGGCGGTACGCCTTTGTCGGTAGGGTGGTAACTAGCCACGGCCAAAGCTTACCACCAGCCAGACCTGGACCTATTAAAAAAACCTCAATCGGCCCAGGAGGGGATGAACCCAGGACCTCCGTCTTGTAAATCCACCGCGCACACCACAACGCCACGGAGGCCGTCAAGGAGGTATGTGTACTGTGTAGCGTGGAAAGCCTAGGCTCCGAATCCCCTCTCTATAGGATTAGGAGCCTGATCTGTACTGTGCAGTTAAAATAGGCTGAAACTGATGATGATGATGATAATGCGAACAAATCGGACTGAAGAGCGTGCGAATTTCGGCTGAATCAGTGCGCCGATCGTCCGCACTCGTCCCGTCGTTACCGCGGCCCTTTGTCTCGCTAACTGCGTTAGTGTCCACCGGCCGACAGATAAAGCGCCCGCCGGGTTACATTAACCGCGACAGAGGTTATCGCTTTATTTTGACTGTTAATCTGGTATTTAATAAGAGAAAAAGGGGTATCCTACTAATATTGTAAACGCGAAAGTTTGTGTGAATGTTTGATTGGATGTTTGTCACTCTTTAACGGCGCAACTACAGAACCGATTTAGCTGATATTTGGAATGGAAATAGATTTTACTCTGGATTAACACATAGGCATTTCATTCATGGAAAAGTCCATGGTTTCCGAGGGATTTGTAAAAAACTAAAATTCACGTGGACGAAGTCGCGGGCGTCCGCTAGTTTGGTTATAAGAAAGCTGAATAGCAACTACTTCCTTCCATACCTGAGAATTTTCTCAATTCTCTGCGTGTTTGAAGTCTGCCAATCCGCATGGGGCCCGCGTGGTGGATTATTGGCCTAACCCCTCTCATTCTGAGAGGA
The DNA here is from genome assembly GCF_947172395.1 of Bicyclus anynana. NCBI lineage: Eukaryota > Metazoa > Arthropoda > Insecta > Lepidoptera > Nymphalidae > Bicyclus > Bicyclus anynana. The sequence goes on from NC_069093.1 coordinate 17,149,010, forward strand.
GACTCGAGCTCAGAAGTGACCCGAATATAGGTTGATAATGATGATGAATAGGAAATGAGTCAAAGCGAAGCTTGACCGGTTCCGCTAGTACCAAATAAAGTTGGTTGGTAAAGGCTGGATAACACACTATATCATTAACATTATCAGCTTCAAAAATATTTTCTTTCTTGTTTAAGAAGTATTGCAGATTTATAAGAAGTGCAGAAAGAAAGGAAGAAATCACGTTAAACTCAACTACTGCAGGAGCGTCTCGGGAATTTTATTGCCTTTAAATTACAGTCGCGAGCTTACAGCCTGGCCACTTTGAGTTATATGTGAAACATGGAAAGCTTTTGTTCTTTACTTTGACTTTTCGCGTGCTAACCTGTGATATCAAAGATACTTTTAGATATATTTTTATTTGACGTACTGTATATGACTATCCACCCTTAAAGTGTCAAATTTGTATTTACTTGTTGTGTGTTCACACTTAAATTCTAGCAGTCTAATGTTAAGTCTTTTTTACTGACTAACTGTGTGGATCACTCAGCTTTTTCGCGTAGAGGAAAAAAGGAATATTCTTTATTGATATAATACTAATAAACCATGCTAACTTACAAAATGTCTGGATTATAGACCTAAGCTGCATAAACGCAACATAACCAAAGTATTAACTAAAGTGCACTCTATGCAAATGATCGTAAGATCCACTTTCGAATGGTAATTCTATTTATTTTTATTCGATCCTCTAAGGTGCATTTTGTATTCGTGAGCCACAAGAGATGCTCATCTAAGATTCCCTTTAGTTGGAATTTTCTGGAATAGTTTCAGTAACGCCAGGAGAGACGTCTCCCGCGCCAGGTACTAATGTCAAGATGAAATTTACGTTTCAAAATGTATTATGGTAGATCTCTTACCTACTTATTTAAATGTATATCTTCTTTATTTTGAAAGGTTTCTGTTTGTCTATCTGTGACAGTAGGCTTTAGAATCACGGAATTGTGAAGCGTTAGCTTTTGAATTAACTAGCGTTCTATATTGTGTTTAACTTGTTGTAACTGAATCTTTTTAACTTATTTTATTTTCAAATTTCATTTAAATCAATAAAAACTTTCTGTTTGAAAATTCGAAAAAAAAATCATTTTATTTTACACTTAATACTTACATAATAAATCTTTGAGAGTAGGTACCATACGCGTCAAGTTTGGGAAGAATAAAAGGACACCACAACTAAATCAGCTAGTATTTTTTATTATCACTGTTTCTGATTTGGTTGACATTGACCAAAACTACTGCTTAACATGCTCGAATGATGCAGCTTTATAATATAAATATAAAATGTAATAAAAATTAACTGAACGAGCAGGTACAAAATTAAAACATGATCAACCCCTCAAGGTAGTAAATCAAACTTCGTGCGAAGGGGTCCGTACTTCTGAAATGTATTATTCAAACAGGCTTTGCAACTGTTCCGGTGTCGCTTCCCGCTGGAGCGATCGCTCCACAGTGGCGAAGATGAGAGATAATTCCTCATATAAATACCAAAATCGGATTATTTCAATTACATTCAACTATCGCAAGCTTGCGACTTCGTCCACTTAAAAAACAACGTCTAACTAAAGGTATAAAGTTTCCAATCACTCTACTGGATAGTGATGAAATATCTTGGTTAAAAAGATCTAAGCGGCGGCTATACCTACTTAGGCGAAGTGTAAGCTACTTTGTTTGGAAGTCTCTGATATTGTTGAAGTTGTACAATTAATGTTTTTTATAACGTTTACCGTACGGTTATAAAATATAACCTATGAGACTCTCAAATAATTTGACCTTTAATTGGTAAAATCGGTTAGAATCAAAGATTACCCCCTAAAATTCCATGAACTCACAAACTTTATTTTTATAATATTAGTATACTCTTTTGCAATATGGTGTTATACAAATCCAAATAATAGTTAGTTTTAAAATTTTATAAATTGCTTTAATTTGTACTTGAATAATATCTTCGACTCGGATTTATTTATTTGAAATATTTCAGCTACATGAACAGATTTACAGTCGGTTTTTGGGAGTAAGAAAAAAGGCTATACCAAAATGTCGCTGGCTAAATGGCGGACATCCAGTAATCTTCATTACTCAGCGGGTTTAGTCAAAGTAGCGATAATTAGAATGAGATAACTAAAAACTATCAGCCATAAAAGGTAGCTCGTTATTTTCGTCTGCAGCTATTTCTGGCGGCGATCTATCAAGGAGGTTTATTGTCCTTATCGCGCATCGTTAAACGGATGGAATGTCGCAAATATCTGAGATAGTGGGAAATCCTTATTAGAAACGATCTTCACCTATCTGATTAATGGATGAAAAGTGTTCAAACCTAGAATTTTGAGGTCAAGCTATTTTATATTTTGCTTACTATTGTGACCTGTTATCAATGATAGTTTGGATGAAGTTCGTTTCCAATGCAGATCTTGGACCACGAGTAGCGTGCCTGTGTGTAGAGTGTCAGACAATTTTTCTTTAATTTAAAATTCAGCACCTCCCATACATTTTTATTATAAACTCTGTAATTCGTCGTGCTCGCTCGGGTTAAGATTAGGAGCGACATGTCATGTATATTATAATGTTAATGATAAACTTTCAGTATTCAAATAGTTTGTAACAGCTGGTGGCTTTGATCCGTTCTAAATGTTTGCGTTCGAACATTGCTAATGGTAGGTAGTGGAGCTATAGCATTATTACTGCTTAAATTATATTATTTCCACTCGAGCGTAGGTATTTCTAAAACTTTATGGTACTTAGTAAAAATATCATATAAACAATGCTTCTTCCAAATTATATAATCTTCTGCACGAAGTAACGCAATACACAAAACAAACATAACTCTAGACAAGTATAAGCGCATCCACACACTAGCGTTTGTTACGATTTTTTTATACAATAAACTTAGCAACACAATAATTTATTCTTGAAACTGTCCGTTTTGATTCACAGTCTTCTTAGTCCACTTTTATGTTCTCATTTTAATTATTTATTTATATTATTAGTAGGTAGTTGATCATTATTTCTCGTCCGGCTAGGTACCTACTACCGCTAGGCCAATGTCACCAAGCAGCATGGCTGTGCTCCGGTCTGAAGGGCATGGCTACTGGTGTAACTGCAGGCACATGAGGCTCAATGTCTGTGTCTTAGGTAGCAGAGCGGTAGGTTGCAAGTTGAAAGACATGTTTTTATTTTTCAGAAAAGTATTATAATCGTAAGTTATCTATATTAACATAATATTAAACTACCTTAAACTATTAACTACATAAAATTATAAAAAAGACAAGTATAATAAATTTAAATTTTACCTAAAGACGTCGTAAAATTCGTCCAAATCGATGTTCATTGGTAAGGTGCCCAGAAGGTTGGCAGTATTGCCACGTTGTATGGCAGGACATATTTTTAGTTAGTAAAGTTTTTCTATGAAAAAGACGATGGATCTCTCAACTCAAACAACAAACGATGATTATCAAATTTTCACTTTTGTTCATTTTCCATTTATGATTAGAAATAAGTTGGTATTTCGAGATACATTTATTAAATACATTTTATTTTCAAAACTGGTAGAATCGCTACAAAAAACACAATCCTTTTTGCAGTCGGGTAAATATCACAGACTAAGATACCGACTGCTTGAAGTGACACAGCTTGTCAGAATTCCACGCGGATGAAATCGTAGGAGTCCACACTGTTTTATATAAAAAAAAATACAAAAACGTCGTCGGACGACCGTCTCCTCACAAGCGCCAGTGTGTGGCAGTGCTGGGGCCGGCGTGAGCTACGGCCATCAGATAGCCATAGTTTACGCGTTTATTGCCCATCGGCCCCTCTCGCAGATATTTGTGACATTTTATCCGGTTTTAGCGATCCCCGATAAGGACAATAAAGCCTCTTTTGATATAATATAGAGTGGAATAAGATTTAGAGAGGAAAATTTAGTGCTGCGCCTCGGAAAAGAAAGGAGAATGCTCTTTTGTGCTAATACATACAACAGCTAGGAGCTAGTAGGGGAGCCGAAGAGGGGATTTTTGCAGTTATTCGAGCGCGCCAGTTGAACATAAAAGACAATACCTTGCACGTTGTTGAGTACCTCCACCAAATATGAGATCTTAATATCGGTGGGTACGTTTAGGCAACCAAAATAATAAAGTAACTTTAAAAATACTACGAGTATATAACCGTTTATATTTTCTATCATCTAATCTATCAAATCATTTTGCTCCTTATGGCAAATTTACCATCCCGGGCTCCTCTATTATGATTTTTTTTTACTATAAAAATAACAACAACAACAACACAGCTCCGGAAGACGTACAACAAATAACTTTCAGATATTAACCAAGATTTACCAAGAAAAGTGAAGCGGAAAGTTTACTTCATAAATTGAGGTTAGAATATAACTTGTCATTTAAGTCGAACGTCAATTTGAATTTGAAGTTTAACATATCTGTCACCGGACACGTCAGTTTGTTACGTTGGTATCGACGCCAGTGTTGTCAGAACAAAAAATATTTTTACCTACAATATTTTTACGTTCCTTTTCACGAAACTGTACGCAGCAATATGGAAGAACAATTTCAAATGCTGTTCGATAAAATGAAATTAGAAATGCAGAAACAGACGGCTGACTTAAAAGAATCTCTTACGCAAAACTATAGGGATTATATGGATGAAAAACTTAATCCAGTCATTGAAGAAAACCAACAATTGAAACAAAAAATTACCAATCTAGAGAAAGAGATAGAATACTTGAAAAGAGACAAGAAAAGTAACAACATAATTATTTTTGGGTTGGATGAGACAGAAAAGTCAACAACGGAGTTATTTAAGAGTGTCCAGGAGACCTTTCAAGGGGACTTGAATATAAATGTAGAAGAAAATGAAGTGAACAAACTGTACCGCTTAGGAAAAAATAAAGTCGAGAACAAACCAAGGCCAGTGCTGTGTTCTTTTACAAACGGATGGAAAAAAGGCGAAATTATGAAATGTAAAAGGAGTTTTAAGAAAATCCATGTATCAGAGGATTACTCGAAGGAAGTTCTAGAGAAAAGGAAAGCTTTGCAACCACAACTGCTAGAAGAGAGGGAAAAGGGAAACACAGCTTTTTTAAAATACGATAGGCTAATAGTCAAGGAACCCACTACTGATAAAAGGAAGAGGGAAGCAACTACTTCACCACAGTCACCATCTAAAACACACCCCCGAAAACAACAAATGTTAAGCTCTATTAAAACTAATAGAAAAAATGCCTTCGATGTACTGAGACCTCGATCAAACTCTTTGACCAACAACATACACAAAAATCAATAGCAATCAACAAATGGGAAACGGGAAAACTGAATAATCTGTACAAACCAACAATCAGAAAAAATACAATCTCCCCCAAGCCGACTGGTCCTCGTGGGGGAAAAAGACCACAACCCTCCAACAAAACAGTTCAAGAAGCAGAAAGAAACAAGAATGTATATTGCAGCCCTTAATGTACTCACTTTAAAAAATGAAGAAAATCTTACCGAATTAATGTATGCCTTGGAAAAAATTAAATGGGACATCGTCGGTTTAAGCGAAGTAAGACGAATGGGTGAAAGAATTGTCACATATCCAGAATTTATACTTTACCATTTAGGGACAACTCCAGGGCATCATGGGGTTGGCTTCATTGTTAAGAAACACCTTGCGAATTATATAGAAGGATTTATTGGAACATCAGAGCGCATAGCATTGATGAATTTGAAGATACCAGGGTACAAAGATTCGTGGTCTGTAATACAAATATATTCGCCTACAGAACAGTCTGATTTGGAAACCATAGACAAATTCTACTTCGACCTACATAGAACTATTCAAAATTCGTCAATCGATCGTCGTCATCAACCCATATTCGGCTCACTGCTGAGCTCGAGTCTCCTCTCAGAATGAGAGGGGTTAGGCCAATAGTCCACCACGCTGGCCCAATGCGGATTGGCAGACTTCACACACACAGAGAATGAAGATAATTCTCTGGTATGCAGGTTTCCTCACGATGTTTTTCCTTCACCGATTGAGACACGTGATATTTAATTTCTTAAAATGCACACAACTGAAAAGTTGGAGGTGCATGCCCCGGACAGGATTCGAACCCACACCCTCCGGAATCGGAGGCAGAGGTCATATCCACTAAGCTATCACTGCTCTTAAAAAAAAATTATTTATTTGAAATTATTCAAAATTATGCCCATAAAAACCTAATAGTAATGGGTGACTTTAATGGTCAAATTGGAGCAAGACGCCCCGGAGAAAACACAATAATTGGACCGTACACGTATAGTAGCAAAACCAGAAGTAGGAATGGGGAAAAAATCACAAATTTTGCGCTGGAGAATAATCTAATCATTTTAAATTCTAAATACAAGAAAAACAAGAAAAAAATGTGGACCTGGACTTCGCCAGACGGCAAAATAAAAAATGAAATTGATTTCTTTATGACTAACAGGAACAACTACTTCATCGACTTCAACGTCATCAGCCAATTCAACTTCAATACAAATCATAGACTAATCAGAGCCGAACTAAAAACAATCCAACCAAGAAAACCAAGACCTAGACAAGGACCAAGAAACAGTAAACTTAGCAAACTTCAAATGGACCAACTAGCAAGGACTCTCAGAGACAAATTTACAGATTTCAAAGAAAGCACAATGCACCTAGGAATACAGGATAAATACAACTGGATAGAGAATACCATTAAAGCTGCAACACATCACGCTACAAATACAAGAGTTGAACCGAGAAAATGGCTTACATCTACCTCTTTAAAATTACTAGAACAAAGAAACCATTTAATCAACACAAAAAGTGAAAAGGACAGAAGAAGACGTTTAGCAGAAATCAGTAGAAATATTAAAGAAAGTATAAGAGCGGATAGGAAAAGAAATAGAATGGAAACTATTGAAAAGTACATAATGAAAACAGGTGGTGTCAAAAAAGCCTATAAAGAATTAATCAACTCAAAGGACTGGATCGTTAAAATGAAAAGAGGATGTGGAAAATGGAATCATCACAGAGCAGATATTTTAGGGATTGCTACATCTTACTACAAAAAAATATATGAATGCAACATCTCACAGGACGAAAGTGATCTAACAGATACCTCAGACATCCCTAACATTCTTTACGATGAAGTAGAAAAAGCCATCATTAGTCAAAGGAGGGACAAAGCACCAGGGCCTGATGGTATTACTAACGAAATTCTAATAGAAAACAAGGACTGCATGACACCTATCCTTACAGAAATGTTTAATGAGATCATGATCACCGAAACTATTCCACAGCAATGGACAGTGTCTAACATCATCCTTTTGTATAAGAAAGGGGACAAACATGAAATCGCAAATTACCGCCCTATTAGCCTTATGTCCAACATATATAAGATATTCGCTAAGATTTTATTAAAGCGAATTGAAAAAACATTAGACGAACAACAACCCATTGAACAAGCGGGTTTTCGTAAAGACTATTCGGTGATCGACCATATACACGTAGTACGCCAAGTCTTAGAAAAGTATGATGAATATCAGCGTACATACTACATTGCATTCGTCGATTACAGCAAAGCATTCGATTCCTTGTTTCATGCAAACATATGGGAGACCCTAAAGCAACAAGGAATTGAACATAAATATATTCGTTTAATAAAAAATGTATATAATCAAAGTACTGCGAAAATACAACTGGAAAAAAAGGCGAACAGATAAGAGTAGAAAAAGGTGTCAGACAAGGTGACTCTCTTTCTCCAAAACTATTCTCCGCTGTACTAGAATCGATATTTAGACGTCTCCATTGGAAAAATTTAGGAATTAATATCAACGGTACCTCACTAACGCATTTGAGATTTGCAGACGATGTAGTGTTATTTGCTAATACATCAGAAGACATAACAAGAATGATTACCGAACTGGCAAACGAAAGTGAGAAAGTAGGGTTGAATTTGAATCCAGAGAAAACAAGAGTAGTAACTAATGGAGAGAAATCCACTATAATCTCAGGGAAAACGGAAATCGATTACACAGATGAATACATATACCTAGGACAGCTAATGACCCAAAAAGATTCTGTAGGCAAAGAAGTAGAAAGAAGAATAACCAACGGCTGGAAGAGATACTGGAGTTTTAAGGAAATCATGAAAGATAGAACGCTTCATATAAACATGAAAAGTAAACTTTTTGATACATGTGTACTACCTGTCCTTATGTATGGCAGCCAAACTTGGGCGTTAACAAAACATACACTAAGCAAACTCGCGACCTGCCAACATGCAATGGAAAGGAGCATGTTAAATATAAAAAACTCAGACAGAGTGAAAAAAATTGTCATAAGAAACAAAACCAAAACCATAGATATAACAAACAAAATCAAAAGGCTCAAATGGCGGTGGGCAGGGCACACAATAAGAGGAAAAGACAAATGGAGCAAATTTGTGACACAATGGTACCCCAGAGAAGAAAAAAAGAAGAAGAGGTAGACCACAAAAAAGATGGGACGACGACATCAGACAAGTAGCAGGCGTGACGTAGAATAGAGTGGCTGAAGATAGACAGGAATGGAAGAGGTTGGAGGAGGCCTTTGCCGATTGGCAAACAGATTTCCAAAAAATAACCAAGAAACAGCTACTACACTCATAAATCTTTCGTTTATGTTTTTAGTTTGTAAAAAATTAATAATCTGAATAAAAGGCTATTATTATTATTATTATATATTATTATTATTATAAAAATAAATCTTGAACTTTTCTAATCGCTGATCTCGAGAAAGGATGAACCAATTTTTCTAATTCTATTTTCAGAATACTTCTTGAAGTACTAGGATGGTTCTTACGCAGAGTTTTTATTAGGTGTAGGGGTAGGGTAGGGGTAGGGTAGAAGTAGGGTAGGGGTAGGATAGAAGTAGGGTAGGGGTAGGGTAGAAGTAGGGTAGGGGTAGGGTAGAAGTAGGGTAGGGTTAGAGTAGGAGAAGGGTTTCGCTAGTAATTTAATAGTTTTAGAGATTTTTGTGATTTTATCGGAACTTTGATTTGATCCCAGAGCAAGAGCATTAAGACAACATCACTTAAATTAACACTCTAATATTATATTTATCTGATTCAAATTAGTATACTAAGCACATAACGCACATAAACATGATGTAACATTTTTGATAAGCTAAAAGGGATATACATTTCTAAAAATAATCAATGGTTTGCTACAATAATTCCTAACTATCTCCTAGATATCTATACATAAGATATAACAGGGAACAGGTGTAAGTGCAAACACTTGTGCACTCTCTAGTCCCCGAGCCTAAAAGATCACTCTCTCAATCTTATCTTACATGATCTGTAAGGCAAAGGCAAGAGGTACTTACCAATACCGCGAAACTACTCACTATTATTGTTACTATTGAAGTAAGTAAGTATTCCATATGTAAGCTATAAATATTTAGATTTTTATCAAGAAACTTCATGGTTCTACTTCGGTCACGGCTTACGGAACCCTAAAAGGGAAATTACCGATTTTCCGCGGGCGTAAGTTTCACTCTTTATGTTGAATCTGTAGTAATTTTTCTTGTTACTTAATAAAAGCAATTTCGTATTCATGAAAATTTCCCTCTCTTTTTACGATATTCATCTGCGTAATTTATATTATTTTGCAGACGCATATTTTGATAAAATATATTGTATCGAAATAACGGAACGTCTGGCGCGTAAGTTATCTATACAAAAACATATATTGGGACATTTTTGTTACTGTTCCAGTTAATATGGCATGATTTTCCAGTTTTAGCTATGTATACCTATAGCTCATCTCATAACTGCCTCATTGCCACGAGTATATTGATACAATACTATAACTGCCTCATTAATAAAGTAATTTGCCTATTTGGCGTCAGATACTGGGTTCGAGACCTGCGTAGGACTATGAAATATTGAGCTTTTCCTCCGTCTAAGTAATTTTCAGTAAAAACTCTTACCCCTCACATAAGGAGTTAGTGGTATAAAACCCCCTGTGCAACGGAAAGTAAAAATTTTCTGTCCAAACTACCAAATATAATCCACACTTCACACTAATATTATAAAGTCAAAAGTTTGTGTGTGTAAGTATGTAAGTGTTTAAGTATGTTTGTTCCTCCTTTAAGCTGCGGCTACTGAAGTGTTTTGGCTGAAATTTGGAATGGAAATAGATTTTACTCTGGATTGACACATGTTACTTTCCATCCCGGAAAAAAATATGGTTCCCGCGGGATTTGTGAAAAACTGAATTCCACGCGGACGAAGTCGCGGGCATCCGCTAGTATTTAATTATGTTAATCATAGTTTGATAATGTTATTAGTAATGTATGTAAAGTATGTAAGTTGAAACAAGTTACAAAACAATAGGTAGGTTAAAAAATATACAAAACTTTTCAAAATCCACACCAGCTTTCCTTTGTAAAGCTCCAATTAAAGTAGATTTTCATATTTTACATGCGAGTAGCGCGAGTATTCGGCTTTAGTTCTAATTGCTACGAGTATAAGCATAGTAGTCTACAATTGTACATACGAAATATAGTGGACTGTTCGTTTCAAATAAAAATACTCTTGTTGTAAGTCGGCATTTTATTTATTGAAAAGATGTCATTTTACGACAGTAATTAAATACCTACTATAAAACTTACATTGTTTATTTACCTTCTAGAACCCTCTAAGTTAAGTTTCAAGGTCGGAGTTATTGCATTCTATATCTACTCACCATATAAAAATTGTGAATTCAAAGATGAGATATAATGAGCTCATTATTTTATAAATAGGTAAGAGGTATTTAATCGTTAGATGAGCATAAACGCTGTGATACGTAGTTTTCAAAATAATTATAATGTAGTTTTGACTACTTAATACTAAATTGAATACTAATAATTTAGGGTCATATTTATAGGATCTATGACATTCTGATAGTGTCCGATAATAATCTAACCGTAAGTTTTGTCACTTTTATACTTAAGACAAATAACAAAAACAAAACTTGTAAATTAACTATTCAACACTTATCAAAGGGTACAGAAACCTTTAATCTAAGGGAAAATATTATAAAATCCTCCAATCAGGTCCATTGTCCTTTCGTGATTCTATATTTAAATAAAAGAAATCTGTGCATTTGCTCCGGCTCCGATCATTCGCTGGATGGGCATAAAAAGCGATATTACCATACAAAACACCAGTAAAGATTGGAAAGCCATCCGCCAGCCACGTCTCCGGCGCGGGGCTGGAACGGGTTTTATTTTCCGGAAAATTGGCGAGTCATAATAATACGCTGACTCGTAAATAAGGATCGACATTGGCTCTCCAGGAATTCTTTTTACGCGTTTCACTGTTACAGAAATATGGCCGCCGCGCGCCAGAGGCGGAAGCGTGAGTGGAATAACTTCTCCGCTCGGCTGCGAGCACTTGAAGTTGATCGTAGGATGTCGGAAAACTTGTAACAGTACAGTTAATTAATTTAGCCGCTATCACAAAGTATGAAAATATATCGTATTTTTTGTATGGTTAATATACTGGAAATACGTAAACAACTGGGTAAGCTATTGGCACATTTTTGTATGTTATCTACGAGTAAGCAAATACAAAAAAATACTTAAACTTAACTCGACAACAGTCTCTATTGTAAAAAAAAATAATAACGATCGGAGTGGCTCTTTGAGGATCGGAGATATACCCAACGCCATATACTTCCCAACTCCAGGTTTCAGAAGTTTTGTAAGTAAGACAAAACTCCATATTCTACAGCCTAGCACGGAACTCTGGCTGCACCTCATAATCGAAAGTCGCAAAAGCTAACCACCTACCATTTAATAATATATAATATTATAATAAAGGGAATTAAGCAATTTTTGGATTGTATCATATTTATTTTATTATTCCGCCATCGCTTCCTTGCTATCATCACTATACAATATGATATTCGGTCTTGTTTATTGGAGACATAATTTATACCTTGTTTATATGTTGGCCTTTGCATGATAATGCAACCAACTGTGTATCAGGCATTACATATTGCAAGCTTTATTTATTGAGAATATTTCACATTTCATTATATTACCTTCGCCTTTTACCTTTATTTTATTCTTATTCAATTATAATATTATTTAATTACATTTGATATACGCTCTTGCTTAATGGACTCTTTCTACAAGATCTATTAATAATTCTCTTTTATTTCCATAATCTGCTGGATTATATTTATTAGATCTTGAAATGTCGTGTACTGAACATTAACTTCATCTAAAACGATGTATCTATTTTTTGATAAATTTTACAAGTAAAGAAATGCTTAGATAATAGTTTAACATACAAGCATAAGCTTCCGGCTTCGTCTACCTGGAATTCGATACTTATCAGATGACTTTCATATTTTAAATTTTTTACAAAACAATACCGTTGTACACAAAATTAAGCTTGGAGTGGTTATCTCCAAGCTTAATTTTGTGTACAAAAAAATCATATATATTAAAGCGGTTCACTTGTAACTATGTATGTAAGAAAATCTTGGAATCTCAATTTGACCCTCTTCCCAGTTTTCGATTAGGATGAAATTTTCCAAACGCTCTGATGACAATACATGACTAGCTAAGAAACGTCATTACAAATCATCATTACAAATCGTCATTGACCCACTTCCCGGTCTTCGTGTAGGATTAAATTTTGCACACGCTCTGAGTTCTGATGACAATATATGACTAGCTATAAAAAGTCATTACAAATCCAATATGGCGGCCTCTCCAAGAAGACGGACTGACAGTTTGAAATCCACCCTCAATTATGGATATCAAATGAAAGGGTTTGTTGTCAGGAATACGAAAAAAATAGTGAGGTGACTTAAATCCAATATTTGTAAATTAAAACTAAATTAAACTATTTAAAGTTATTTTATATGACGTAGAAATCAAGATAATGTATAGAATGGTTTTCTACTTATCATCAAGAAACAGAACAGAACTGTCTAGTCTTTTAATTTTTCTCTCTACACACAAAAGATTGTAACTTATTTTTGTTTTGTGGTTTCGTTTATTTCAGAAGGTATTGAACAAAAGAAACACAAAGTTGTTGTTGCACGAGAGCACTCACAACCGCAACTAAATGTTAAGCTGCCGTTTATTTAAGTGGACACTTATTCACAAGTGCTGCTGAATTGTCAAAAAGCAGCTCTTGAGTGCGGAAGGTGGGAACTTTGTCGCGCGACTCTGTTAGTACCGCTTTGCGAACAAACTATTTAAGATGTCTTTAAAATGGTATTTATTTTATATATTACTAGTAGATGCCGCGCGGTTTCACCCGCGTGGTTTCCGTTCCCGTAGGAATACGGGGATAAAATATGGCCTAAAGCCTTCCTCGATAAATGGGATATCTAACACTGAAATAATTTTTCAAATCGGTGTACTAGTTTAAACAGAGATTAGCGCGTTCAATCAAACAAACTCTTCAGCTTTATAATATTAGTATAGATTTATACCACTGACTGATATTCCATCTCTTTTATTCTAAGCTAATATTACAAGCACTTTTAAAATATTCATAAACTCTCTGTTTATAGTGATTAGATTACCTTTTAAGAAACAGATAACTACTGTCTAGTTCTACTTGAAAAAGTTGGTAAAGAACTGAAGTTCATAAACTGCTTGTCTTGAGTTCCTTGCTCACTTTAGAATAAACTAATTAAAGTAAAAAAAATACTAAAGAATTTAATTTTTTAGGGAGACTAACCATCTTATACTGTAAACAGTTCCTTAAAAACATCACAGAACTTTACTTTACATGACATCAGAAAAATAAGAAGTTAGTAAGTAGTAGTAGTTAAGCGCTAACCACAATCAATAAATTGAAATATACACCAGAATCTTACTTATTGATGAAATATAAATGATAGGATTATCCTACGTCCTTATCCAGTCCAGTCCAGTCGGTAAAGTTGTCAATCAAATAAGACTTAAGTTTTGAAACTAAAACTTATTTACCTATTCCTCAATAATTTACATGACTTTCTTAGAAAACTTTGAGAAGACCTCATAACAGCCATGAACCGTGGCACATTTCAAAATACCTCCAAATGTCCTGAGTAACAGAATGAGTTGTATCCTCAACTTCTGAAATTATAATTATTATTAATTATCAAATTCTATAACTGATTTAGTAACGATCAATCAATGATTATTATTGTTTACTAGCGGACCCGGTCAAGCTTCGTTTTGACATAAGTGCACTTATTCTCTATCTCTACTCTACCCTTCTATACCTCTTCCCCTACCCTACCCCTACCGCTTGACTCTTAAACGTTTTTATGGGAAATAGAAAAGGGCAGTTTTTAGGGTTTTCCCGGAAATTATTTGATTTTTTCTCATCTTTTAAACCTTCCCTATACCTCCTATGAAAATAATTTTGGTAGTTTTTAAGTTATCGCATTCAAACTGATAGACATGCTTAGCGGACTTTATTTTATACATACTCGTAATAAGTAGTAGCGTTTTCACAACCCGACTTTGCAAACCATCGCCGAAATGTATTCTGAATTCGATCACTTAGTACGATCTAGTGATCCGTTGATTTAAGTAATGTTTCTAAAACTGAGAGTGTGTGCTAGGACGAAGTTTGCCTAACTCCCTTATCTTTGGCGAGGGAAATTTGCGTGGAAATTCCCGAATAAAGTTTTATAATTCCACTAGAGTTATCTCAGCGCCGATCTGTCCCCGGATCGTTGGGCCTTTATTGTGACTGCTCGTATCCCGCGACCGTTTCCTCGCCTCCTCGCGGTGAAGATCAAATTAATGTTACCGGTCGTTTGTTCTATATCTGTGGGTATCATACCATTATAGCCGCGGTTTTTAGGTTTAAAAAATCTCGGTATTTTTTCAAATGAAGGTATATTATTGTAAGGTATAGATAAGTACGTAGTCTACAAATCTATTTGTGTGTGTTCTGGTATTGTTAACGAATATGATAATTCGTTTACATGATTTTTTTGAACTATGAATTCCATATAAACTTTCGTTCCGTATTTTTGCGAATAAAATCGAAGGACCTATTTATCTCGCTATTTTCAATACATATAAATAAAATTAAACTGTCTGCCTTTCTGTGTGTCCGGGATAATCTTTGGAACGGCTGAACCGACTTTATTGGGAGTTTTACTTTAAAATAGAGTTGTTGACTACGGAACTCTAACAATAGAAAACATTCATGTATACTACCCGATTTCAACCAAACCTAAGCTATACCTGTACCTATAAATAGGTATAATTAGGTAGGTATAAATATTCTTACACATTTTCTCCTTTAGACCTTAGCTTTAACTTCTACAAATAAATCGAACCTATTAGCTTCCAAATAGGACATTTTTCTGATTCAACGATGTAGAAAACGCTTGACTAGATGGTAAATGAAGGTGTAGTTTAAGCGCTGACTCTTTATCTTGGCGGCGGCACAGCGCTTTGTTTTTTTATTACTTGATCACCAAACTAACTATAGGTCAATACCAAATTATAGAATCCTAAATATTTTTGAGTTAAGAGCCCAAAACTCTCGCTAACGCCACTCACGAACAAGTTTACCGACAAAATATCTTAAGCGCGCTCAGCTAAATAAAACGGATATAAAACTCCGATCTTTATTGTATATGGTATAACTATTTATGTATTTATTTAGTTAAAATAAAACATACAATGATACAATAAAAGATGAACTTATTTAAAGTTACTCCTTATCAGTTCTTTATCAAAATAACGGTATCCAATTTTACCGAAGAGATGCCACCGACAGACACGTAGACAGACAGAGACTTCTATTTTGCATTGACGGACCTTCCAGAGCTACCACGGTCCTTACTAAATAATTGGCTACCTTACCTATGGTAGGGGCATGAACAGAGATGGTTTCAGCTTTGATAAAGGGAAGTATGTTAATTTAAGTGGATTACAAAGATAAGAAAACCAATGTCTAACAAAGGTTATGTATTCACAATATTTGTCAGGACAACTTAATTAACAAATTAAACTGTATTCAAAATAAGAGCTTAGAATGGAAGAGAATGATCTTGAGTGGAGTCACGCACTTGTGAACGTTGTGAGTAGGGTTAAAGGCGCCTTTGACTTTTTACAAACACTCCCCTTTTCTTCTCAAGTCACTCTTTTCGCCTATCCCAAGTAACCCATAAAGAATTATTCGGCTCGAACGCCACAAGCATACTGATGCCGATCGTTCGACGAGCGCGTTATATTGCACGTCGTTCCCGCACACCGATCGCTACCCCTCTCTAACTCCCACGATTTGCGGAAACAAGTCGTGTTACATGACGTCATATCCATCTCAGACTACTATTTCCTACATTAGTCTATTTTAAGAATATAAAAAAATTCTACTACAAAAATTATTCATAAAGACGTAGAGCAAATAGCTCTAAACCTGTTTACGCTCAATAGTTCGCTCGCAAAGAAACAGCTTCGGTGCGCCGATGCTTTCCTTTAAAAACTATTTCGCTGACCATTTCTCTATTTTTACAAGGAAATGGTTTAAAAATATCCTCCTTTGCTGCAGACGCTGTGAGTTTCGATAAAGTTCACTCAGTAGTAGTGGGCTTTCGCTGGAGTTGGACTAATTCTATTTACACTACTCGCGAACAAAACTATGACCCTAGTAACATAAATGTAGCCAATACTTGGTTGTTTAACTGATGGATACTATTATATTATACTAGCGGACGCCCGCGACTTCGTCCGCGTAAATTTCGATGTCAACTTTACTACTACCCCTACCCTATCCTACCCCTACCCTACCACTACTCCAACCCTACCCTACCCAACCCCTACATCTACCCTACCCCTACCCCAAACCTACCCCTACCTTACCTACACCCTACCCCCATCCTACCCCTACCCTCCCCGTACCCTATCCCTTTCCTACCCCTATCCCACCCGTACCCCTATCTCACGCCTATCCTACCCTTACCCTACCACTTCCCTATCCTACCCGTACCTCTACCCTACCACCACCCTACCTCTACCCCTACCCTACCACTACCCTAAACCCGGCCCTAAACCTACCCTACCCCTACGCTTCCCTACCCGTACCCTACCCTACCCTGTAACTTCTCTATCTTACTCCTACCCCTAGCAAAATCGGTCCAGTCCTTCGGGAGTGGTGGTATGACCAAGAGAAATAGAGACTTCTATGCTAATAATATAAAGAGGTAAAGTTTGTGTGGTTGTAGGAGGTAATCTCTGGATCTAGTGGACCGATTTGGAAAATTGTTTTACCAATAGAAAGCTACGTTATTTGCGAGTGTCATAGGCTATGTTTGATCCCCATATTCACACGGGAACGGGAACTACGTAAATGAAAGCGCCGGGCGTCATATAGCGGAATTTCTGCGTCTTTTAGAAATTTTGTATTATCTCCGAAACTATTAAAGTAATTAACATACTGTAAAGGGCAAATCTTATCTCCATAATATCCTTGTGATTATTAAATAATTTATTTTAATAAGGATTAAAGTTTAGTTGTATAAATAATGACGTAAACCTAAGTATATAAAATTAATAATTTTTAAAACACAAAAGGTACTATATCTGCTAATATATAGAAGATAGATATATGGTGTCGCGGACTTTTTTGTAGAACTTTTAAAGATACATAAAGTCTCCATACATTAATTTCAATTTTACACAATAGTTAAGGCAGCGCATGCGAATAAGTCTGTTTAAGAGGATTTTCAGTCCGACCTGTATGACAAAAACTGTGATAACTCGGCTAATATATATGATACCAATATAAAATATAGCCTATAGCACTCCCCGATAATGTAGCATTCTACTGGTGAAATATTTTTAAAATCGGACCAGTAGTTCCGAAGATTACCCCATTTAAAAAATGTGACAAACTTACAAACTTACAAACTTTACCTCTTTATAATATTAGTATAGATAACTAACCTTTCGTGATTAAAAATTTTAACAATTAATGACTTATTCGGACTAATCCGGTTCCTAAGCTTGACTTCATTAGGAATTTTCTAATTAGTTCAGCCATATACAATCCGTTTCTATGTAATAATACCTTCATAAATACTATAAATCCACGTAAATTAATGCTCACTAAGGTGTTTTATATGAATAAATCAAGCTACCATAACAGTTGGAACACCGGATTTTAAGTAAATATTACCTTACCCTAACTGAAACCAAATATATTTTTCAAAATTTTTTACCTCAAAATACGACATTTTTCCGTGTTGGAGATACCCCAATATTGGCCGAAGCGTACGTTACATATAAAACCTGTGCGAGAATATTCTAAAAATTTGCCAAAAATAAAGGTGACTCTGGATTTCTGAACCTTAACAAGTAAATTCACCGAATTTACATTTTTAACACGTCCTTTTGCAACAAAATTTTTGGAGTGCACGCTGTTCCGACGTGCAGCTAAAGTTTTCCTCAACGGACTCTGAATAAAGGTAAAAACATAGACGAAACTCTCGACGTACAAAATTTTGTTATTATTATAATAATAATCAATATATCAATACCAACATAGGTATAAATAAAATTTTAATTTTTCAAGTGCTTATACTATATAGCTATTTACAGGATAACAAAAAATAATTAGCAAATAAAAGCTTTTATAAAATTGTTGTCTGTCTTTGTGATTGTCTCCAAAGCTTTTTATCGTTCATGTAGTAAGATCCTATAGACTGTTATATGATGTAAAAGGATTTGTAAAACCTTACGATTCATTAAAAGACATGATCGAGACTTCATCGCCCAGTTTATACAAATCCTGTGCAAATAAGCTTTACAAGTAAGAAATATTTTTTTATAGGGCTAGTTATGCTACAACTTTATTTTTTTCCGATTAACATAATTTTAGCCGCTACTTACTCTCTCTATTTTTATTTTTTAGTCTTTGCAGAAAATACTTGTAAAAGGAATGTTAGATGAGTATCTCCTGAGGTCCTCGTTCTATGAGAATACAAATGAAGCGTGCACCTCCGAGGATCAGCCCTTGCAAGGAATATAAAAATAAACACCACAAGAAAATGCATCTTACAACTAATAACATAAGCTAGAAAGTCGTGTGTGTGGTTCAGAAACTGCACTGTGAACAGTCACGGCCACTGGATTCCTCCGATAACGCAAAGACGGAGCAAGTTTTTATGAAGCCGGTAAAGAGCTTATTACTGCTACTGAGATGTTGCTTAATAAAGTCGCGGCGCACGCCAAATGGGAATTTTCTCGGATATAATCGACTTACAAGAACGGATTCTGATGGAAGATGACATACAGAGGGAATTTATAAAACGGTAAAGTGCTTATTATAGAGATCAGGGTTAGCTTAGCAGAATTTCATTTCATTTTGCTGCCTCCTCTTTTGTCAAATAGCTGAGTATCGTTTCTAATTGTATGGGGAAACAATTTTAATGGGGTTTTTTTATAGAAAATTCATTTTCAAATAAGTTTGGACACCTGTCGTTCAACCAACCCATATTTGGCTTACTGCTGAGCTCGAGTCTCTTCTCAGAATGAGAGGGGTTAGGCCAATAGTCCACCACGCTGGCCCAGTGCGGATTAGCAGACTTCACACACGCAGAGAATTAAGAAAATTCTCTGGTATGCGGGTTTCCTCACGATGTTTTCCGTCACCGTTTGAGACACGTGATATTTAATTTCTTAAAATGCACACAACTGAAAAGTTGGAGGTGCATGCCCGGGACCGGATTCGAACCCACACCCGAATTTTATGTCGGAGGTATTTTAAATATTTCAACTATAAGTTGTTGTATTAGATATGTAATAGTTGTAATGATAACGACAAGGATTACTACAGTTGTGGTGAAGATAAAAATGAGATAAACTAGCACCGCTCCAAACATCTAAAGAACACGCTCCTCTTAAATGGTAATGCAGCAATGCTGTAAGGTCCTGCGTACACAGCGCGCCGTCGCGCAGACAGCGGAACGGCGCAGTGCGCAGTCAGCTTTATGTGCACAGGTGACTGAAGACACAGATACTTCTTTTTTATTGTTACAGATACTTACATTACAGATATTTCAATTTGTTGTAAATTATTTAGGTACATAATTTTCCATTTTCCAAAACTCTGTGTTTTAATGGCATGGGGGAAGGTGAAATCACAAATATTTTATTTTAATTTTTAATAATAAGTTTTACTGAATTAAAGAATTGATAGGCTTTATTTGTTTTTTTTTAGACAATTCAAGTACAAGATTTTTCGGAGGGCCTTTAAAAGACAATAATTTAAAACGCAATGAAAAGGCGAACTGTGGCAGAACAGAAGACAGTTTACATAATAAATAAATTATAGTGTTAACAACTAAGTAACTATTATTAAAAAAACATATATCAAACTTTAGGACCAAACTACGAATAAAAAATAATTGTTACTGAATAATTGCTACCGCATAATTAAACCAATGGCCCGATCATTATCTGATATCTCATAGTCAGTCATAAAGTCATATATCCCTACGCTCACCAACCCACAATAGAGCAGCATGGTCGGTGGAGGCTTCAAATCCTCTGTACTATTAGAAGAGGCTTGTCCCTGTGGTGGGCTGGGGGACTATTCTGGAACGATGTTCTGTATAATTCGCAAATGCGAGCTTCGAATTCACGTCTATCTTCCTTCTTGTATCCTATTAGACTGAGAGGGACAGAGGTTAATTCGAAACTCGCACTTGCGAGTTATACAAGACATCGTTACAGAATAGTCCTCCTGTTCTGAAATAGGCATATCTCTGTGATTCAAGTAGTCTGCAGCAGCCACGCTCTGCATTCGCGAAGTGGGCTCATGCACGCTTCGTTACCCGCGAGACGCCGCGCGCGCCGCAAAGGGAACGAGCACATCTTCACGTGCGGAGTGCCGTTTGTTTGTAGAACACGACCCTCATGCTCTACGACATGTAGTCTTTGACACATCCTTACATTTGGATTATCTTTAATAGAAATAATTGACAAAACAGGCAAACATCCTCTAAAAAGTGAATACCCCCTTGCCTTACATTTTACATTGCATCACCTTTTTATGCGTTGTATAATTAAAATATTTTATTTATGTATAAATTAGTATTTCGTCTTCATTCCCATCAGCAACCATCCAACCAACATAAGTGACACGTAAATGCGGTCCGAAAATAAACTTTCATTTAACACGTAATTAAACTATTACAAAACAAAAACACCATGACAGTTAAATACACCGATCCTCATCGAATTTAACTTTTCAATCCAATCAAATATGGCGGATAATGTCGTCATCGCCCGACACTCAGAGTGTGACATTCGGCATGGGCAATGAGCATAGATTATGGAAAATCACCTTCAGTCACAAAACGAACGTAACGGCCGAGCCCTCGTTTTGATATCAGGTAAAAGCAATTAGTCTTATAATTGCTTTGCAACTCATTCGTACCCGCAAAATTGAGGCAGCCATCGCGAAGTGATCTAACCCCAATTATTAATAATGCTATTATTTTCGTATTACCTCGTAGATTCACTGGTTACGTGCGATTTCAGTTTTTAAGGTCCTGAATTTGAGTTGAGAATCATGAAATATTAAATAATTACAGTAGTTGGTAGAGCTATTTATTGTAATATAAGTTTTACTAAATAAAATAAATACTCATTGTTAAGGAGCATGTAATAATTATTTTTAGTTTGAATCTATCCAATACTTTACGTTTAATAATGCCGTGTTTTCTATAGTACTAGTTTGCAAACAAAACTTCTCTAAACAAATATGATCGTTAACTTTACAAAGCTCTTTAAACGGATTTTCGGCTGGTGGGAGGCTTCGGTCGTGGCTAGTTACCACCTAACCGACAAAGACGTACCGCCAAGCGATTTAGCGTTCCGATACGATGTCGTGTAGGAATAAACCGAAAGGGGTGTGGATTTTCATCCTCCTCCTAACAAGTTAACCCGCTTCCATCTTAGATTGTATCACCACTTGCCATCAGGTGAGATTGTAGTAATAATACCAAGGAATCAGCAAACTTGAAGTCAAAATTAGTAACATTTTAAATTAATTGTCACTCAGCAGCTTTAGCTAGTACGCAACCAGCATTTATAGAGCTGGTTTGCCGGCTAGTACTCAGTCAGTAATTTAAGTAATTACTAAAGATCTGGATTTTGGCAAAGTTCTGTTTAGGTCGTTTCCACTGAAGCGTCCTGTAATATGTTTACGCGTACACACAATAACTTTACATATTTCAGCAATAACGTAATTACGAACGGCTCTGCTCTACGTAATTATTCTGCCTAAACCCAATGAAGAAGTTACGTAGGTACACGTGTTATTATGGAAATTCTATTCTCACATAAATAATACTTTGCCTGCTCTATTTCTTAATGTTTGTTAATTCACTTACTGTAATTTATTTTATGTTATTCTTAGGCTTACACTGGGTAAAATAATGAAATGTTTTTTTTAGTTAATGGAATAAGTTGTTTTAATACGCCCGCCTATTAAGTGGTATGAGTATTTTACAGTGGGGCTTGGTTGTTATACGGTTTTTTGTTAAACAGTTTTCAATACCTTACGCCTCCTTTTGTATCACTATAAATAACATAGCAAAGTGTTTCAGGTATCTTTTTGCTGACATTCCTTTAGTCTATGGTTATAAGTTATATATGACATATATTCCTTTTATTTGTTCAAATAAGCCAAAAAATGTTAATTCAAAAGTAGCCTTTGTGCCCATGATGACTAAGGCCAACATAAGTTGTCGCGAAGCTAGGATAGGTACTTTATACGAGTAGGTGCTATATTACTTCGTCATAATATTTAGAGGAGTAGCAATAAAATTAAATAACGTTCTGTTTATCTGTCACGACGTTTGTACGTTGCAGCTCACATAGACGAAGGTCTGACTGTTACAGGCTCTCTCTCTCTCTGTAGCATTTTATCAGTATTTAACAAGAAATGCTTCTCTTGTCGCGAACCGTGCTATAAACAAACAGCGGCCGGCTATTCGGCCGATACGGAAGCGATGTAACAGTATGTAAATAGTTAATATCTCCTTTGGCGGCAAGCCAGGCACCGCATCGGCTCGATTTAAAACGTCTGACACTTTTTTGGATCTTAAGGCCCAACGTACACTGCTCCATTATTATATTGATTTAACAATATAGCAACAGTAACCCGAGCCTTCGGTCATCTTCTCTAAGTCTTTGTACAGGATAAAATCAGGAATTCCCACTTTTTAGGTTTACATAAATTAAAACACAGAAGTCGTAATAACTTCTTTTATAGGATGTTTTCTTTCAAATGTCAATCGAATGCTTATTCACAGTGCGTAGGTCTCGTACAAAGTTATTCCGAATCATTTATGTTTAATTCTCACAACTTATCCTTCATACATAATAAAAATAAAACTAGGAAACGTTTCTAAGCAAGCAAATCTAAGATCTTAATTAAGAAACAAAATGAAATTACAGTTAAATTACTATACAAAACTTCTAGAGGTGTCAAGTGACATCCGGATGGAACGGAGTTCGCTATAGCTTTCATCGCTATCCCTATAGATATCATTATCGCTATCGCTATCCTATCCCATCCCATTCAAATAAATTCTATTCCATTCCATTCTATTATATCCTATTCTATCGCGACTTTTCATACAAACTTTCAACCCCTATCCCACCCCCTTCTCTTTTTATTTTAGGGATAAAAAGTAGCATGTTCTGTTCCAAGGTCCAATTTACCATCATACCAAAATTCATTTTGACCGGCTCAGCCGTTTAGCCGTGAAAAAGTAACAGCCAGACAGACAGAGAGACAGACTTACGCCATTTATAACTGTTTACACTGTTCAATGCGAAATAGAAATATGAAACGAAAATAACTGGCTTGCTTTCTATTGAAAGAGAGAGACAGACAGAGAAGCGCAAGTCGCACGGCTTACAAAAAGTGTCGTTACAACTTTTGGTCTTAATTTTTTCCGTCTTTCGCTACGCGCGATAAAGAACTTCGTTCCAATAGAAAACTGTTATTTTCTGAGATATAAATCAGAATCAGAAAAGCATCAGCGAGTAAGACTACGGAGCACATGAGGCAGTTAACTATTAGTATCTGGGCCAAGCACCGGCGGTGTGCGGTTAGCCTGTTCCCCGCACGATCTGACACTTTTTTGGCCCTTACAAATCCCTAGATGCGATCTATTTTACACCGAACGCTTTTGCGGGTGACGGTTTTAATATTGACTGGCGCTGGCCTTTTATATCGAGCCATACGATGAATCTTTTCAAGTTTTTAAACGATTTTCAAAAACGGTCGTCGTCGTCGTTGTGTTTGACTTGCAAAAAATAGAAAAATACGCCTTTCTCATAATTTTATTCCGCGTCAGGTCAATTTTTGCTCGACTAGTGTAACTATACAACACTTAATAGGAGTTAGAAATACATTGTTTAAATGTGGAACAATGGAAAGGGAAATAATAAAACTATAATTTCAAAAAAACATCAATTGAAGAATTTGAAATGGCACAAAAGAAAACAAACAGAACAAACAAAAATTTAATGTTTATATTTTGTGTAAGTTTATTTTTTTTTTAAAAGAATTTCTTCCGATTAGGAAAATTAGCGGATGCGTTGTTTTTCCAAAAATAGGCTAAAACTATTTATGAAACAGCTGAAGCTTGTTTCCATGTGTGACATGCGAATAAGAAAATATTTTTGGAAATTTAACTCTTAGAGGGATTATTTAGGAGATTTATATGAGAGTCTGTTGTGTGAACTAGAAAGGGTCAGTGATTCCGAGGCTCTATTAGTTTTACTAGTTAAGTGACTTCAGCCATATTTAGCCATCACCAAACTGCCGAGTATTTCCTGTTAACGGTCGCTAGCAAACATGCTAGTATCATAATGTTTACCAAAGATACGATTCCATTGAATTTGCTACAACCAGCGCTCCATATACATCATTCAGTGATTACTTAGTAATGTGTGCAATACAGATTCGTACCAATATTAGCAAAATTACAGTCAAATATGTGTTTATAGGTACACCTCATGTTGTAGTTATTTTGATTAATTGTCGTGATTCATCGGGGTATTACTAAACTCAGTTAGAAAAAAAAATATTTTTGTTTCAGGTAAAACCAGCCGCGAAAACATAAATTCTCACATCACAATATACTACAACTTTTTTTTATTAAAAAAAGAATACAATACCTTATCTCAGCAGCAATATCAATCAAGCCCACGTGAAATGGTGGCAAGAATATTAACCTAAAAATATGCTTTTATATAGTTTTGCAGATCAATGTGGGTCGAATGCAATACCTTTTTTGTTCAATAGCCTTTTCTTGTCAACCGTAATGTCAGTATGAATTTTTATAACAAATATATAAGGATTTCGTAAATGTATAGCCGAAGTAATACAACACACAGTAACAACGCCATTTCCACTGAAATACGAACAGCTTCCACAAAGGGCCGGCGCGTTGCTGCGAGCAGCGAGCGACTCCCCGGAGACAATCTGTGCATTGCAACAATAAATTTCACTTTGCAGTTGAAAATTAAATGTATTATCAACGCAACCCGCTACGAGCGGGCCACGCGGATACATTGATCGTTTTAGTCTGGCTTTTTAACCATTGACGTAAAAAATACGTGTTATGATCTTCACGTATCGTACGAGTAGCTTTCGAATGCACTGATAGACTACAAGCCCTTGAACAAAAACGACATGTGAAATGAACCAATATGAATAATAATAAACGCTTAGAAGGCTGTTACTATATCAGAAAATAACTTGGATTGTAGTCTGAAATTATGATGAATGTTTTCAATTTGAAAGCTGACGTGATAGATATCATTCTTAGCTAGCTATGACTTATGAACGTTTGAATCATCATTCCCTACGATTCGATTGATTAATCGATATACCTACTGTTGCTTCAGTGGTATTTTCAAGTATACTAACTTTGACCTGATGTGTAGTAACAAGTAGTATGCAGGATGCACACTAACATACTCGTAGTTAATGAACTGAAAAACAAATTATTGTACTTTTATGCAAATCATTCGACTATACTCCAACATACACAGTGATACTGTATCTTGATTTGATTTTTGTAGATTTAATTCAAAAATTAACTAAAAATTATTTCACAACTTCATCGACTAACACATGTTTCACGGCTATAGGTATATTTTATCAAGCATCTGCAAGTAAATTGCACACTGTATAATAATAGTGTACATACAAAAACTGGTAGTTCACATAGATAACTTACATTAAACAAATTCCTCTACAATGCATCGCAGAAGGATACCACACCGTATTTGTATTTTAAAAATGTCACTCAAAGGGACACACTCTTGGTAAAAATTCCTTTATACTTGCGTCTTTATCATACATTTCCAACGATTTTATACTATTAGATATGCTACGTGCCTACAAAATCACCGTAACAAGTGATCCAAATTAAAGCTACTCAACTGAGCGCACACATGCACAATTGTGTGTTTACTTACATTATATATGAATATAGTTTTTACACTTCCTGAACACTCAACTCGACATTGTAGACAATATTTTGGTATTATTCGTTTAAATAACTTTCGTTGTTTACTATGCGATAAATGAAATTAAGACAATTAGGCACTTTTGTTCGCCTCAGGTTGGACGCGCTAGTGACATGCTTAATAGTATAAAATATTTGTACATTTCACTATCTCTTACAACAAACTTCTATGACGTGACGGGTAGCAGTGATAGTGATTGTACCATCTTTTTATGGTAGAGGAAACATGTCAAGCAGCTCCCAGGACTTGTGACTTGTGTAGATTTAAGGTATCCTTTAGAATTCATAATCTGCACGACATGTTCTCCATGCCTACACTAAACATCTATGATAAATAGTCAATAATTACAACATAAAACATTATCAATAATTACAACAAAACATTATTGCACAAAATTGTGTCCACGCTGCCTAACAAACAACTGAGCTCAAGTCATCAAATATCCTTTTATTTATACTATCACAGTTGCAACAACTTCGTACAAATACCTCCCCTCCACAATAACATAAATAATGAATGTCAATACCACCCGTAATCGAGAAACTCGTAACACTTCCATGAACACACACAAATTATATCAGTAGAGAGTGATAGTGAACGTTCTGTGTTATTGATAATTACTGGTTATCAAAGCCAAAATTCAAAATTAATTTGTATTACAATAAAATAGTTTGTAAAAGTACTTGTACACTTTTGAAACGTCTAATTATGTCATAATTTATTGGTGGATAATTAAAATCGAACACTTTAAATTAAAGTTAAGAGGGTTCCAAACGCACCTCGACCCATGAAGAGTCCATAAAAAAGTCAGCCAGTGTTTATTTCGACGGCTTTACTTTAGCTGCACCTATATTAAACAACTTATCGATATGTCATTATAACGGCAACAAGTAAGCCTTTACTGAATTTTCGGCTTTATATGAACACAAGGCAGCACGTCACGCAGCCGTAGAGTGGTTGCGGTGGTTGCGGCGGTTGCGGCGGTTGCGGCGGTTGCGGCGGTTACGGCGGTTGCGGCGGTTGCGGCGCCTGCAGGCGTGTTGCCGTAACAGCCTGTCTGATTGACGTCACACCGTCAAATGAGTACAGTTGTCAGGCCACGAAACGAGCTGTTTCTCTATTGGATTATATCACTAAGTATATCTAAGACATAATATTACAGGTTACATGTTAAATCGATCACTTTTAGAAGGTTTAATCCTAGATTACTAAACTATCGTAAAAATTACGACGGTAAAATTATGATCCCTACAAAAAAACAAAAAAAAATTTCACTGTACCTTCCTAATTTCATTTGTCAGTTTGCTACGCGCTGTCATTGTGGTTGGATGTGATTTCTGAATTTCGTTATAAATAACGTGTCGTAAAATTTACGAAAGTTTAGTATTTGTGTAAGTTTTGAGTTATAATTGTTTTTATCACTTTTTACAAAGATTCTTACTTTATTATAGTATATACACATATAATATATATGTCTTCATTTAAATAGTCATGTGTCCGTTAAGGCTAAAAAAATTACAAAAATCTTTTGCATGAAATATAAAAGAGCCATATGTAGGGCGCACATCATGAATATGTGTTCAAATTGTGCAGAGTAACAAAAATCAAACTATTTTCATTAATATGTGATCTCTTAAGCCCAAAGATTTTTAATTTCATAAATAATTAAAGTTTATGATTCGTTGATTTATATTGTTTTATTTGCCTATCGTATTTTTACGAATGTTTAGTAACAACGTCACTTGTAGGATAGTTTAATAATCTAAAGTTAATGAGCGCCAAACTTCTGGTCCGCTCTGATGACTGCATATGCGCCTGTTGTTCACTGTGTGTAGCACGTTAACAATTAGGTATAAAAGTTTTCCATGGTATTAACCATTCGATACCTCCCGAATCAATACAAACATTTGAAGTAAACAAAATTTTTACGAATGCGACCACTTTCTATCATAGGTACTTAGTAATAATTGATGTTTCATGCATTTTCATGCAAATTGTTGATTCAATTTAACATTTTTCGATTATAAATTCGCTAGTTCCATGAAGCTGCGGTAAGTAAAGCTAAAAGCATGTGGTGTTCGTCCACACGGGGGTGATCTCAGCGGCGACGGGCGGCTTCTGTTGACGGTGCATTAGCGACTTGTGCTACTTACCTGTTGCTTGTCGACTCTTTATCGCACTTTTGATATTAAATATCTAGGCTCACTGCTGAGCTCGAGTCTCCTCTCAGAATGAGAGGGGTTAGGCCAACAGTCCACCACGCTGGCCCAATGCGGATTGTCAGACTTCACACGCGCAGAGTTTTAAAAAAATTCTCTGGTATGCAGGTGTTCTCACGATGTTTTCCTTCACAGTTTGAGTGACGTGATATTAAATTTCACAACTAAAACGTTGGAGGTGCATGCCCTAACCGGATTTGAACCCACACCCTCCGGAATCGGAGGCAGAGGTCGTATCTACTGGGCTATCACATGACCTACTGAATAAAAGATGGATATTTTGGCGAAGCTCGTTTTATTCAATACTCAATGTATTGAATAAAACTCACGTACAAAAACACACGCGTACGTACAGTAAACACACGTGTACAAAAATAAAATTGAAGTTTTTGTCTATGATTTCAAAATACTGTTTTGTCTCAATTGTTTTTATAGTTACATTTATTTACAAGATAGTAAAATACAAACAAACTTTTATTTTTGTCCGTCTGTCTGTCTCTCTTTGAAAGGGCTGAACCGATTTTAATCGGAATTTTACTGTAAGATAAGAGAGGTTATTGAGCAACACACAGATACGTTTAATCACGGAAAAATCCATAAATTTGTATTTCTTGCTGACGAAGTTGTAGCTACCTACCTACATACATCCGCTCGCTGCGCCTTGCGGCAGCTGACTAACTATGCGCGCAAGGCGAGCCGATATATAAGTCCAGTCTTCGCGAGCCGCCGATCATCGGAGTACATACCTACATCAAATTCTAGTGTGGAATGATACCGCGACCATCGGCGCCGCGGTTTTATAGTACGCGATATCAACCAGCGTTATTGTGATTGGTCGTTTAGATTTCGTTTACTGTCGCGCGTACCTAATATTATTTAAAGTAAACTGTAGATATAATTAATACATTCTGACCGAAATATATTCAATACATTCGATACAATTCGATACAAACCAAGTCTTTCATTACATCTCTCCAACCGGCTAAAGTGGTGACCCCGAGGAACAACAAGCACCCCGACAAAGAAATCCGAAGAACAACAGAAGCACACCCGACGAACAACAAGCAAGCGCGTCACGGTGAAAAGCCAAAAAAAAAAAAAAAAAAAGAAAAAAAAAAATAACAATCAACTAAAAAAAAAATAATAAAAAATGGCATCACCTAACAACGCTTCAGTAGCAGATAGCCAGGGGGAAATCGCAGGAATCGCCTTATCAATGCGAGTTCCACCTTTTTGGAGAGACAAGCCACGACTCTGGTTCATCAGTTTCGAAGCAGCCACGGACGTCCTTTATTGATTAATGATTAATAAATAATATAATTATCATTTTTGTCTTAAAAATCATTCCAAGAAGAAAAATACACGTCTTAACTCCGACGAGAAATAAGAATCATATTAATAGGCAGTTAAAAATAACATCAAGCTAATAATAATTATGATCAATAACATAACATCTGTTGATATCGCAGTCGAGAGCTAACTTAAGAAAAATAAGTTACTTCAACAAATCATTTTCCTGATTTGATTTGTGATTTGATTGGGAAAAGTCTCCATACTCTCTCTCTCTCTCTGTCTTTCGCCCACTGGCTGTCTCTTACGGTTCCACAGTTTTACGGCACAACAAATATTGAATGTCATCAAGTGTCAAGCCTTTTTGTATATCTAAGCGATATAATCATAACATTTTTATATTATTTCCAATGTAAATGGCCATTATTCGAGAATAATCTTTCATTTCCATTCGGAACCTCGGAATAAAAACAAGCGCCCAATCCTGCCGCCAATAGGAATCAACTACAGAACGTCCGACGCGAGCGTGATCAAATTCGCTGCTCTTAAGAGGATGCTGTGTGTTACAAGCGAATGTATTTTATATTTTTTAATTACTTGTCTTTATGACTAGTCGCTAGTATACAGACGTAATCATGCCAATGCATACATATGCCACCCCCCACTCAATACCCTCCAATTATAACGATGCAGTACAGACCTTCTTCCTTAAAGCTCCTTCCACCATAACCTAACTTGTCAATAATTTTGAGTGTGCAAGCGACCTATCCCTTTAGCAGTTAAACAAACAAACTAAATCTTTATGTTAGGTATAATATTATCGCTATGTTAGGTATAAAGATA
Source organism: Bicyclus anynana (assembly GCF_947172395.1). NCBI lineage: Eukaryota > Metazoa > Arthropoda > Insecta > Lepidoptera > Nymphalidae > Bicyclus > Bicyclus anynana. The sequence continues at coordinate 17,179,957 of NC_069093.1, forward strand.
TCACCTGTAGCCATGTACGTCAGCGATTTGCTTTCTACAAACTCTGATGAAATTATAAAATGTATGTTAATAACATTCACTATCGACAGCTGCTGGTGACGTGATCAAGTTGTCGACTGGATCTGTCATTCCCATACATTTTGTAACTTTTCGAAGCGTAAGCGTTTGTAGAAAGAGAATCGACATGCCACATGGTTTAGGCCCCTGATTTCACATATTGCGTTCAAATTAAAACACAGATCTGAAAAAGCGACATAATGACTTGAAGAAACGTAGACAAAATACGTAGTTTTTTAGAAATTTACGTCAATCGCAATGAGGTTCGCAGTTTTTTAAAACGCTAGCCTCCTCACGCTCAGACCACACGGAAGCACTCACTTGAAGTAAATAAGATTTTCTATACAAAAGTCCCACGGGAATCTTTCTCGAATTAATCTTTTAATGCCCGCCCCGCCCGGCGCTGCCCGCCTATTCATTACAGAGATGATCTGGCGTAATTAATCCGATATTTTTTGTATTATATTATAAAAAAAATATTCAAGAAGGGTTATTAGACGGATTACGTTTTCTCTTTACAATTTATTTTCATAAGCCAATACACCTGCCTGAGCATTATTATTTGACTAGGCCCGCGATTTCGTCCGCGTGGAATTCAGATTTTCACAAATCCCGTGGGAACCATAGATGAAAAGTAGCCTATGTGTATCCAGAGTAAAATTCAAATCAACCCAAATTTCAGCCAAATCGCTTCAGTAGCCGCAGCGCAAAGGAGGAACTAACACAAACTTTAGCCTTTATAATATTAGTGTGATGAACAATTAATAACTATACAGGATGTTCCGGAGTATTCCCATAACTTCAAGTTGTTGACAAGTTCACTTGTAGCAGCCGAGCTACATAACTAGTTTTTGTTTTAACTAAAAAAAAAACTTTTATGTTTTTTTACAAAGTAATTCAAATAATTCCGATTATCCATGTAACACGCGCTTTTATCTATCTTTGCATTTTAAAATACGTAATCGTAGTGGTGAGACTGTCGATATTGACGAGATATTGCAACTGGCACTCCGCACTTCACTAGTATCATATATATTCATGATATTTATTAGTGAATAAGTTTGGCTAGGTTATAATATAAGGACATAATTTAAGATCAAAACAATATTCTTACTTCGAAAATATTCATTTTAAAACACATTTTCTTTAGACATTTTAAATTAGTTTTCCATAAAGAATATAACCCTAGAGTTTGGGAAATAGAAAATTAGCAAATGAAACTAAAAATGGTGATTAATATTATGTATTTTTAAATAAAGCTTTAAAGATTTTCTCGTTGGATCAGGGGTTACTTTTGTTTTCCAGTTAGGTCGGGAAAAAAGGTCATTACCTATAACCTATACCTGCCTATATATTCATATACCTATAATCTCACTTTGCCAAAATCTTAGTAGCTTCCTTAAGTTAGGAAGCTAGTGGAGCTAGTTTACTCTCGTGCCTCGCTGAACAAGGTTTAACCAGCGGCCCCTGACCCGATCATTTGATACAATCATCATCATCCAACATCAAACATCATCAAAGTACTAGTCATAACTAATAAAGATTAAACATATGAAAATAATTAAAATATAAAAATAATAAACTGATAAAATAAATTAAATGTCTACGACAAACTTGAAACCCCAAATTCAACATAGAACTGGAGCTAATATAAATTAGTATTATACATAATGCTTTTGCAATACTTGTGAAGATCACTCAGCTTTGGTCTGACGAGATAAAAAATATTGGATTCGTCGGTGAGTGGTCGAGCTTAGACATTGTTCGCCGGGCGACCGCGGAAACGGTTTGTCGAGTGTTTTCTTTCTTGTTTTATAAGAGCTACCGAATTAAACTCAAGTTAGTCTTGTAATAATGGATTTTTATATTAAAAAGAGTTCCGCAAACTCTTACATCATCCTCAGGTACATTTCGATTAATTATGCTTTGTGAACTCTATCTTTAAGTATCCAAAACAGTATCGTAGATTTTAGAATAAATATAACATTATTAAATCCCATTGCCGAGTTGACTACAGTAATAACGCTGATAGGTTTGTATATTTCAAATACAAGCAAACACATGTTTTCTTTGTAATTACAGGGTGTATAAATAAATTTTAGTAAAGGTGGAAAGTTAACATTTTCGTGTTTAACGATGTACCTAAATGTTACAAAAATATCTTGAACACAATACCGCTTGATACGAAAATAACTTCGTGCGTTCATGTTATGAAAGGACTCGCCGTACTATAGCAACTTAACTTCTGGAGGAACATAATATCTGGTAATATTTCACATAAATAACATTTATTTTAAAACATTCTCTTTACTATTTGATACACGCACAAGACTTTCTGTCTACGTCTAGGGTTATACTAATCTCATATTGTTTTGAAACCAACCATTTTTGTAATTAGTAGGATTGGGAGGTTTTCTTGCCAAAAAGGTTTAAAAAAAATGTAGGTCATATTTTTTTAAATATGACCAATATCCCCATTCCCCTCCAACTAGTTGGAAAAGACTGTATTAGGAGTGGGTACGACAATAGACCAACGGGGCGGAGATCGAACCACCACATCAGTGATGAGTCTGAGCTATTGAGGCTCTGGAAATTTGGAATTGCAAAAAATTGGAATCTTGCAATAGCATAGTAAAGTTTACTATCAGCCTATTTTGACCTTTCTGCGGGGCCAGGCCTCCCTCCTTAAGACAAATGGGACATGGATCTGAGACATGTCACTATTTCACCGGCGCCAATTACCCTTCAGGTCAAAATACAACGATAAACGAATAAAACGGTAGAAATAATTTTACCGATACTACAGTTGTACTGTTACAAGAATTTCTACTGAAAATCACTTCTAGTCTCGCCTTTAGTTGAGTGTTTGCGCGGCGAATATCATTGCGAGTACAGGCATAGTAACATCAGGTAATTGACGTGTACTTTTGTTACCACCCTTTGTTTGTTGTTGTTATATTGAACGACTTTCAACGTTTCATTTTAAATGGATCACAACTGTGTGATACCATAATATCATGTGTATTCAATTAATAATGATTATTAAAGTAATAATGAGAGGGGTTAGGCTTTAGTCCATCACGCTGGATCAATGCGGATTGGCAGACTTCACACACGTAGAGAATTAAGAAAATTCTCAGGTATGCAGGTTTCCTCACGATATTTTTCGTTGACCGTTTGAGACAAGTCATATTTAATTTCTTAAAATGTAGGCAGGTAGAGGCCATATCCACTGGAGAATCATGAAAGACGTACGTATTGTGAGAGGCGACTCGTGCTTAACAGTGAGCCAAATATTATCAGTTTTTAATGAATTAAAGTAACTCTGTGACCTAGCCTAGTTTTCTTATATGATGTCTTCAAATATAAAAGGCTGACTTTGTAGATTTAGACTCGAAATACATGCTAATGTCACAGAGTAATCCAGTGTTAATCTTTAATCTTAAGCACTTTGTGATATTAAGCAGTTACAAATACCTAAGTTAGTGTATTTGTATACCTACTTGTGTGTTTTGTTTTGAATACATGTTTGTTGTGTGTTAAAGTGTATTGTAAGTTAGTTTTAGTTTAAATTTTCAAAGCGCCCACGTCGTGTCATACAAGTCGTCCCATTACAAACGCCGGCAGTAATATGACACTGAAAAGACGGCGAGTTTGACGTCACAAAGTGCATGTCTAAAACTGAATTCACAGTAACTATTTCTCATTGAAGTTGTCAGTACATTCGATATCACAATGGACTTATACGTTATTGTATAGATAGAACTATAACTATTTATTATTGTAATACAAGATAACAAAAGAGGTACAAACTTAGATAGAAAGAATACAAAATATTAGTAATAATTAACACTAATTGATTATAAATGGAGGAAAAAACGAAATTCTTTAAATCAATCGGACAAAATAATTATTATTTGTCGTTTTAATTTTAAAAATTTGTTAAAATTGAACAGAATACGGTTGACAAATAAAAGGATGCCACAAAGAAAGGTGGTGGAGGGGATTGTAACGAAAAGCAAATTGAAATTGACTTCGGAACACATAAGAAAAGCTTGTTTATTTCCCTCAATCCGATAGTAGGTACATGCGACCCTTATGTCAAGTGGATAAGGTATATTTTTCCATAACTTCAACAAAATCATACTCCAAGTGAAATAGTGTTAGTTTAGGATCTGTTCTCGTGAGATTTGTAAATTGAGAAAATATTTCTTTTCTGTTCAAGGATTGCGGTTTTATTAGTCTTTTTTATTTTTAAGCAATTTATTAGCTTGACATGAAACAGTCGGTTAGTAGTTGTATATTATATTTAAACGAGCGAAACCTTCAATATTGTATATGTACGTGTATGTATACTTAAATACCTCGTTTTTAATTAATTTAGCACGTACATCTTAACTGAAACATTATAATATACATATAGTCTTGGATTTAATGACGTCGTGTATGAAAAATAAGAATAGCATCCAAACAATTTATAATAATATAAAGATATGAAGTATGGATCGCATATAGATAAGGCGAAGGGATTTAATGAAAAAATAAAACCCGATATTAATAACGTAAGATACGGATTCTATCGGAACACGCCGCGCGCTGCATACGAATGACCCGCTCCCGCCCTACTGCCGGGGTCTGCGATACTGTATCAGGGGTCTTCGATACCGTATCAGGGGCATTCGTTAAATATAAATCACGCACGGCTACTGAATGAGGCCGGAGAATTAGATCAACGTGGATCTAGGTAACTCTGCGAACTTTTGTAATTGGTCTCGCCAGTTTCCAATTCAATAATCGAGCGTGATGGTTGTACGTTTAATAATTTCTTTATCATATTTTACGCCTTTAACTGTTTGATATATTTCCACATTATATAATCATCTCAATCTCAAATTGTATATAATTTACTAATAGTATGCGCTTGATCGCAAAAGTTGGCATCGGCACACGTACAACTTCTGCCAGTACTTACATTATTTATTTGATTCCCGAAATTGTACAGTATTTTCATATAGTTTAAAATTATTTCAACTTTTTGACGAGTATAACGATTAGCCAAAAAATATTTAAAATTAAAAATAAAATACAAGTTATAATATATTTTGTATATCACATTTACATTCCTTCAGCGCCCGTATAAGATTTATGTTAGTTTCCAACAAATTAATTAAAATCGTTTCGCGATCTCTTTATTCAAGGAAAAATATCGCGTAATTTAACTAAACAAGAACCTTATGTCTAATTTAATTTAATAACTTTGAAGTTAAAACGAATATTATTAGAAAACATATCGCACAACAGATAAACAAATATCGAACAATCTAAACTTATCGCAGAGTCATAAGAATACGACGCCTAACTAATATTGGATAAGTTAGTTTTTCGTCTGATTGGTGTAGAGACGGGCCCGATATATTGCATTGTTGGCCCGAATACTAATACTAATACATATCACGATTAAATATATGTCCCCCCTCCCCCCCAGCGACGAGACACGCGTGACTTACAACATAATCAAACGGGCTTTTTGTTCAGCAATGATAAATGTATCGGAGTTGTACCTACTTTGTTTATAAGTTTTACTTACAAGAGATTAAACGTTTGTAGGTTCTTTTGCTATTAAATAGTAAGCAAAAAGCTTGAGCTTGTCTTCAATTTTGAACGGTGTCTTTGTCGTCGCTTTTTAATGGTGTTTTACGAATTATTAAGGCCACAGAATACAGAAAAAGCTAGTCTGACTTATATCCGTGGTTCAGGTAATACCGACGCATTTTACCCCACTCTAATTTCTGTCGGGAAAATCTCAGCAGTCCGAGGTCGGGAAGTTGGCAGTGCTACACTCCATCTCTGTTACGCCGCGCGTCTCGGATCTTATAGAAATTATTTGCGATATTTCTGTTACCTGCTGCTTTATTTCCCTCTTAGAATACAGAAAAAATACTATTAGTCAAGCAATTCCTCAACCCTATATCCTGTAACCCTATACCCTATCCTGTAGTCACAAGTCCAGGACTCCTTGAGTGCTTGAAGACTTTCGTCTTCAAGCACTGAGGAATTTCGGACGAAAAGATGTCGCGGAGTTTCCCGAACGCTGCCCAGCCGAGCTGGATTCGGCGATTCACCTCTTTCTCAAAATTGGACCTACCTAACTGGACTGTGTGTCCCAGTGTGTGTGTGTGTGTGTGTGTGTGTGTGTGTGGCACAAACGTGATTTGACCTAATATCTATATTTTTTTCTATAATTTATACTAATATTATAAAGACGAAAAATTGTTTGCATTGAATAGGCTATGAAACTACTAAGCCGATTTGACAAATACTTTCACTGTTGGGAAGCTAGACTATCCCCGAGTACTATGTACTATACTTTAATCCCGTATTCCTACTGGTATGAGACAACGCGGGTGAAACAGCGCGGCATCTGCTAACTAAACTACTGAGACAAATTATCCAACAAGCTAGATATTGTGTGTAATATATATTATTACAGCAAATTGTGGGGCCATTTAATTGCCATTAATCAATGTTAATTAGTTGTCCTAATCTCATAGTTAATTGGGTAATCATTTTAGTGGCTCGGTTCGTGCTTACATTATCATTTGTAATAATATGTTAGCATTCATCAAGATTAACTTCTCTTCACTTCATTATTCATACACTTCACTGCTACTCCTGTATGTTCATGACAAATTCATTCTATCCAGATCATTTTCATACACTACTGTTATTGCGAATGCATTCTCTTATCCAAAACTCTCTAACTCTCTCTCTCTAGTCGGTCTCTCATGACTGAGGATCGTGACCACCTTGGCGAGTCATCTTTTGGTATACAATGCTCCTCCATCGAGTACGGTCTTTGGCCATTTGGCATTGCACTGTATAAGGGGCGGGCTCCTGTTTCGTTGAGAAGGTCCGACCATCGGGTTGAAGATCTACCTCGTGGCCGTTTGCCTTCCACGTTTCCCACCACAATAATTTTCTCCAAGTTTTCGTTACCACAGCGTGTGATATGTCCAAAATAACTGAGGATGCGCTGTAGACAGATGGTTGAGAGACGTGTTTTAATTTGAAGCTGTGAAAGAATCGACACATTTGTACGTTTGGCAGTCCACGGTACACGTAACATTCGCCTCAGCCACATCTTGAACGCATCAATTCTTATTCTTTCTCTGGCGTGAATAGTCTACGTCTCTCTCTTACTCTATCATAGCGTATAGTGTTCTGTTTGAATCTTTGTCTTATGTAACAAATCTTACACTTAAGCCACAATGCGTTGTTTCGTTTCGTTACTCGAAATTTGTGAGGCAGCTCACCAGCTATAAGTCTGCGTATTGATGTGGGTGTAATGAGTTGCAGATCAAAGGAACGGTCAATCCAAACATAGTTACTAAAATATATAGTTTGTTTATGCCCACAAATTACAAAATAATAAAAGTCCGGCCATCAACTTCACCATCATCATTAACAACCCATATTCGGCTCACTATTGATAACGAGTCTCCTCTCAGAATGGAGGGATCATGCTAATAGACCACCACGCTGGTCCAGTACGGATTGGCAGAATTCACACACGTAAACAAATTGAAAAATTCTCAGGGATGTAGGTTTCTTTACGACGTTTTTCCTTCACCGTTTGAGACAAATGACATATAAATTCTTAAAATTCACATAACTGAAAAGTTGGAGGTACATGCCCCGGACCGAATTCGAACCTACGAATTGAAAGCAGGGGTCATATGCACTGGGCTATGATCATCAACTCGGTCCACTAGCTTTGGGTATATGTTAGACACAGCTTAACACCTGTTTATTTATTTACAGCAATCATAGGGCCACAAAAGCGAATCCAATAATCTCCTCCAAAGTTCCCCCGCGTCAGATCACACAGCCACCGACATACAAAGACATCAAAAGTTTCATTACTTGTGCACATCGCAGCTTTACAACACAGTGTACTGCGCGATATCACGCCACTTCATTCCGTGGTGTGTGTAGGGTGACCATTATCTCTCGAACATCAATAATTTGTTTCGGTCACCTTATTACTGTTATATGTATAAGCATTGGGCCTATCCAATTCTTTAGATGATTAGTTGGAACAATTTTAATTGGTTTAGTCGGTAAGAGTCTTACAAAATCTCCTCGCCTAAACTTTAGGTATCCATCATCCTTTTGGTATCATCATATCCATCAACCAATTTTTTATAGCAAATGCTGATAGAACAATTAACTAACAGATAGTTACCGGTATCCACAGATTAATCAATAATATACAGATGTAGTGTACGGAACATGACGGTGTCGTACCCGTCACGGATACTGACGCTGGTTTCTGCGCGACATTGTACCGGAACGCTAAATCGCTTCTTTGCCGTTAGGGTGGTAACTAGCCACGATCGTAGCCTCTCACCAGCCGAAAACTTACTTTTCATCGGTCCACCTAATCGACGGAACGAATAACACAGCACTTTCTAGTGCGTGGTCGCCATTATGAATCTCATACTTTAAATAAGTAATCACATTTATTTATATAAATATCCCCATTTCCAAGTAATCCTGGTGGTAATCACACGCGCGAGTCCCAAAAGGCAAACGATGTAACAAGTTCATTCAAGTTATGATAACAGTAAGACCATCAGAAAGTGTGAAGCAAACACAACTTCCTACTTCTGCGTAACGTTCACATACACCAAGAGATAGAGATATTTTATTACATTTTTATTTTTTAGTTAACAAAATATTAGTTACTAGCGGCTTCGTCCGCCTTGAATTTAGTTTTTCAAAAATCACTCGGGAACCGTGGATTTTTCCGGGATAAAAAGTAGCCTATGCGTTAATCCAGGCTATAATATATCTCAATACAAATTTCAGCTAATTAGGTTCAGTAGTCGAAGCGAGAAAGAGTAACAAACATTCATATCATCAGTTTTTGCAAATCTCGGGAAACCATGGATTTTTTCGGGGTAAAATCTATTTCCATTTAAAATTTCAGCCAAATTGCTTTAATAGTAGCGGCGGTAAAGAGTAACAAACAACTTTCGCGTTTATAATATTACTAGGCTGCAGTTCGGCTCCTATAAGTGGACTTCTCAACTTTTTGTTTAAGATATGGAAATACTCCCGAGCATCATGTATATGACTACATATTAAAAATCGACATAAATAAGTGTGAAGCAACGGCAATTGATAATGCTTATAATTCTGCAAAGTGTGATAACAAAAAAGTATTAAGTCAATACGGTTAGACACATTGTCCAATACTATAGGTCTGACTATAGTGTATACTACTGCTAAATACACTATCAATCCCATTTTCACATCTCTAGCTCGCTAACATACTGCACCAAATAATCTCCATCTATATAATTTTGTCCATTAGGCAAATTAAACGCCTAACACAACGAAATTATCCACGGACTTGTCCCACAGCTAGATACCGCAAGAACACAATCATAATTGGCCGAAAGATTAATGACACGCAGCCATTTCCACGTACGTCCTTTATAGATTTTTATTGATATAAATGTTTCGTCATATAATTTTTCAATCGATCGATTATTTTCTAATATTATATAGAGTTGAAAACTGGAATATTTCGGCTAGTTTTTAACGCCTCACTACAGGACTGAGGCTTCCTCTCTCATATAAAAGAGAGATATTGGAAGCTTAGACCACTGCTCTAATGCATGTTGGTGGTCTTAGGTTTATGATGCTTGACTCTGGAACCATTACTAGTAAGAGTGATGATCGTGACCATACCGTGCTCTTTGAGAAACCGTTTAACTCCACTTACTCGATTCAGGATTATAATCTACGACCTCGTGGATGAAAAAACAATTGACTCGGTTTTTTTAATCATACATTTTATATAAGTCGGTGGTATTAGTTGCGGTAGTTTGCAAGACACCAACAGGCGCCAGCTCCGGGACTATGAAGTATCGGTGTCCCGGGAAATCTTTTATCGAGTTGCTCCATTACCTCCCCCCGCCCGCGCCGCTGCGCTGTGAATATGAAAGAATCTCTCTCTACAATCACGGACCAAATTGATTTACTGCTCTATTCATTTTCATTTGGCGCTGACCCCGATTGAGTTGCTCACGAGTTAAACTGAATTCGGCGGGAGTGAGTAATCGCTTCCTTGTTCATTATTTATTTATTTATTCAAATTATACAGTAAAACGGGAGCCGGCGATAGTCAAAACTTACCTCATTTTGAGAAGGCTGAAAGTGTGTCAGACCGTACTTCTACCCTTCTACCATAGGTAAATACGGTACCAACGTTGTTGGCTTTGGAAGGTAGCTGGTTTCAAGGGTCCAGATGGCCTATTCAATAATAGACCTAGTTAATAGTTACCTAAAATGTACGACATCGATGTTACTCAATTAGGATATATTTTTTTAAATCTCCTATTCCAATTATCCGCAAATTTAATCCGGCGTCACTCGTCGAAAATCGGATTGACAACCAAGAATTGAAAAACTGGCGGAATTTTCCCGCGGCGATTCTAGCAAACGAACAGCCGAAGTAATGATACATCATCATAGGTCCTACGCAAAGCCTATGGATCATAAAATTAAATTTGATTGGTGTAAATCGACCTGATGTATTTACCTACAATATTTTTCCAATTTTATTTTCAATTGTGGCCCAATCATTGTTCTTATATCTACCACAGTAACAGTTAAAAGTTTACAGTATCTGCGACAACAGCTGGCCTATTTCCTATTATGGTTTTTATTATCAACCCTTGAGTTTTATTAAAAACAAATCAATTGATAAAATGTCATCCACATAACTATGATACAAATAACAAATGTCATCCGGTACTTACGGTGTATATCATATAGTATATAGTGAATTAGGCCACAGAAGAGCCACCGATGCGTTGTCCATTTTTGAAGAATTTGGTAATGTTCCTTCACTTTAACACACTAACGCGCCTCTGCTTTTAAAATTAAAGCCTTCCAAAAATAGAATATCTAAGTATATCATTTAATTGGGTCTACACAAAAGGACCATAGTAGCCGCAGCGATACATTACGCCGAATATTTAAAAACACATTATCCGAAAGTATAAATAACGGTAACAGATGTTTAGCGCTGAATTTAGCGCCGGGAATAAAAACTCCAAGTGCACTTTATCAAAAGTTACATCGTAACTTGTCGCTACAAGTTCCGAACTTTGCACAGCGACCATCGGCGCTGCGTCGGTAATCCGCACTTAAGAAACGAACATTGTAGTGGGCTTATAACTGAAGCTTATAAAATAAAACAGACACCTCACTTTTTTTTTCGAATATGGGGAAAAATATAGCCTATAACAAATAACGTGTCTATTGGTAAAATAATTTTCAAAATAGGTTATTAGTATAGAATGACGTTATTAGTATAGAATGATAGAATGATAAATCAAGCCGACGGTTCTCCCAATGGTAGGTAAGTGGAATATCATCGCATACAAACAGAAAACACTTCGGGAACTACCGAACTAGTTATGTAAACAACACGTCCAACAAAGTCCTTACCTACCGTTACCGTTTGTATCCATTTTTTTGTATTCTCTACAAGATGCTAACTTGTTAGGAGTAGGATGAAATCCACACTCCTTTCGGTTTCTACACGACATCGTATCGAAACGCTAAATCGCTTGGCGGTACGTCTTTTTCGGTAGAGTCGTAACTAGCCATGACCGAAGCCTCCCACCAAACTTGAGGTGTAGATGTCAAGTCTCAGACACAACAAAATTATGTAGAACAATATATCATAACTTACATTCAAAAGTACTTAAGTAGTTGAGTGTCAAATAGCGTTCACGTCAGCATAACTCCTCAAATGAGGAAACTATTCCGACCAAAACTAAACAAGTAACAGAAGTCAGCCTGCACTGTGTAGCTGCACCACTCGCGTCTGATGCACGTCGGGAAACTATGCAGCGTTTGTTACTGCGCTGGTTATATACACGACTAGTTTATACTTACCATATTCAAACTCTTATTCATTTAAGACTATGGACGATGAAGTTGCTGAAAAGGAGACCCTACATGGAGAGCGCAGTGTTGGTCGACCCCTCGCTATGTGACCCGACGACATCAAGCAGGTAACAGCGAGCCGCTGGATGTAGGTGGCTCAAGACCACGGTGTTTGAAATTTTTACAGAAGCCTTGTGTCAAGGAGTACACGTTTATTTGCTGACAATGGTTTTGAGGGTGTTTATATCTGTATTTTACGTGTTACGCTCAAAGATCGAAAACGCTCAGTGAGCGGAAAAACAGCTCACAACGCATCCACATGGCGAAATTCGTGTTATGGTTCTAATGAAGACGTGCTCGACGCGTTGTGACTATCACAGAAAGACCAAATAGTGAAATTCGTGTCGTGGATGCAATGCTACTCGATCTAAACGCGTTGTGGCAATGAAGAAAAGCATGACAAAGTTTTCATTAGAGCCATACCTAACATGAATTTCGTCATCGCGCGATCGTCGCGGTCGCCAAGATCGGAATGCTACCTTTACAAGTGAATGCTCCAGTCTATCAGCAATTGAAATAAATGATTTTTGATTTTTGACTCTTAATAATGTAAGAAAAGTATGACGAATGTAAGAAACAAATAAATTACTTTTAAATCTGCATGTTAATCGCACATTACAGAAATTGAAATCGCATCGAGTGTTTTTACATCACATTTGAATTTCCAATCCAACGCAGAAATGAATTCCTTGGATCTCGCAGCTGATAAATATATAACATCTAAATGGAAATACTGAGTTCATAGCCTTGTTTGAAAGCTAAAAGGGCCAAATTAATTCGAATTTGCAAGTCTATTATTTATTTATACAAGCGGTTTCCTGGTTTGCCCTGCACTTAGGATCTCACCGTTGAAAGCAAATAACTTGATTTTCAAGCTTTGATTTTTTTGATTTATTATATTTTTTTTATTTTATCTTTTTGTTGACTACAATAATTGCATTTAAAGGTAAGCTACGTTGCGATCAATAGTGTGTAGTAGTATATATACTGTTAAAAGAGTTTAACTAATTGGGAGGGGAAAAAATTGAATCTTTTCAGTGCGTATCACTGACGAGGAATAGGAATATTCAGTATCTACTCCTACGTAAGAACAATGACTAAAGAAATATTTTAAGTTACTACAGATAGATTTCAGTTAAAACCAAAAGTTTTGCTTTATCACAGTTCACCATGAACTTATCTTATAGTACAAGTAAGTAAAGACGTGGCCTAACATTATGGAATCATTCCCTAGACAAAGCCTGTTGACTTTTCTTTTAAATACACCCAACTTGTAAAACTGTTAACTCATCACAAACAAATCCGAAAAATCCAAAAAAAAATATGTGATTTGGTCACCCTAGGGATTTTTTCAAAACTATCCAAATTAGTTTTAGATATAGTCTAGATTATCTACCATTTGCGTTTTAACCATTAATTACAGGACACCGTGTAAACTATATAATCAGTCTGTACGCCGTAGAAGTAGGTGCGAGAGAATTACCAGCATAATTTCTCTATAACTTGCTTATAGAGCTTGGCCTCTCTAGAAGTGCAGCTAGTTCTATATTAGAACGAGTATCCAGTAAGCTGCTCTAATAGGATCTTACCAAATTTGACGGCAGGGAGAACAACACGAGCAGAGAACGTTGAGTGTTGATCGATCGTCAAGGAATTCCTTAACCCTACATCCAGTAGTCACAAGTCCTGGACTTTGCTTGGTGTTTTTCTCTCTGCCACGCGATGGACTAAGATATTCGACTCTTTATACCTCACTTTCGCGAACAATACCAACATTAGTTTTTGACTTTATTAAGTCGTTCCAAAGTTTTGTATATGATTTGAAGTCGTTCGACTTCAACAAATGTCCCGATCGCAATCCGAACCCTTCACAGCGCGCCCAAACAACTATAATACATCAAAACGGGAATATAAAGTGCTCGAGTCGGGGGGAAAGTTGAGAGAATAAATTTGAGTTTAAAAGACTATTTATTATTCTAAAGTCATCACGGGGCGGTGCGCCGAAAACATGAGTTATGGTGTACTGTTTAAGAGAATGAAATATTTTAAAAGTTTTCCACTTAAAGGTTATCGCACAGTGGCGTGAAATGAACACTGACAGACGCTGGAGCAAACTCAGCTGCAAACGTTTGGGTTTACTTTAGACAAATTTGTACGGCAGGAATTTTCGTCTAGCATACGTGTGCCTTAAAACATAATATATAGAGGTTGCTATATGCATAACATGAAACATCAAAACAGTGTAACTAATTTACAAAATTATGAGCTTATCCCAAAATACAAAAAAAAATTCTTTCGTAAAATATACTAATATCCCTATGAAAACATTAGGAGGGTGATAAATACTTTACGGCATATCTACCAAAATTAAGAAAATAAATTGAGGTTGTAGGGATAATCTCTGGATTTACTAAGCCGAGATTGTCTTTTACTAGTAGAAAGCTACACCTTCACCAGTAGCAAGCACAAGGTGCTCAACTTGGGTATGCACTCAGTGGCGAGCACAGGGCTTTGAACTAGAACAAGCATTATAAATACAAATTGTACAAATGAAAATGTTCCTTTTCCAGTAAGTACAATGACTCCCATACTTCATAGTGAGTCCACAGGATAGGCAGCGCATATTTACAGCTATGGATTGCACACCAATGACTTTTACCACAGAATTACGCGGGAGTATTTGTATTGAATCATAATATGTATTAACTACAATACAACGAATCAAAAGCTCGGCCTATGTCAGCTATAGAACAACAATGTCCCAGTCGTTCACCATCGTGACGCCATAAACGCCGCAACTGACGTAGAACCCTCAAAACTTTGATATGCACCTAATTATAATTTTATACATATGAACGTATTAACTTTTCTATTTGCAATCTTAATTCAATTTAACAAAATCCATTTTCCTTTGTCGATATGGTTATTAAGTTTAAATTTGACAAATTTACTGCTAAGTTAAAATGAACCTTGATGTAATGTAATACGGTGTAAAGCCCTTTGTAGTTTTGGTGCAGAGATTATAAATCGCGTGCGTCGCCGCTGGACGCCAGTTTCCAGTTCATTTCCAAATAAACTCGGGTAAAGTAATAACAAAGTTAGCTCCGAGTAATATTGGGCGCTGGAGATAAGAATCGTATTGTGTGGATGCGGCATACTGTTTGAAAGCTTTGCTCCAAACTTTACGCAGCTCTGATACTACTACCAAAACTTTTGTAAAGAAAATTGACTAGACTGCTACTTTTTTTTTCATTTAATGAAATCATCAGTGTAATTATCACAAGTGTGCTATTAGGAAAATATATTTAGCACGAACACAGTAGTTTACATTATTACAATACTAGCGGACGCCCGCGACTTCTTCCTCTTGGAATTCACTTTTCACAAATCCCGTGGGAACCATGGATTTTTCCGGGATGAAAGGAGCCTATATGTTAATCCAGGGTATTATCATCTAACAACACCTAAGTAATAATCATCCATACAAAGGTTCGCGTTTATAATATTAGTAGGATCTCAAATATGACAGTGATTGGAGATATTAGAGTTTGTTGTGGGCTCTTCTCGGTCAGAGGCGCTTCGGAACCCTCGTAATTTTAATTGAAGTTTTCGACTTTAATTATCACCATTAATCTCATAACATTACCTGACGCCTCAATAGTTCTTGTGCCAATTGCAATACATTGATTTTTGATATTATACAATTGTGCGTATGCACGCTAAACCAAGTTATTATAGTTTGGCAAATTCGTTCGTAACACACCGGATGGTCCGCGCGGGCCGGGAGGGGGGTAGCTATGCCCGCGCACACAACTTTATACCCGCGCAGTCCTTTCCTGTGCCCCACGCGTACGGTTTCACACCCACGCAGTCCTCCTCCCCGTCGCCCGCATATCATGGGAGTGTCATCAACGAACTTGCCAAGCTGTAGTATAACTTTAAACGCTCAAGACATGCGAGGCGATGTACGCTTACAACAATTTCTTGGAAATGGTTTTTCTACTAATTCGATGTTTGTGTGACCGGTTCGATATCTACACATGCTTAGATTTGATCTTTAAGCGTCACAGACAGACATACAAAGAAAACTTACCCGTTAACTCGTGTTTCACATTGAAAAATAAAAAAATCATTTCATGTTTAAATTAAGCATTATAATTTCAGTTTAAGTTTATACTTTAATAACAAGCATACCACATCCAAGTCATAATTGACGCAATCTTCATCAAAGCGTGTAACAATGCTGTAGCACGTTGCTATACACGTAGATACCTACCGGTTACCTCCCCCGTCCCCCGCACACATCGAGCGGATCATAATTCATGAACGATCTTCATTATAAGTTGGCCGGCTTCGCGACAAAGAAAATTAAAAGTTTAATAACGTAGAAGAATACTTTTACGATATGCTTCGTGTTATATGCTTAGAAGTGTATTAGGTGTAGCATTTTTCAATACATAATTTTTAGATGAGCTTTAGTGTAAAGACGTAGAATTTTAATTATTAAAGGGACTCTTAAAAGGAGGCCTGACGGATTGTAGTATTATTTGTATAGAAAGTCTTACAAGTCCGTCCACTGATCAGCATCGTACGGATCGCATCGAACTGATTTTATCTACCGTAAAATAAAAAATCCGTTTGATGCGATGCGTCCGATACGTACGATGTGGATTTGTGGACGCCTACGTTTAACTCTCGCTCGCTCTTTTTTGCTCGCTGAGACCCGAAGTGTAATAACATAAACTCAAACATGTAAATTGACTAGGATTCATCAGTTTTTCAGCTAATAGCAATACAAATAAAATTATTTTTCATTCATATGAAGCTTTTTTGTCTTAAATGTGATTCAAAAAACGCTCAACAACATTGGAACAGTTCTCAACAATGATAATATCCGTCGTTTTGCAACAGTTAGTGAACTTTCATAACCGTTTAGATAAGACTTTGAGTTCGCAAACAAACTCTCGGCCAGCTGTTAATTCGCAATAAACAATACGTATAATGAAACTATTTTCCTCGGAAACCTCAGGAATTACACAATTTCCTCGCTTAAGCTGTTTTAGCGCTCTAATGAATTGGATGTAGTTTCCTTTTGTTTTGCTTGTCTATTTTGTATTTTGCTCCATGACGACTTTAATCTCGCAAGAATCTGCTAACTTTTAATTTAATTTTATAACAGTTTAACTATTTAAAAACAAAACATTGTGAGTGTAAAACCTATTAATAAGTAATTAAAAAAAGTCATAAAAGTGATGACAATTCAAAACGACTGCTGATTCTTTCTGGGTGGATTTTTTTAAATCTATACAAGCAGAAGGAGAGAGATGAGTACTTACAGTTAGAGCTTAATATGGCAGTGCTATCGGCTACAAATGGTCGTACCTAGAGAAGTATAGCTATCGTACGTACACCATGTCAATCAGCATTGCTGTTTTGCAGTCAGGGGTATGTAGGTTATATTGACGTACTTGACTTATGGTTATAGTAGGGGAGCCAAAGAAGGAATTTTCGCAGTTACTCGAGCGCGGCAGATGAACATATGGGAATATACCTTGCACGTTGTTCAGTACCTCCTCCAAGTATGATATTGGTAGGTAGGTACGTTTAGGGTAACCAAATAAAATACTAACTAGAAATACTCAACCAGCAAGTCAGATTAAGATAAGATAGGTGAGTTGATAGCTATAGGTACATGAAGTAAGAAGAAGAACTATAATTGAAAGGACGTAAGTACATAACGCATGAGTACAAAAGCGGTTCCGTTTATAAATAAATTTGATCCATACATGTAGATATCCTATTGGTTGTTTTTCACATGAAAATAGATTAAAAAGAAGCAATCTTTTATATTTGAGAATGAGAAATAGAGCACATTAGTTGAGTACGGGTACCAGGGCGGCATGCGTCAAGCGAAGGTAATATTTTAAACCCGACCGAGCAGAAACGTGACTGTCCTTTTTAATGTAAGCACAGATGATAAACGCGGGTAGTGAGAATTTATCTATGGTAACTTACGACTAAATGAAACACGCGATTCTTTTATACGAGCGCTTGGTGGAATATATTGTTGAATTTAATATCAAATTAATTCACAACAACGCGAAAAATGGTTTGTAATTTAAACCTTATGCAGTTAATCTATCTTTAAATTTTAATTATCAAATTTAAACCATATCTTGTATTGTGTTTAATTGTAAATAAAAAAGTATATTCACTCATATTGATTTTTAAATGTCTTTATTATATAATATATTGTAACAGTGTTGTTAGAACAATAGACTTATAAATATTTCTTATTGCTAACATGCTATGGTCATTTGTTTGTACAGGCTTACACACCTTTATAAACATTTAGAATAATGGCAGGAAAAACAATTAGGACATAATTTACAAAGTAATAAACTATTATTAACTTAAGACATGTAGGTACCAACCTACCACTGGTAAGCGCCCGTTTGTAGCAAGCACTTATGATAATACATGTAGGTACATTACTATTAATTATATTATTACACAGAAGTAATTTTACAGATGGTAACTTATTCTACTATGGTATTTATTGTATATTATTGAAATGAACTTGATTTTTTTTTTTGCGGGTAACGCACAAATATATTGAGCGAACGGATCGGTGACGAGCGCGCCACCGGTCGATTCACTCATATTAAAAGACGAAAGAAATCATACGAGTATTAGTTGCGTTCTACGCCTAACTCGTAGGTAAGTACTTGCAAATTTTAGGCACAAATAGTCGTAATGTATAGCCAATTAAATACATTGATAAAAACTAAACATTTTTGTCACAGTCTTGTCCCAATGCGACAATAAATCAAATGTTTTAGTAAATATTCATTTTTAAAATTTAATTTAAATGTTGCGAACATTCGTCGTAAAATGTACCTATAACAGCATACAGTCGTAAATGCCAAACAGCTATAACTTTTGTCTAAAGTATCTTTCATCCATTCGTAAAAGCAAAAATTGTTAAGTAATTTAATTTTGAAAGGTCGACGCTACTCTACTGTAAACCGACAAATATTGATTCTATGAGTATCAACGCAGATACAATATTAAAAGCTCATAAAGTCGCCTCGCCTTAACCAATAAACTTGCCTGACCAATGACCTAAGGCAGTAGCGTTCTGCGTGATAGATCTTGACCGGGAAAGTACAAGTTGTTAATGGATATAGCAGTTTAGTCATCAAAAGGTAACATATAGACAGAGAGACTTACTTTCGTACTTATAATATTCAAGTATTTTTAGTTGGATATAGGTTTAGGATACATTTATGTTTGAATTTTTAACAAATTAAAAAAAAAATTGTTGCGCAGTGGACTCTCATATCTGTACGAATATACTTTATATACGTTTGCATGCCCGCAAATGTTCTGAAATTAAATTATATGAGCTTTTCGTTATATTAGAGACGTTTATTTTGGTATTTTAAAAACGAATCGTATTTAAAAAATATGTCAGGAAAAGGTGGAATAATTAAACAATTATACAGTGTTAAATTATCCCGTGGTCCAAATAAAGTTAAATTAATATTGACAATACTCTGGCTGCTAATGTAGAGTTTGTGGTGTTTTTGAGAATTAAAGTTTCAAACAATGGATATGCTGCTATAAAGCTCATTGTACCCTCACACGCTATAAACACCAGACAACCCCCTGCTCCGCCCCCCCCCCCCCTCGTCATAAATCACAACAAAAAGCGAAAGGCAAGAGTTGTGCGGTTGAAATATGACGCAGACAGAAGAGATAACTGCAATTTTATATGAGCACAAATATGACATTTTATTTTCATAAACGCGGGCAGGTGACCCTAATGCCTACTACGTTTTATGACTCTTTCATACCTGCACATATCGTGTTTTACGTTTATCTCTTGTATTTATCTTGTTTTATTATTCTTTAGAAGTTCCCTTTATTGATGCTGTAAATATGGCTTCGCGAAACGGGCGCATTCTCTCTCGCTCTCGCTTTTATTTACTGGAAATACTCGTTTTTGACAGAATATGCCTTTGTTTGAACAAACGTTTGCTATGATAAGTCCTTCAGAATGAATGACTTATAAATACAATTTTTCAGTGGACTAATTCATTCCTTTTGTATCTTTTTAAAATTGTACTCTCCGTTCTTAGCACTATAAAGATTTGCGACAAATTACTTTCTTCAAACAATACTAATTTTAGTTAGCACAATAATTATTATGTGGCCCTTGGATAATGAGATGATAGGTTGTAGTCCTGCGTCGTGCTATACAATTTTAAGGTTGTTCTTTTGAAATATATTCAGTAATAAATAATAATACTCTACTCCCACGTGCCTCTAGCACATTTAGATGTCAATTACTATCAGTTGACAGCAATAATCACAACAAACATTATCATCAAAATTCAAAATTCAAAATTCAAAATTCATTTATTTCAAGTAGGCTCAGTTTACAAGCACTTTTGACACGTCAGTTGACTATTTGTAAAGATTCTACCACCGGTTCGGAAGGCAGGTTCTGCTGAGAAGATACCGGCAAGAAACTCAACAGTTGCTCTTTTGAAAAAGTCATACAGTATTACAATTTACATTTGATAACAATTAAATTACAATTTCTTATAGTTTTATTTCCTATGTGAAGGTGGAAGCTGATCCAATGGCCTCCAAGCACCTTTGTCCAAGCATCCTAAAGGTACTGTTACACATGCTCTAAAATAGCATACTAAAAACGTGCTATTAAGCATGCTCTATATGCATAATAATAATATAAGATAAGCATGCTCAAAGCAAATATTCCAATTACACAATTTGCTAATTTGTATCTATCGCTCTCTGTCTATAATACCGTGTTAGACAGGGAGAGATGAAGGTGAAGAGAATACAGAATAGCAATCCTGATCGACTAGCATACTCAATAAGCAAACCTGTTCAGACGCCCTAAAAGCACGCCCCCTTCCACCCGCGCAGCAAGTAACATGCTCATAAATAGCACGACTGTTGATTCTTGGGCAAGCTCGAAATAAGCATGCTCTTATTAGCAATGTTGCGATACACATGCTAATAAGTAACAACAGCTCAATAGTAGCATGCTTTCGTGCTTGAAATTAGCATGTGTAACAGTGGCTTAAAGTCCGTTAAATTACATTTGAGTGGGAGTCGCTTCGATATTATCCTCAGATAAGATCATATAAATATTCGTGACTAGGAATATTGCTCATGCAGAATAAAATCGAGATAAAAAATCTTTTAAACTAGTACTCAAACCGTAACAGCTGAGAGGAACTCAATTCGATATTATCTTCAGATGATGTCGAGCCAACTTTAGTAACTAGAAGTAACTTGTACAGAAATGAGAACGAGATGAAAATGCCTCCAGAATAGCTCTCATAGCTCTGAATGCCACTAAGGCCCTGTCCTCAGAGCCAGCACAATGACAGCGTCCATTGAATCCGTCCAACAATCGCAACAATATGAAAAGGTAATTTATCCGGCGCGCGGAGCAAAGTGAGTTATTGTAATAAAACAATATTCCTCCGCAGACTAAATAATGGCACTCCTCTACTCATTAGGCGACGCAATAAAATACTGAATGCTGCGGCAATCTGCGCGGCCCGGTGCCACTGCGCCTTATATAACGGTTTAACTACAGGTTAATTTTTTATCAAGAATAATATATTTTTTTAATCTATCTTTTAAATGCGAAAAATAAGTTACGCTTAAATTGCTAGCAAAAAGTGCTTCAAAATGGAAGAAATTGCTAATAAAATATGTTTTAGCCTTTTTAATTTATAAAGTTGACAAAATACCGCAGGTTTCTAAAAGAGGTTTTGCGTGGAAGGAATGATCTGATGAACAGAGTGTTGGTCAATGCTACCTATACAGAAATAAAAAAAAAACTGTATCCTAAATATTCTACAACTGGCATTCTTTCTTAACTCATAGGCTAGGCAAATAACTTAGTTTAACAGCTAGTGTAATAATTACTTAACTCAATGGCTAAGGTAATAGTTACTCAACTCAATGTAAACAGTATTAATCAGTAGTAAATATACTTATTCCTGGGTAGATATTTTTCAATGTGTGTTTTATAATTTTTCTTGTAATGTCTTCTTTATACACTAGTTTATTGTATCAAGAGGAAATCACTCTAAATCCTTTGAGTGTTTAATAATTCTCATACATCTTAACTGAAGATTACAAACGAGATATATCGCATTTAACCAACAACACGACGGTGCCACCGGGCCTGGAGCAGCGGTAATGAGAAGTCGAGTTAACCCCGCTACCACGGCTACATTGAAAACATTATTTTGGGGAGACAATTTAAAAACGAGATGACAGTTCCAAGCAATAGGACAAAGCTCCACTAAATACCGACGCTGACAATACAATAACAAACATGCATGTACGAGTATCAATATAAAATATAGCCTTTGTTACTTATTCATAATGTAGTGATACGATTAGTGAAATAATGTTTTTGATCACTTTATTGGTATGCATGAAAGCCTTATAAACAAACTAACTTACATTTGCATTTACAATACGAGTAATTGTTAGGAAGTTAATCTGTAGGTAAAGCCAGGTGTCACATGTTTGGTGAATTACTGCAAAAGTTTCTCAAAGATTGAAAACGGAAGCTCGGAAACGAAGCAATTATTTACTCGCGCAAAGAAAACATCGTGTAGCTCCCACAGGAACCGATGCTTTATATTTTATTGTTTTATTTCGGTCCAAGTATTTTATTTCGACCGTTAATGTTTTCGGTTTTCTCATTGTTGAATTAAATTACGAATTCTTGACTTCATCTTGTTCCCCATTGTTCATGAGCTTTGAAACCTTTTTGTAAACAAAAGCTTTACTTTTAATAAAGATCTGTTTAAATTTTGAAACAATTCTTTGTACCACATTTAATTTGAGCGTCAATAAGTAGTTTAGGGACAGGAACAAAATTCTGGAGATCATAGGTTCATGAGATAGAAAACAGCCTTGGAACTTAGTAAAATATATTATAAAAATAATAGTTAAATGTGCTAGCGGGGTATTGCTAAGGGTTCTTCTTTGCTATAAGTGTTTGGTATCCCGCATACTCAGAATAATGTTGTTACTAAAGTACGGGAAAGTTGCCTAAAGTCGTACCACGGCCTAACACTACTGTAGTCTTAAATAATATATGTGATACAACGCCACACAATACAAAAATACTTTATTGTACAAAGGTCACACGTTTACAGGCGCACTATACAAGTGCTACAAGAATGCTACGAAAACTCTACACAGTGCTACGAATAAGCTACGTTCTTAATACATTTTATAATTTATGAAACGATTTAATAAACGTTTTTTCATGTGTCAATAAAAAAAGAAGCTTTTTAAATATAAATGATCCGTTGTAACTGTTTCCGAGCGAATGGGGGCGTGAAACATATATTACTCGCTAATAAACATTATAGATTTCTATTTGTGAAAAAAAATTAATATTGGTTTAGTGGATTAGGCGTGAATACGTAACAAACAAACATACTTTTACATTCATAACTGCGTCAAATTAGGATCGACTTCGAAAATATGTGTTTTATTATAAAAAAAATCGTACCATGTGTCATATTTTTAAACTAGAGCTGATACAGATTATTCAGTCAGATTTGAAATCTACATTGAAAATTGGACCAATATCGTATAACATTACCCAATCATCAAATATGCTGCTGTAATATACGATTAAATAAGGTTTTTTTTTTGATTTTGTTTACAATAAATAGGCGAGGCTGCAATCATGCTTGACAGTAAACGATGATGCCGCCTATGGTGGAACGCGCTTGTCTAGAAATGCCCATTCACTCTTGACTTGAATATACCCATGTTGTAGGTGGTGGGGAAAACGGAAGCTGGAAGGGCATTCCATAAATACGCGCCCATGGCACACCACAGTTAGTAAAGTTATGGTAAATGTCATGTACAAAGATTCTGTTTAAAAAGTTACCACAATAAACATAATTTGTAGTAGCATACGAGCCTCAGTTTTCCTTGTGTTATATTACATGGCAGCGCTAACTGCATTAGAGTGCACGCCGCGCGCCGCCTGCGGGTAGTTTGAGAACTTCCCAACTTTGCTATTGGTTGCGGCGACTGTACAGTTATTGGAATATATCAAACGGATCCGAACATGATATATGTTGCCAGTTGAAGTAGCTTCTGTGTTATTGCAGGGTTGCTTTTGTTTGAGCATTTGAACCGAACTGAACTACATAACTGTGCATTTAAATATTACATCGTAATATAAATTTTATTAAGATATGTATGTATATAAAAGGTTGACGAAATATGGAGATGGGCTCCTTGAAATTAGAACACCATCACCATGACAAAGTAACACGGCACACACACATCCTTCAGACCGAAACACAGATAAATATAATTAATTAATAAGTAAAACAACTCAGTATCGCGGTAGTACCCAAGTATTTCCCCTCGAGTTCTGTTACAAAGAACTGTACTGCTACTAAAAATTAATTCTTTTGAGATACTGGTAGGTTTAAAAAGCCCAATTATAATCAAAATTGTCCCCAATTCTACAAAAAGTTTCACATGAAGTGTGCCGCGCTAGCACATTGTACATGAACCTGCCAAACTGTAATTTTTTATTCAAAATACACTCAGTGTTTTTCATCTATCACAAAAAGATAAATGGTTCCGATATCAAACAAATTGTTCCATGTATTCATTTGTTTAGGTAGAGGCTGTAAAACATAGCGAACATTTAAAAAGTATGTAAAGATATAACAGACACATCTAACAATAGGGTTTTGTCATAGTTCCTTTTCCTACAGATACGAGTATTACCATATGCCAATCCGGTATAAAATCTCGCTCCAGTGAAGCCCCGCTCTCTTTGACAATCTTTTGTGTGAGAATGGTCGCTGGACGTGGGACAGATCTCGCATACCGATTCTATTGCCCGTGCGAGTATCTATTGTAGGATCGTCCGGTAGGTATTGCGTCTCTCACAATTATTTATAACATTTTATCTCTTTCAAATTGTTAAGTGCCTTAAACGGAATATTGGAATTTATTTCCTTTCTCCTTGATGGTAATTATTTGTGTCTTCGGTAACATTTCACTCGAAGCTTTACGTCGCTTTTTGATAATAATAATTCGACAAATTGTGTGATTTATTTTATGCATTAGAGAAGCATATAAATTTCTTCTTTTTATTTGTGGCTTTTCATAAAACAATGAGGGAAACTGTACCTAGTATTTTTAAAACGATTAATAAATTTTATTTGTTATTGCAGACATAAACCTTTTATTTTATTTATTGTATTTTGTAATCTCAAAATTGGTAAACAATTTAACCCCCTGATTTAACGTTCAAATTTTGAAGACTTGACTTCTTAGTTGAACAATAGAATAATAAGAATAAGAATTGTTTATTCGATATACTCAGTACAGAATTGCAATGACGTTCTGGCCCTTAAACTAGGTAAGCCCGTGTTTTAAGGGCCGGTGTCTTCCCTAGGTGACATAAATGATGTAATTAACATTCACAACACAATTGGAGACCTAAATCTTCAATTTAGTACAATTTGTATATACGTGTAATGCATTCTCTAATTACAAACCTTGTGCACGCCGCTGATTATCGCACGTCCTCACACGACGTTCCCCATCAAAAGTCGAAGGTCAACTGATGTGTGCCGAAGCCCGAAGGTCGTGGCGGCAGCGACTACCCGCACCCTCATTACCGCCACAACGGCGAAGGGTCGGCACCACGTGACACTATTATCGGAATGACTCGCTACTTCCCCGAAATGTCTTACGCGATTAAATTGGAAATTGTTCTGGTGAGGAAAACCTCAGATATTACATGTCCTTTGATACATAATACATGCAGAACTATCTATATAACACGATTCATACATACACAACACGAGCGGAGAAGGGCAACGTTAAGTTTGACGATTTGTAACGACTCTACCGGCATAAGAGCAGACAATAAACTCAATTGCTCTTCCATAATATCATGCAATATTATATTATTAGCAACTAGCGGACGCCCGCCCTTCATCCGCGTTAATTTAGTATTTCACTAATCTCTCGAGAACCATGGATTTTTGGGGATAAAAAGTAGCCTATGTGTTTATCCAGAGTAAAATCTATTTCTATTCCAAATGTCAACCAAATCGCTTAAGTAGTAGCTACGTTAAAGAGTAACAAACTTCCAATCAAACTTTCGCGTTTATAATATTAGTAGGATTGTTTTTATATAATATTATAAACAGCCTCTTCTGCTCTTCTCACCAGAGAGGTCTAGTTTCGATTCCTAGCTTGGAGTTTTATATTTTAATATTAAATTGTTGCCTGTCTTCGGTCGACAAAACATTATACCGTTCTAGTACGATTTCATGTAGAAAACAATCAAGAGCATAGAATAAATAAACAATATATTGCCAAATTAGCGTGGTATCATCTAGACTGTATCTAGTAAACGTAGGAGTTATTTTGGTTCAAACTAGACAAAAATCTTTGGTCCACAAAAAGGATAGCCATAAAAAGGAAGGAAAAGGAAGAAAAGGAAAAGGATAACTGCCACCGTCATTACGGGGTGCTGTTAAAGGGCTCGGGACATGACGCAATTATTACGACATCTTTATAGTCTAAGATCCGAATTAGAAACGATATTCGCATTTCACAATTTTCAAATTCGGATCTTAGACTAATACTATTTCCCCGAACGAATTAGTTTACGTAGTACCCACATCCTACTTACCATATCAGCCGATAGACGCCCACTGCCGGACTTAAGCTTCTTGCATGGACCTCCAAGCACAACGGTCTCGAGCCGCCAGCGGCTCCCTGCAACCCGCTTGATATCCTCGGTCCACCTATCGGGAGGTCGACCAACACTGCGCTTTCCGGTGCGGGGTCGCCATTCCAGCTCCTTGGGACCCCAACATCCATCGGCTCTTCTGAACATGTGGCCTGCCCATTGCCACTTCAGCTTCGCGACTCGCTAAGCTATGTCAGTGACTTTGGTTCGTCTGCGGATCTCCTCATACCTGATTTTTTTTTTTTTTATTCTTTACAAGTTAGCCCTTGACTACAATCTCACCTGATGGTAAGTAATGATGCAGTCTAAGATGGAAGCGGGCTAACTTGTTAGGAGGAGGATGAAAATCCTCACCCCTTTCGATTTCTACACGGCATCGTACCGGAACGCTAAATCGCTTGGCGGTACGTCTTTGCCGGTAGGGTGGTAACTAGCCACGGCCGAAGCCTCCCACCAGCCAGACCTGGACAAATTAAGAAAATCTTAATCTGCCCAGCCGGGGATCGCATCCAGGACCTCCGTCTTGTAAGTCCACCGCGCATACCACTGCGCCACGGAGGCCGTCAAATTCGATTGAGGATTCGATCACACAGAGAAACTCCAAGCATAGCTCGCTCCATCGTTCGTTGAATGACTTTGAGCCTACTCCAGTCCCCCACCAAGTCTCGGATTCATGGCCTACCAAAGCCACCGCCTACTAAACTATTTTAAAAAGTACCTATAAATTAATTATAATGATCACATTCAGATCACGTGCAGTCGATTCCCCACACTCATTCAGCCGCGTGTCCGCGTATCCATCGCTTCCCTCGGGACACAAGTTGTTACTGCCGGCGGTGATTGCGCGCGATTTATTGTCGACTCTTGATTTGAATTATAACGATGACATGGGGATTCGCTGGAATGGAATGGCTCGTCACAATACTCGTTAAAATCGTTAGCTATTATATACAGTGAATTATTCATTTATTTTGCTTTTTTCCGCAAAAAATCGTCGAATTTAAGCAACAACGTCCGAATCCGAAACCAGAGCATCATAAGCAGATGTTTACCCTACGACGTTCAGTTTAAAATCAAGATCAAAATTCATTTATTTCAAGTAGGCTTAGTTTACAAGCACAGTTTAAAAACGTCAAGTTTGACTATTAGTTAAGACTTTACCACCGATAGGAAAGGCACGTTCTGCTGAGAAGAGCTGACAAAAAACTCAACTTTGTTAGCTTTGATTATTTTTTACTTTAAAGTCAATTTTAATAAAAAGTTTATTGGAACAGTAGATAATATTGAACAGATAGATAAAAGCATTTTCTTTTATTCTTATATTTAGTGTTTAATGATATTTTTATTCAGAGTGCACTTTTTACTGTAAGTGTGTTGAAAGATTTATAAAAGTGAATGAATGCAATTGCATCTCTCTCTTCCCAAACTTTAAAACGTTAATCTCCGAAACATATTTGAAGTGAAATTTACTGGGAACCTAACTATATTTTTATATAGATCGACCAAATTTCTATATGATTCTCCAAAGAAGAAGTCACGGGCGTCTGCCAGTAAACATTAATCTAGCCAGTAAGCGTGTTTGAACTGTTCACACACTGACTGTGAGTGACACTGTTCACACAGTGAACCTGAGCAGATTAATCATCGACAGCCTTTGATGTTGCCGCTACAAGTTCTGGGAGTGTGAAGCCGCCCGTAAAGGCCTAAAGGAATTTACAATTAAGTATTTATATTCATTTTATGCAAGGCTTAAAATTCACTTTTATATGAAAGGCGAGCTTTCCTATGCTCGTTTAGAAGGTATCGTGTTAATCTGGGTACATTTTATTTAAGTATATTTTATTTTCATTATTTATAATGTTTATTTTCGCGACTGGTAGTATAACGAGAGATATACTCGTATGTTGTAAATGTAGTAAGAAGTTTAGTAACGTCTTATGTTATTTAACTCTAATTCTTAGATTTAATATTGTGAATTTAATATTGATATTGTTAAATTGAACGTTGTAAAATTGACATCATTCTGGTAATGATGATAATCTGGGTGCTGTTGCAATGATTGTTCGGGGTTATTATGATTATATAGATGCTTGAAGAAAATAGATGAAGCTGGGATAAAGATGAATAACTAATTATTTTAATATATTATTTGTTTTCATAATTTCAAATGCAACTTATTGTATTAAATAGACAAACTCTTTCAGTATTGTGTATTTTCGGTTTTCGTACGTAAAACGTTAAAGTTAATCACACTATAGTATGCGCGTTATCATCTGAGTCGTCCGGTCATAAAAGTCAAAAAAGATAGGAATGTGCAGCGCGCCTACCTGCGCACCCTAATTATCGATAAACGGCTACCTGCGCACGTGCTAATGATGAGTCAATAATGATTTGGACGATTCTGATTGGTCGGTTTCTAATGTAATTGCATTGCGTATTTTTTTTGCTATAAATGTGTTTAGATGAAATGTTTAGATGAAATGATGTTTAGAGAAAGACTCAGATGAAGATTAATTTTATTTAGTTAATAATTATATAATATGAAATATGTATTATATTAAATCAAATATTGTTAATTTTTTTAATTTTGTGAACAAGATACGATAATAAACTTTACTTATCGATAATATGTCTTTCATTGTTACACCCTTCACTAGACGGCTCCATAAGACCCATAAGTGCAAGCGAGATAGATATAGAGAAATGATTTATGGCCCTAAGACTCAGTTGTTAACGATAGTAGTATAATCACACTAACGCCACACTAATATTGACGAGAAAGTTTGTGTGTGTGTAAGTATGTTTGTTCCTCTATTACGCCGCGGCTACTGAAGCGATTTGGCTGAAATTTGAAATGGAAATAGATTTTACTTTGGATTAACACACACATAGGCTACATTTCATGCCGGAAAATGTCATGCCTCGGGCGTCTGCTAAGCTGAAATTACTTTGAGAATGCTTCAATCCCGGAAAACTATACCTAAAGTAGAAATAGAAATTTACATTGTTACGTAACGTCACACTTTTCACACTATATTATTCTAAAGACGAAACTTTATGGTGAAAGTGTGTAAATGTGTGTGTGTGTGTTTGTTACTCTTTTACGCTGCTTTGCTGCTCCTTTACTACTAAACAGGTTTGGCTTAAATAAGATTTTAAACATACACACATTTTAATTTTAACTGTAATTTTTATTAATGATAGATATTATGATATATATAGATTAATAAAATTAATAAAATTACTGTAACGTAGATGATGAATCAAAACTTTCTCTGTTTTTTTAAGTTTGCAGTTAAAATTAAATTACCGGTACGTGTACTTATTTTTCGCGGGTAACACCCAGGGGCGCAACTAGTATAAAATATATATCTAATAATAATATATCATTTCATCCGTACGGTTGTCTGTTGTTGATATTTATGAAACGGATCCATGTCATGTTCCCAACTCGCCCCTCGACAATATGTCGCGAAACTTTCTTTTATAAATAAACTTGTGTTTTCTTTTCATTTCCCGGCTCAAGTTGGGGCGCCATGCTCTAAACTGTACCGCAGCGATAACAAGACGAACGCGTGTCAACTAACTTACAAACTGATCTTCTTGCTATTATAAACACTACTGGACGCCCGCGACTGCGTCCGCGTGAAACTTTATGTAAACTTTCAACACTTATTTCACCCCCTTTTTATATTTTCGCATGTTATATGTATGGATTTTAATATTATATATTTATATTTAAAACTTAGTTAACGAGCACTTTTGAAACGTCAAGTAATATATATAGATAATGGCGATAATAATTAGTCGAAAACTTAAAATTTTAAATGACAATCTTAAGATTAATAAGAGGCATTAATATAATATTATATTGGCTGTCGAATTTGATAGTAAATTTCAGGAATTCCCAATTTGATGTTGACGGAGTAACGATTTGTTACTGAAATTGGTCACACGTTTACGCTTCACTAAACTATTCCTACCACATTCAGGTCGAACATTTGTTAGTCAATTTTGGTCTTTATTACCTATTAAAATAAACACCAAATCAATTGACAAAATGTCGTTTACCTACTGCGTGATATCCACCAGTAAGCACCGGGTGACATTTTTATATTGAATCTCAGTTTCGTGTATGACAACTAGCATACGTCAAGTCGGCAGTTTGATACTGTTACTTTGACGTAACGTAAACGCCAATTTCTAAGGAATTGAAACAACGCCATCTAGTGGCACTACTGCACAACTGTTTCAATTCCATATAAATTTGCGTTTTACGTCAACGTGATAGTAACAGTATGAAAATATTGAAAACTCCCACTAAGCACACTGTTCTGAATAAACTAACTAAATGAGGTCTCATTTTCACGGCCAATATCACATCTCAAAATATAAAAAGGGCGTCAATAATACATCAAGGAGAAGGGACTTTATTGATCTTGGATGTTTCTATTCTGAAATCCAAAATCGAAGAAAACGGTTTCTTGGAAAACTAAGAAACAACTTATATCTTACTAACTACGAGTATAACAATTTTCCCAAAAATGAAAACCGACTACCCGTTGAGAAATCGACAAGCATTTGTTATTGAGTACAAAATAAAAATGGTTTTGTGTATTTTATAACATTTCTCTTTCATCAGAACATAGGTTTGTATTTTTTATACAGAGAGACACTTTGCATACCCTAATTCAAGAGAAGGGAAGGGTTATTTTTATTGTATTATTTACAATGAAAATGTTATCTTTATGTTTCTATAAATTTCCCTCTTTCCTATCTTTTTCCGCATTTGAATTTCCCGTACCATTTGTGTCCCAATATGTCTCGATGTTTAGTATCGGTCATGGTAAACTGTCGACCCAATGCGTAAAACCAATACAAGAATAAGCCTAACCTACGTTCAAACAAAACAGTAGTAGTAGCGCTTTTTCAGTATCAGGGAAGAACTACAGCTTATGCTTATATCGAATCAAAAAGTTTTGAATTTCAAGTTCAAGGAACACCAAGCATGAGCTTTGTCTCTACGTATAGCTGATTGACTCATGCCTGGCACAAAACAGCATATTGAAGGAAATAGGCCGTATAAATAAAAATATATTCCATAGTATACGATCATTATACGATACGGTCATTATACTGCTTGATTAAGTATTAGTGTTAAAAACGTCAAAAACTTTACCTATCCAATATTTTAAAGTTTTTTTAGTTTATTCATAGGCCATTCGTAAACTAATGAATGGTTGTACAGTTGTTATAAAGAGGCAATATATGACGATGTTTATTTAACTAAACATCAATAATAATAATAAATCTAAAAGCCCTCGGTTTCGTTCGCTTGGATTCGGGTTTTTCGAATAACCATTTCAATGCATCAGTGAAAAAGCTCGAAGTTTATTTATAAAAATTAGTCTCATATTTCCTTGTTGCCAATTTCCCGTTGGCACGAACGGGAAATCTTTCCCAGCAGCCATTAGCCGACAATTGGCATTATATTCCGACTGCAGCTCGCGTGGCCATTTTGTTTTGTATAAGGTGGCGTTTAAATCACTTAAATGGACACGTGGCTTCCCTTATTGCGTGGAATCGAAATTTACAGTCGCGCGACTTGTGAGCCGTTGCGAACACATTCAGTGCCGATCCGGAATATAATGGCTACTTTCGGTTTAATGAAACAAAGTCGACCCAAAACTCAGTTTCTACATGTGTACATTCCCCCCTAAACTTATTTATGTTTTGTAGAACTAGAGAGACTTAAAATCGGTGTTAGTTTTTAGTGTTTTTACTGCCGTACCGAGATAAATATATTATTTGAATTTATAAGGACCTCACAGGACGAAAATTCAAGTCCAAAATTGTATAACTATTGTGGCCCATTGCTCTTGACAATCGGTGTGGCGTAACCCGACGAAGTTATTAGCTTTCGAAATAATAAGAAAAATTTAACTATAAATAAAATGAAACTTCGTAAATTAACTTTTGTTTTCTTTAATTACATTAAATACAATTTCATTCCTAAACATGAAACATTAAAGCGGGGTTTTCATTCTTTCCTGATAAACCTTAAAGCCTGTAATCCTAAAATATGGGCTTACATCTTTACGCAGTTGTTTTGTTCTACAAGCGGCGGAGGCATCGACCGCGGAAGCCTTCATCAAAGCCTCTGCTGGGGGAGGGGGTGTATCAGCGAATTTAATTACGACTTGATTTAAATCCGGCGTACGAATAAACAGTCTCGTGACACAATTAATGGCGTCGTGCTTCGAGCCAACAATTAGAATTTATTCATTCAAAAAAGTTAAAATTACTGCGTGATTCAGCTTTGTAACCTTCCCCCTTTAATAATAATAGAAGATTAGAATTAGAAACAATTCTTCATCCGACTGTTTATTGGATGAAAAGTGTTTTATATTAGAATGTATAAAAATATATTGCGGGTACCTACGTTTTTTATTATTCTGCCGCTGAACAATAATAAACTGCACTGCGTATAACTAGATTGTTTTTTGTATCTGTATATAATGTCAGTCCACATATTGGAACTGGGTAGTCGACTGTTGCGATTCCGAAATGGGATCTCAACTCCAGCACCTTGGGACGTCAACGTCCATCGGCTCTTCGAATTATATACCAGTCCATTGCTTTAAAGAGCTTTTGGCTTATTGTATTTATTTCTTTTAAAATCACCCTCTATCACAAATTAAACGAGATAGTTATCGTTAACACGAAAAGAAACGTTCAAATTGGTCATGCCGTTATAAATTTATTGTGAAACTTTTATTTCAACTCGTGTTGTATTAAAAATATGAAGAAATAGCCGACTCGTAAACAGCGGTTGGCTCCGACACATAATACTTCTGGAGCAGTACCTCAGGTCCCACGGGCGACGTCAGCCGAACTCTGTAAAAGCTTTGTCCTTTATGCTTTCCCTGGGATTAATATTCATCCGCCTTAAAAGCTAATAAAATGATTGCAAAGTTTGCGGCCCTGAGTTACTTCAAATGTATGTAACAACCTGGATCTACAAACGTTACTGGATGTTACTTATTATCATTTATTTATTACTATGTCAAATCTGTGGTTTGTATAGGTAAAAATGTTGTTTTTACTATTCTATGAGATGTTCCTATATTTCCTCTTTAAGTAAGGACCTCCTTTGCAACGAAAATATGAAAAATATTTAAATACCAGCCACATCACTAAAAGAGACAGATCGATATTTGTATTTTCTCAGACACGAGGCATGTCTTGGTCTGTTTTCTAATCAACTTATAAGCTTAAGGAATTTTACTTTACCTTTATTCTGGAGTAACAAAGGGTTTCTACGAAATTAAAGAATTAAAACAGTATTACCATCATTAGTCTTCATAAGCCGCACCAATCCTTAATCCCCGACTGCTTTGAAAACAAAATGATACCTACAAGAAAAATATAATAAAATACATCAAATCATGTTCTCTTTTTATTATATAAAGGAGCACAGTATCTGCAAGCCTCTGCACAAAAAACGAAATATCTAAGTTATTAATCTTCCTCTTACAGAAATGGGGAAATACGGAAAAATAAAGCCCTACATTTTTAGACTTTGACTCACAGAAATTTAAATCCGAAAAATGCGGTGAAAAGTTTTTAATCATCGTAATGGCGGCGCTCCTGCTCTTTCATATAATATCGAGTTGAATTGATTGCGTTCAACTTCAAACGTTACTTGTATTTGTATAAATTAATTTAATATTAGCCTAAAAGGAAAGTTACCCTACCTGAACCTGTAAGTTAATTTAATTGACTTATTTATTTTAAAAAGACTAAGCTCCATAGTCGGTTCTAAATATCAACTCTTTATACGTCTTCATCGTTAAAGATTTTAGATAAATAGCCAGTTCAAGTTATTTATATTGATAAGTAATATTGCTACTACTAAAAAATGAAGAATTATGAACATTCTCCTTTTGTACAAATTACTTTTGCTCATCGGTGTTTTTAACAGATTTCAAAAAAAGGAGAAAGATCTCAAGTAAAGAACTTACGCTTATCATTGAACACAATATTATTTATTGAAAATATATCATAGACAGTGTCATTATTACTTATATAAATAATAAAAAATACTGAATGAAACTATAAATAATCTAGAGCTAAGAAAATGGATATTGAAATTGTAAAATGCATTATATTCTTAAGCCATAAAATTAATCCTCTAAAAGCTTTAATATACAAAGCTTTTACGAAGGACATTGCTCTCAGGAGAAAAACTTTCAAGCGCGCATAGCATTATAATATATTGCGATCGCGACAAGGATTTCGGTGTTCAAGAGAAATATGCGACGGAATTAATGTCGCAGAATAACGTTGTCTACTGTAGTTGTTAGATGCAGTTCGGGGAAAGGTCAAGATAAAGACAAAGCCTAGAACACGTTAAGGATTAAATTAGCAAAATCTCTCTAGCCTAGTTCATCTTCATCATTATCAACCTGCATTCGACTCACTGCTGCGCTCAAATCTCTCAGAATGAGAGGGGTTAGGCTAATAGTCCACCACGCTGGCCCAATGCGGATTGGCAGACTTCACTCACGCAGATAATATTTCCTTCCTTCAGACACGTGATATTTAATTTCTTGAAATGCATACAACTGAAAAATTGGAGGTGCATGCACCGAACCGGATTCCAACCCACACCCTCCGAAATCGAAGGCAGAGGTCATATCCACTGGGCTATCACGGCCTAGTTAATTTCTTCCAATCAAGAAAAACTTTGTCTTGTAGGGGCGATCATAAATATTCTGACCATGTTGGAGGGCTAGTTGTTCACAAGGTTTTTTCATTGTCATTAAATGAAGAGCATTATAAAATTAAACATGTGTAAAACCATTTTTTTTTATTTTTGTTCCACATATGACAATGGGTGTTGTTAGTCAAGAAAATCTGTCCCACTCAGACGATAACTTTCATAGTGGGTCTATACGAATTTGTATCATAAAACACGGTACCTGATTTCAATCTGATTTCACAGCATCATCTACAATCAATACTCAACTCCTCAGCAACTTTTTGCAACAGCAAAAAGCTATTATTTTCATTGGAATCAATCTTTCAAAGAAATGTTTTCGTGAGCGTCACAAATTACTTAAGTGTAATTCCATTTTGTTAAACATAGTTTGAAGAACCGATGGACGTTGGGGTTCTAAGGTGCTGAAATGGCGTCCCCGCACTAGAAAGCGCAGTGTTGATTAACCCCCCACCAGGTGGACTGACGAAATCAAGCGAGTCGCAGGGATTCGCTAGATACAGGCGGCTCAAGATAGCGATGTTTGGAATCCCCTACAAAAGGCCTACAGTCCTGCAGTCGACGTCCATCGGCTAATATCATGATGATAATGAGTTCCATCTTAGGCCTCTAGAAGTGCGATCTTTTGATATGATTGTCTAAAATATGTAACCAAGAAGTTAGTGGAAACGCTATTATTATCTGCCAAGTAACAAGTAGTGAGTGCGAGTTCAGAGCTAGATACTAAACACGAGCAGTCGACCGCGAATCGAATTACTTCGCCAACTCCGCGAGGCCTTATCGCGGACAGCCTTTACGTTGCTATCACTCAATTAAGAATTACATATTATTAATTAAGCAACTATACAAACAAGGTCTCGCCAACGAATACCTTGAATATGAAGCTTAGAGTGGTATAACACAGATATTGATACATTTCTTTTAGTACACCGACATACTCCAGATGTTGCTAAAAGACAAATACAGTCGATCACTGAGATCAAACCTATGATTTTTTTTATTTTCTGAGGTCTTTTCACGTCTACGTACCGACTGACGCACGCACATTTCGCGATCTGACGCGTTTGTTTCTATGATTACAACAATAACGCAAATATTTGATTATAATTTTAAATTGTAATTAATATTCATACATCAGTAATGATAGAACGTTTTGACTCGAATTTATCATAATATATTCTGTCATTCATTCAAATCAAAGCTATCATTAATTCATACTAAGATTATCCTACTAATGTTCCATTAATATGCTATGTTTAGAGGTAGATTATGCTTATTTCAGCTTTATATGTATTTAAAGGTTTTATTTTTTTAGTAGTGTAGGGGTTTCTTCTTCAATAAATATTTGTCAGCAATGTTCCTGTATGCTTTTCTGCTATATTCTTATTAGTAAACTAGCTGACGCCGAGCGGTTTCACCCGCGTGGTTCCCGTTTCCTTAGGAATACGGGGATAATATATAGCCTATATCCTTTCTCGATAAATGGGCTATCTAACGCTGAAAGAATTTTTCAAATCAGACCAGATGTTCCTGAGATTAGCGCGTTCAATCAAACAAACAAACTCTTCAGCTTGATAATATTAATATAGATAGATGATGATTTCTAAAAGAGTAACGACCAAGTCTTCTTAACCGGCTCTTTTCACAATATTGTCTAACTTTGTAACTGGTAAAATAAACTTAAATTAAATTTCTAATTTGTCAATTCTAATAAACAGTTAGATTCTGGCAATAAAATACCCAATAGCGTCCAAGCGTCGTTATCATTAAAATAATAAATCGCAGTTATACTACGTCGATAGTTAATAATGTTTATAACATTTTCTAAATTGTAATCTTTTCTTAGCCATAAGCTTAAATCAGCAACATATGCTCGTCTGAAGTTACATACCTAATCTTGTAAAAATGTAAATTTCCAAAATTTTAATTTAATTCTACAATAAGGCCGCCGCACACCAGAGTAAAATAAACACAAAGGGTCAGCGCAAACTGCTTAACTAAATAACATTGTTGAAAAGTCACGGGCGGTAACTGAATCAGCACTAATTCATTGCGCAAAGAGCGTAATCAAAATCTGTTACGCAAACTATGAATATTTGGTTCGTCACTAACAGGCTATTTCTTAGACAAACATACAGCTATTATAAAATGACGAAGATGACAAGCTCGTAGACCACTACTATCGAATGTGGCGTAAAGGATAATGGATAATTTATGGTTCTACACTTAAAATGATTTCACTGCCTGCTTAAGGATTATCTGTTAACTGTCAACTGAGCTGTAAAAAAATTGCAATTATTAGATGGCTGCAAAGGTCTCAGAA
The DNA here is from genome assembly GCF_947172395.1 of Bicyclus anynana. Lineage (NCBI taxonomy): Eukaryota > Metazoa > Arthropoda > Insecta > Lepidoptera > Nymphalidae > Bicyclus > Bicyclus anynana. Next base: position 17,217,973 of record NC_069093.1, read on the forward strand.
ATGATTGTGAACCAAGTGATGCTAATTATCCGCCGCCCACGTGTCGCTGTGATCCGATTGGGAGTTGATGTGTGGGCGACGAACTGCAATTAAAACGCGCTAATATCAGGAACTACTGGTCCGATTTGAAAAATTCTTTCAGTGTTAGATAGCCCATTTATCAAGAAAGGCTATAGGCTATATATTATTCCCATATTCCTTCGGGAACGGGAACCACACGGGCGAAAACGCGCGGCGTCAGTTAGTAAGTTTTATAGTAGGAAAAGCAATAGTAGTAGTAAATTATTAGGCTAGTTGACACTTTTTTTAAATGTTCTTTCACATGAAAATTTTAGTTTTAATATGATTGATTTATTGATGACAAGTCAAAACACCTATCGGCCATGATGGTCTATATTTGAACTGTTTCATGACGTGATAAATCTCTTACAAACGGAGCATTTGACAAAAATATTTTAACAATTAATACGTTTAGTACACGAAGTGTGTTAGTGACGTCACAATATGGACGACAGTATTCTTTTACGTTTAGAAAATTTTAAAAATACGTGATATTTAAATTAAGTTTTTTTATGAAATCATTAACTTTTATTAATTGATATCGATATATTTCGGACCCTTATGCCATATGTACTACATGAAATTAATATTTTTTATATTAAATTTGATATGAGTCAACTACCCAATTTTATTAACTATCTGATTTTTGATAATACAGGAATATTTAGAATTAATATCAGATTTAATTAATCATTAGGTCTCCTGCTTGTTTATCAGACCCTAGTCCTAAACCCGAGATCTTGTAATCTGCAATAAAACAAACAGAACTAGATCCCTATTACGTATTAATGGCAACAGTTCTGCTGGACATTCTCGGCGCTCAGCTCCAACTGCGTGCGACAGCGGCTGACACACTGTAACGGTAACACACAGTAAAGTTACTTTCCGTCACGAGAGGCGAAAACTTTTTAATCATGTTATTAGCTTTCAGAATATTATGTGCGGGGAGAGAGCGCATAAAAGACAAAGCTTTTACCGCGAGAGTGTACGTCACCCGCGGGACGGCTCGGCCCGGAGCGCGCGCCGCTGGATGTGCTCACTGCTTTTATCACGAATAACATTGGAAATACTCCCACTTCTGCTAAAACTTAATATTAAAATATACATTGATGATTCGTTCGTTCGTTATCAACCCATATTCGGCTCATTACTGAGCTCTCAGAATGAGCGGATTGGCAGACTTCACACACGCAGAGAATTAAAAAAATTCTCTGGTATGCAGGTTCCTTCACGATGTTTTTCCTTCACCGTTTGAGACACGTGATATTTAACTTTTTAAAATGCACACAACAGAAAAGTTGGAGGTGAATACACCGGACCGGATTCGAACCCACACCCTACGGAATCGGAGGCAAAGGTCATATCTCGGCTCTCAATTTACTCTCACTTCTACTTAAACTTCGTCGTCGTCGTCGTTATCAACCCATATACGGCTCACTGCTGAGCTCGAGTCTCCTCTCAGAATGAGAGGGGTTAGGCCAATAGTCCACCACGCTGGCCCAATGCGGATTGGCAGACTTCACACATGCAGAGAATTAAGAAATTCTCTGGTATGCAGGTTTCCTCACGATGTTTTCCTTCACCGATTGAGACACGTGATATTTAATTTCTTAAAATGCACACAACTGAAAAGTTGGAGGTGCATGCCCCGGACCGGATTCGAACCCACACCCTCCGAAATCGGAGGCAGAGGTCATATCCACTGGGCTATCACGGCTCTCACTTAAACTTAATAATATAAAAACATACATACAGCCGAACGTAGAACGTCCTCCTTTTTGGAAGTCCGTTAAAAATACATTGACGATTGATAGTAAAAAAATATTGCTATCTTACAAATCTGTTGGCGGAAAATTTATGCTTATTATTTTGCTGAATAATTTTCCATCTGTTTTCAAACGTCTATTTTTAATATTTCACTATAATTTTAGGAAAGCAATAATATGGACTATAACACGTGTAAATGAACAGAAAAGTTATTTTATATTTGTATATTTTGTTGGGAAGCTTTTTTGTCAGGACGGAAATTGAAGCATACAACTTTTAATCATGTTATTTATCAGATTTTTATGCGGAAAAGTGAGAGTGGAAGCTGATACAGGCCTCACTGTGTTGAAAGCTTCCATATCTTTATATTGTGTGAAGCAGTAGCTACAGAAACTGCCTTAATTACGATTTAACCAGCCTAGTCTAACGTCCATGTGTCATCAGAATTATAGTAACGCGCTAGTATATCTTCAAAGATACCTGTAGTTCGATTCGATCTGCGTAACTTAAAATAAACAGCAAAACTTCTCCAGAAACATTAAGAATCAATCTTAAATGAAAATTGCATATTTTGTACACATAGGTACTAAAAATAAAACTAAAAAAATTTATTACTTACACTGTAAGTCAATACCCCACTATGACTAAAATGGGTGTAAAAACACCAGGTTGCAAGTATATCTCGAAACCAGAGCTCGCCCAAAACTTTCCCCCACGCGTTTTAGGACCACTGTAGAAGAATACACAAAATCTCAAGGCGCTACGTTAAAAACAAAAAGTTATGGACATAAAACTAAGTCACCAGGGTGTAAAAACACTGTTGTAGCTTTTAAGGGTTGAATAGTTACATTATGCACGAAAATAAAGTATTAATATTAATTTTTGTTGGAGTTCTTAGAAAATAAGAGTAGATAAAATGCACCTCCCACGCACGCAGTGTCAATGTCGCTGTAAGAACCGGCCAGCAATAAAACCATAAGAGAGGCACGCGCCACATTACAGCTCACTTACAGCCCGGCCCCGTACCATGACAGCACGGCTCGGACTCGGGCCGACCTCCACAATACGGTTACTTCTTATATGGCGCAAGTTATTTGTACGATGTACATTGCTGCTTTTGACTACTGAATCCATTGTCTTCATCACAGACGTCACACATCAGCGGCTGTTGTTTTAACGGCTCATTACCAGGCCAGGCCTCCCTTCAAGGGATATTATATCCACCACGCTGCTATAATGCGGTTTAAAAGGCTTAGGTGATAATGTTTCTGTAACAATGACTATCCGTTGTTATTGACAATGTCCGGGGCCGACGGCTTAACGACGGCACGGGGCACGGGGCACGGGGCACGGGGCACGAGAGCGCAACACCACCAACTTCTCAACTCCGGTCTGAAAACTTTTTAAAGTTAAATAAAGCTCAGTAGGTATCTCACAGGTCAAAATAGGCCGACACGGGAATTGAACCCACCTCGCACTCCGCAGCCACAAAGGCCACTAAACCAATGAGGCAGTTCATCACATACATAATATTTAAATGAAAATATGATAGTAGAGCTTTTTTACCAAAGCTCGTTCGTTAAACTACTACATGAATATGGCACTTTTAAGTAAAGCAGCAGCTGAATGGGCGCTGTTTTTTTTAAAAGTGCCATAATAATATAGTTAATAAATAGTCTTAAATAATTCTTCCAGGCAAACTTACTAGTTAGTTTCGATAACGCAGAATGCTGGCAGATGTGTAAATTAAAATGTGTAATTTAAAAAAAGTAGCAATGTATCTTATAAGATATTAAGCATCATTCATAAAAGAATAGCAGCGGAGAAATGGTCGGTGTGTGGAGTTTCTTTATCTGATCTTTTTGTTTCACACATATCTCGCTAATCCGGGGAGATGGAGCCGGCCGGGGCACACGGAGAGGGGAGGGGTAATGTCCGTCCCGATGGCGTTTATGAATATGCCACTACAGATTGAGTTTTATAAGAACGCCAGTGTAAATATGCTCGAAGCGGGTCAACGACGACTGAACTGCAAATAGCCAATATGTTTTGTGCTGTATTGTTATTCTGCTGCCAATGTTTCAGCTCAGTACGAGATTGGAACGTTATATCAAATCAAATATAATAAATAAATTGTTGTTTTGTTGTTGCTCGTTTTAAAACTTTATTGTTCCTAAAAATTTACATGTGTGGAACTTTTATATTTGTTGCTTTGTTTTTTATAATATTTCAATTTTATTGTAGTTTTTTTTAAGTAAATGTAATTGACTTGAAAATGTCTTGAGGATTTATGACGTAGGGAGTTAAATGCTGAGTAAGAATTGTTTTTTTAATAGGCTCGCGCTTGACCACAGTCTCACCTGGTGGTAAGTGTGGATGTGGCCTAAAGCGAAACACGCCTGCCTATTCACTCTTGTAATCTTCTCTTAAATATGCCCAGGATGCTCGGTAGGCATGTGCTTAATCTATGTTCTGTATTCTAAGCTGTTAAGGATGAAGATCTGATAGCCAATCCGAAGTGTCGCAGTATTTTATTATGACCGAAATATTTCCGGACATAACAGATCCTTAATCTTGCTAAGTCTGTGTTAAGAATTTCAAAATTTTAAATTTTTACCTGCTTTATAATTTGCTGTTAAGTAAAGTCGTTAAGTTAAAAAATGAAATCTATGAGGGTCCCCAAATTATTAATTAGTTTTCAAAAATAAATGCTATACTCCCACAACGTCACAGAGCTCATCAAAATGTTGTATATTGAGATAGCGTCATAGATGTAACGACGAGTCAAACGCAGACAAGCGAGGACTTTCATCGAGACATCCGCAATATTCTTATCAGGCGCTCGGCGGGGCATAAATCTAGACCTCATCCAATTACGCGTGACCCCGCGTGACCCCCGTTGCCCCGCTGAGCCAGCTCAAGTTGCATTTGACGTAATTCGCTTGTCATTCCCTCGATTTGGCGTCCCATTACTGGAGTTATTTGTTTTCCGCTTGGAATGACGGGCAGAGATTATGTTTGTTCAACGACTACGCAGATGTGACACTTAGTTTTCAGTATACATTTTAGATGTTTAAATGGAATCTTACTAACACAGCACCTATTTGATTAGTAGCAAAGTTTACCGCCAGCAGACTTTTAAATTTGGTCGTGCTTGTGAAATATTTAATTAATGCTAACAGTGACGTTTACTTGACTGTAACGCTTAATGAACATAATATAACGTCATTTATAGATGAACCCGTTGAGTTTTTTAGGTTTACCTTATAATATTTTTTTTAAAAATATATATATAACTGTACAAAATAACAGCATATCAGATTTTTGTCAGGTAGATAATTAATTACATATTCAAACATTTAGGTTGTTTTGAGAATTTATTAGATAACTTAACTTAACATTGTACAAAATAAAGTCACTTCCGTCGTCTGTACGCTTAGATCTTTTAAATAACGTAACGGATATCAATGCGATTATCATAATTAGATAGATTCAAGAAGAAGATTTAAACGTATATTTTAACTATGTTTTATTTAAATTTTAACATGCGGACAAAGTCGTGTGCCGCCGCTACTTCTTAATAACTGGTTAGTGACCAAAGTTTGGGTCTGCCGTGTCTGCGTGATTTAACACTCTTTGTCGTAATAATAGGTTCTCGTGTTTTCAGTAAAGGCAGAAATTACACCGCGGTCGGATCCGACGGCTGAGGAGCGAGCAAACAGCATCTCTAATTGCCCGCAAAAATATCTTTACTAGCGGCGTCTCGTGACTTCGTTCGTGATTGTGAACATTGTGTCATTGTCAATCAATTCATGTTCGTAGGGGATGACTACCGTGTCGACAATCGGGAAGTGTAATCCATCCTCCTCGTCGCTTGTTGCGTTGCGCTTGGGCTAGCCATTTCAGCATTTTGGGCTCCTTTGAATAAATAAAGAGTAAACAATTCGCTACATGCAGCATTTTAAGACGTCACTGCGAATGAGCTAAGAATTGTGCATGTACGGTAAATATCATTGAAATGTTTTAAAAGTTATAAAAGTTTATAGTGTTACAGCTATAGCCGGCGGCCACTTCATGGAAGTCTTGAAATTATCTCGTTACACGCGCGACCGGGACCCTCACACACACTCCGCACTACCATGTTGCAGCGAAACCTAAAAAGTCTGCAGACTGCAAAACAGCCTGTTTACTTTTTTTATATAAGAATTTTGTTTTCTACAATAAACAATAATTTTCGTTCATCTTTTTGCCCCTTTTATTACTTATAAGTAAACCGTATGTTCATGGTATTATCTACAGCTGTTTCAGCTGAGCGATCAGAGTTAAGTGGAGTCAGATAGGTAGTTTACCTTTTATAGTATATCAATAAAATTTTGTGTTCAGTATTTATTTGTACTTTCATATCTTCACCATTTTACTGACAGGTATCTTATATCGTCGAGTTCCTTATTCTTTGTAGGTACTAAGCATCAAGTATAACTTGACACCTAGGACATAAGAAGACTAAAAACATTTCCTATATTTTCATGAGCTAAGGAGGCGTACAATATCTAGTTAACAGCGATAAATTTATTTTTATTGGCATATTTTGTATAAATTAAAGCGATAACATTGTGGTCCGCCCGCGTAACGCCGGCGGAGTCATAAAACTCCGCCGACGTATAAATATGGATATAATCTTATATTACTTTGTAATTTCGACATAAAAATGCACATACATCATCATTATTGGTTACACGACTCGATAATATATTTTACCCGCGACGAGAGCCATCCCGTGAATATTAATAGGCTGCTATCGCACTGACGTGAACATCCTACGTCAGGTGCGACGCAGAACTGGAACATTACACGGCAAATAAACTTTGCATTTCGACTGTGACGTCATTTTACTGGGAATACACTCACGGGTTTCGTATGTTCACGAGGTTGCACAGATTGCGACGAATGACGTGAGACGTGACAGGTAGCAGCGACAGTGAGTGTACCATTTTTTTGGAAACACCTCGAGCAGGTCCCAGGACTTGTTACCTTGGGAGTAGGTTTAGAATGCATAAATACTCACCTACCCTAACCGACATGTTATCCATGCCAACTGTAGTGTATTGTTAACATAAAATATTAAACATTTATGTATGTGAGGGTATGACAATAAATAATGAGTATTGAACTAGCAAGTGGCGTTTCATTACATGGTGGCAGCGGTGCGAGTTATTTAATTAGTTTTTAGAAGTTTGAGGCAGTGAATTATTGAAATAAGTGAAGATTTAACGTAAGTGACGTTAATGCAAGTTTGTATTACGGTAAAATGGAGCACGCTCGCCCACCGGCTGAGTTAAACATCGATGGCAGTCCAGCCGCGCGAGCGGACGCGTGGACAAAATGGTGGAAGCAATTCGAGATCTTTTTAAAAGCATCGGGGACGATTAAGGAACCACTAGATGTACAAGCCAGCTTGTTAGTGAATCTCATCGGGCCAGAGGGTTATGAGATATTTTCAACCTTCACGTATGGTAAAGAGGAAAGTGCAGAGGACGTGAAATGTCTTAAAAGTAAATTTGATACTCATTTTGGAACAAAGAAAACTAATGTTACAATGTTACGGTTTAAATTTTTTACGAGAAATCAATGCGAGGGTGAGCCGATAGGAAAATATGTTACCGCGCTCAGATTGCTCAGTCAAGATTGCAAGTTTGAGCATCTCACAGACGACTTAATCAAAGATCGCATAGTATGTGGCATTTCTAACAACGTCGTTCGGGATCGTCTACTGAGGACTGATGATCTAAATCTCACGAAGACTATGCAAATCTGTGAGGCCGATGAGATATCGAGGCATGAGAGTAAGCAAATAGAAGAGGCGAGTTCGAGCGTTCGTGTGGACGGAGTGGCCGGGCGCGGCCAGACCGGCCGGAGTCGGGACCGCGGCGGAGTGCCGGCGGCGAGGCGCGCGCGCGGCTGGTGGCGCGGCGCCGCCCCCGGACCTCGTGACCGCGAGCGCGGGGCCGCGCGCCAAGGGGCCCGCGCGTGTCAGCGTTGTGGTAGTGAGTTTTGTGAAGTGCAATGGTGTCCAGCGGCTCACGCGACCTGTTACACCTGCAGGGGCAGGGGTCATTTTTCAAGGGTATGTAGAATGCCAGGGAAGAGGGTGCACAACCTAAGTGAGGGTATTGAATCGGAAGGGTCTGATGATGAACTAATCTATGTGAATGTGATAGGTAACTGTGAAAGTGATAGGAAAAGGTCGAAGGAATGGACAGATTTATTGGAGTTTGGTAATGGTAAGAAGTTAAAGTTTAAGTTAGATACCGGTTCGATGTTGAATATATTGTCTAAATTAGATTATTTGAATCTAGGTCTCAGTTACAAAAAATTGAGCCCTTACACTGGGCGAGTGCACTCTTATACCGGCAACATTGTGCCGATAATAGGACAATGTAACCTATCTGTTAAATATAAGGAAGTGTTTTATAATCTGAAGTTTGTTGTATGTAACATGCAATGTCAAAATATATTAGGATTGAGTGCTTGTGTAAAACTGGGCTTAATACAAAGAATAGATAACTTAGATATAGACAAAAGTTATTCAGATTTATTTTCGGGTATCGGGAAATTGCCTGGTATACATAGGATAGTTATAGATAAAACGATGCAACCCAGTATATGTACGTCGCGGAAAATACCACTAGGTCTCCGAGAGAAACTCCACAGTGAGTTGCAGCGCATGGAACAGCTGGGTGTAATTCGCAAGGTACAGCATCCAACAGAATGGGTAAACGCTATAGTAATAACAGCGAAGAAAAATGGGGATATACGCGTGTGTTTAGACCCGCGGCAGTTAAATCGCGCGATCCGGCGTGCGCACTTCACGTTACCCACGGTGACCGACCTCGCGGCGAGACTGCGCGGGGCGAGCTGCTTCAGCGTGCTCGACGCGCGCTGCGGCTTCTGGATGCTCCAGCTGGACGACGTTAGTGCACGTTCAGCACCCCTCACGGCAGGTACCAGTTCTTGCGACTACCCTACGGGATAAGCTGTGCACCAGAAATATTCCACGCGAGAGTGCGTCAGCACCTGGAAGATCTGGAGGGAGTCGACTCATTCATAGACGACATCGTGGTCTGGGGTAAGACTCGGGAGGAACATGATCTACGATTGAATCGATTATTAGAAAGGGCGCGCGAAATAGAAATGAGATTTAATAAAGACAAATGTAAATTTGGGGTCAATGAGATAACGTATTTAGGACATATTTTCGATGAACGGGGCATGAGACCGGATGTTAACAAAGTTAAAGCTATTCTGGAAATGCCCGAGCCCAGTGATAGAAAATCATTAGAGCGGTTTTTAGGTATGATTAATTACCTTTCAAAATTTGTACCTAATTATTCACAGGCGGTGGCTTCGCTTAGAAGTTTACTTAAAAAAAATGCTGAATGGGTGTGGGACTCGGTGCATTCGGAGGCGGTGAAGTTATTAAAAACAAAAATTGCAACAGCGCCAGTGCTCGCATTGTATAGTACGGAGCTCCCGGTTGTACTTTCGGTGGACGCCAGCGCGGAGACCCTCGGCGCGGTGTTACTGCAGTCGGGGCGCCCGGTCGAGTTCGCGTCCCTCACGCTCACTGACACGCAGCGTCGGTACGCACAAATAGAAAAAGAAATGTTAGCAATTGTGTTTGCGTGTGAACGGTTTCATCAATATATTTTAGGGCGACGCGACGTGACCATACAGAGTGACCATAAACCGCTAGAATCGATAGTTAAAAAATCGTTATCTTCCGTTCCGGCTAGATTATAGCGTATGATGCTTAGACTGCAGAGGTATGATTTTAAGGTCGTATATACTCCCGGAAAATATATGTATATTGCAGATACTTTATCTAGGGCCCCCGTTACCGGAATGCATGTACGAAAAGTTAAATGAAAACATTGAAGCACAAACTTGTTTTATGATTAGTAATTTGCAGTTTAGTGATAAAAAAATTGAGTTTAGTTAAAGAAAACGTAGCTAATGATGACGAATGTCGAGACTTAGTGAAATATATAGTAAACGGTTGGCCTAAAAATAAATACGAAGTGAAAGTTAATCTTAGGATATTTTGGTCGTATCGTGAAAGTCTACAGTATGTAGATGGATTGATAATTAAGGATTATTTATTATATATACCGGCAGCACTACGGCGCGAGATGCTAGAAAGGATTCACGAGGGTCACCTAGGCATCGACCGCTGCAAGCGGCGCGCGCGCCAGGTGATGTTCTGGGTAGGCATGTCCCGCGACATCGAGCACGCCGTGCGCGCGTGCGCCACGTGCGAGCGGTACGCGCCCGCGCCGCGCCGGGAGCCGATGTTGCCGCACGCCATTCCCGACGTGCCGTGGCTCAAGGTAGGTATATTTGAATATAGAAAAAAGAATTTCCTTATCCTAGTAGATTATTTTTCGAACTTCGTTGAAGTTAATGAATTGACGTCGGTAAATAGTAATTCTGTGATAAGGGCTATGAAGGAGCAATTTGCTAGATACGGAATTCCCAATGAATTGATCACAGATAATGCAACAGTTTACTGCTCGAAGGAATTTCAAACCTTTCTTAGTACATGGGATATTAAACACGTGACGTCTTCACCTTTGTATGCCCAGAGTAATGGTAAAAGTGAGCGCAGCGTCCGTACGGTAAAAAATTTAATAAAGAAAAGTTTCGATTCGGGAAAAGATTATTACATAGGATTATTAAACCTTAGGACTGCACCGCGGGAAAACATAGACTCCCCAGCGCAGATCCTTATGGGTAGGAGGTTAAATACGCGGTTGCCAACACATCATAAATTGTTTAATGATATTGTCGTTCGCAAAAAGAATCACGATGCCGTGTTGGACCAACAACATAAACAAAAAATTTATTATGATAGTCGTGCCGCGAAACATCTTCGACCTCTGCGTGTTGACGATAAAGTGGTGATCATAGACGGTAAGAACCGAAAGAGCGCAAAAATTATTCAGCCGGCCGCGGAACCCAGGTCGTATATCGTAGAGGATCAAGTCAGACGTAGATATCGACGTAATCGGCGTCATTTAGTGTGTAGGCAAAATATAAAAGAGGGCCAAGAACAGTACGAGCGGGCGACAGACGGGAGATTCGCTGAGGGCGATAAAACTGGAGCGAGTACAAGCGGTACCGGGGCGGTTAAATCTGAAACGGCTCCGACAAATATTCAAACTCGTGATGTGGATACTAGGTCTGCGGAACACTTCGGGGACTCGAAAGATGCTTCAATACATACGCGTCCGATAACTCGTACAAGGAGACAGGCTCGGTTGAATGCGCAAAATAAAAATACAGCCTGAATAGGTATTTATTTCAGTTGAGTTTACGCATCATGTAGGTATTTTATGTTTAGTTGCATGGTTTATTTATAGTAAGTACTAGAATTTCGGTCTGAAAAATATTTAAAAAAAAAAAATTAAAAATTAAAAATGTGAATGTAAAAGAGAATTATAGAAAATTGTAATCTGAATTATTATATTATATGCATGTAAAGAATTATTAATATGAAATTGTATTGTTGTGTATGGGGTAAAAATATAAATATTGTATTTTTTTTATCACTGTACCTATACTTATATTCCTAATCCTGGATTATGATTATAATAAGTATTGATTTAATAATGTTTAGATGTATTATGATTCCTTTTCTAGTAAACATTATAAGAAGGAAGGAAAATAATTAATATGATATTGTAATTGTTGTAAATGAATAAATGTTTGTCTTTTATTGAAAAGGGGAAAGATGTAGTGTATTGTTAACATAAAATATTAAACATTTATGTATGTGAGGGTATGACAATAAATAATGAGTATTGAACTAGCAAGTGGCGTTTCATTACACCAACAATAAACAATTTATGGTAAACAATAATTACAACAAAAAACCGTTTTCGCACAAAATCACTAACGCAACTGGCAGCGTGACGGTGTCTACGCTGCCTCACAAACAACTGAGCTCAAGCCATCAAATACCCTGTTATTTATACCAACACTGATACCTATCCTCTACAATAACAAGGTAATCATGAATAAGGTTTACTCAATCAAACGTTATTATATGGGATATGTGAGTTGGCTTAAGGTTATTGTACAATTTCGTAAGGAGCACTATCAGATGAACGTGCTCTTCGAAGCACGAATGTGTAACACCACATACTAACTCCGAGCTCAGAAGTTTAGGCTAGTTACCACCCTATCCTATGTAGAAACCGAAAGGGGTGTGGATGTTCATCCTACTAATAACCAGTTAGCTCGTTTCCATTAGATTGCATTATCACTTAACATCAAGTGAGATTGTAGTCAAGGGCTTACTTCTAAATAATAATAAAAAAAATAACATAAATATCGCATTACATGCTGCAAAACAGAGCGGAGTGCACTGCTGGCGCACGGGCCGGGCCAGCCGCGTGCGCCACTCGCTTACTATGTACCACTTGCATGTGAACCGTGCGCTATCCTTGTGACACGACACACACGCGAGTGCAGTACAAACATTGATATTAATAAAGTTGTCGTGTAATATTGCTACTCGACCTAGCTTACCTATTCGATGTTTATCTAGTCTCTATGAAGTTTATAGCTTCAAGAATTACCTGTAGGTATATATATGACAGGTATGTGCCAAGCTTGTAGTTGTAAGATAGATCCTCTGTACTAATATTATACATGAGTCTGTATGTAACCGCATGTTTGTTTGTTTACCAAAGTTCGGTCCAACTGCTTCGATAGACTATACTGCCACAAACGACACTTACAACTTAACAATAGATACATGTATGAATTGATTTTGATTTTCTTTAATTTGATTTTGATTATACATATAAGAAACAGTTGTGTTTATTTCTCAGACGTGTATTAGTTAAGTAGTTTTATTGATCAATTCATTAAAACAAGTAAATTCGTATTTATTAAAAATAATGGGAAAATAAATAATAATAGAATTTAAATACATAAACCTGACATTAAAGGTAAAGAAACATAAAAGGTGAAAATTTTGAAAATCAAATACTGAGGCGTATTTTATAGTTGTGTTATTTTATTCAGATTAAATTGTAGATCATGCCAAAGAATAAAACATCATTCATTCATAACCATTATACGTCCCAAAATAACACATAAAATGTCCAAAGAAAATACTCAAAAACCTACTTAGAGATTCGGATAGTAAAACAAATTGTCTTTGATAATAAGACACAAAACATCACAAACTTGAGGTATCAATTGAAAAGTACACAAACCACGCAGAACAGCTCTTTGAACGAAAATACATATACTTATATAAACAAACCGACAAAATATATATATACGTAGTCCTGAGCCAAAGGTTGCGCACAGTTAGCACCCGCAGCCAGTAGCCGCGACCTCAACAATGGACCTCAAGCGCCGCCTCACACCCGCAACTCGCACCTCATTAGTAGGACGATACCCACTTACCTCTACTATCTAGTGTTTGTTTGGAACGAACACGCTAATTATTTTATCTCCATATTCCTACAGGAATCTATATCTATCGATATCTATTTATACTCTATACTTATAATAAAACAGGTCGAATTCTATACGTTTATTCGCAATTTGAGATTTTACTTATACCATTTGTAATATCACACGTTACCGTGGCATAGAGTACTACTTCTAGAATCTATACTTATAATACGAATTCTGTACATTTTATACATTGAAGATAGTTTGAAAATTTTTGTTGGGGGTCATTATATAATCGATACTGAAGCTAAAAATATTTTTTTTCGATTTTTTGTCTGTCTGTCCGTGTTTGTTATTCGGGCATCACGCTGAAACTACTAAATGAAATCAAATGAAACTTGTCAAGGTTAAAGACTTTAATACGGAGAAGGTTATTGTTAAGAATTATTAGACATAGTTAACGTCTGCCAATTCTTGTTGCCGATATTATTGTTATATATATTATGATTACTTTCTTAGGATACGCATAATGTTAAGTATGTATAAGTTAACTAGTTATTTCCTTCTTTACTTCTTAATAAATATATGCATATTTAGGTGTATTTGTTGTATAGTAAGAATTACCTATTATATTAGGATAACTAGTTATAAGAGTAGTAGAGACCGTAGATACTAAGCAATTATTACATATAAATAAATAAACCGATTACCCAATAATGTTAAGTACCTATTAATATTATTTAGTTATCATTGCCAGATTTCCATAGTCTGTATTATTATCATGTCATGTATTACTGTTTCACTCTTATTGTAATATTGTACTGTTCACACCATATTCTTATCTCACTCATACTATAATGCCATCTCTTTCACGAATGTAACTCTGTCTCTTTTCTATATATTTTTATACCTGGAATAAAGATAAGAGAATGCGAGCGCTTCTAATCCAATATAATTCAGCATCCCAATAATATTTCACACACTTCATTCCCGAAGCCTGAAGCGATCGCACCTTTACTTAACAAGAATTACGTGTTTTATTTATACGCGTCTCTCTGTGGTTTGGACTCTCCAAAATCCTCCACAGTTATAGAATACTTTTTATTGCAAAAATAAAATAAAAAGGGGTGAAATAGGGGTTTAAAGTTTGTATGGAAAGTCCTTAATTTTTAGAGTTACAGTTTTAAAAATTTGTTCATAAATTATAAAAAAAAATTCGAAATATAATGGGAATCAAAAATTTTTAAAATTTAAACTTCAAAGTGGTGAAATAGAACTTGAAAGTTTACATTGATTTCCACGCGGACGAAGTCGCGGGAGTCCGCTAGTAGGAGCTGTGTGTGTGAAACAGCAGTGAGAATAATTACAACGAGCAATACTGGTAGAGATATCTTGTGTTCTCGCAAACTAATATAAATTTCGTGTATAATGGACAATTTGGGTCAATTTTATAGTCAAATATGATTTTACCTTTTGAATAATATAGTTTTGAAATATCTTGCAAAGAAACAACAAAACTGGATACACAGAGGCATTCCAAATTTCAGAGCCATCCACGCATATGAGAAAATATGAAAATAGCTATCGACTGGTTTTAGTATGTCTGCATTTAGCTGCTTCACCATACTCTACCCCGGATTTTGTTATCATCACTTTCGAAATTGCCTCTCACTGTGAAAGCAAATTTAAAGTGGTATTCACGTCAAGGCAATAAACAAGCTATGCTGTGATGGGGCTGTAGACTTTGCAATTTCACCGTGTCATCGATTCTTCATCGACGATGTTTCACACACCATCGAGTCTGTAAATAAAGTTCTTTAGGCTCAGTTGATAATATCTCGCCGTACACTAAATTCAATTATTTTCTATGAAAGTAAGCTTTAGACGTGACTAATTACCACCATACTGGTTAAGAAAAAAAGACGTACCTCCAAGTGATTCAACTACCCTCTCCCACTACGTAGAAGCCAGAGTGATGTAGCTTGACAAATCCCTAACTGCTTTGCGACTTAATATTAGGTGAGATCGCATTCAAGCCCTAATGAAGTTCGTCTGCGTAGTCTTTAACAAAACTAAGAGGATTTGATCGTTTACTTGTTTGTTTGCATTGTAAATAAGCTCTTGAACTACTGGTTCTATTTAAACATTATTTTACCATGAGAAAAACATTATCTCCTGATAAACATAAACTATATTTCATCCTCGTATCCCCGCAAACGGGAACCACGTCGTGAAACCGCGCGGCATGTTCTAGTAAACCATAATTATGTTAATCCTACAAAGAGTTAGGCAAATCTTATGATACTGTTATGTAGAAGATAAAATAACCTTCGACATATACCTACATAACATTATGGTTAGGCTTAATTTAATTTAAATATGTTTTTTGTAGAAAAAGAAATAAAAAAATAAAAAAAAATAACCTCCTAAAAAAATTTGTATAAAGTTTAAATACAACTTGTAAACTAACCAAAATCCGCGCCACAAACGCAAAACAATAAATCAAATTATCTCGCTACACGAATCGCACTGTTATCGATTTCCAATATTCAAATCGTGATGCGTTTACCGATGGCAATCAATCCGCCGCCTCGTCCGCCCGTCGTCCGGCGTCTGTCGTCCGCCGCCTACCGTTTGCTGCCGTCCGCCCGCCGTTAGCCGCCGTTCACTCGTCGTCCGCCCGTCGTCCGCCTGTCGTCCGCCTGTCGTCCGCCCGTCGTCCGCCCGTCGTCTGCCCGCCGTCTGCCACCTATATACTGACCGCTGGCTCGGCAGCTGATTAAATTCTAATTTTGCATGTTATGCGCTTGATATCTACATTTATCAATTGACAGCTAAAAATAGGTAAATTAAATTGTGGTCACCAATTTATTACAAAGAACGACAATCAATAGCAATAGTCATAATATATTTATCCATTTATTTACGCAACAGCCTACCGTCAGGCTGCATTGCAATTTTTCAGTTTGAAGGACTGTCGGTGTGTAAATCACATCAGGTCTACCTTTTGCAATGCGTTGCCTTCATCTATCAACTTGAGGCATTCGAGTATGTGTTAAACAGGGTTTTTGGCGCCAACAGACGAGTTTAGCAGGTAATAGTCTTTCTCCTAGCATAAAGTGGTCTCGCATAAAGCCCCATAGTTAATGTAGTAGCACACACGGCTCAGATGTGAGCGCTTGCTTTAGCAGCCAATTGTTGCGGCCCATCTGTTGTGAGCCGGTGTTTGCGCCCCAACTATTCCGGACATAAAATTGCACACAATACACTTACAACTTACGGCACGACACGATATCTTGAAAAGGCTTTCTTCTTGATAATCGCTGACTGCTTCAGGTTACTGACCAGCGGTCCATGATGCGATCAGAGCTCTAGGTGTCCATCTAAGCTTCTGGAGCGAGCTCAGTTAGCTGAGTGACTGCAATTGTACCAGTCTCAATGAACCTATGTATCTTGAACAAATGTAGAAAAACCCAAGAATTAAGAAAAAAGTCATGTTTTAAATCTTGCGTATACTGCAAGCTGATACTATTTTATCGATGATAGCTATGTCATTTAACATAATATACTTGCTTTGTAATTTAAATAATCATTTTTTAATTTAATAAAAATTATTAATTGAATCCGGGTATCTGTTTGATCTTAGTGCTTACTGCCTACTACCTATTGAGCTATCAGCAATATGTCACGAATAGAACAGTTCAATAAAAAAAGATAAAACCTTAATGATATATTTACTGCTTATACCACAAATGACCCGACAAGTCGTGCAGTATAAACCGGCGCTGTTGTTAGAGCACGCACAAACAGCGCCCGCATGCAGCCCCTATGCTGTGCGGCCGTTTGCTCTTCAATGGGCCAACTTGGAGCTGCAATCACAGTTATACTATATTTTATTGTCACAATATTGTAACCTTTAATCTAACGTCCTCTTAACCTAATGAAATCGCGCTCGTGTAACCTCTCGCACTTGTAAACGGCTTGACGGATTTGAATATTATTTTTGATTTATTTGTTCTAACTTAGTTTAAAAAAAACACAGATATAAGAGGTAACTAGATTGATAAAGTGCCAATTCTTTATACTGAAACCAGCGTACCCGGGGGCGTGGCCTAAACAAACACATATATAGTGTAATAACACATATCACACTGATAAACTATTCACGTAATTGGCTGTTTAATATTTAGTGAAAAAAAAAACATGTTTTCCTTATTTTAGAGTTGAAAATTATTTATTCCTTTTGTCACAGAACAAACGAAAATTCTTGAATGAAAACAAATGAAAATTGATGAATGAAATCTAAAGTACCGCTACTCGACACTAGCTGTCGCTATTTATAAGCTTTATTATCTTATGAATAAGATTCAAAATGTTCCTAACTTTATTTAATTAATATTGTCTAGGGATGGGACATATCTGTAATCGTAAACATCGATAGTCTCGTTACTCGTACACGTTCGAATGTTGTTATGAAAAAATTTAAATTTTATAAAACTAAGAAGAATCTTTCATACCTACATTTTTTGTCTATTTTATTAATCCAATATTAATAATATTGTTGTCCAATATTAATAATTGGCTATTAAACTATACATATATTATACGTATTGAACATTACATATATTATGTACGGTTGAACTGATTTTGACGATTATTTTATATTAAAATTAGTAGAGTATTAAATGCGTAGAAATTAATTTAGTTTTTTTTTAGTAAGTAAAAGTCAAATAGTTATTTTATCTATTATTTTTATTTATAACACATTTTATATATTTACAGAAAATATAAAACATGTTTAAAAATATTTAAAATTAACTGTGATAAGAAGTTTTTGTTCATAAGTTCTTCCATACACAGTACAGTATTTTCAAATATAAATAAGCCAATATCAGTTGTCAACTTTATCAGGCAAACTCCACAATGCCATATTATGCCGGCTCCACATTAGTGTCGCGAAACTCCATGAACAGGCGCGAACGTGCATATGGATAGTTTTCGCGAGGTTCACGCACGTTCACCCCTTGTTCCCCGATCAGTATTTTGTTTCACAACAAAGGGTTCGCGCGGCGTTCACGCATACACATCCACATTCACTGCCCTCCACCAGTTTACTCCGGACGACTTTCCTTGCCTTGACAATCCGCGTCACCCTCACTCGACCAATTGAGTTTGGTAATGATGTACAATTTCTTAGGATCAGCGGCCTTGCCCTACTACAAAATTCCGCAAGACTTTATATATAAAAGATCGGAATATTGACTAGGTACATTTTGAAGTACGCAAACGTGAAACCAACGTGAATATTAACGTGAAGTTTCTACATGTATAAAGTGTCTAAATTTACCCGACTTCCAAAGATAATTTTCCACATTTGTGTCTATGATACACAAATAAGTTCAATTCAACGGTTAAACTAAAGCTTCTAAACGTGAATGAAAATATATAATGATTGAAGCTTTTTGTCAGGGATGGCAAATACACAAAGTAACACAATCCATCCATACCGTTGACTTACTTCTACAGGTCTATCCTCTAATTACAATGTTAATCAAGTATAGCGCTGATACTATCAGATGTAAACCAGGATTAACTATCATAGGGCAGATAGACAAGCACGAGCGGAATTACGGGCTAGTAACCGCTAGTAGCAGGGTTAAAGGATCCTTTTATTACATGTAAACGCTCCCCTTTCCCACTCGTGTTGGCTTCCAGCTAAGTAACTAACAATGCAATGGCTTCACTATACGAATAATAGACTCACTCAATTCTCTCATTCACTGCTAAACTTATTAGATCCAGCTAAAGCGTTCAACTGAATAAACTTGAGAGTTAATACCGCGTGATGCGTGCTCGCTCCGAGGTCGTCAACTGGCAGATGTCCAAAGACAAACAACTGACAAATAAACGACACATACTCCTTGACGTTTCTAACAGATATCGCTACCTAATTAGTTACTCTGATTAATGTAAGATGGCGCTAGTATCTAATCCTCCGATATATTAATTAAATTTATTATTAAACACGGCTTAAACTCACATGATACAATCTCGGAGTATGCACGACGCGTTAAACCAAATTGGAAAATTTCCATCATCAAATAAATGACTGACTGATAAAAGCCATAACTGAATACTGAACAGTATCTCAATGTACATATACATAATTTATATTTATATAGGTAAACAAACGAAAAAATAACTTTATAATAAGTATATTTATTGACCTTGAAATAAAATATACTTATTTAAAAGTTGTCGTTTCGTTTGTTTAATATTAATTTTTAACAAATGATGTATACGTACATTGATATACCGTTCAGTTATGGCT
Source organism: Bicyclus anynana (assembly GCF_947172395.1). Classification (NCBI taxonomy): domain Eukaryota; kingdom Metazoa; phylum Arthropoda; class Insecta; order Lepidoptera; family Nymphalidae; genus Bicyclus; species Bicyclus anynana. The sequence goes on from NC_069093.1 coordinate 17,237,603, forward strand.
TTCATCAAATCAGTTACATGATTTGATGTTGGGAATTGTCCAATTTGGTGAAAATGTATGTTTTCGAACAACTTTTCGCCAATAAATTTACCTAATATTTTAGCCACTAAAACATCTTTTTTAAAAACCTTCTCATTTATTGTTCTAACAACAGCTTCAGCCATTTTACATATTCTAATTACATCGCTAGATGGATACATGAGCCCTCCTTTATCTTTGGCTACAATAAATGTATGTAATGAAATATTTTGGTACGATACCAGAGCACCAACACAAACATCACAAGTAATTTTTTTTATCAAAACACGTGTAATGTATCCCGCAATATACGTTATTATTTGGGAACTAAACTCAGTCAAGCTTTTTAAAAATTCACCAATTTCATGTTCTTCAGAATCATTATCAATCCATTCTTCATTTAAAAATGAATCTGTAGATGTTTTATTTATTCGCCCCACCGCAGAAGTACAACTAAGGATGGATAAATGTTCCAATGCAGTACAATTTCCCGATCCAATATCTTTGAGCTCAACATGGACCAACAGCTTTTTATATGCCGCCACGAATTGTCGAGCAGTTGGGTTATTATTTGATCCACCATGTGCTCTTATATTGCAAAATAAAAGCTCTAGATGATCCTGACTAAGTTTATAAAATGGTAAATAACTAATTATTTTATTTTGAATCAAACTGATGTATAAATATTTTAATGATTCTGCACATCCCAAAAGTCCCAAAAATCCAGTTTTCCGAGGACTTTTTATGAAAAGAACGCCATCTGTAGTTTTGAGACTTGAAATATAGTCACATGCCATAGACAGAAAATTAAAAATTTGAGATGCATTTCTTTCATTTAATGTAATGCTTTTTTAAACCCATAGTTAAAAATATTTCGTGAATTAAAAATGTCAAAAATATTATTAATTAATAGAAGAAAATTTTCTGTAGCTTGACTGTCTTTGAATGCAGCAATTTTTAAATCTTTACGGCAAAATTGCATGGCCTCTGAAACACTTACGCTAAAAAGCTGAGTGGCTAATTTCACCTTCATCCTCTGATTATAAAAATCGATATGGCGGTTTCTGAGTTTATTAGACAAATGAAACTTTTCGTTTTCTTGTATTTTATTAAGCTCCACCAAGTATTGCCACTGCAATTTATTTCCTTCTTTGTCAATAAATATTTTGGCTGCTTGAAATGTATTTCTTAAAAGTTTTATCATATGACAAGGATCCAGTATAATGACTACGGTTTCTTTTGTTATAGGATGTTCAAATTTTATATTTCCATTTTGAAAAGAACACCCTAAATGCTGTGTCATAGATATATTCGCTGCGCATCCATCAAATGTTAAGGCCACAATTTTAATGCCGGAATCGTAGGCAAGTTCAAGACAATGCTTAACGAGCTCAGCACGTTGTGCTCCTGTGACACCATCTACAAGGAAAAAGCCCACGGGCACCTTAAAATTGCTGTTTATTGCCGTAATTAAAAAAACCAAAACTTCTTTCGCTTCTGCTAAATGATCACCGTATAAACCTGTACCCATGTCTATATATCCATGGAACTTGTTTCCATCCCATTCTACTCGCCTTCGTATAGCCATTTCATCGATCACCAGCGTACCTAATAATAGATGGCTTGCTGAATCTACTTTAAGTTTTAAAGCTTCAAACGATTCTTTTGTAAACCCTGGTTCTCCACCTATATTAGCATACCATTTTTTTAATGTTTGTGGATGGGGCAAGGAACTATTGAAAGTACTACGAACATAATTGTAGGCTTTTGGGGAATAATAGTGGAGGGTGAGGGCGAAGCTGCGGAGTTGAGGTGAATAACGTTGCGTTGAAACAACCCCTGATTCTAAATTGCGAACTTGCCGTTGAACCAGATCATTAACCTGTAAAAACCAAAAATATAATATTATGTAAAACATTCCATAAACTTATATGTATTGAAAACTATTACTCTACTATAACTAGCATTTCGTTCGCTGACTACATTTTTATCATTGATGTACTGGAAATCAATTTTTTTTTGTCAATAATGCTTACGTTTGACTAAAATTAGATTACTTACGTTTGACTACAATTAATTCAAGACAATAATGAGGTATATGATGGAATGCGCGGGCGTGGAAAATATTTACTTACAGGTGTTCTCTTAAAAAAAAGTAGGAGGAAGAGTTTAACAGACATTTCACACTTTAACTACCAGGATAAAAACGTCAAATTAAAGCGAATCGTTTGGTGTGGGTCGCCTGGATTTTATCTAGAATAGCCTGTCTCAGAAATTCCACTGTTTATGATTGGTAATATAGATAAATTACCTTTAAATTAGTGTTTTTCAAATTAGTTATATTTTCTTCAACCATTGAGAATTTATTCTTTAATGTACTTAAAACGTCTTCAATTTTATAAATTTTGTTATTTAATCTCCGATTTTTTGCTCTTAATCTTCTAATAATCAAGTTTTTTGAATTAATTATTTCATTCTTCCATCGTAACATCCTTTTCAGTTTTTTAAATTGCGGATTAGGTGAAGTAGAACAGAGACAAGAATCAAAACTGTCTATTTTTATCTTTTTCGAATTTAAATTTATTATATCACCCATGTTATCACATTTCCGTTTAGATTCTACGCTTGATGCTGCTACCGCATCTGACTAAAAACCATACGTATTATTAAAAATCATTCTGGTTTTACCTTCTCTTCTTAATTGATCACTGGATCCCGATCTTGGAAAATCGAGGGCCTAACAGAGGATTTCAGATATGGGTGTATTTGTCAGTTTTTCGCGGAAAATAGGAAAATAAGTCAATAATTCCGTTGCTGAATGTTTTCCGTGTATTCATACATGTCCGAATCGTTAGTAGTCAATAGTCGTTACAAACAGACAAACTCGGCGTAACTAAAGTTACAAATACTTTAGGTATAAGTATTAAAATACACAATAACGTACTACTATTAGTAATTTATAGTAATACCTGAAAAAATAAAATTTTTTGGTTTGGCACTGCCATGTCAACTAAATGTCTTTTGTTTCCGTTTTTTATTAGCATGTCTGATTCCGTAAAATGTTCGGAACAAATAACACTGCTTTTTGCAGGAAACCAATTTTGTCTCCCAGTCGCCAAGATCCATTTTTCTTTGGTCTCCGGATTCTTAGGAAATCTAAATTGAAAATTTCATTAGATAAAAAAAAATAGTAGATATAAACTATCGATATATTATTATCGACATCCCTAAATGAGTAGCCAAATGACGTATCGCAGCTACTTAAATAAAAATGTTTTTTTATTCGTATGCAGCGAATGTATGCAGCGAATGTATGTTTACGAGTGTCAACAGAATATTCGAGAAAAACGATCTTGTATTAAAATAAACTAAACTTTAGTACCATTCACATAAAGTAAATTTTAGTTTGTGATTTAGAGTAAAATGATTTGTTCATATTTTAATAAAAATACAATAAAATGCGACTTACCGATGGTATGAAACCCCATAATTGGATACATTTTTGTACCGGCTATCATTTTTGCACTCCAAAACGGCACAATACGGCATATTTCTATTCGGTTTTAATTATTTTCGTTACCGAATTTGACAACCACAGGACATACACTGTCAGTAAATAAAACAAGACTGCTAGTACATGCGCGAATAGGCTTGCGAAGTTCTGCACACCCGGGTGTAAGCGGGCCACGCCCCCAAGCTACTTCTATTGCTAAAAGCGTTAGCTTTTAGCGCTCTCTGTTCTGTGAAAAAAAAGGAACAGGTAATCACACTATCACACTTCACACTAATATTATTAAGGCGAAAGTTTGTGTGTAAGTGTGTAAGTGACGGCTACTGAAGAGATTTGGCTGAAATCTGGCATACATAAGCTACTTTTCATCCCGGAAAAATCCATGGTTCCCGTGGGATTTGTGAAAAACTGAATTCCACTCGGACCAAGTCGTGGGCGTCCCCTATTATTCTATAGATGGTCAATAGACTTGCGCTTGACTACGATGAAAACAGATGGAAAGCAATAAAGTAGGTTTAACACGAGGTGTGCTTGCCTAGATATTGCTTACTTTACTCATTTACTCGTGCCTTAAAAGTGTTTAGATTGTGATTGAGGTGGCAGGAGACACAGGTGCCGGAAGCGCGTCCCACACTTTAGCAGTTCGAACAAGAAACGTTGAAGCGAAACGTTTGGCGCGGGTCGTCTGGACGTCAACGACATAGGAATGTCACCCTTTGCGGCTTCAGATGTCTACTAAAAATTTATTTCAAGAAATAAAAGTCAATATTTATATATCAGCCACACAGGCAACCACTGAACAGCATAATTAAAAGTTTCTACAAAAGTCAAGTCCTGAACGTACAACGTCACCGAGCTACTCGTCAGTCAGTCACTCCGGACAAAGCCTTTCACAATTACAGACATGACACGCGACATAAATCAGCGCCGCTGACAGCGCTCGCCGCTCACCGCTCGCCGCTCACCGCTCACCGCTCGCCGCTCGCCGCTGCCGATCGCCGACCAAACAATAAATCCGCGACACAGTTAGATTTTATTTACGACCGCGGACAGGAGAGCTACATTTTACAGTTCACCATAAATACCGACCAATAAAGTTTTCAAATTTAATTCAGCAGTTGATTGCTATATATATATATTGACCTTGTTACATGGTTCATCATTATCAACCCTTATTCGGCTCACTGCTGAGCTCGAGTCTCCTCTCAGAATGAGAGGGGTTAGGCCAATAGTCCACCACGCTGGCCCAATACGGATTGGCACACTTCACACACGCAGAGAATTATGAAAATTCTCTGGTATGCAGGTTTCCTCAAGATGTTTTTTCCTTCACCGTTTAAGACACGTGATATTAAATTTCTTAAAATGCGCACAACTGAAAAGTTGGAGGTGCATCGCCGGACCGGATTCGAATCCACACCCTCCGAAATCGAAGGCAGAGGTCATATCCACTGGGCTATCACGACTATGTAACTTATATATAAAATTAAAAATGTGAAATGGTTTTTTTACTGATGGTTAGTTGCATTGCCCATCTGATGAATCACAAACCAATGATTGCACTAAAACTATAATAGAAACATGTAAACTTGATATGCCTTGTTGCTATTATTCAAATTCAATACCGACAATATTGAATAAGCTTTTCAATATTGTCTATATGTCTGTATGTTTTTAATAAGAATGATTAAGCTTTTCTATATATACATCTATCTTCTCTTACAAATGTTGTTCGTTGAGAGGTCGACGAACAAAACAACAAGAATTTAGCATGCAAATGATAAACATGGGCTAATTATAACTTGGCAAGCTTATCAATATACTAGCAAGACCAAACAACATGATAATATTATTTAACACGAACAAAAAAGCACAGATTTATCCTAAAAAAGGAAATTTATTTAAAAAAAATAGAAACAGGACTGTCCAAAGTTTATCACTCGGTATATTGCGATCTGTATATTATATGGCGTATACAAAGATTTTAACTAGGGTAAGCACTATACGTATAAAACATAGCAAATAAATCCTTCTCCAATATTTTAAACGGTTCCGGACCGTGTATTTTTTTGTTTAAGAAGTCTACACCACTGTTAATATGAAGCCTGAAATCTCTTCTTATTCATTCAAACTGTGGAAAGAGGGAAAAAATAGCTAATTTGATATAAATAACTTTATCATACTTTAAGACTACTCAAGTTTTTCAAATAAGGCATACCTAATTCCGAAACCGGACATGTCATATTTCCCAAATGAATCCGACAGAGAGCATCTCGAGCGCAAAGATTCCTCAATACCAATAGAGAGTACAGCGGAGTCCGTGCACTCGGCGTCGGCAAATAACTGAAGACTCAATATCCTAAGGTTCGCATAAATCAATGAAGGGCCATCGCCGCCGCCTCCCATCTCCTGATAATGCATTTCGATGGCTTTTTGAAATTCATGAGTTGATCTTGAGAGAAGAGCGTCTTCACGTAATGCTACACGGCGCAGCTTTTCTTACTGAAAGGTGACAGAATGGAAAATTAATTTTCTTTTTACGAGAGTATTTTCAAATTTAATTAAGTAGGTATATGTATATTAAAAAAGCTAGTACGCCAAGCATCGTTACGGTTGCATTCTGAAGTTGTTGGAGAAATTACAGACCCTGGCCAACTCATAGCTACCATCTGTTAAAGGCGATAGTTCATCAGGTAAGTGCATGCCTATGTTACCAAAATTAAAATGCATTTTTTTCTCAGTGACAACAAAGTTTCCACGAATACGAATGTACAAAATTCGTATTATAGCGCTGTATCTTTACAGAATCGGTATGCAGTTTATTCCGTCAACGATTGCTATTTTTTATAAAACTTCAACGTTCTAAAGAACTGCATTCTGTAAAGTTACAGCGATGTGACATCGCACATTTCCATGCCAACTACATACTTAGTGACATTTTATTTGCGCTATCTCATAGAAATAAAGTTCTTTTAATTAAACTTATTACTACTAATATTGCATCGACAATAAATTGCATAAATATTTTTTTAATAAGAAAAAAGAACATTAAAACCATACGATAGAAAATGATTCTTTCAAAAAACTTGAAAAAGTGTCACAAAGCGGCAATAACCTTTTTTTTATCCATATATTTTTAAAAGTATCTAAATCAGATTCAACAAACAGATCGTCTATTTTAAAATCAATTACTTCTCGAGGAAAACACTTTTCAATAAACGAACTAACGGCAGAGCCCGCGCTGCCTGTAATTACCTTAAAAAATTCCCCCTGCGTGCTGGCCCGCTAAAAGCGTTTCCAAATCCTCCCCTGTGCGGGGGTGTAGTGTTGTGCTCAAAATAAAAGCATTCTTTCTTACCTGTCTGACGCGGCCGGCTTCATTAACAAGATTAATCGCGAGCTGGATTTAATCACTGACGGGAGCGAAGAATAGTTCGCTTTTATGTGCTATTTGAAAGGAGACGTGGATATTTTTATGTATCGACTATATTCAAAAGCTACTCGTTAACAATTAATACTCTGTGATTTATTAATAGATGTTAAGTTTGACGCGTTTGTATGCTAAACTTTGAATTTACAAACACATTACAAACGTCAAGTTATCATCTGACATCAATCATTAGTGGAACACAGTCACGAACTAAATTATAGTTAAATAAAAAATATCCGCAACAAACAATAGCAAATCATTCGCTATCGGCTCAAGCCAGACTGCAATAGCTTTGTGTTCGGAATGATAAAATTATTTCCTATCTATTCAAATTTAACCGCATATATAAAGTATAAAACCAATAAGCGCAGAATTTATTTTCATATATATTTTTAACTGGATTGAAAAATAAAATGTTTTTATAAACGTTCCCGATACAGCCAGTACGCTAAATGCATTAAAATATTAACTATTAAAGAGTGTAAAAGTTCGCTTAGTGTTGTAGTGTAGCAAAAAAGCTTTTATAACATCCGAACCGAGATATTATAAAAGCTTTTTTGCTACAAAACACTGTGAAATATAGAGACTATTTGTGCAGGTATTAGTCCCCCGCCCCCGGTTAGTGTTGCCAGTATTAAATATTCATTAGGTGAGTAAATACTGGCTCGGACATCTCCGTAAGCCTCGGCAGGAGCTATGAGCACGCAGTAATCGTTACCTAAGATTCAGTTCATCATCTGAGACCTTCATTCGCTTTGCTACGTAATACTCTAAGCTTTTTGATAGGATATTGAATCAGCTGACGATGAAAAAAATACAATGGATGTATAAATGTATTAGCGGCAGGTTATAAAGTTATTCTCTAGTCACGGGGAAAAGTTCATAGTGGCTGCATCCACACAATAATTTGTTTTGTACACGTTAAGTTGAATTATATTAATAAATAATGATGATTTTTATATTGATTAAGATTCATTAGACACTTTACAATTATTATGTTAATATCTCATATATTTTCACAAATTTACTTTTCAAGACGAACCATAATATTTACATTAAAAGCATGATAGCAACAAACAGATCAACCAACTCACATTTGTATTTAGATATACTATTATTGCAAACATTTTGATTATAACTTTTATTGAAAACCTAAGTTTGCAACAAGGCAGCTATTTAGTAGACATAATTTTATTTATGTATTAATATAATTTCCTTATATTACAGGTAATAAAAAATGTGTCCTTGTGTACAGGTAATGAGGCCTATTAAAAAGAAGCATTTTATTATCCAGTACAAAGGCGGGTCCCGTTCGCGACCGGAAATGACGTCACTGCGGCTACTAGCGCGCTTTTAATGAAAGACGAGAACCACTCTCGCGGGGCCCCGAGCCGCGCGGAATAAGGAGGATTTTAAAAATCTATAACCATCATTTATAGCTCTTTATTACTCCTTCTAAATGAAGAGTGTGTTAGGTGTGAGTGTCCTCTAGTCTTAGTGGATACAATAATATAAAATTTTCAACTTGACTGTTTTGGTATTTTACGGAGAAAACAGACAGACATTAAAATGTGCGCGAGTGAGATTATAAGGGTCCCGTTTTTGTACTACGTACGTTCGGAACCCTAAAAATAAACTACTATCTACTAATTCAACAGCTGATTACATTAGTTCTACCACCTCTTGATTCTGACTTCTGACAAAACGTCAATGCCTCAAACATCGACGGTAAATTGACACATTACAAAACGCTTTGTCATCAACAATTTTAATGCTCTTCCTGAGTGTATGTTTCCTAATTCTTACTTAAGATAACATGGGTGATTGGGTATCTTTAAAACAAGAATGAATAGGCATCATTTAGACAAGCGTGTCTTAGCCTATTTATCTATTACGAGTATTTTAATGTCGTAAATAATTTTTGTCGCTGGTTTCACGGCCCACTGTGATTCTTAGCGGTCAGGAAATGGAATATAAAGTGCAGGCGGCGCCACGAAACACGCGTTTCGTGTTACGAGCGCCCGCACTCAGAGGTCAGTGTTGCCATTAACTGCTATCTCGCGAAATAGAGTGTAAAGAATCATTAATTTCCTTCCACTTCCTTCACGAGTGAAACAAAAGTGGTATTCCGTCCGTACTCGTGTTTCCGCTCGATATTCGGAACAAGTCTTCGATGAGCTACCTTCACAAATAACTGCTCTTTTAATTAAATACTACTAAAATTATATTTAGGCAAATTATCTAGGTCATTTTTATACATCGATTGGCAGAGGTCGAAGTCAAATTTCGATTATTCATTAACTAGCTGTCGCTGCGCGGTTTCAACCGCGTGGTTCCCGTTCCCTTTATAGTATCCCCGTAAGAATACGGGGATACTATATAGCCTATAGTCTTTCTGATAAATGGGCTATCTAACACTAAAAGAATTTTTCAAATCAGACCAGTAGTTCCTGAGATTAGCGCGTTCAATCAAACAAACTCTTCAGCTTTATAATATTAGTATAGATAAACAACAATATTATTTTAAAAGAAAATAAAGAGATGATGAAGCGTCAGGTCGCAAACTTGAAATTAATGCAATAAAAGTTGCAATCGTCAGGAGACATTTGACTGTCATCGAAGCTCGAGTGCGATTTTCCTATAGTAATAGACTACTAATCTACTAATATCATAAACGCGAAAGTTTGTATAGATGTTTGGATGTTTGGTGCTCTTTAATGCCGTTACTACTGCAGCTATTTGGGTGAAATAGATTTTACTCTGAATTAACACATAGCCTACTTTTTATCCCGAAAAAATCCATGGTTCCCGAGGGATTTGTGAAAAACTAAAAATCCACGCGGACGAAGTCGCAGGCATCCGCTAGTTTTCAATATTTCTTTCTAATAACAAGATAATTTGTCTAAGTATGAATTACGAATAGAATAGAAAGAGATACGCTATTTATGCTCTCTCAAAAAGAAACAAAAGAGAGAGCTTTAGGCAAATAGGTAGTCAACATATTTCGTAATCTTTTCGTGCGTATGGCTTGCTGGAATGCAACCACAGTGACTATAGAACTGATCTTATTGACACTGGCCAAATTGTCACAGGCAACCCTAGCTAGTTAACTTTTCGAATCTAAGGTTCAGACCACTAACCACCCGATCAAACTGCAGCCACTGAACTAGAGCAAAATTTCCTGCTAATTTATGTTCAATTACTTGTTTAACAAGAAACAATAACATAAAAATACTATTAGATATTCCACAAACGGGGCTCAAAGGATATTTATAAGAGCATTATTATTGTTGAGAAATGTCTGGGAACACATGCTCCGTTAATAATTCACGAGTCGGCGGGACCAGGAACAGGTAAAGCGAAACACACAAAAAGGTTTCCTTTTAACGAAATCATAAAAACAATTCACTCACATACTATAAATAATAACTAGAGAATGGCCAACGTTAAGTGTACAACCACGGAATGGTACAGCCGATATTCCGGCACACGATTATAGGAGTTATCACGGAGGCATAGAGGTTGTTTTTCTGTACTACTATTGCGGAGACGTGGTGTGCGAGTGGGGGTGTACGTGCGGAATAAGTTGTCATAATAAAACATGGCGTGTAAGTGTTTTGTGTGCGCACTTGCTAATGTGAAATATACGGACACATTCTCTGCTAGCGCTGCTTTGACTGTTTCTTGAACGTGCACGTATAATATGTGTAATTGTCACTATACAGTATATAGCCCCCCACCACTATAGGTGGAGCGACAATGTCAAAGGCTATAGGGAGCCACTGGATGCTGTCAGCTCAAAACCCTGTTGTTTGGAAGTTAGGTCGTTAATGATGCCTTCATCATTAACGACCTAACTTCCAAACAACAGAGTTATTCGTCTCACTGTTTAGGGTTTAGTCCACCACACTTGCGAAATGCGCATTGGCAGACTTAAAGTTTTAAAGAAAAAACATCGTGAGGAACCCTGCATACCTGAAAGTTTTCTTTATTTATTTTTTTGTGTGTGAACATAGAAAATAAAGAAAACTTTCAGGTATGCAGGTTTCCTCACGATGTTTTTCCTTCTCCGTTTGAGACGCGTGATACATTTCTTATAATGCACATAACTGGAACGTTACAGGACCGAATTCTAACCTACGCCCTCCGAATCGAAGGCAAAGGTCATATCCACTGGGCTATTCTTGTTTTATAAAAAAACATTTACAAACTAATGTTATGAAGGTTTTTATTTATAAGTATGTAGGTACTATGCTTTGCAAATCCGTAAAAAACATTTTTGCATAACCTATACGTATCAATTAGATATTATGTGTAATCGACTACTCCTTTATATCTACTAGTTATTTGCCCAAAAACCCGCATCAGAGCAGCGTGGTGGATCTAAGCTCCATATGGTCCCAGGTAGTGTGCCGTTATAGTAGGCTGACAATGATAAACAAACTACTTTTCATCGGAGTCGTGTCGCGTACGCATGCTAAGCCAGACAAACTCACATTAAACAAACTACTTTTCATCGGAGTCGTGTCGCGTACGCATGCTAAGCCAGACAATCTCACATTAAACAAACTACTTTTCATCGGAGTCGTGTCGCGTACGCATGCTAAGCCAGACAAACTCACATTAAACAAATTAAAGGCGAAGACTTTGTCAACAGATGGCAGCGTCGAACTTTCGTTTGAGTTCGTACCCTCTTCTAAAGCTGCTTTAGTAGGTACTTTGAACGCTTGTCGTGCACAAAATACGATTGTTTTTTGATCTCATTCATTGTTGCTTTTTTATAGTTAAACAAGTAACAAAATAGCTTAATTAACCTGATGTTCAATGGAAACCATTCGCAGTGCATACAAGTAACACGACATACAAGCCTGAAGTGTTTCATTTTCCGTTAAACCTGCAACAAAGCTGCCGTCAAGTCAGAGTCTGTCACACTTCTACTACTTTCTCGTAGGATAACCACTGGATTAGCTAAGCAATTCATTGCGTTGGGATGCGAAAGTGCCTGCTCCAATAGGACGCAGGTGACTCCGTTAGGTTTTAGTGGGTATTCTGGTTCTCAGTGAGTCCCACATACCCGGCCGTAGAATGCCAGCTATGCCTGCCACTCTATTTTATGATCTGGATGCGTTAAAGCATTTCCCAGCGATAAAAAAAATAAAGCTAAGCAATTCAAATTCCCACTTCCTTCACTTTGCAACTTCAGATTCATCAAGTTCGACGCATAATATCCGCTTACAAGAAATTCAACTAAAGTCTGCCAGAGTCCCGTCAATCCTCATCACTGGCTGATAACAATGGCGGCTGACACCAACACGCACCATAACACAATATTTCAACGTATATTTTACGCAGTGTCGGCGCGTCGCCTCACATTTGATTCAAACTAAAAAGCCATTTATTTACGCAATATGAGTAAACAGATCCGACAAAAATACCCCGACCCCCTCGGGCGCTGGAAATGCACGATAACTCATAGGCTGAGAGCTAGTGGCGCAACAATATATTCGAAATTTTAGACCAAAATTATTTAATTAATATTAATAAACGCTAAAAATACGGATTGCTGAGTAATAACAGCAACATTAATATTTCACAAACAGATGTACAATATTTTAAAGACCAATTTAACAATATCCCACACTGGCTGGTTACCACCCTACCGCCAAGGGATTTAGCGTTCCGATACGATGTCGTTTAGAAACCGAAAAGGGGTGTGGATTTTCATTCTCATCGTAACAAGTTAGCCCACTTCTGTCATAAAATGGATCATCACTTACCATCAGTGATTGTAGTCAAGAGCTAACTTGTAAAGAAAAAATATCTGAGATAATTGAGTAAAAAATTCATCCCCACCCCACTTTACATGTAGGCGAAATATATATTTTTCAATATTTTATTTAACGACTTCCTCAGCGTGCTAGGTACACTTATGCTAAATTACACAACTTTCAAGTCTATTACACGGCTTTCTAATCTAAATAGTGTATTAGGCTAAACTGAGATAAAACTTTATAAGGGTTTGTTGACTACTGAACCTATATCCACGCGCAAAAAGGCCGTGTCTTTTTCCGCGGAAATATCTTTTCGATCTTTGTTGCATTGTTATAGAATAAAAATGTTCTCGAACCGAGCCACACTCTCGTGGTGTAGCGATGGGGCACAAACTACACGCTGGAAATGAAAACCATTTGCATCTGTCGGCCATTTTGTTTTGATTTTACGTATTTTTGTGACAGTTAGTTACGCGCGGCCCCGGTCGCCCGGTCGCCCGGTCGCCGCCCCGGGGACCGGACACAAATATTCTAGTTCCAGATTTAACTATCTGTTACAGCTTGAAATAAAACTGTGCTCAAAATGTTTGCTAACGATTTACCACTAAGGAATTGTTTATGTTGCGCTTTCGTTGGGCTGAAAAGGTGATGACGATGTTTTTAATAGTAATTCTATTAAAGAAAGAAGAAAAAGACGAAATTGTCTGCGTACTAGGTAAACGTAATAACAAACGCCCGCGACTCTGTCCGCAATAAACTGTATTGCTTTAAATTCGATTCAATCTCAATGTCACGAAGCCTATAATTAAACTTTTCATTATTGTGTATTTCTTTCCTAGCTGTGGTATATTCTGCTAAGCACACTACTATTGGCACTATCTATGACACTACATATGACAAATCTCAGCGTGTTATTGGTGATACAAAGGCCGTGACACTGAGATATCTTACCTTGCGTACATTCCCCGCGGCTCCTAGCAAATATTTTTGATCTTTGCTTTGACCTCACCAGAGACATTTTTTCCAAAACATTTTGTCTTAATGCATGTCTTTACCATATTAATAGCTAACAAACAATATAATTACATTTTATGCGGAAAAAAGAACTGTCGCAAAATACCTGACAGATGTGAACATCTCTATATTGTGTGAACATCATAATTATTTTTTATATCCACTCGTAAATAAGACGTAACGATGCATGTCCATAGATTGTAGATGCGTCGCCAGGCCCGACACGCAGTTTCCAAAAAAATTAAGATTTAATAATAATTTTGCGATACAATTTTAACGACTAATGTCAGACAACAATATTAAAACAATACCTTTGAAAGCAACATCTCGTTGTCGACAGTATGGACTTCGTTCAATGGCACTTATATATTACTTTATGCGACAGTCTGTCGCGCGACATGTCGCTGCTGCGGTTGCGGGGCGCCGCACGGGTGAGTCGGATTCCCAAAAGATATTGCAATGAAAATTCCTTACGTTTCCTTTTCATCTCAATTCTTTCGTATTTGAATGCCGCGTTATTAAATCTTCCGCGATATTGAAATTTGAAGCTTAAGGAATATATTTTGTACATTCTGTATGTGCTCGTATTATTTTTGGATTATTGTATTATAACGTTCGTAGATTTTTGAGAAATGTGGCGAATAAGGAAAAAATATGTTTCATTGGATTCAAATTACCTCATGATTGTTTTGTAGATGTACGTACTAGTGAACGATACGTGACAAAGATACCAAAGAAAGTGTTCCGAACCTTAAGGAGTAGGTAAGTAAATAGTTTAGTCGAGTCAATCCATTTTACACTATTTTACCGGGCGAGTAGCGCCTCCCACCATGAGTCCACGCTCACTGGTTCACCGGCTAAACAAGTCCGAACCTGGTGAATTTAATATTAGTCGTTTCATTAGTTGCTCCTAAAATCATAAAATGACGTTTTGCTGGAGCAAAGAAACACCCATTTTCGTACCCATAACTTCTTTTTCTTTCTTTCTTTTTTTTTATTAATCACACAAATTTCCTTTTCTACTTCTTCTATTATAGCCGTTGTGATTAGCTTAATAAGTTTATTTACTTTATTACGTCATCTTGCAAACCATCACTCACTAGTGTACAGTGTGCCTAGTGGGAGTTTCAATATTTTCATACTGTTGCGAACGTACGCGAATTCATATGGAATTGAAACAGATGTGCAGTAGAGCCCCTAGATGGCGCTGTTTCAATTCCTTAGAAATTCGCGTTTACGTTAATAACTATTAAACTGCCACTAGGTCCTCTGTACTCTAACAAAATGCGAACGATTTTTAGGCAGTAGCAACTAGTTTAGTACGCTACTCGATTAAATGCTAAAGTAATCCGGACTACGCTTAAGACGACTGTGGTTTGGTCTCGCCGCCTGCTGGCGAACACGCGGTGCGCTGCCTGTGCGCACAGCCTCTAACGCGCTGACCTGCTCCTACGGCCTGAGCCGTATGAACCCAGAGCAAACAAATGTTTTATTAATATTTGTTTATTAACCAAATTTTCTACTACAATACCTGATTATGATATTACATTTTTTGAAAACAGCTATTTGTATACATGTTCTGTTATTATCAAATTAAAATTAATTAGAAACACTTGACATTAAAGGGAAAATATCAAAGGCCCTTCGTCGGAATGTTATCAAAGCGATTTCGCGAGTCAATTAAATTGACGTGAAAATAAAAATAATTTTCAAACAAAACAAGAAAATCACGACCCGTGTAACGGTTTCTCCGATAAAGCCGACCGTCCACCGCCGCGCTAGGGCGATCACACATGAATAATACGCAGCCTGTCCTGAAGGTTTTATCTAATAAACTGTGTTATTCAAATTTTTAAAATATTCCGGTCTTGGAACGCTATTCAAAAGCTGCGCCCTATATATCTTTCATTTTATATGCTATGTATATCTATATTGTAGAAAATTATATAAGCTAGGGTATACTCGTTCTATTTTCTGTGAAACTGATGAGGGTCAAGTCCTCTTCCTTATTTACTCGGAAAAAAAATCACGCCCAGCTGAAATCAATATTAAACAAACGTTCTAACTGTTTCAATTATGAATTTGAAACAGAAAATTACCTTTAATAAAAGTAAGTAAGTGATACGATAATTTAGTAGGAAGGTAAGTTCGCTGCTAATATTAGCTGAGCGCTTCTGGAAGCTTAGCTTAGCTTAGCGTGTTCTTACAGTGGAAGAACAACTTTTATATCGACAATTTAACATTATTATCAGTCTCTTACAAAGCAAATTAAAGAAACATAATATTTAGCATACAACTTATTAAATCGCCCCGTCTTTTTACGTAAATAATCTATACTAATATTATAAAGCTGAAGAGTTTGTTTCTTTGTTTGAACGCGCTAATCTCAGGAATTACCGGTCCGATTTGAAAAATTCTTTTAGTGTTAGATAGCCTACTGATCGAGAAAGGCTAAAGGCTATATTATCCCCATATTCATACGGGAACAGTAATCACGCGAGTGAAACCGCGCGGCATCAGCTAGTAAACTATAAAATGAAAATAAATAATTTCCTTGCTCTATTAACTAACAGATGCTTGTGACTTTGTCCTAACTAGTTAGCCCGCATCCATCTTGATTGCATCATCACTTACCATCAGGTGACATTGTAATCAAGGGCTAACTTGTAAGGAGGAGGATGAAAATCCACCCCCTTATCTATTTCTACACGACATCGTACTGGAACGTTAAATCGCTTGGCAGTACGTCTTTGCCGGTATGGTGGTAACTAGCCACGGCCGAAGCCTCCTACCAAACAAACCGGGACTGGAATTAATGTAATATATCTGTTACACTGAAGAAAATGCTGCCATTTGCTAGTTTTATAAAAATATATTTTTACTGAGAAAGGAATAATTTTATTCCGTAAATATTCATTTATGTACTTAATTTAAAACACGTCTCTCCGTCTGTCTGCTCATTTACTATGCAACAGATTCTTTCATTAGTAATTCATTCGTTAATGTTTCCATTAGGGTCTCTATACACTGCACGGGTTTTACACGCGCAAGAGACGCGCGACGAAACTGTGCGCTCGGTGCAGTCGCTATTTAAAGCTACAACATTAGCGTTTCGTATGTTAGTTATGTGGTCGCTACTGTACCTGTGTAGAGTGACTATGTAAACCTAGATTCACATGACATTGTCCTGCATGTTTTAACGTATACGTCTGAACGAATAAGTAACAACATTCACGCTACGTTAATACTGCACAAAAACGTAGGTACCTACACCATACATTTTGAATGTTTAGATGTATACGTCAAATGCATTGCCCTGTTAACGTAGCGTAAATTCTTTTTTCCGTTACTTTCTGTTCTGAAAACTTAAAAACACATACAGTATAACATAGAACCTCCTCCTTTTCGGAAATCGGTTAATGAGCTAAATGATAATTTAGCTTATGTCGAGTCCACTATTGTAACAAAAAGTGGTCCGCTCCACCCCATTTCACTTATACAATAATAATAATAATAATAAATATACTTAAACAATACATACACATCACTATCTAGCCCCAAAGTAAGCATACAGAGTAGCTTGTGTTATGGGTGCTAAGATAGTTGATATTATAATATTAATATACATTTATATACTACATATAAATACTTATATAATGAATAAATACACACAGACACTGGAAAACACCCATGCTCATCACACAAATATTTTCCAGTTGTGGGAATCGAACCCACGGCCGTGGATGCAGAAAGCAGGGTCACTGCCCACTGCGCCACGCGGCTGTCAAAACAATAAAACGGTAAATCAAGCAACGAGACGCAAAAAAGCTCCCCACAGATGCTGCGGTAGCGACTGCTCTACACTAGCGGCCTAGATGGAGGACGAGTACAGACGATTCGGAGCGTGTGAACAAAACATTTCGTAATTGGCCTGTACCTTTCTAACTGTCCCGTTTGTTAGGTTAGGTTCAAATCCTGGGCCGGATTATGAATTCCCTATATTTTTTTTCTATTAATGACAAAAATATTCCTGTCATAATAAATGACGTATCTATCTGACGTATGGGTATCTTCGAATTTGCTTATCAGATATTCATCATTATCCTATATCCATGAACCATCTAGATCTCGTCTAGTTTCAAAACAAAAAACCACAACGTAATCTGTTTCCTCAATGTCACTGACGGATATACAAAAAAAAAATCGTGAAATTACCCAAACTGTGCAGTAAGCCTGTCCTTAGCTCGATCAAGATAGTCCACATTCTAAGCAACACACAACTGCGCCATATATCTCGTATTTACAAAGTAGTACATCAGTTAATAAAGCAAAAAACGAATTCTCTTCGTCAAAGCAACTATTAACTCTGTGAGCGAGCTAAAGCTAAACTTTATAATATCACTTGGCAGTAAAGACCTACAACTGCAGACATTTTTCCTACAATTTGTCCGTTTACTGCTCTAGTTGCTAATGAACGCTACTTGAAAGTGTTTTTTTCGCTTTTCGCGGTTGCAGTTTATAACATTCCCTCCGACCACTTCTGTAATTAAGGCTGCAGGGACACTGCAAGATATGAGATAATATTTAAAAATATATTTTACTAGGAGATTGCCGTAGCCTACAAGAAACTCAACTGTTGCTCTTTTAAAAAGAAACCATGCATAATTATAATTTCATAATTCACCATTATCAACCCATATTCGGCTAACTGCTGAGCTCGAGTCTCGGAATCTCGGAATAAGAGGGGTTAGGCCAATAATCCACCACGCTGGCCCAATGCGGATTGGCAGACTTAACACACGCAGAGAATTAAGGAAATTCTCTGATATGCAGGTTTCCTCACGATGTTTTTCTTCACCGTTTGAGACTGGTGATAATTAATTTCTTAAAATGCACACAACTGAAAAGTTGGAGGTGCATGCCCCGGACCGGATTCGAACCCACACCCTCCGGAATCAATCGGAGACAGAGGTCAGATCTCCTGGGCTAATCCCGGCTTATTTAATTATAATTTATAATAGTTAAAAAATTTGCAATTTCTTTTATTTTTATTTCCTGTGTGATGGTGGAAGCTGATCTCCAAGTATCTTTATCATTAAGTTATTCATGATTTATGTAGTAAGCTTGACTTAGTCAATGTTTATTTGCATTTTTGTACTTTACACATTGCTTGAACTTAAGTATTGGCAGGTTTATGACCGTTATGGAGATCTTGTTGTAGAAGAGAAATGTATAGAATTTAGTTATACTAATTTATTTATTTTTCTATTCGTAAAACAATCCAAAATCGGTTCAGTAGATCCAGAAATTTTATATCTTTATAGAAATTATTTAATGCCTAGCATAAAGTAATTGCCGAGTCAAATTAGTCCAGACTAAATCAGTTCAAGAGACCTTCTGACACCAATTGTCCGACTAGCTGCACGGTGACATGCTCTGTCAAAAGATACGCAATTATAGATAGAGTACACAAGACGAAAGTTTCAAAGAATTGAGCCACACATGAATGGCCAACTATTACGGTGCCAAGATTTTATTTAAAAGCTTGAATTTACTCATTGGTACTTAATTATGGCGTTTCGCCTGATGAGACCCCAATGCTGAAATAAAGTTAGAGGACGGAACGGCTCTCTAAGGGCGTCTCCTATGAGACTCGGACCTCGGACCTCGGAGCATATGTCTCTTATATGTTACGGGTTAAACAAGTGTAGCATAGCATAGCAAGGCGGTGTGACTCGGCTTGTAAAAGCAGAGTTCGGTCTTTCCAGTGAGCAGATCTTAGCCTGATGTTGTTGTATTGTTGGAGAACGGCGGGGCGGGGGCGGCGGTCTATGCATGTGTGTGTGCACATTCTGTTCATTCTATGTGTTCTTAATTCAAATATCAGGTATCAGAATGCTAATTGTCATTATCAATATTTTTAATTTTTTTTTACAAGTTAGCCCTTGACGGATAGTAAATGATGATGCAAATCTAAGATGAAAGCGGGCTATCTTGTTAGGAGGAGGATGAAAAAAAAAAGCATAAAAAAAAGCATATTTTGACTCAATAGGATAGATGGAGATGAAAAAAGAGTAGATGGAGCTTAGACCTATAAGGAGCGTCACATGATTAAATATAATATTTAGCTCTAGGGGGAGAAGTATATTTTTTTTATTTCCTTTCATTTCCTCACTGAAGCTCGGCAATAAAACGACCTCGTATACCATGTGTCACTTTAGCCCCTTGTACCTGTTATTTTGTAATAATAATCTACAACGGACTTTTTTCTGGACAGATTCTGAACGAAAAACAACAAAGAACATAATTTTAATTTTAAAAATTATAAACATTGGCGTTGTTAATAACATCGCGCGACTGTCGTTATATTAACTCCTACGTGCGCCGATCGCCATGGATAGAGCAGATTTACTTTTATTTGTGCCCTAAGGACACGACCACACTTGATGTACTGTCAAACTTTATTAAGTATACGTAGCGACAAAAACATAATAATCATCGTTCATTAGAAACATCACAATACCATTGAAATTCAAAGTCAAAATTCGTTGTTATAAAACTAAACCGATGGCCGTGTGATGTATGTTTATGGTATACAATTACGACCGATCAACTAAATTCTTTCACCATTAGAAAGCATTTTATCAGCGAATAAAACATATATTTTATTCCCGTGTATCCTTAACGGGAAATACAAGGAAAATTTTATGTCATAGCTTACAACTTCATCGAACGCCCAAATGACTTCCCAGAATAAATAATTGTCTAGGAACACTTGCCGAGGCCGACAGTCGTCGGTCGCGCATGTGGACGCCGCCTACGTGGCACAGATATAAAGTTGGAACATCGCGTGCATAATATAATAAAGTGAAGCCAATAAATCTGATGCGCGCGTTTACGATTTTTATTGTATCTTTAGTTTATGCGAATGGTCTGAAATATGTTTGTTCAAAGTTTTTATTGTTCCAACTGCGAAGTAGTGATCAAACTTTGTGTGACGGAAGCGTATAAAAATATTTTATACGACTGTAAAGTTTGGGCGGAAACTGTGGGCGGGCGGGAGCACAAGCTTTTGGCACACGTGTTAAAGGGTTCCTATTGTTTACCATTATATATAGATATTCTTATCGCTTAAAATGAGATTATTAGTATAGCATGTGTATTGTGTATTAGTTTTTATAAGAAGCCATATAACTAAACAGGTACTAAACTAACTAGGTACGATAAAAATTTTATCAGGCAATTAGAAAACAAGTATTTTTTTTCTATTATTAAAATTGTCTGATAATTGTTTGTTGCTTGGTGAAAATACATAAACAAATTACAATTTACACTTGGACAATTGAGGAATTTTAGACTCCTGAAACCTGAACCACCGGAAACCAAAGATGCCACCTTCCAAATTACCATAGTTGCCTACTTACGGTAGGCTGACAAATCTCAGGCTTCAACCATGAGGTATGCCTAGCTATGGCAGGCTCTTGTTCAACAACTAGTTAAGACAACAAAGAGGAGAGTGGTAGATAAGACAGAGGGCGTCGACCCCGCGCGGCGGCACGGCCTCACAAAGCGCAGTGATACAACGACATCACGACAGTAGTCCCGCCCGGAGGCACGCGAGGCACGCGAGGCATAAACTGAAGCAATCTGCGGCTCCCGGGGGGGCATTCGCGATGGCTTCCTACACAAGCTTGTGGTGATTCACTGAAAATTAAAAATTATACGCTCCCGCAGGTGATATTCTTTTAATTACTTGCTCTTATATTTTTTTTAATTTAATTCGTATAAAAACATCTTTAAGTCAAGTGCTTCGGTTTTGTTCAGTTATCATATCTTGTGATACTTACAACATCTAATGTTGATTGTTATTGTTTAATCTTATGATATGATCGTCAAGCATGAGCCTAAGTAATGTAATTGATCTTCGATGAAAAAAGTTGATAGGTAAATGATTTTTTTTTTTATAAGAATCTTTAAAATCTTACATCTTACTCGTATAAATAAAAGTAATAATTATTAAAGATTGTATTTTATTAACATATTAATTATAATTAAATATTGTTTAATAAATAGTAATTGTTATTTTTTTATTCAGAAATAAATTGGTTTTCAAAAATCTGCACATCGCAGACGCAAAATCTTACGCTGACGCCGCGCAGTTTTACCTGCATGGTTTCCGTTCCCATAGGAATGCGGGGATAATATATAGCCTATAACCTTCCTCGATAAATGGGCTATCTAACACTAAAAGAATTTTTCAAATCGGACCAATAGTTCCTGAACACGTTCAACAAAATAAACAAACAAACTCTTCAGCTTTGCAATATTAGTATACATTACTAAAAAACTATTATCTTTTCAGCATTAGGTTAATCAAAGCAGCATGATTTTGCATTAATTAACCTAAATAAGCTAATTAGAAGATCAATCAACAAATCAAATAAAATCAAGCCGACCGCTCCTCCCCCTGCAACACTGCGCCGCTACGAGTAACCGCCAACCCCCAACTCCGCGCTAAACTATTTAACTAAAAGGTACATCGTTTGAAAACATTTCCTTTAAGGAATTATTAAGTACTTAGCTCCAAGTATGAGACGCTCTTTGACATTAAAGCTGGTAATAGGCAATTCCGCAAACTTCCTCCGCTGCCGCGCAGGCGACCGACTTGGGGAGTTGTCGACTACAACAACACAACTACTTTTTAATAGACTTCGTTAATCAGTTTAGTGGTAGTGTAGTGTGACTATCATAGACAATTTTGTGGTAAAATATGTAAGCCTGCAACTACTCACAAGCTTTCATTTAATTTGTTCTGATAGTGTTTAAATTACTAAGAAATTGTGGCACAGTACTATAATACCAAAAAAACTCAATTTTATGATCTACGTACTAGAACGAGAATCTATGATAGGCAAACATCCTCATTTCATACGAAAAATAAAAAGTTTGTTAGACCATGTTCTTACCACAAATGAGAGTAAAGTAGGCACCTACAGAGTTTGGACTATGATGGATATGGGATATGGTAGGAGTATTGGCTTACAAAGTATCAGCTCTTATAAAACAAGGCCATCGCGAGCACTTGGTGTAGAACCTGTAACTGTATAACGTAGTAAATAAATAAATAAATGAACGCCTGTATGATCGTCTGAAGATATTTTGTTTGAACCACAGTCACAAAGCCATTATAGAGTTAAAAGTGTTTTGAGCCGACACTCGCTAAACTAAAAGTAAATGAACTGATAATTGCCGGCCACCTGTAGCGCCGGGACTTCCCCTGAGCCGTCTCATTACCGTCACGGCTACACTTTGCTACACTTTGCTACACTTTGATACACTTTGCTACACTTTGCTACACTTTGCTACACTTTGCTACACCTTGCTACACTTTGATACACTTTGCTACTGCCTGTGAGCTTATCTTTGTAATAAAGCTATTAACTCGCGCGTCTTAAGTAATACAAGAAGTACTACGGCTTTGCTCCATATTTGATAATTGAAGTAAATGTTACAGTCTGACAACACAGTACGGAACTCTCAAAACGCTAAAGAATTATAAGATCAAAAAAAATTAAAAACAAAAATTAGAAACACCTTCAAAAACGTAAAACGTACCGACTAAACTAAAAAGCGAAAAACAACATCATAATATTTTCTTGCTGCTTTGCTGTTGATTACCTGCTGATTAATCTGAAGGCGGTGCTAACCCGCCATGCATTAATTCAAGCCACCTAAAGATTTAGGGTTTTCAGACAATTTTCTTTCAAACACGTGCTTTTTTAAAGTCGGTTAAAAATAACCAATAACAACGGCTATTCTGTGTATACACCCAATTTTTCATATGTATCATCCCGTTTCCTAAATCAACGTCCATCTTTAAGTGATTCTACATACCTATAATTGGGAGTTATTCAAAGAGCAGATGGATAAAAATACTTAAAAGCCTACGCTTTGGTGGCTACGCTCTGGTGGCTCTTCTGGTGTTGCAAATATCACATAAAATTAAGTTTGCATTCTTGCTTGCCCACAACACGGACTAGTAATCCATGGCCCACAATTTATATAAAATATACTCGGCTAGTTAGTAATTGAAACGTATACGCAGTCGTAACAAACGGAAGGTGCAATGTTTTCGTGTAAATATAAAGAATGTACCCATTTTCCTCTCTGAGCCGCGTGGCCGAGGTGTTGGTGTAAGTGTTTTTCTTTGTAAATATCACACTTATGTGTCCTCCGTGTCGCTGAGCTCTTAGCTAGCTGTTTTTTTTTAATTTACAGCCGCCGGTGAAAGTTTAAATGGTTATCAACAATTAGCTAGATGCTCGACTAAAAGCGTTTAACATTGGGAGCCATTTCACAAGATGTTGAAAGTTTAATTCAAGTTTAAGGCAAGCTCCTCGTATCAAATGATATCTATACTAATATTATAAAGCTGACGAGTTTGTTTGTTTGTTTGTTTGTTTGATTGAACGCACTAATCTCAGGAACTACTGGTCCGATTTGCAAAATTCTTTCAGTGTTAGGTAACCCATTTATCGAGGAAGGCTATAGGCTATATATTATCCCCATATTCTTACGGTAACCGGAACCACGCGGGTGAAACCGCGCGGCGTCAGCTAGTATTTCATATATCTACTATGCCTTCTTTAACTTAACAATGCATGATAGAGATGACCCCTATGCATTTTTTTATAAAGTTTTTTGTTCCAATAATATTTATTGTGTTTTTTTTCCAATAATATTTATTTGAATGGAATTTATGTAAAATTACGTTAGGGTTATAACTGGAATTAGTGATGCTAAAATCTCATATTTTTTAACCCTTATTAGACAGTATAATAGGTTATTTACTTTGAATGCAAAGAAAACTAATGTATTGAGTTTTCATTACGTTACGTTTTTATTACAAGAATACGATGCTGGAGAAATAAAAGTCATACATATATTGATTATCCTACCCAGGCCTCGAACCAGGACCTCATAATTAAGACCGCTTAGATAATGGATCAAAGTGACAATTAGAGCATTAGTTTGTGTTTACCGATCACGCCCTCATTAAGCGTAGACGTCCTTAGCCAGTGAACCGCCGAAGTGTTATAGTTATACCTACTGCCTACTACCTACCCTACAAAATATAATATGTATATCACATCTGTACCGCAACCCAGTCGTATGGTTTGGAAGCGACGCTGCACTTAATGTTGACTTCGTATAACGGAACGGGAAGCGTACAAAGAACAAAAGAGTTATGATTTATATGTCACTGTTAAGCTCTCGTTTCGTTAGCGCTTTCTGTGACATTTAAAATGGCGTCTAAAAAGTAGATTTATGTGTATCGTGTGTAAATAAAACTGTTAACTAGATGTTACTTTGATCACCACCCAATCCCGCTTTGGATCACCACCCAATCTTGGATGTTTATGTGAGCAATAGCTTTTAGCTAGTTTTTAGCTATTAGTATCTACTTACAATAACCTGAGTATTGTAAGTAGATCATTTTTGGCTAATGTTTGCTATAACTCTTTTGATACGACTAATGTGCTTCTTTCCACTATATGATAAATACGTTTTTGCTAGAAGGGGCCATGGAAATTGAAAAAGGCTTCGGTCACAATTGGCTCTTTTTAAAACTTGAGCATTCGAGACGAAGTCTTTCCAGGAAATTTTGAACATTTTCCTTAACCCCACATCGCTTGCAACCGTCGACAACACTCAGGACCCATGTAACCCATATAAAAGGGTGGACCAAACATAACGCAATATCTTCTCTTAATCTGTCTCCATTCGGGTAGCTTACCTTCAATTTTAATGGCAGCTTCCTGGTACCAATTTCAAAGAGCATTCGCATTTATGACTTCACTTCACTGCAGTAAAAATGATGCTATCCCTGAAACTTTAAGTCTTGAGTTGAAAATTTAAATACCAGACATGATTGTGATACCTTTAATGAAACAATGACATATTATTTTAGAAATACAACATCTAATATATAAAATTCTCGTGTCGCGGTGTTCGAACTTGAACTCCTCCGAAACGGCTCGACCGATTTTTGTGATCCTTAGCGTGATTGTCGGCCAGGGTGGAGAATCAGCCAACATCTATTTTTCATCCCCCTAAATGTTAAGGGTAGTCCACCCCTAAATTTTTTTTTTTATTTTTAGGCAAAATTTTTTGTTTTTATTTTTTTATGACACAGCATACAAAAATACATACAACCCTAAATTTTCACCCCTCTACGATCAACCCTTATATTTTATTTGTTAATTAAAAACTATAATTTTTTGGCAAAAACCCTAAAATAGCCCTTTTCTTTTTCCCATACAAATGATTTGTAACTAAAACGTAGTCAATTTGAGCTTTATTGTTATTGTATAAAGTTTATATTAATAATAATTAGAAAACGGGGTAGGGATAGGGTAGTGGTAGGGTAGGGGTAGGGTAGGGGTAGGGTAGGGTAGCGGTAGTTGAAAGTTTACATCGAGTTTCACGCGGACGAAGTCGCGGGCATCCGCTAGTTTATTATAAATTGTTGTACTTGATCTCTAACGATAATAGACTAGACTCTACGAGACGTAGTCTCAAGAGAGAGATTAAGACAGTTCTGTCGCGGGGTCTGCGCAGTGGCACGACCCTCGCGATGTCGCGCGCGCGGACACTGCTCGTGACAGCTGTACGGATTGCCGACACTACGCCTGCGGTTAATTATCGCATTGTTTAGAGCGCGTCAAAAATATACAATACTAATGTCTGCCCTCGGCTTACAAACTCAGCTACGAAAAACATACTAAAACATTTTTTTCTCAAATACACAAGCAGTTCAGTAAAAAGTACGACATACGCTAAAAAGTGATAACTGACATCAAGGCCTACTAAAAACATATATTGCGTTATTTTAGTAGGCTTTGATGTCAGCTAGCATCCTGTAGAGTATGTCGTAATATATACGGCACACCCTGTATATTTTCTTCTTCGTAAAATTTGATCCGTTTTTTTTTTATTCTTTACAAGTTAGCCCTTGACTACAATCTCACCTGATGGTAAGTGATGATGCAGTCTAAGATGGAAGCGGGCTAACTTGTTAGGAGGAGGATGAAAATCCACACCCCTTTCGGTTTCTACACAGCATCGTACCGGAACGCTAAATCGCTTGGCGGTACGTCTTTGTCAGTAGGGTGGTAACTAGCCACGGCCGAAGCCTCCCACCAGCCAGACCTGGACAAATTAAGAAAATCTCAATCTGCCTAGCCGGGGATCAAACCCAGGACCTCCGTTTTGTAGATCCACCGCGCATACCACTGCGCCACGGAGGCCGTCAAAACATTAAAACATTAAAAGTTACAAACCTTATCATAAAATAAATAATTTAAAAATTAAACAGACGCCAAAAATAGAGAAAAAAAATTATGCCAACTATTGTTCTACCAATCTCAAAAAAAACAGCTAATTCACTTCAGATTTTTAAATAAATCTTTCATTTTCACTTTTTGAACTTTTCAAGTCCTAAGCAGTGCGAATACTCGTACATCCGGATATATATATTACGAGGAAGATTCACATCCCCACAACTTTACCTAACATTCAAGCTTCACAGCTCCTCAAAGTTCGCAAAGGGAATAAGTATGGAGCAGAACTTTTAATAGTTTGAGAAACTCACCTGTGCTGATCCTTACTCGCGGCTCTACATTCCTCGTTATCTATGTTTTTTTTTTATATTTAGCTAACAAAATTTTGTTCATTACTAATAAATATGAATTAAAGATAGGTATAGATAAATAAATGCTTAAATCAATAGAAAGTAGAATAAGTATAAGAAATTGAAAAAAAATAAAAGAATGTTACATATTATAACAGCTGGAAAAAAGTATAGTGTAGGTATTTTAACAAACTTCGTTATTCGTACCATGAGAGTTAAAATAATGAAATTAAGAAAAAATATTGAACTTTAACGTGGGTAAAGGTTAAAATGTAGAAAGTAACTTTTTTCTTTCTTTTTAACAACATAACCTTTTTATTGATATTTTTTATGCTTGTTACATTTTCTTTTGCCTTTATTACAGACAAAAAAGCCCTTACAATTTGCGATTGTCATTATTTTGCTTACAACACAAAGTCTATAGGAAGACGCACCCAATCAAGTCGGAGCGACGCTAGTGTGTAGGTGGTCTCAGTGAACGGTCCGGTGGTAAGTCACAAGTTTTTCAAAATAAATCCTCCGCTTCCTGTCCCCGGCGGCTAGGACGGCGGGGCGGGCGGGGCAGGCGGGCGGTTACAGGTGGTTGTTAATCGGTTAATTACTCCGCCGCCACTCGTTAAGCGTTTTGAGCTTCAATGA
Source organism: Bicyclus anynana (assembly GCF_947172395.1). Taxonomy (NCBI): domain Eukaryota; kingdom Metazoa; phylum Arthropoda; class Insecta; order Lepidoptera; family Nymphalidae; genus Bicyclus; species Bicyclus anynana. Next base: position 17,265,679 of record NC_069093.1, read on the forward strand.
ACTTTGATAGGACTTTAATTACTTCTAGGTCTTTGTATTTTTTGTGTTATTCTAACTCATTCTTACTTTTATCTTAATGTTTTGTAATGTTAAAAAGATACGCGAATTCAAATTCAAAATATTTTAAGAAAGAGAAGAACAGTGCTGCAGGTTTATATTTACTTTTTAATTTTAATATTATTTATGATAGCATACAGATCAGATTTAATTGCTAAGTATAGCCTCTATAAGTATCTTCAGCATCGCCTAGTGTGGCTCGACCAACTACTGCCCGACGATATCGAAAGCGGTTCACAGAGAGCAGCTGGATGCTGGCGACTCTAGAATTCCTTACATGAAACCTCCATGGATGTGTGCCAGCAGTGGAAGTCCTTCGGCGGATAATCATGACAATCATGATCAATATTACTACACTCACATTTTGTTTTTTTTTTAAATTCTTATATTTTTATGGACATTAAATTCAAGTAGCATATTAATATCAGCTTGGGCTAAAATTAAAAACATCGTTTTAACGCAGTCTATGAATAATATTTATAATATTTTCGGACATAATGAACCCATATTTGTTAGCCTCCCAAAAAATAACATGAGCGTACAAAACCGAATGAACTGCGGACGGTGTTCTTTGTTAAAATAATATAAAAAATTATTTTGGGGGCGACAAAAATAGACCGCAGTTTTGAATTGCAGTTTTCATATTGAAAAGCTTTCTATCGGAGCGCTCCGATAATGTCATTATAGCTGCCTTTGAAGCCGCCTAACTTCCTAAAGTTTATTAAAGAACCGATTGAAAATGGGACTTCGATCAAATTTTCATAGTGAAATTGCTGCTAAAACAATTTGCGTATTTTGTTGTGAAATTCCTCTCGGCTATTGTTGTCGGCCACAATACAATCCTTGTGAAGTTAGGATTCGTTTTATTTCATAAGACCGTCGATGGTATTTAACTATTTGGTAGATATTAAAAAAAAAAATTAATTAAGATTAATAGCTTTGTTTAGCTGGATAAAAGCTAGTTCCTTAATAAATTAACTATATTTGTTAACAAACCGAGTTTATCATGGGCTTCCTAAGCTGCTGCCATGAAATTAGGCACCCCCAGGGGACCATTCACTATCTGCTGAGTGTCGAATTCTAAAACACATAGAGTTTAAATTCGACACTCAGCGGGTGATCGATCCCCTGGGGGCGCCCCCAAAACGTCTATGAATTCCACTGTAAGAGTGTGCTATAGACATGCCTCATCAGCCTTAGCTTCTACAGACAGTACTGAGTACAGTAGTCCGCTAGTGGCTTTGGAAGTTACCGGGTTTGACTTGGACTCCATTGAAGGTCTGAACCCTTGTAACCTATTACCTACTTAAGCAACCACAGTCCTCAACTCAATAATTGGAGGACAAAGGAACATGTGCTGACAAGTTTTCAATCTTCATAAATGAGATATGGCTGACTACTCATCAGACTCTCGTTCTATGACAACCTAAAAAGAATGTTTATGAACTACTTTACACTGAGATCGAAATAGCATCTGCTTATCGGCGGGACAAGCTACGTCACGAGAGTGTTTGAACCTAGACTATTTGAATGTTCTATAAAACCTAGGTACGTTAATGACAATGTTCCATTAATAGAATTACAACAGAACGGTCAGGAACAACATTGTGTAGGTGGCAATAAAAAGGAACGGCACATAAATACTCGACGAGAGAAGTCGCAAGGCTCTCCGTTCCCCGCCCCGCAGTTCCATGCGTTACATTTGCCGCCGCGGGAACCGAGGACCTTAACGATAAGTTGAACTCTATGTTGGGAGAACTCTGTGGTTATTAATCGTCTAGGAAAATGTGTTCATTACAAAAAATTTCGCAGACAGAAAAAAATACCAATTTATATTTTTTAGATTTTCTGACAGTTACTTTCATATTCTTCTTTTTTCATTTCGCGCTAATGAAGAGGTGTTTTATTAGACAAAATCCCTACTGGCAAAATGACAGAACATCTTTCGGCAGTGGAGTAAAAGACCACTTCCGTGGAGAATCAATGGCGTAACAAGCGGGTAACAGGACTGGGAAACTGATACGGGTTGCGGGCCAAAGGGATCCGGCCCGAAAGACGTAACTCTAAAACAAAATACTAAATGACCATTTTCTTGAGCCCTCATTCAACGAATTCGCTGCAAACCTCAGATAGTACAGTCACGCCGCTGCCGGAAACATTTCTAAATAAACGAAATCAAATTCCACCACTTCATTATGTTAAAGGTAAAGTATTAAAGGAATTCCTAAGTGGGAGCGGCACGAAGTAGAACACAAAGGGTTGCGCGCCCGCTTTGATGGAAATTAAGTGAACTTACCGGCAACTGATTAATTTTTCAGCCATTACGTCGTCTCGGGCCCGATAGCCCGATTATCCCTTTGATCCTGAGTTATGTTCCGAGTTTTGTTTTCAAAACTGTGTTTATTCTATGTACCCACTTACAATGAATTGAATCAGCAGAACTTGATGAATGGTGAGTAATGGAAGCCTCATCAGCTCTGCAATCAAAGAGCTGGACTCGAGTCTGAAGGCCTAAGCTAAGCTAGTGAACATAGATACTTCCGATCTCTTAAAGCGGACAGACGGCCAGTGCAGTGAACGTAAGTAATTATTGCTCATTTAAAAGTTATTGCAAAAACATATTTTATATATTTATTCGCAAGTACGTAGTATAAGTGAGTCGTGATAGCTCAGTATATATGAGGTCTGCCTCGATTCGAAGGGCGTAGGTTTAAATCCGGTCCGGGGTATACACATCAGGTGTCTCAAACGGTAAAGGGAAAACGTTGTAAGCCTGCATAGCATAGGTACCTGAGAATTCTCTTAACACTCTACGTGTGTTAAGTCTGCCAATTCGCATTGGGCAATAGCGTGGTGGACTATTTGCCAAACCCCTCTCATTCTGAGAGGAGTCTTGTGCTCAACCGTGAGCGGAGTTGTAATGTTGATGGTGATGCGGTAGTATGAACATAAAAACTATCGTATGTTCAGTGCTAGTTAGTTTCCAATGAGTCGTATTTGTGGATATTTATAATACGTGAAATGTATAATCAGCAGGTTAAAATATAGGCATATTTAGCTAGCATTACAATTTCAGGAGCTACCGCGTCATGTCATAAGTCATGCCGGTGCTAGAGCGTCAGATTGAATGACCCGCGGGACGCGCGCGGGGCGGGTGAGGGGCGCGGGCTGCGGCGCGCGGGACGGGGCTGCTCCTCTTAAATATTTATTGTGTTTTCACACGCCACAATGACTTAATAAATAGTAAGGACTCTTAGATGACATGGTTTGATACTCGTACTACAGTGTGTTGAGTTTCGTTTGTGTTAGATTTTACAACTCTTATTTTGTTTTTACAACTCTAATTTTAATTTTAAGTATTCAACTTTAATTACCACCATTAAATCATGACCTAACTTGACGTTTTAAAAGTGTTTGTAAACTAAGCCAAATTGAAATAAATGATATTTGTTTTTTATAAATAAAATTGATTTTTTTTTATATATTTTTTAGATGTATTGCAATACAAAGCTAAAAATAATCTTCATAGTATGTAGTAATTATATTCACTTCAAATCAAAAGTTCTAATCAACTTCAAAAAATTCATTTCTTACGTTAATAAATTATAATTAATACTATAAGAAGAAAGTTAACCAAATCAATGTATCTGAAAGAAAAAAAATAGTTATTTTTGTTACTAAAAATTTTTCGAATAACAAGCGAGTCAATCAGAGCCTCCCTTCGCTGTTGTCGTAGTTGTTATTGCAACGAGATAATGAAATATTAAAGTAAAATATAGTCCTGTGACAAAATAGTTACCCTTATTTCGCTGCGGTTTTAAAATTCACCGCACAGCGATCCATTACAGCGGCTAGCGCCACAATAACTCCGCGTATGATATACAGACATTTTAATGGCATTTAAAGAACAATATAGCACAATTTACGTTGTTCTGCCAACTCCGCCTGGCCCGCGCCCAGATACATACATCTTTTAATAGCATCCGCCATTACACCAGCCCTAATGCATATCCCTCATGTGTCGGTGCCTCGTAGGTGCAGTGGTTAGGTGTGAGACTTCCGATCACGCTATAAGCTTTTCTATATTTGAATAAAATTCAACCCTGAGTTAAGAAGTTTGCAGTATTATACCCGAAGGCCCAGAGTTGGGAAGTTAGCAGTATTACACCCGAAGGCCCAGAGTTGGGAAATTAGCAGTATTACACCCGAAGGCCCAGAGTTGGGAAGTTAGCAGTATTACACCCGAAGGCCCAGAGTTGGGAAGTTAGCAGTATTACACCCGAAGGCCCAGAGTTGGGAAGTTAGCAGTATTACACCCGAAGGCCCAGAGTTGGGAAGTTAGCAGTATTACACCCGAAGGCCCAGAGTTGGGAAGTTAGCAGTATTACACCCGAAGGCCCAGAGTTGGGAAGTTAGCAGTATTATACCCGAATGCCCAGAGTTGAGAAGTTGGCTATTACAATAACAAACTTCTCAATTTTCCGAGCTGACTCTGGTTACTATCATGAAATCTAATAATTGGCTAGTTTTTTTGAGACGTGGATACATAAAAATTTTAAATTTAAGTGTTTTTTTTGTCAATACGAGTCAAAACGCTGTCGCCCATGATGGTCACTGTCGGATGGATGGATTTTTTGTCCGTTTCATGACGTCACATAAACATTGAACCTTAACCAAATGGTATTTAGTTTCTGTCAAAATTATTAGTTATTAATTAGTGAGACCTTTTTATTTCTTTAGTAACATCAAGTAGCATTGTGACGTCACAAAATGGTCGACAGCAAATTTTAGTTTTACTAAGTAGAATAAACGCGTATATCCTTTGCCCTCCTAAGGACAAACAACAAAGGTAATACAATATTGGAGAGAATTAAATGAGCCATGAAAATCCCGAAGATCAAATAACACAAATTGCTTAACGCTCTACAGTTTGGTGAGTTTCGTTACTCACTAAAACTTCCAAACATCTTGCAGAGTTCTGATCTCCTGGTACTTTAAACTACAATTAAGTGAAAGTTACTAGTAGGGGAAACTCTCTTTGCTCAATTTACCGTTTGATTTGAATAACGAATATTGTCAAACAGGTTTTTAATTAATTTATTAATTATATTATTAAAAAAAACGTGAACTATCTAACGTTTAATTTTGATTGAACCACCCATCATCTAAAGATGTATTTATCCGGTTGAGATTCGTCAATATTTTGCGGATGTTGACATTATCCGTATTATGTTTTATAAATATTGAAGAACTTCCACACTGAGTGCCATCTATTGCCTTTCGATAAATATGCAAACCACCGTAAGCAAACTATTTTTTAATAGATCAAAGCAATCATTGGTTTCGTAACACGTCAAACTAATTGAAATATCTCCGCTGCCATCAGATTGTGAAATTAAAAAAAAAACAACTACACCACACTTTAGCCCACAATAATCATTATAAATAATTCAGGAACATGGAAAGCGTTCCTAAACTTAGGTCCGATCAAAATACAACAAAGTGAACTTGTAAATGTAGAACAAAGCTATGAATGCCGTTGTATTAAAGTTCCAGGCTCGGGCCGCGCAGCGCGTAAAAAGCTCTTTAAAAACAAAAGAGCTCCGTCTCGTTAAACTGCCTGCTTGTCTTGTCGTAATTAGGCATTCCAATTAGAGCGGCGACGACTGGCCCGAACCTTTGCTTCTGTCATACCATCGCTTCTTGAAATCTTTTCAACAGTATAAACTCGTATTAGTGTTGACGAAAATACATAATAATCTGTAAAAATATTATAAATTTCTTATTTTTAGAGGATATAGATTATAAATATAGTCAGAATAACGAAATGGCCGAGACCTAAAGGATCACGAGGTAGAGGCAGACCACGTTATCGGTGGGTCGACGACATCATGAATTTCACTGGCAAAAACTGGCTACTGAAGGCAAAAGACCGATCAAGATGGCAGAACCTGGAGGAGGCCTTCACCGTCAAGAATTCTTCTTTTAAATAAAAGGGAAGAAAATAAACATTTTAAAATTATAACTTACTTAATTTATCAATTAACAAATTAAATGACTTACTTATCACCTAATTAATTGTAAATAAGAAGAAATAAAAGGCTTTTTTATTTTTTATTTTTATTTTATTTTATTTATAGATTATAAACCATTTACATTTCTTTTAATTTTTTTTTTAATCCTATCATAGAAAGTACGAATTGAATCTACGAACAGCGGGGTGAATTCCCTTAACCAATATACCTTCATTTTACATAATATTATAAGTATTTCCACTTAATCGAAGTTATTTCCCCCGCCAATGGTGCGTGGGTCGCAGCAGTATGAAGTATCTACAATCATGCGCTCTGTCGACGATTAAAATGAAAAATGTGAAATCTATTTCACCCTCAGCTACCCCCGCGCTCGCTCACCTGCACCCCCGCGCTGACATCCCCTATCGTTACATATTTTAAACTTATGCCATTATAAACCATAGCCTAGCAATCATTGAAATAAAAAAATATCTTAACAAAATTTAGAATATAATTTTTTTATTCTTATTTTTTAAATTACAGTTTTGAATCAGGTAGGTAATTTTCAATTTCAGCGATGAGTATTTTTGTACCTATGCAAATTAAAATTCAAAGTTTTGGGAATCCAAAAATACTCGTATATTTAGCTAGAATAACGACTTCCATGACAGAAATTCTCTCCATCGTAATAAAACACGTCGAGACATCATCGGATTAACTTATCGGATCTTCATCCATTCATCTCAATCACTTCAGCTTTCAAATAAAAACTGGTCGATGCCATAATCAAACACAAAGAAAAAACAAGAAGACAGCTAAAAAAACTCACAAACATAGCAACAAACATCCTTCATCCTTCTTTTATGCGTGGGGAGCTTTAACAGTAGTTTACGTGAATGAGCCGTGACCCCCTGCCGGGGCTCGCGGCGGTGCGACGCTAAAAGATTCATTAGTGAATTAATTGAAGTGTGCGCGGTTAGCATCAGCACTCAATGTGTCACCGCTGCAGCACTGCAGCCCTGCAGCACTGCACCACTGCAGCACTGCAGCCCTGCAGCACTGCACCACTGCAGCACTGCAGCCCTGGCCTGCAGCTGTGCGTGTCCACACACTACAGTCGACTGTAGCCTAGAGCTAACGATGCGCAGCGTGATGCTTCATGGTTACAGTAATCACATCGACGGTCTTTAGACCAAAATGCAGTAATGCAATGGTACTTTTCCGGATAAGCTGTGTAGCAAAGAGTTTAACTAACTCATAAGTACGTTGACGTTCCACCATGTAAAATATTTTACTTTCTGACAGTCGTTTCAGTCAATGGTTATCCCGAAAAGCTTCCACTGACACCATAAGGAGCTTTGGGTTGACTGTTTTGACTGATTAAGGGTCAGATATAGAACAGTGATTCTTCGTGCGAATTGGAAGGAGGTTCCTCACTCTGAAACCCTGACCACCGGTTGTTTCAGCCTCGTAAGCGGAGGAGGTCGTCCTCAATAGTAGATTTCATATTTTTGTTATATTTATCAACGTTGTTATAAATTAAAAAAAAAAAATGGTATGTAAGTATTTGAGAGAAACAAAATATATGCGTCCACCGAATGGCACTCATAGAATAAAGCACAAACGAAATTCTCCAAGACGGGCAAGAAACAACAATTTCCCGCTTTCAAACGAAGCATGTAGTTGTTCAGTGAAAGTAAATAAGCCGTGAAATCGAACCGTCGTAAATAGAGTTCGCTACGACTGACCCCCGGCGGCCGGCGCGCGCCTCATCCTCACTGCTCACCGTCTCACGACGTACGCACTTCATCTGGTTCGGCCGGAGCCCACTTACACCTGGCGACAAGTCGGGTCGCACTGTGATACGATAATGTAACACTTTGCGAGGGGGTGTAAATTGGGAAGATATGGCCTCCCAACAGCCAACCTCACCTGTTGGTGGTGCCACCTGCAGAACGACCAATGAGGCCCTACCAGATAAATCCTACTAATTTCTTTGATTGTATATATCATAGACTAATATTATAAACGCGAAAGTTTGTATGGATGTATGTTTGAATATTTGTTTGGGTGTTTGTTACTCTTTTTACGCCACTACTACTGAAGCGATTTGGCTGAATTTGGAATAGATATAGATTTTACTCTGGATTAACACATAGGCTACTTTTCATCTTGGAAAAGTCCATGGTTCTCGCGGGATTTGTGAAAAACTAAATTCCACACGGACGAAGTCGCGGACCGTCGCTAGTGGTTGTATAAATCCATTTCTGTTTGGCTTAATGCAAGAGACATGACTAGTGTCATGTAGCAGCGGCATCGGTATGAAAGGTTTAGGCCTGCGATAACCAACCCGTCTGTTTAGGTCATTATTAGACATTACCTTTCATGGATAGAAAAACATAAACAGTCCCTAGTCCATATAATGTACTAAACATGCATTTGACTTTGCAATGATCCTAATCAGCTATTGACGATAATGATAATAATTAAAAGGTATAATGGCTTAACATGCTCTCCGATCCTTATCACGGGATCATTAAAAAACTAATAATAATAATATTTACAAGTCAACCACTCCACAAGCGTCCGAAGATTACACTACAATAATATTGAAGTTGTCTCTCAGCTCTCAGTCACAAGTATTTGTTTTCCATTTGACTCGACGCGCCCCGAGATCCGCCCCTGCAGACCATCCCCCGCCCTACACAGTAGTGGCAATTAACTGCCTTCATAAGGACGAGCGGATCATGCCTCTTCGTTGGTACGCATTAAACGGGGGACAATCATACGACACTTGTAGACATACTTGAAATAATTACATTTAAAATGAAAGCTTTGCATTCTAATTAGTGCCAATTTACAATTTTTTAATCATCATATCATCTTCATCATCATCATAGTTATAAACTAATGGTATGGCTACTTAACAAGTCTATATCCAGACAAAGGTTTCGTGTATGGATTTCCAAATACCATAGTCTCGAGCCGCCATCACGTAGCGTCTCCTTGATGACTTGACTCCTTGGGACGATTTTTGCCTATGTGTTAATCCAGAGTAAAATTCCAATTAGATCAAATAAATGAATAAAACCTCGCAGAAAATATGGATGACACCCTGCGCCCGCCAACCCCGTAAGTGTTAAAAAAATATTGGAAACCAGTAATTTCACCATATCACTGTAGAGCATCACAACAAAGCAGTGTTACCTAATGACAGAAATACATAGAGTGGCAATAACACTTTCCCGCATGAGCTCTATACCAAATCTCTCTACTGTCTTTGAGATCTAATTTTCTTTTGGAAGCAGTAATCTGTGAGCCCATGATGCCTTACCTTAGGCAGGTAACTGTAGTTAATAGTATCTTTGGATAATAGCAGATTCAATCCTCAATCGCTACGGTTTATACTGGAGCAACTGAGGGCTTCAACCTTTAACAACTGCTACCTCGAAAAACAACCAAGATCCAAAAGTTGATATTATAAATTTAAGTATAGTTATATGGTATGGTGAGAACATAGGTTGACGAACTTTTAGCTTTTATAATGTGATGGACATCTAATTTTCACGAGCTCTCAATCTACGACGATTAGCTCCATGACATTGAGTAGTCATTGTAAATGAGACGGCACATGACGTCCTCCCGGCGCGGCGGCCGCTCCGCCACTAATGTGTAGATAGTGTGTATAGTAGACCGGCGGTCAGTTTCAGCTTGAATCAGCATCATAACGAGGGTACGACGAACGAGCGGCGAAAGCTTAGAGCTTGTGTTGCACTGACGTAGGTACCTGTATGATTGTACCTATCGATATTCATTATAATGAAACGATTCTTCTATATTACCACTTTCATTAAATACAAATGTTTCATTAAATAAGTATTCCCCAAGCCTATTATTCATCATATAAAATTAGAGTACTACTCTCCGCACATTTATCGTTTATTATTAAAATCACCTGTTTATAAAATCACTAGCGGACGCCCGCGACTTCGTCCGCGTAAAAATTGATGTAAACTTCTCTACCTCTACCTTACCCTGCTCGTAAACCTACCCAATCCTACCCTACCCTACCCCTACCTTACTCCTACCCTACCGCTAACGCTAACCCTACCCTCTCCCCACCTTACCCCTACCCTAACCCTACCCTACCCGTACCCTACCCTTCCCCTACCCTACCCCTACCCTACCCCTACCCTAACCCTACCCTACCCCTACCTTACCCCTACCCTAACCCTACCCTACCCGTACCCTACCCTACACCACCCCTACCTTATCCGTACCTTACCCTATCCTACCCTACCCTACACTTTCCGTAAATTACCCCTACCCTACCTCTATCCTACCCCTTCCCTACCCCTATCCTATCCCTACCCTCAGCTAAATTGGTCCAGCCTTTTGTGCGTGGTGCAATGACCAAAAGACTATAATTTCCCAAGCGACTTCTATGCTAATACTTTTTTTTTTTTTTTTTTTTTTTTCTTAGCGGGGAGGAAAAAAATCCCTACGGACTTCTGCCGTCAGGCAGGGCATGTCCGACTCGCACGGACTAAAAATAACCCCCCACAACTCCTGGGTCAGCACGGAACCGCGTAGCATTACTTCGTGCTGACCGATTAGTTATCATTCCTCGCATCCCTTTTTCTCTTGTCTTTCTCTCGTTTCCCTCCGAACCATTATTGTTCGGAGCGTGTTAGCGCATTTGTGCCACTCGTTTTCGCTCTCCAACATGCGAGCAACAAGAGTTTGCGCATTAAACTCCCCTGTTTCCTGTGCTTCTGCTGTCACGTCTGCACATCCCGGGCATTCAAAGAGAGCATGCCTCGGATTGTCCTCTTCTCCGCAGAAGTAACATTTTTCATGTGGCGCCTTACCAATAGCGAAGAGGTAGGTATTAAACACCCCGTGTCCACTGAGAGCTTGTGTAAGCCAGCGGTCTACCTCCCCATGCTTCCTATGTAGCCAGGCCTTTAAATCAGGGATTAATTCGCGGGTCCAGCTTCCCTTCCCTGCACCCGACCATTCTCTCTCCCACTCCTTCAAGGTGTTCTCACGTGTTTCATGGGGATTTTGATCTCTCTTTTCGAACAATAGGGCCCGTTCTTTTACTAGCTTATCTATCGGGACCAGTCCTGCTATGACCAGCACTGCTTCTGTGGAGACTGTCCGGTAGGCACCGCATACTCCTATCGCAAGGCGTCTTTGTACCGTCTCTAGTTTTTTACGGTACAGTTCCACATTCATGGCCTTCTTGAACAGAGGTGCCCCGTAAAGTATAGTAGAGTGGGCAACCGACGCTAAAATTCTTCTTCTGCTCGCTCGGGGACCGCCTCTTGTCGGCATCAGCCTGCATAGTGCCTCGGTCAATTTTTGTGCCTTCTGAGCTACCTCCTCAATGTGAGTCTTGAAGCTTATGTTTTTGTCAAGCCACACTCCCAAATACTTAACATGGTCTTTAGGTGTCACTGCAGTACCCTGAATTGAGAAATTAATGGGTTGCAGTTTTCGCCTTCCGCTAAATACGACTGCCTCCGTTTTCTCGGGTGCCAGAGCTAGCTGTTTCTTTTGCATCCATGCATTAACTCGTTCAAGCGCTTTGTTTGCCCGAGACATGAGGCTTATTTCTGTTTTGGCCACCACCACAATGGCAAGGTCGTCCGCGAAGCCTAACACTTGCACCCCTTCTTCTTGTTCTAGCGTGAAAACACCGTCATACAGAATATTCCATAAGGTTGGACCTAATATTGACCCTTGTGGAACCCCGCTACTGACAGTTATTACTTCTGTCACTCCTTTGTTGTCTCTGACGATTATACTTCTGTCCTCTAGATAGCTACTTAAGAGGTTTTGTAAGTAGCCCGGTAGACCTCTTTTTCTTATTTCTAACAGAATTTCCTTCCAAGGAGCAGAGTTAAACGCATTTTTGACGTCGAGACATATTAGGGCACAAAGCCTTCTAGTCCTGCGTGAGCCCTGTCTCGCCACTACAGCGGTTTCCACTACCCTTTTGATGGCCATTAGTGTAGATCGGCCTTGCCGGAAGCCGTACTGGTGCTCTGAGAGACCTCCATGTTCTGGTAGGAGCTTGTCTATTCTATTCACTAGAAGTCTCTCCATCAGCTTGCCGTAACAATCGAGCAAGCAGACCGGTCTATAGCCAGATGGGTCATCTTTGGGCTTATTGGCTTTCTTAAGCAGGATCAAATTGGCCGTCTTCCAGACTGCCGGAAAAACTCCAGATTTGAACGCCGCATCCATGATCTGTCTTATTTTTTCTGGTATAGCTTGCACGGCCAATTTAACTATCTCTGGATACAGAAAATCCGGTCCGGGCGCTTTTTTAGGTTTTAAGTTTTCCGCCGCCGTTTTCAGCTCGTCCTCTGTTACATCCACGGGTTGAGACTCATCAGCTATGATTCGCCCAAAGGTTTTGTGTGCTGGAAACAGGACCGCCGCCACGGATTTTATTAATTCCATTTCTAAACCGGGTGGGCGTGGCCGCATCTTTTTGGTGACGATTTTATACCCTAGTCCCCACGTGTCTTTATCCACCTCGTCGCAAAGCTTTTTCCACTCTTCCGTCTTTGACTTCATTATTGCTATTTGCAATGCTATTTTGGCAGACTTATATTCTTCTCTCTTTTTCTGAATACCTTGATCCGCAGCACCATCAATATTTATAGGTCCCCTTTTGTTTTTCCGCCTCTCACGCGTATATTTTCTACGGCAGCTAGTGCAGTACTTTCTTTTTTCTCCTATTTCCCTATTCCACCAGTAAACAGGTGCTTTACGAGGAAGGCCTTTTTTTGGCATCGCTTTGTCGCAGGCCCTCGTAGTCAAGGCAACTAGTTCCTCCGGTGTGGTAATTTCATTTTCATCTTTTTTTAGTATCTCTACCATCTTTTCCTGGTCGATTTCGTTTAGCTTCCACCCCATTTGTGACTGCGTTAGCAGTACATCCTTGTTTTGGGATACCTGAAACTTTATATAGCAGTGTCCACTTAAACTATCTTCGTCCAAGACTTGCCATTCCACAATTTGCTGTGCCAGACCAAAGCTTGCGAATGTGATATCTGGAGTAGAATTCTTCGGACCTCTTTGAAATGTCGGTCTATCCCCTGCGTTGACTATGACCATGTCCTTACTTGCAAGTAATTCCATTATATGGCGCCCTCTGGCATTTTCAGACTTCTTAGACCACACTTTTGAGGCTGCGTTGAAGTCTCCAGCTACTATAATTTCCCCACGTTGTGTTTGTATGCTGTCAAAAAGGTCATTTGTATCCTGCTCAAATTCTTCGAAGCTATAGTTTGGGGAGAAGTAGCAGCTATACAATGTAAGACCAGATATAGCCACCGCGATGAAGCCGTTTCCCCGGTGCACTACTTTAGCCTGCATCTCTCTATTGTAAACTATGTAAGTTGCGTCACCCCTCCTATCTGTAATCCATTCACGGTTCTCCGCTATCTTTTTATTTGGTTCCGCTACTATAGCTACATCTATGTTGTGATTTCTCGCAGTTACTTCGAGCAGGTCGTGGGCAGCTCGCGTTCTGTCCAAATTTATTTGTAGGACTTTAAGATGCGAGTTTGTCAGTCCATTTCCTGCTCTCCTGGCTCGTTTTTTGACTTAGATAACCTACCGGGCACTTTCATTCTCCAGGATGGACAGCTCTTGGAACCCATTCGGTGACTGGTATTGACCTGGCCTCTGTCTTTGCAGATAGCACATGTGGTATCTTTGTCGCATTCTTTGGATTTATGACCTTCGTTTCCGCAGTTATAACATTTTTTGCTACGGTCATGTCCCGGGCACCCAATTGAAATGTGTCCATACTCCAAACATCTGTAGCATCTTTTTATTCCTTCAATAAGCCCTATTGAGACTCTCAGCCAACCTACTTTTATTTTCTTCTCTCTTACAAGTTTTTGGGCATCACTTTTTGCCATCTCTACTATTGCTGTCTTGTTGCCATAGTTGTTCTGCCAAAAGCTCTTAATGCGAAACTCCTTCACAATTTGTTTAAGGGATTTTTCTATATCCTGTCTTTCGGTCGTAACGTCTAGTCTTTTTATTATGACCTCAGCAGACTCTTTTAGGGTTCTCAAAGTTAAGTTTGGGCAGCATCCTTCTACTTTCTCCTTTATTTTTGAGGCACCCCCTACCTGTCCTTTTTCAAGTTCAAGAAGTATGTCCCCTCGTCTTGTCTTTCTTACTTTCGAGAAAACTACTTCTTCACTTGCTAGTCCTGATTTTATTTCTTTTAATACACTAGCATACTCTCGGTCCTTCACCTCTATTAGCAGCGCCTCCGGCTTCTCCATCTGAGACCTTACATTTCTCTTGTTTTTGTTGCGGTTTTCATTCGGTGCCCGCACTTCTTCTGCTTTCTGCTTCGGTTCTGTCGGAATATTTTCCTTTAATAATTCATTTACTGGTACTGGTTGTGTAGATCCTTTCGTGTTTTGTTTATTTTTTCTTATCTCAACTTTCTCTATATGAAGCTTCCGCTTGCTTTTTTTCTTTTTAACTTTCTTCCATTCAGTTTCCGTGCCAAGATCATCATCATCCCATTCCAACCCTTCCATCTCCCCACCAGTCGATGTGTTTGTTCCTTTATGTTCTATGCCGACTGCTTTTTTTGGCCTTTTTGGGGTTCTTTCAGGCTCTTCCTCCTTTTTTGCTGCGATCATTCTTCGCACATCCATTACCCGGCCACATGTTTTCTGTAAATCTCGAAGTCTAGTTTTCACCTCATTGGCCGTATGTTTATAGGGTCCTTGCTTTTCAACCATTGTATTTAATAGTATTATACTATTATATAGTCCGTTAAGAAGCCTCTCTTCCTTCCCTTCTAACGTTTCAGTCTCTATAGTCGGCGATGATTTTTTCCGCTTCCAGTCTCCTCTATTCGGTGGCGTACCCGCCATTGGCGAGAAGAATGTCAGCGGGCTCGTATAGGATGTCTGTTTGCACTGTACGTTCCCTTCATCCCCCGTCGATATTCCATCTTCTGTTTCTGTTTCCGTCCGTGTTTGTGTCGTCTTCTTCTTAGGTGGCGTGCGTTGTAGCAGGCCAGACCTTGCAAATGGTGTGTTACACTTTAGCAAAACGTTGCCCCCCCCAGAATACGAGGGGCAGCCCCTATCATCGGCCGAAGCCTCCAGGGGGCGGGATTCTCCGACGCGAGAATGCTCAGCGCCGGTACCCGCCTGGGGTATGTGTTTTTTTGGTTGTGCTTCCATGCTTAATACATTTATTCTCCTTTACGTCTTCCGAAGAAAAACAGCCGCCCAATATGGGACAGACGCTGACCAGGCAGCCGCTCGCTCCGAGTACAGACGCTGCCTGGATTTGTGTTGCGTGCTTTTGGTCCGCGCCGGGTATTTTATTTCCCCGGTACCCGCCAGATAAATCTGGTGAGGGAACCCCCTATCCGCCACCCGGGGACGCGCCCGATGGAAGAGCAGCCAACTCCACACGGGTTCTATGCTAATATTCTATGCTAATACTATAAAGAGGTAAAGTTTGTGTGGTTGTCAGGGGTAATCTCTGGATCTACTGGACCGATTTGGAAAATCCTTTTACCAATAGAAAGCTACATTATTTGCGAGTGTCATAGGCTATGTTTGGTTCTCATATTCACACGGGAACGGGAACCACGTAATTGAAACCGGTGGGGCGTCATATAGCGGCATTTCTGCGACTTTCAGAAATTTTGTATTATCTCCGAAACTATATAACTAATTAACATACTGTAAAGGGCAAATCTTATCTCTATAATATCCTTGTGATTATTAAATAATTTATTTTGATAAGGATTTAAGTTTAGTTGTGTAAATAATGACGTAAACCTTAATTTAAAATTTAAATAATTTATTAAAGTACTAAATATATATCTATATCTGCTAAAATATAAAAGATAGATATATGGTGTCGCGGACTTTTTTGTAGAACTTTTAAAGGTTCAAAAAGCCTCCATACATTTATTTCAGTTATACGCAATGATTGAGGCAGCGCATGCGAATAAGTAAGTTTTTCGGTCCGACCTGTAATAGAAAACCCGCGATAACTCAGAAGTTATATATGATAGAAATATAAAATATAGCCTATAGCACTCCCCGATAATGTAGCATTCTACTGGTGAAAGAATTTTTA
The DNA here is from genome assembly GCF_947172395.1 of Bicyclus anynana. Classification (NCBI taxonomy): domain Eukaryota; kingdom Metazoa; phylum Arthropoda; class Insecta; order Lepidoptera; family Nymphalidae; genus Bicyclus; species Bicyclus anynana. The sequence continues at coordinate 17,281,905 of NC_069093.1, forward strand.
AAATCGGACCAGTAGTTCCGAAGATTACCCCATTTCAAAAAATTGTTACAAACTTACAAACTTACAAACTTACAAACTTTACCTCTTTATATTATTAGTATAGATTGCTGTTTACAAAACAGAACGTGAATTGAAAGCCCCAGTAGCTCCGCGCTGAAGAGGCCCGGCTCAGTAGCGAAAGTTCAAACCCCGCACCTTACACTAGTTGCTTATGAATAAACAAAAGTAACCATTGTGTTTCATCTTAAATTGTTTTGAAAATACGTTTCACTACTCCCATTACAATTTCTGAATACAAATCCTTAAATCATAGCAGAAAGTTTATCTTTCCTAGATACAGATTGTTTGGTAATGATAATTTCTAATTTTTTTTTTTATTTTAAAATTTCTCATTATTGCACCGACTTTGTTCAATATGGGTATCTGGGTAGTTCATGATAATTTTGCATTTACGATAGATACGTAATCATATCCTTAAGCTTTAGCTTTATTTTAGTCTTCTAACAAACAAAGTAGTTAGCGCTGAGCGAGAGAACTTCTAGTCTGTTTCTTAGTACGATACAAACAGACACAAATAACTGTACAAGTTGTGTTGAACTTCATTAGCCTGTTGAACAGTTCGAGTGTTTTATTATGTGAATACCCGTACATAAAGACTAGAACGCCTCTCCAAACACAAAGCTAAATTATAACAACTCCAATTCACTCCCAAAGTACGAACTTCAAAATCATCAACAATTAAATTCAATTTGTTTTAATCCAACTACATTCTTCGCCGTACTTCAAAAGATTAAAGGCTCGATTCGAGTACATAAAACTTTCTGCTGATTAATTGGAAAACAACTTAAACACGGTGTAGTCCAATTTGCGATCGGGAAGTACCAATTTGAATCTTACCCCGTCACAATAGGGAGGGAATCGTGATTCTCCGAAATGGTTAGGGAACCTTCGCTTGTAGCGTTCCTCGCTAACTACTTTGGATAGAATCAATAGTTTCTTCAGTGAGTACGCTTAAAACTCCGAGTAGTAAATAGTTCCCGTCCGCTGTACGGCGGGAGATTCTTCTCCCGACGGCGACAAAGAGGCACATTACTTTAATCTAAAGCACCGAATGGGTAATACGTTCCGAGGTGAGGGTTACAATGGACAAAGATTTCAGTCTCTAAATAGTGCGGGTGTTTTCTCTAATACCGAAATATATCAACGAATCCAAAGGATGTTATTAGACTCAAAAAGAATAACTTTGTCTTAGTCCAGTTTGATGTATAGTTCGGTTAGCCTGAATGAAATGATGAAGCTAAGAACCGACAGAGAGTAAAATGAATAATAATATTGTTGTTTTGTTCAAATAATTGATTTCGTTAACACGTGTACTCTAACTCTTCTCGCTTCGTTCATCGGCGTCCTTTCTGAACCTGAGCGTACTGTAACAATGCTAAGGTATTAGGAATGGTATTCCACACACTACCAGTACCACCACCTACCAGTATTTCCTACCACCAACAGTCTAAATACCTTCAAGGCGAGAGTGAATATGCACTTTCTAGGCAAGCGTCTCACCGTAGACCTCGTCATTGCTCTTCATCTGGCATGATTGTAGTCAAGCCCAAGTCTATTGACCATAAATAAATTAAAATTTATTGAATTTCTAAGCTACCTGCTGTAAGCCGGAAATTGAACCTGGGACCGTAAACTAGACATGCACGCCGCAGTGGCTGAGATCAATTTTATTCCGAACCGATAGCAATTAAAAAGTTTTCAGCGAATGAGTAAAGTTGGTGCCGAGGCGCAGGCCGGCTGCCTTCACTATTCGATTGAATCTTCATTAAGTATCAGTTTAAAGTTCGACATGAGAACCTATTTCAAACTATCCATCGTATAAATTATCTTTTATTAATTTTTATTTCGATTGTAAAAGATACCGGATAAAACGAAGCGTCCACTTGTTCTAAAATAATAAATATGTGTGTGACGTTTGTAGTCTCATGTGCATTTTATTTGTTTCAACGGCAACTTGCACTTTTAACTGGAACACAGAACTGCAGCTGTTTGAAAACATTCATCGGCCATTATCGGCCTTTTCGAATTGTCTCATTATCCATTTGAATTGAATAAACTAATGATCGTATATTCATAAAAATATAGGTCGATTCGATTGCTCGATCGACGCACGCCAAGAGATTATTGTCTACTTTGATCTACTTACGACTCACTTAACAAAAAACTACAGTATTCCTCAATATAGCTCTGTCTTGTGATGAGATGAAAGCTTGTCTGTTGGCGCACATCGTGAACCCAGGAAAACTAATCTGAAAGAGCGAAGAGACACCTCTCTAGAACTAAAACATCGAGTGTCGAATTTGCAGCGACAAAAGTCCCGGACTTTTGCAGTCCTCTTATAAAATAAGTTCCATTACAAAAGTTCTCGGACACTTTGCCGTGAAACTTGATTACAGTTCCATTTTCAATAGCGCTCTAATAAGATCTAAGTCCCGGCATCAAGGGGTAGCGGTAATGCTGTTATTGGAAGATCTTGAGAGAATGGAACTCGATCTGTGGCGCAGACCGCTACCTACGAGAGAGCACTTCAAACAATCTGTCGATCTGTATAACTGCATTGTTTTAACTTGGCAATGCTTACACATTTCTTTCTGTGTGTTCATTTTAAATATGACCAATATCCCCATTCCCCTCCAACTAGTCGGGAGACTGTGTTAGGAGTGGGCACTGCAATGGTCAAGCGGGTGCAACCACAAGCGGCCTTTCTGTGACGAGCCAGACCTCTTTACCTTTAAGCTATTGAGGTATTATTTATGTTCACCTGATAGGATACGCGGTTCATATTTTGGGGTCTAACTTAGAAACACTTTCTATAATTAGAAGATATTAAAATTTTTCATGCTTGTTATGTATTGTTAAACTGTATGATTAATTTACATGTACAATTTGCAAACTGAACTTTACAAAATATTTTGAGCTGAAAGTCCCATTTAAAGATTGAATACTTAACCACACTAACGATCTATTCCTTTCTATACATCCCACGTGACATCGTATCGCGTATTCAACACACAACACATCACGACAAGTTAGAATTTGTCTTGAAAGTGGGCGGGTGCGTCGGAGGTTCTTTCAAAGGCTTTTCCGAACGTACACACAATACGCCGACACTCAGGACGTACCCCCATTTGATAAGAGCTCAGAACCGTAATATCAATTATCTGGAACGGTCCAAATCTCCCTTTTGTTTCTGTTAGGCTCGTGCGAGACGCGCTGGTGTGACGCTAACTGCTGGTATCAGTGAAAGCGAAAGTTAAAATCTCATTACCGCTGCTAACGAGCCGGACGCCGCTATCGCGTCGCGTCGCAACCTACACGCTCAAGCGGTGCACGATACCTCCGGTAGCGTAATCATTATAATCATAATTTCTTTATCTTATTAATCAAATTTTTGTTTAGTAATAATTAGAAATACGAGTATAAGCGTTTCATGTTTTTTTCAATTTCAGTTCATTATTCTTTATTCGAGTAAATCAAGTTAATTTTCTAATTTTTTATAAAAAAAAGTTAAACCGACTTCAAAATCACAAAACTAAAAAACGAAAAATAACATCGTATACTACCGTTTGATCACTTTGAAGGCGGTGCCAACACAGTGATACATTAAATTAAGCCGATTAAATCATCATTTCATCAAATCATACATTTCAGAAACGGCTTTAACTAATACGTCACTGGCTCGGAACCGCCTTCAAACAGATCAGAAGGTAGCACATACGATGTTATTTTGTGATTTTGAAGTCGGTTTAATTTTTTTGGTAAAAAGATTTTATTTTAAAAAGCTTTTCGTGTAACTTGGACCAAACAAAAAGCGAAAATTGCGTGGTGGAAGCTCAGACTGCTATTAGGTGGTAAGTGGCGGAAATTACGCAACTTGCCGAGTTAAATGAGTACGTTTTTATACTTTTGTGGATCATCCGGGTCTCGTCCTACTCGAATGTGTATATATGTATGTTCCCTTATTACTTCACCACTATCTTTGTACGGTTGTATCACTGTCTTAAAAGACATGGCAATAATAATAATGTACATGAAGTTCATAAAGTATTTAGTTTGATAAAGGCATAACATAGTTAATACATAACATAGAGCCGTGTTAGCCCAGTGGATATGACCTCTGCCTCCGATTCCGGAGGGTGTGGGTTCGAATCCGGTCCGGGGCATGCACCTCCAACTTTTCAGTTGTGTGCATTTTAAGAAATTGAATATCATGTGTCTCAATCGGTGAAGGAAAACATCGTGAGGAAACCTGCCAGAGAATTATCTTAATTCTCTGCGTGTGTGAAGTCTGCCAATCCGCATTGGGCCAGCGTGGTACACTATTGGCCTAACCCCTCTCATTCTGAGAGGAGACTCGAGCTCAGCAGTGAGCCGAATATGGGTTGATGACGAACGATAACATAGTTAGGACCGTAGACAGGGAACTATATAGACAGATACAAAGCATCAATCGCATCCTTTTTGAAAGAACTTATGCGTGGACTGTGTAAGAAAACGATTTGGACTAGACAATGCGATATTTGATGTGTAATAAATGCTATGTACACACAATAATTAGTTGCAAATTATAAGTATTAGTTACTTATAATTTAACATAAAATATAATAGCTCAGTGTAGTGTCAATGCTGCAGCTGCAATGTTAAAATCGTGTAACTTTTAACTTAAATCCATACGCCAATCATGTCAAGACGTGTCTGTTGACTTCTTAAAAAATCGATATAAAAAATATAAAAAACATTCCTTTTGAATGCAAATCAAAAGTCTGATAAAATACAATGCTAAATAGACACCGAGCAGTACTACAAAAGATTAAACAAATAATCAAATAAATGAAAAAGCAGAACTGAGTAAATATTATGTTAAATAATATACAGTAGATCAAAAAAATCTACAATAAACAGTACGCAGAGATTTAATTGATGAATAAAGTTGGCATCAGATTACCGTAAGAAGATTTTCTACTAATTTTCAAATGAAAGAGATTAAATAGCAAATGAACTCCGGAAGATTCAAAAAATTGGAATTTAAAATGTAACATAAAACTATATCTATCAAAATATAAATATTTTAATAGCGTGTCTTTTTTAAGTCAGTTTGTTTTTTATCAAAATCTTAGGTTTAATACAAATGTTGTATAATGCACAAAGTACCTCACTACAAGTACAGTATAGTATTTTGACAAAAATAATTGTATCAATTTAAAATGATTTAGAGACTGCCGTGTAACCCACTGTCGTCTATTTATTTACACAGAAGGTTCCACTGGCATAATGCGTATATAGCCAGCTCCTACAACGTCTTTGTGATTGTGACAAATTGAACAGAGGGCTACTCCAGCGAAGATTGCAGTGTGCAGCGGTAATAGGGTGCCCTGTAGGTACAGAATAACGATGTTATGACCTCGTATTCCTCAGGTTGCATTTGTCTACAATAAATCCTAACAGTAAAGTAATACCTATATTTTTATTTTAATAACAAACTAAATAAAAATAATCATGTATAAGAAATTATAGGACAGACTAATTTGATATACTTTTTTCTAAAGTAAATGCGATTGTTTTGTTTTTAATTAATAATAATAATAATAATAATAATAATTTATTTATTCATGAGAAAGTACAGAAGGTTTACAGAACTTGCTATAGACATACATACTTTCTACCTTGACAGGTGTATGAATATTAAAAATAATATTATACTAACTAATAATTCCAAAATTCCAATAATTAAATATTCAATCGGTGAACATGGTATAAATAAAAAAAAAAAAAAAATACAAGTACAATTAGCATAATTTGACGAAGCATTCTTAACATCAAATATAAATAATTAATATACTATTATAATTAATATATTAATAAAAATATGAAACCAATTTTGCAAGAACACACTCCTATCCTTTGAGGTGTTGACGAGGTGGTGAGGTTTCGTAACGCATTGTGATTTGTGTGCCTCTTGCACTTGCGGATTTTATGGTAGTCTACGATGAGCTTTAATGTTGAGAAATTATAGATATTGTAACAGGTAATTTTTTTCTCTTTTCAATCTTTGTAGTCTGGTTTAGTATTATTATTTTTATAATAATATTTTTTATATAAACACTAGTCTATAGTTTTATTACACGTATAGACGAGTTACCGTTGTAGCGCGGCTCGTAAAGCGACTCCGGTGAAGAGTAAAGAGTTTAGAGGTGATGTTGTTTGCGTAATAAAAAGGATATTCGGTTATGAATATCAAATGTTATTGCAGGTTAAACGTCGGAACATCAAATGTTATTTCTCTTAACGCGGCATCATGTGAACCTCTCTATGCGATACATTTATCGTTCGCGTCATTTCTATTAACTTTGTAATTGAATGTCTGGGAGAAAGTGGCCTGTCTCTGTGCATAGAGTTAACATATACTACGTACAATTGAAATTTGGTACACATATCAATATCTGTGACCCAAACGCAGAAGTGTAAATAGATGAAATCTGAATTATGGACCGATTTTGAAAATTCTTTTTTTGTTTTGTAGGGTTTACTTCCAGGGTGGTCCCATTTTTTTCATGTCAGGATCTGATGATGGCATCCTGGAGAAATTGAGGGGAACTTTCGAAAGTTGTAGAGACGGCTAGTACGTGTGTTAGTGTTTCCATAAGGTATTTTAAACCACTACAACTTTATGAAGGTTTGGAGTTGGTCTGATGATGGAGCCGAAACACAGACAATGGAACTCGTCAAGGATTTACAGCAGTCACCTTTTGTTTGGGCTTGATTAATTTGTATTGATGAGTACTTTCCACCTATATGGGTTGTGACTGTATTAAGGGTCTGGTGATGAAGACGAGGGACAGTGAAGAGAACTCCTCGACGGTTCACAGTAGCTACCTTGTGTTTGGACTTGATAAATTTGTATTGATGAGAACTTACCACCTCGATGGATTGTGACTGTATTAAGGGTCTGATGATGAAGACGAGGGACAGTGAAGAGAACTTCTCGACGGTTCACAGTAGCTACCTTGTGTTTGGACTTGATAAATTTGTATTGATGAGAACTTTCCACCGAAAAGGATTGTGACTGTATTAAGGGTCTGATGATGAAGACGAGGGACAGTGAAGAGAACTCCTCGACGGTTCACAGTAGCTACCTTGTGTTTGGACTTGATAAATTTGTATTGATGACAACTTTCCACCTAGAAGGATTGTGACTGTATTAAGGGTCTGGTGATGAAGACGAGGGACAGTGAAGAGAAATCCTCGACGGTTCACAGTAGCTACCTTGTGTTTGGACTTGATAAATTTGTATTGATGACAACTTTCCACCTAGAAGGATTGTGACTGTATTAAGGGTCTGGTGATGAAGACGAGGGACAGTGACGAGAAATCCTCGACGGTTCACAGTAGCTACCTTGTGTTTGGACTTGATAAATTTGTATTGATGAGAACTTTCCACCTAGAAGGATTGTGACTGTATTAAGGGTCTGATGATGAAGACGAGGGACAGTGAAGAGAACTCCTCGACGGTTCACAGTAGCTACCTTGTGTTTGGACTTTATAAATTTGTATTGATGAGAACTTTCCACCTAGATGAATTGCGACTGTATTAAGGGTCTGGTGATGAAGACGAAGCACAGTGAAGAGAACTCCTCGACGGCTCACAGTAGCTACCTTGTGTTTGGACTTGATGATTTTGTATTGATAAGAACTTTCCACTTAGATAGGTTGTGACTGTACACACGCAGTGGGTATGTAACACTAAAAATAAAAAAATAAAAATTTTAATAAAAAAAATTCAACCGACTTCCAACTCAAAAAATAACTTTAACTAAAAAGCAAAAAATAACATCCTACCTATGTGCTACCTTCTGATCAGTTTGAAGGCGGTGCCAAGCCAGTGTCGTGTTTAAATTAAAGCTGTTTCTGGAATAACCACAGAAATTTTGTAGTTTAAACGTATTTAATTAAAACATCACTGGCTTGGCACCGCCTTCAAACTGATCAGAAGGTAGCACATAGGTAGGATGTTATTTTTTGCTTTTTAGTTAAAATTATTTTTTGAGTTGGAAGTCGGTTGAATTTTTTTTATTAAAATTTTTATGTTATGCTGAAATAAATAGTTATCAAGTCTTGTATTTGCTAGATGGTCGAAAATTGACCATTCTCCTTATCTCAAAAACTATCGAATCAAACATTTTGAAATGAATCCAAAAGTTAGCTTTTTACTGTTTTTACTTGAATATTTCTGGAAAAATCTGAAACTTTTAAATTGTTGAATATGAAGATCACTTGTGGGGGGTAAAGTACTGAATCTTAAATTCTGGAAAATTTCAGTAGTTAGCTTTCTACTTAAAGATTTCCGGAAAAATTTTACTTTGACTTTTGGGGTAAATTAAAACAAAATCTTTTTTAAATAGCATCATATACTAATATTATATAATTACAACTTTAGGTAACATCGTTCGGGACTCTCTTCAGGTGAGTTTAACACTTGTTCGGTTTTTGTTATTTCAGTTATCACTTCTTATTCCTTTCTCGGTAAGAGACTACTCTTTTAAGTCCCTCTCTCCGACACCTAAGAAGATTGTAATGACATTCCGACAATAACGCTCGTTATAGAAAATCCCGTTTAATAATGCAACGCGCCGTTATTCCGGATAAGCTGACATCCATTATTAAAACGAGATGAAACAGACAGACTCCGGAATTAATATTTTACACCAATCGCGGGTTGATTCCCGATTAGACAGCTAAAGATAATTCGTTATTTGGTATTACAAATTGTCAGTGTTTGAGTTGGGAAATTTTGAAATAGCGATTAAATAATAATGCTATACTAAATAATTGCTTGAATAATGCTATTAGCATTATTTACGATTATAATATCTTCTAAGATAATCTAAGAAGACTGTTTTTAAATAAATTAATTGGATCTTGGGTATATTTACGCGAAGTCGCAAAAGCAAGTAGTCTTTTCAAAAGAATTTTACTATTACAAAGACTTTACTTCGTTGAGTGTGATAATCGAGCTTTCGTTATCTATCATCTTTCTTTCAAAATTCGTGTCTTCAAAATACTCTCAATCCTATCAGATTGACAGATATTCACTTCTAAAACCAAATAATAGACTTGTCATGTTAGTTTATGGTTTGAAGCGCAATTCGCGACCCGCGCACGGTCCGCCTGCGGTACGATATGATGGAAGGTCGAAGCTTTTTACGTGAGAGCAAAATGTCAAGTGGGTAGGATTCAATTACAGTTTTTGTCCATCCGCGGGGCGCTCGGGCGGGCGCGGAGGCGGGGGCGGGCGCGGACGCGGTGCGAGGGGCAGTAATTCAATGTGACGCCGCGGAACAGTATTGGGGCGACAAAACAAGCACTACACAGAAATTGGATTGAACTTCTTGATCTCCCCCGATTTTATTCTTTATATTTTTTCCCCGAACTACAGTGATTATATTACAGTGTTGCAATATACATATTATAATATATAAGTTACTAGCAGAGCCTAGCGGTTTCACCCGCGCTGTACTCTTTCCTGTGGGAATACGAGGATAAACTACAGCCTATGTTACTCCCTGATAATCTAACTTTCTACTGGTGAATTCAAATCGGTCCAGTAGTTTTTGAGTTTATTCGTTACAAACAAAAACTACCCTCCTTCTGGCGCAGTCGGGTAAAAATACAAATCTTTCCTCTTTATTATATAGATAAATGGTCATAGGATCAACCCCACGGCCGCTGTTTGTACTGTCATCACACGTAACAAGTGTCTCCGACTAATTGTTGAAGAACAACAATAATATTGGTTATAGTGAAGAAAAATAATTTCGGTAACATCGTTCGGAATCCTTTCCAAGAGCTGGCGCTTTTTTGGGCCAAAGGTTAGCCTTGCTATCCAGAATAGCGACAGCATATTGGGTACCTTGCCTCTGGGTGAATAAATAAATGTTGCGTATTTCTTATATTATTTTATTTTATTTTATTTTAAATCTAAAAATTTAAATGTAACATACACTTAATTTTAAATTTTAATTTAATTATTAATATGTTTATGTGAATTATAAATAAAAAATTACACTGTAAGTGTCAAAAAAATTACGGTAACTGATATTAGAAAATTCTGAAAATGTACATATTACGGTTTTAGGTAGGTAACCTGTAACGTAGGACATGATTTCTCAGTTCCCATTTCTCATTATCCCTCAAATTATACTCAATAAATATTATAAAAATAACATACCCTTACCCTACTTTGATTTTTAACGTTTGGACGTAACTTTATCTGACTCTAAAAAAATAATTTCTAATAATAATTTGCTGAACTCCTTTCGAAAAAGACTAGTGATACCCAGATAAACATACATATTATATGCATACAAGAATTTTTCCTTTAAAAAATAGTAAACAATGAAAAATATCTATAATTCACTCCGCTTCAAACTATCATGTACCTAACGTGTAACATTACTCCATGCGTCACCGGCAGATGGCGCTGACGGGCGTTGCCTCGCGCTACCGTTTGTCGCTACGGCCGAGGTATATACGACGAGAGACTTCTCGTAGTCAACAGACCTGAGTCAATTTAGAAAAATTTTTTGATAGTGTATGTATTTCAATAATACGTACCTAAGAATTCCTTTGATCTTAGAGATAGTACTCGAAATTCGAATATAAGTAAACTGAAACTTAGTATGTTAGATTAGATTAGTGTTACAGAAGGTGGGAGAAGTAAAATAATATTTTCACTGTACACAAATTTATTCGATAACAATTTCAGCATAGCTTCCGCTATAATGTTAATATTACACGCTGATGGTAGTATATCAATGAATCTGCTAAACAACCCTCTATTTTATAATATTTGCAAAGTTAGTGTCTACTGTTGGTAGCACGAATATGTTAACAATACAAGTACGTTTTAATTATAGTTCCGGAGTATTATTATACAAACCAAACGTTATAATTCTATCTAAAACACATTAATAATTAAAAGATATTTATAACGATCGTAAAATAATATTAAAATATCGAAACACAAAGTTGAGAAATTAAATACAAACTAAATCATAACGTGACGTCATAGTTGTCAAGAGTAAAATAACCAATGATGAATTTATATCATGTAAAATAAATAATTATATTTATATCAATAATTAATAATAACCTCTCCACTGTTCGGATTAATAATCATTGTTACTTAATTAAATTTAAGTATAATAACCGGAAGTCATAAAAGTATGAAATGAAATGACGCTAATATACGCTAGGCGGCGACACTTATCTATACGAAATAGGCGGGAAGCAGGTACTATTTGTAACATTCGGCCATCCTGAAGAAGCCGTGTCCCACGGCGTTCTGGTAACACTCTGGTATCTCCCACTGCACCATCAGTTATCTGGAAAGAACAGGATCCAGCAGTAATTTGAAACTGACAAGGTTTTGATCAATATACATAATCGAAGTGCTATCATAAAGCCTAATTCGTTTCTGGTAATTATGTTCATGGGTCACTTAGACTTCAAACCCAAACAATAAGTATATTGTGCTATCTATATGAAAGAAATTCAGAAATTATGATAAAACAAAAACATCGCTATTAGTACTTCCAGACAGGTACCTAAAACGGAAATACTTATTTTACTATAAAATCACATATTTGAATTTTATCTGCATATTAGTTACTAGGTCATTCCGACTTAAATAAATATGAATCACTAAAATAACTTTATTAATCAAAATAACTCGGACCAATTCAAAATCAAAATCTAAAATCATTTATTCCAAGTAGGCTCAGTTTACAAGCACTTTTGACACGACAGTAGACTATTTGTAAAGATTCTACCACCGGTTCGGAAGGCAGGTTCTGCTAAGAAGATACCGGTAAGAAACTCAACAGTTGCTCTTTTGAAAAAGTCATAGAGTATTATAATTTACAATTGATTACAATTACAATTTCTTAGTTTTATTTCCTGTGTGAAGGTGGAAGCTGACCCAATGGCCTCCAAGCGCTTTTATCTTTATAGGAACTCATCAATGTTGTAGTAACCTCGACTAAGTAAATGTTTTTTAACACATTGCTTAAAGCTATGCATTGGCAGGTCCATCACAGTTTTGAGGATCTTGTTATAGAAGAGTACACCCAAACCTACAAAAGATTTTTTTTTACTCTTTGGAGACGATATGCAGAAATAACTAACTTATGCCCGTGTCTAGTAAGACGTGGGTTTAAATCTCCTTTTCGTTTGGAATTCGTTCGTTCAATTTAGGTAAGCACACAAATACTTAGGTATTTCACACAGACAAAAACGTGTGTCACACAGACCCATGTCACACAGACGCAGGTCACACAGACGCAGGTCACACAGACGCAGGTCACACAGACGCAGGTCACACAGACGCAGGTCACACAGACGCAGGTCACACAGACGCAGGTCACACAGACACAGGTCACACAGACGCAGGTCACACAGACTTAGGTCACAAAGTCGTATATCATACAGACATATAGTAAAAGGTAAGCCATAGTCGAATATATAGATATAGACAGACGTGAGTCGCATAGAAGTGAATCACTGACTGACTTTTAGAACTGTGAAAATCAATGTTAATTCTCGACTACCGTGTATGAGGACATCTGTAACTTCATTTTCCTCCCTATCTACCAGAACAATCTGCAAATACGTAGAACTATTAATCTTGTTAATATTACAAGAATATAATTTAATATCTGTACTTATTCACTACCACATTCTATCAATAGACGAACTTTGAATTAAATTAATTGAATCTGTAAACTGCATCCCATAAGGTATTAGCCCCCACACATTATAGTACAAATTTTATACGTACCGACCTATCTCATGTTACGCTTTAGAAATCTCTTATGATTAGATTTTAGTATATAAGTACATTTATATTGTAGTTTTCCCAAAAAACATATGTTTCCAAAATCAGTAATTCTGTGTATATCTATAATAATATGTGGGTACGAAACACCATTTTCATTACAGACATATTTTTGTTGATATAGCTATTGTTCCGTTTATTGTGTAGGTCTTGCTCTTGTACCTACATTAGGTGGCTGTAGTTCGCGGGTTGGACAAACTGACATTCAAACATTTTTATGACTGAACATTATGATGAGCTTACTGGAATAAGGAGTATTAATTCCTCGTGTGATATAGAAAAGTGTATCGTCTCACGTTTTTCCACTATCGGACATAATAACTACTATTTACTCGAGCCATCTATGATCGTTTAAATTTACACACACCTGACCATTAGCATACATAAAGTTCTATAGCATTCAATATACCTAACCCTGATTTACCATTCTTCAACAAACTGTTAAATTACGGATAGTGGAAGCTTTACTCCATTATTATAAAGTAACTAGCTGACAGAACCAATGTTGCTTTGCTTTAGAAGTTTTACTACTAATCACCCTTATCGTTTAAGGCTTTCAAAAATGTATAACAACCTTTTCTCGGACCTACCTAATATTATCTACATATAAAACTTAATCAGAACCGGTCAAACTATTTTGGAGGATTATAGCAACTAATCATATTATGATAATTTTATATGTAAAGCTAATCCAAATGATATTATTAATTTACCCATTAACTTTTAATCTTTTGATAGTATATAGTGAACTGAAAACTGTAACAGGAATACCCTGACTAAAACACATTTTGTAAGAATAATCAATTGATACAGTTAGCACCATAGTATAAATGGTTCCCTAGTATTTACAAAAGGCCCCTTAATGATGTAGACACATATAGTATTCAAATAAATAATTAGAACTCCCTTTAACTTTAGGCATACGATAACTTTCCATAAGCGCATGGTACACAATACTGCATGTATTTTTTTAATATAAGAAAAAGTAAATCTTTATATTTTTTTCACTTATTTAAAACCTGGTGGTATTAAGTACTTAAATATGATATTTTTGCAACTACTACTAATTGTTAAGTTTTAGCTTAATTAATCGGTCTCAGTATAGTTTTCTTATTTAAGCAGTTATTTTAACTAATATAATAGTTTTGTGTATAGATGCGATAAAAGTTGTAATTTTCGTATTGAATTTGAAACTAGATGGCCCTGAGCTACAGTAAGATGCGGTAACTTTGGTGTGTTACTTAACCTAAACTAAATGTTGAATTGTGATTAAGGGCTCTTATGTTCAGGGTATAATGCTTATCATTTCTCATCGCGGAAAGAAGACGACTCTGTTCAGTTAGAGTTAGCCGTATACCACTGTATTCTAATTAGAGAGCCAGCTTGAATTGTCAATTTTCTTTCTTTCCTGTCTTATAAGTATCTTATTTGTGAACCGAAATCCTGAATAGCTAGCCACCCTTAAGCTAAGAGTAAACGAGGTAATAAATTATATTAGAACTAAAATAGCCCGTTGAGCAATTGATAAGTACAGACAAACCCTAAGAGCAGATTTTATTATTAATCAAATCTACATCAACTAAATCCTCGAATTATATGATAGAACTCTTCTTCAGAAGTTACTTCAATAAAGTACGCGATAGGCATACCTAATTATCACGTCTTGGCTAGTACCTACTGATTCTAATTTACTATAGCGCTATTAATGAACTCTGTAAACGCTTTACTGTCATAAACGTCAACACCAAGTAATATCAAGTATTTAATTTTTCTAATTTTAAATGCTTTGAGATGTCCTGTCTGACTGTAATAAAAACTGGATAAACTGAATTCTGAACGAATACTATAATTATGATTAGTTACGATAAGTTGTTATATTTCATGAACAGTTTAATATGGGAGTATTTTGTAGGGTGATATAATAAGCAATAACATTTAATAGCTAATTGTGCAACCTACCGTACAAGTAATTCAATCAATAATATTAAACAATCTTACTTTGCTCGCGGTTATTTAACACTTTTATGGAATACTTTACGAGACTCTTTTGATATCGGTATATGTTAATTTGGTTGTTTTAGGTAACATGGCGTTATGAACGGGATATTATTTATTTTTACTTGGCAGTTGGATGGATCTAAACATAAAAAGGTTTTTTTCTAATATTTGATATATTATATGCTGTTTTTTTTTACTGTTTGTGAAAGAGCTCTATTCACTCATCAACTTCGCCAAGGAGAGCTATAATTTACCCAATTAGCTAAACAGAACTTTGTACAAAATGCCTGTTTACTTTTTATTATTACTCAAACAAATCAATAAAATGTAGCTTTAATAAGAAGTCATACATTTAAAATAAATCAACTAAGGTTATAAACAGTTTTCTTGCTAGAAACTATTATACGACTGCAAGACTTTTGTACAGGACAAGATTACTAATAGGTATTTGAATCAGTGACTAGTTGTACCAGCAACTTGATCATTTACTGCCTTCTATAAAATGTATAACAGTATAATAATCGTTAAAAACTTTAACTTTCACGTATCACTACTTGAACACATCACGAGTACTTTATCCATATACCTGCATGTCTCGTCACATAGACATATGTAACCTATACCTACTACTCCACTCTAATATTTACTAGTGCGCACCTTCAAAACTTTTCATAACAATGGGCGATTTTTACTATTTTTCTGGCAGTATACTCAATTTACTTGTCGTACCAATGTATTATGTAATTTTATATGCACGCGGCACACCAATGACGAGGCGTTTGTATAAGCGCAAAAAAAAGTTTACGATATAAAAGTATACATAGCTGGACTAACCTGGACTGTATGTGTTTGCTGCCGCGGAGTTTATGATGTCGCAGCAACCCAGCAGGTGGCTCGGCGCGGCGGCGCGGCGGCGCGGCGACTAGAGGCACGTGCTCCCGCAGGTGTAGCAGGGCCCCAGTCCAGAGGGCTGAAGCGTAGGAGAGGCGCCATACACTGCAAGTTTTCTACACGTTCGCTGCCGCATTGACGATGCTTCTGTCTTCTTAGTTGCTTCTTTCTTGTTCAGATGAAAACCCAAAGAGTTAATCAGACGTTTTGAGGCTGGAAGGCATTTGAACGTAGCTCCACCAGAAGGCTTTTGATGATAGACGATAAAGCGTCTTCTCCAATAATGTTGCACTTCTCGAAGTCTTCCTTAATCCTTTGCTCTTACCGACATGACATCAAATTTTTCAACAAAGTCGACTAGTCGTAGAATGCCGTATCCGGACACGCTTGTATGACGATATTGTAGTCTTCGAAGTCTTTGTGCCAACGTTCATCAGGGTATTGTAGACGAAGCTTGATTACAAACTTCTTTGAGTTCCAATTCTGTGCGTCACATGTAGTTGATTTCTTGGTAAGGGCGTGGTGTAGAAGAAGAAAAAAAAAAAAAAAAAAAAAAAATTTCCGTTTTTGCTTTCTTCGATTCTTCTTCTTGCCGAGACCCGTAGCGTAGGATCCCAACAGTTTTATGCCCACTTCTGAGATGTTACAGAAGGTGGGAGAAGTAAAATAATATTTTCACTGTACACAAATTTATTCGATAACAATTTCAGCATAGCTTCCGCTATAATGTTAATATTACACGCTGATGGTAGTATATCAATGAATCTGCTAAACAACCCTCTATTTTATAATATTTGCAAAGTTAGTGTCTACTGTTGGTAGCACGAATATGTTAACAATACAAGTACGTTTTAATTATAGTTCCGGAGTATTATTATACAAACCAAACGTTATAATTCTATCTAAAACACATTAATAATTAAAAGATATTTATAACGATCGTAAAATAATATTAAAATATCGAAACACAAAGTTGAGAAATTAAATACAAACTAAATCATAACGTGACGTCATAGTTGTCAAGAGTAAAATAACCAATGATGAATTTATATCATGTAAAATAAATAATTATATTTATATCAATAATTAATAATAACCTCTCCACTGTTCGGATTAATAATCATTGTTACTTAATTAAATTTAAGTATAATAACCGGAAGTCATAAAAGTATGAAATGAAATGACGCTAATATACGCTAGGCGGCGACACTTATCTATACGAAATAGGCGGGAAGCAGGTACTATTTGTAACATTAGATTACTAGAACTAGACTTAGATTAGCAAATACAAATACAAGAAAGATTATTAAAGATTTAAAGAAACCAAACTAACCTATTTAAAACAATGTATAAGTATATATTGTCAAATGTCAGTTCAGTTAAATAATATAATGATGAAGATTATTTTGATTACAAATTAATAAATAATAATAATAGTATTATGAAGTGTGAACCGTCTTTAACTCTTTAACTCAACTCAACTTAAGAAAAAGAATATTATGATACCGATTTATGATCATTTGTTTCTGAATGTCTGATCCTAGCCCGATAGCAGATCAATTTAAGAAAATTCATGCTGCTAAACATTCTGTATGGAACGATATTTTTGACGAAATCTCAAATTAAGTTATTTTACATATTAAGTTGAATGTATTCTTTGGTTGAGACTATCAAATATAAAACATAACAGCGCTAAAAAGGTAATGTCGCGGGCGTCTATTAGCATGACATGAGACGATGTATTGCTAGCGGGCCGATGTGAACAGAGCCCAAGGAGACATTAATCCTATCACACGTAACTATCGAGCTGGCGTCCACAAATGGAGGCGATACCCCGTAATTGTATCACAGCTTGCAGTGGGGTGCTCGGTTCAGGGTTCCCCTGCTCACCGCAGCCGTTAACAAATAATATAATTTGAACACATTGTGTGCCGCTCCACACCTCCGCGCGAGGGTATTATCGGAAATTACATTTATTTAAGAAAATGTAATGGCGCAAGGCTTCTCTATTCATTCTGTTACATCAAACATTTCGCTACAGAATACATTTTGTCGTTAACTAGCTACGGGACGATGGTTTGCTCGCGTGGTTATTGCAGCAGTCTAAAGTAAACTTATTTTTTTTTAATAATGCATAGCACATAAAACACAAAGTGTTAATTAAAACATATACTGGGGCAAATAAAAGTGTAACTTAAGCTTTTAATATTTGTGCAACAGTTGCTTTTCAAATAATATGACGAGCGCTGTGCCTGCCAAAAAAAAATAGCAATAATTCTTTTTAGTAGTTTGTCGTATTCATCTGAAATTCTTATGCGATTTTCAAACAATTATTTTACAAACATAAATCAATTTATTTTAGGTTTGTTGCCACACACCCTATCTAAAATAGATTTGTATTGTTGTTCTACTTTTGTGTTAATCTAATTTTGTTTTAACGTAAATCATCTCTATATTGAGGCGAGTTAAACAGAAAAGCATCTTTTTCGATGTTTGTGAAAGAAACGCAATTAATTATACAGATTTATTTTTATATTATATTTTTAGCCTTCGCTGTTGGTAAGAGATGTCACCGATAAAGTAACCGTGTAAAAGTAATTCAAACATACGCGAATACCCCGTCCGCTCGCGCCGGATTACAACGTCGCCTCGTCTGTCCGCGGGAGCCTCGTTGTACATTCACAGCTCTAAACTGATTTATCTGACCCTAAGCCGGGACTGATCGCCCGGCCCCGAACAGTCTCAATAAATTTACTGTCTGACTTATTTATTTTGTTTTTGCTAATGTTTATTTTATACAATTGAACTAAGTACTTGAAGTAACTGGATCTGTTATCTGCTTACTGCGTATGATCATGAGATCCTGTATTCGATTTTTTTTATTTTAATGTTAGCCCTTCACTACAACCTCACCTGGTATGGTCTTTCACTCTAAGTACGTCATATCACATTGGACCAACGTGGACAGTCTGAGATCCACATTCTCTCTCCTATAAAGAGGAAGACCTGGTTCTCCTTGGACTACAGAACCAGGTCTTCCTGCTTAAAATAAACTGATAATCCTTCAAACAGACTGATAATAATGATGATGTATGTTCAGCCTGAGCTTCGCTTACATCAGAAACTCTCCAAACAGAGCAACATCATTGGAAACAAACCCTAATATGATTTACTCGTTTTTTTATACCTTTGCTAGAAATAGAACGCGTATGACTAAAGCAAGATAGAATAAAGGTTCTCTTAAATCGAGCACAGAAAACATATGTACATCGAGCAAGTTATATTGATTACCTGTACCTCTCAGTCACATATACCTACGACACGTGTCCCCGAGCTTCTCCGCGGAAGCCATAACCGGAGGCAACAGCAAACAACACAATTTTTAAAAATGAATTCGCGCACTTACCTCCGCCGAAAAAATCCCATAAAAAAGCCATAAAACCTTACGACAGGCCCGTATTAGCATGCCACTTACTTTTAACGAGAAAATATTTTTGATGGATCAAATAAATTGTAACGCATCCCGCGACAGTACTTTCCTGTTACACCCGAACTAAATGAACATTTCCAAAATGAATAGAATCACAGAATAATAATATATTTTTAACCGATTTCAGTTTTAGTATTCTCAATTTAACGCGTAGGTACCTACATATTTTCTTATAAATGAAATCAAAATCAAATTTCATTTATTTAAATTTAAATTAGGTTTAATTTAGAATAATTATAGTGATGTCATAACTTCGTCAATTTTGAAAATATTTTAAATAACAGAGTTTTAGCAGACTCAAAAGTGATTAAAAAAATAAAAAAACTAATGTCAAACAAAGATTATCATTCACAACATTTGTCAGGACAACTTAATTAACAAATCAAACTGTAACCAAAATAAAACCCTAGAATGGCAGAGAATGACCTTGAGTGAAGTCACGCACTTGTAAACGTTGTGTGTAGGCTTAAAGGAACCTTTGACTGTTAACAAACACTCCCCTTTTCCACTCAAGTCACTCTCCCTGCCTATCCCAAGAAACCTATAAAGAATTACACAACAAGAGATGTGGACGGCTCGAACACCACGAGCACACAGAAGTCGTCCGTACCGCAAGTCGTTGCAACGCGGCAATAACAAGAGCTGATGTGAGTAATTTTACTCAACTCGCAAAATAATATCTATAAAGGAAAATAACCGTAACGAAAAGCTAGTGGAACACTTAACAAATCAACACTCACCCCGCGCTCCCCGCAGACTAGCTAGCTACTCGTAGCTCAGACGCGATTATCCGGTTCTATTCATTTATCCGTCCGACCCACAGGGCTTGTTTCAGCCTTAAGTAATTTACATCGAAGAATCTGTGAACGCTTACCTTTCCATTGAATAATGAATAACAATGTTTACTTTACTGTTTTTCGCCGAACCTAACAAATCTGTGTGATAGGACCCACGCTCATTGATGTCGTATCACAATAAGAAACGCCCATAAAATGGTCTTTTTAGTTTAATAAACCGAACAATGACCGAACACTGTACGAGGCTCTGTTTGCAGTCCACAGTCCACACCGTCCTAGTGCAGGATCACAACGTAGTTTGCGAGACGCCCTTTACTGTACCGCGTGGACTGGTCCAGATGTCTCCGCCACGAAATGGACTGAGACCAAGACCAAGTATGATCCTCCGGCCATATGCACGCCTTACGTCGTAGGGACAAAAACCAAAATGTCTTCCCTAACAAAGATGAGACTTTGTTCCTTATTACAACATCTGAGCACCAGCCTACAGTCCTACCCTCATCCCGCTCCAGTCAAATCGAACTACCAGAACAAAAATTTACTGTACTGTACAGTGGCGAAGGATGGAATTTAGATGATGATAAGCCATTCCAAAGAAAAGGAGATTCATACAGCGTGATACAAACTACGACTTCTCATATATTTATATAGATATACATATACCTAGTACAACAATGTATGGATGTATAGTACAACCGGTGGGAATCAGCTTGCATGAACTCTTGCAAGTAACTACAGCAGAGCAAAAATTGTTAATTACAAATGCCCTTGTGAACTAGGTATAAATTCTACGCATGTAACTACAGCAACTACACACTATACGGCGAAAGAACGCCTTGCACCTTTGGTCGGGACTTCGGAAGTTAATTCATTACCACTGAACTGCTCCGTATACCCCAAACTTCCAAAAGAAACTTTCTGAATAAATCGTCGATAGCCTGTATGACGGTGTCAATGGCACTTCATTAGGGATGTATAATGCGGCGGTCGTAGGGCGCTCATCAAAGCGCGCGGGCAGCAGCCGACCGGCGGCAGGTCCGCACCCGCCCGCAGTCTGC
This sequence comes from Bicyclus anynana, assembly GCF_947172395.1. NCBI lineage: Eukaryota > Metazoa > Arthropoda > Insecta > Lepidoptera > Nymphalidae > Bicyclus > Bicyclus anynana. Next base: position 17,303,091 of record NC_069093.1, read on the forward strand.
GGCGGGGAGCCGATTGATGTATTCGCCCCGCGGCTCTTTTCCGCCACGATAAATTCCCCGCTCCTAATTGACGCGAGGATCCGTAATTATTTACGTTTACGCACTGATATACGCTATACGAGATGATCAGGATCATGTTGGAGGAGTAAAGAAGGAACACAGCACACGAAGTAATACAAGATACCTATGTACCTATATATTAAGAACTAAGTAGTTTATTTATTTATTTATTTATTTATTTATTTTTATAGGGTACCAACAGGTTATGACAATTAAAATTGAGTTTTACAAAAACATATATTAGTGAAGTTGTTGTGTCATAGACCCACTTATAGGTTACCTCAACATGCGTAATTTAGTACTCGAATAGATACATAAAAAGAATTAAAAGAATAATAAATAGGTTAATTAGACTAAATTAGGGAGAAAACTGTTTTAGATTTGCGTTTGAAAATATAGATATGGATCTATCACACAATTACATTATGAACAGAATTAAACTAATATAACCATAAAAAGAAAAAAAAAAACAGTATAATCTAAAGATAAAAATAACATTTAAGAGGTATCCCTTTTGTACTGAGTTAAAAAATATTTTTCTAGTTTATTTTTGAAAATAGGCAAAGTGTCACCAGCTATATCAATATTTACTTCCTTAGAAATAGTGTTATATGTGGAAATCATTCTATTTAATGGAGCTGAAGCGCCTAAATTTGTTTTGGAGTAACTAGTCCAGAAAGGCGTGAAATTTTTGACCCGACTATATGGTCTTGGTATTCTGAAAGAAATTCTAGAAAGTAAAGTGGATGCATCTACCGGTCCATTAAGTAATTTATATAAGAAACATAAATCTAACATCTTTCTACGATCCGAGAGAGCTAACAATTTGTAATGGTGTAATCTAGAGTTATAACTAATATTATTTCTGCTTTTAACTAACTTATCACAAATACTAAGATGGTAAGTAAATCGCTTTTGGATTCGTTCAATTCTCATAGTGTGTACGTTGTAAAATGGATTCCATACAACTGAACCGTATTCTAATATACTTCTCGTCAGTGCATTAAATAACAAAATTTTAGTGCTAGTGTTTTTAAAATTTTTGCAACTGCGATTGATAAAACCACTGATTTTTGAAGCTTTTTTGCATATGTTGTCTATGTGCGGTATAAAACTTAATTTGTGGTCGATTGTAACACCTAAATCTCTAATCGAATTTATATCTTGAATAAAATAATCGTCAATTTTGTATTTAAACTGGACCGAGTGAAGTTTTCTATGAAAAGAAACACAGTAACATTTCTTATGATTCAAAACCATATTATTATTATGACACCATTTAGTCAACCTATCCAAGTCTTCCTGCAGGAGAATTGAATCATTTTCTAAATGTATCGTTCTAAATGTTTTTAGATCATCCGCATAAAGCAGCACTTCAGAGTTAGAAAAGCAATGAACAATATCGTTAATAAAAATGTTGAAAAGTATAGGACCTAGGAGCGAACCCTGAGGAACTCCTGATTGTGCTACGTAAGAAAAAGATGACTCAAACCCTGCCACTACCACTGTCATTTGTCTGTTATTTAAATAAGATCTTAACCAATTAACAATATTACCAGTAAATCCATATTGTTTTACCTTTATGATCAGGAGACTGTGATCTACTAGATCAAAAGCCTTGGAAAAATCGGTATAAATACAATCCACTTGCTTATTTAAGTCAACTTGGGATGATAAACTGTCAACGTAAGAAACTAGATTAGACTGTATTGATCTGTGTTTGTAAAATCCATGTTGTTTGGTAGTTAAAACAGATTTTATATGCCAATTAATATGAGGACAGACCAAGGACTCAAATATTTTGGATAAGATTGACAATTTGGAAATGGGTCGATACTTAGAGACATCCCGTTTATCACCTTCCTTGAAGACCGGTACAATAAGAGCTAATTTCCAGGCTGAAGGGAAAATACCATCATCGAATGATCTATTAAAAATAATAGAAATAGGCTCAGCTAAGGTTATGGCGCAATTTTTTTAAAATATAGGAGGTAATTGATCTGAGCCAGCACCTTTGCTCACGTCTAAACTAGACAGTTTCTTTTTTACATCCTCAACCGAGAATGATATTTTCTCTAACGTAGCCCCTGTAGTATTTATATATTTAATTTGTTGCGATATCAAAGAGGAGGAATTTGAGCGATTAGATGAATTCATATTATACACACTTGAAAAATGGTTAACAAACCCATTACATATGCTAACACCGTCTGTTAATGTTTCATTGTTATATACCATCGATGCTGGAAAGTCACTTTGATTGTTTCGACGCTGTTTTAAAAAGGTCCAAAAATATTTGGTATTACGCTTTATACTGGACTCAACTTTATCAGTATAGCTTCTATAGCACGCAACAATTAAGAGCTCACACCTATGCCTCAGCAACTTAAACTCGAATTCATCAAGTGGATTTCCAAATTTTCTAAAGCGGAGTCTTAATTTATCTTTTTCTTTTAAACGTCTAATTAAAATTCTTGAATACCAATGCGGATACTGAATACTTTTTAAACATTTAAGAGGAATTCGCTTTTTGATAACATCCTTAACAATAGAGTAAAAAGCAGCTAACATTTTTTCAACATCTGAACATTGAGATAATATTTGTGTCCAAGGAATTTCTTTCAGGTCTTTGTTGATGTCGTTATAGTCGGCTTTAAAAAAGTCCAACTTTTTTTGACTTTTTGAAATAATTAACTCATCGCTATTTAAAACAAGAGATAATTCTAGCGGGGGGTGATGATTATCCAATTTACTTAGACAAACAGGCGACTTACCCATTTTTAAACTACTAATGTTACTAAGAACAAGATCTAGTATTTTACCAAAGTTATTCCTGACACCATTAAATTGTAGTAAATTGTTTTCGTACATAAAATCCACAAGACTTGTTCCTATTAAAGAATTATAACCCTCAGGCGTTAAATAATTTTGACATGGATTCCAATTAATTGAGGATATATTAAAATCCCCTAAAATTAAAGTGTGCATTTGTTCCACCATTGCCAATGCTACCTGATTTATGAACCGTTCTAAGACGTCGTATCTAAGAGGGGATGGCAAATATACATTACAAATTGATAATATCTGCGTACCAGAACTCGACTCATATACTATATTAATCCATAAACATTCAGAAGACCCTTCCCACTCAAACATTCTATAACATTTATATTTTTTCAATACTGCAATTAAAACCCCCCCTCCATCTTGCTTGTTGTTCGACTCAGTTGATTCGCGATCCCGGCGGAACAAGTAATATCTCTCATCGATTATTTCATTATCAAAAACACTGGAGTTTAACCAGGTTTCAGTTAAAGCTATTACATCAAAGTCGCAACTTAAAATTGAACAAAATATGTCAGTACATTTGGTTTTCATACCTCTTACATTTTGATAATAAATTTTTAAAGACAACATTTCTATTAAAAATAGTAAATAGTTTTAAGAGTAATAAATCTAAGTATTCAAACACAAAAAAAAAAAAAAAAATAAAATTAATTAAAAATCTACAATAAGTGACGAAAGACCTCTTCATTTTTAACGTAAACAACATCACTTGAGATATTTTTTCTTAAGAAAATATTTCCATTACGCGACCATACAAATTGCCAACTATTTTCCTTCTTGAACTTCCTAGCCTGCGCTTGCAGTGCCTTTGCTTCAGGGCTTAGGTGTTCCATAATATAGATTCCACGCTTTTCGCCAGCCAGGCCAAGGTGTGAAGTGTTTAATTTTTCATCATTGCTTTTACTTTTGTTGAAGGTTAATATGTTTGCGTAGAAATTATCTCTAATCAACGGGCTAAAGAACTTTACTAAAACGGATCTTGGCCTAGGAGACTCCTTATTATATTTGGCAATCCGGGTACATTTTAAAATCTGACCATCTTTTATAGGGCTGCCAGTTATTCTACCTATCTGCTCGATAACGTTTATTAGATTTTCATTTCGGTGCTCGGGAACGCAATGGATTTCTAGGTTACAGGCTCTAGATTCCTTCTCAAACAAAGACAAACGTGATTTTAATATTTTCACGTCAGAACGAAGTTCTTCATTTTCCTTTTTTAGCAGATGCGTATCATTTTTTGCCACTTCCAGGTCCTGTTTTACTAGGTCATATGTAGATGACAAGAAATCGAGTGATTGCTGAATGTCTTTGAATTTTTCATCAAATAGGCTTAGTAAGGCACGCTTTTGTTCTTCCTGAGACTTACATAAACTCTTCAATATGTCATCTTTGAATATCTGGAAGTCCTGGGTTAACTTGTTGACGTTACACTCCGCTGAACTAACAGGATCTGCTCCTTTAACTGGCGTACTATCTGTATTTTGCGGTCCTCTTTTAGTCACCACTTTGCAGGTAGGGCATTTCCAGTTTGATTTATAAGAAACAGATAGTTTACTATAGTTTTCTTTCGTCATATTTATACATAAGTAATGATAAGTTGACGCGCAAAGTGAACATTTTATTAACTCCTTTGATTCGAGTGGAGAGCTACAAGCGACGCAATTTAGTGGCATGATAGAAAAAAATTTTGTAATTACAAAAACAGTACGTTTGACGCAGCAATTTGAGTTAAAATTGCAATAACATGCAAGCGATAGCTAGCCAGTGCAGCGGTGACTAATTAGAAGCGATCGCGGCGCGGGTTGTCGTAGGTCAGGAATCATCGAACAAATAAATGCAATTACGAATAGTATTTTCACTCACTAAGTCTTTCCCTTTATTCACTGAGTCCAATATATTAATAAATGTCTTGAAATTGTATCGTATCTAACCGAATATTAATAAATTGTACGTAACAGTCAACTATAAACGCGACTTTTTCCAATTAAGAAACTGAGCACACGTGTAAACAGTTCGAGCGACTGTACGAAACTGACAAAGTTTACAAAAAAAAACATCGTAAGAAACCGAAAAATATCAAGAAACCGACTTTCAAAACTCCTACAGAGTATAAAAATGTTCATTTGTTATTATTTGTTACTCGTATGTCGTTTTGTTTTCTAGATACAAGTCCACTCCACTAAAACGGGTCATATTCAGTAATATCGAGGAAATCCCTGCATCAAAAGCTGTCCCAGTTCTGCTTTTTAAAAATAATTAAAAAATAACTTGATTTTTAGCCTATTTACTACGAATTTGAAATAAAACACAATCCCTTTATCCCATGATTCCCAGAGGGAAAAGGAATTGTTAGTCATGATTTATGATATATATACTCTGCGTTTTAAACAAAAATTTAAATGTTAAGAATTTTAATATTATGAAATATTATTACAATAGTCCGGGCGTGTGTCTATCTTTGTTTGTTTATATATCGGTGGCGTTTTCGTCAAATTTTCATTACCTCCCGATGATTGGATGTTGTGGATGGGTCCACCAGACCCCGGAAGGCTCTTTTACTCGCTCATAATAATTAATTGATTGGTTAATGAATGTAAGGATCCTTCTTTATCGATGAATATTCATTTTTGCGGCGGAAAATTTGAGTTTTCTAATTTAAGTGCGCATAAAAAAATTTTGGTGAAGGAGTAAGTAATGCGGAAGCCTCGCGTTTTTGTGGACTTAGTCCTACTGGGCAACAACTGCAGTAATGCTGACGCCTCGCGTTTTTGTGGACTTAGTCCTACTGGGCGACAACTGCAGTAATGCTGACGCCTCGCGTTTTTGTGGACTTAGTCCTACTGGGCAACAACTGCAGTAATGCTGACGCCTCGCGTTTTTGTGGACTTAGTCCTACTGGGCGACAACTGCAGTAATGCTGACGCCTCGCGTTTTTGTGGACTTAGTCCTACTGGGCGACAACTGCAGTAATGCTGACGCCTCGCGTTTGTGTGGACTTAGTCCTACTGGGCGACAACTGCAGTAATGCTGACGCCTCGCGTTTGTGTGGACTTAGTCCTACTGGGCGACAACTGCAGTAATGCTGACGCCTCGCGTTTGTGTGGACTTAGTCCTACTGGGCGACAACTGCAGTAATGCTGACGCCTCGCGTTTGTGTGGACTTAGTCCTACTGGGCGACAACTGCAGTAATGCTGACGCCTCGCGTTTTTGTGGACTTAGTCCTACTGGGCGACAACTGCAGTAATGCTGACGCCTCGCGTTTGTGTGGACTTAGTCCTACTGGGCGACAACTGCAGTAATGCTGACGCCTCGCGTTTGTGTGGACTTAGTCCTACTGGGCGACAACTGCAGTAATGCTGACGCCTCGCGTTTGTGTGGACTTAGTCCTACTGGGCGACAACTGCAGTAATGCTGACGCCTCGCGTTTGTGTGGACTTAGTCCTACTGGGCGACAACTGCAGTAATGCTGACGCCTCGCGTTTGTGTGGACTTAGTCCTACTGGGCGACAACTGCAGTAATGCTGACGCCTCGCGTTTGTGTGGACTTAGTCCTACTGGGCGACAACTGCAGTAATGCTGACGCTTCCAGCGACGCGCGGGCACTTTATGAGTTTGTCATATTTTTAATAATTGTTTTTAACTAAAACCAAATTGCTTTCAAGTAATTTGTTTTTATATCACCAGACAAATGTACTTTATTTTGTATTTGTTACAAGTTAGCCCTTGACTACAATCTCGCCTGATGGTAAGTGATGATACAATCTAAGATAGAAGCGGGCTAACCTGTAAGGAGTAGAATGAAAATCCAAACCTTACGGTTTCTACACGACATCGTACCGGAACGATAAATCGCTTGGCGGTACGTCTTTATCGGTAGGGTGGTAACTAGCCACGGCTGAAGCCTCCACCAGTCAGACCTGGACCAATTAAGAAAATCTCAATTGGCCCAGCTAGGGATCGAACCCAGGACCTCCGTCTTGTAGGGGAAGTCCGTGGAGCAAGCTAAATAGAAGCTTGTATAGACAATCTATTTCGGAAAGTTCTTTTGGCTTATATGTAGTGGTGAAAGATGACAATCCAAGCGCGCTTGTCTTTATGGAGTATACTCCTCTATAAAACACCCTATCACTATAAACCTATGCCCAAAGCGAAACATCCTCCCAGAAGTAGACTAACTTTTTAACCGACTTCCAAAAAGGAGGAGGTTCTACGTTCGGCTGTATGTATGTTTTTTTTTTTTTTTTATGTATGTCCAGCGATAATTCCGTTATTTGTGGACCGATTTTGAGAAATCGAGGGGAACTTTCAAAAATCGTAGGGACGGCTAGTGCGTTTGTTAATGTTTCCATAAGGTATTTTAAACCACTACAATTTTATGAAGGTCTGAAGTTGGTCTGATGATGGAGCCGAAACACAGACGATGGAACTCGTCAACGATTTACATCAGGTACCTTTTGTTTGGGCCTGATTTATTTGTATTGATGAGAACTTTCCACCTAGATGGGTTGTGACTGTATTAAGGGTCTGATGATGAAGACGAAGGACAGTTAAGAGAACTCCTCAACGGTTTACAGTAGCTACCTTGTGTTTGGACTTGATAAATTTGTATTGATGAGAACTTTCTACCTAGATGGGTTGTGACTGTATTAGAGGTCTGGTGATGAAGACGAAGGATAGTTAAGGGAATTCCTCGACGGTTCACAGTAGCTACCTTGTGTTTTGACTTGATAATTTTGTATTGATGAGAACTTTCCATCTGGATAGGTTGTGGCTGTATTAGGGGTCTGGTGACGAAGATGAAGGAGAGTTAAGGGAACTCCTCGATGGTTCCTTGACCTTGTGTTTGGACTCGATTGGATGAGAACTTTCCAACCATATGGATTGTGACTGCATAAGGGGGTCTGGTGATGAAGACGGAGGACAGTCACCTTTCACGTTTTTCTGAATATTCATATTACGAGTGGATAAAGGGGGAGTGAAATTTTGTATATGAGTTAAGGTAGTATTTTTAAAATTGGGATTGTAGGACTAGATACTTATCATCAGAAACGTTTCAACTAATTGCTTATTAATTTTTGTTCACACTCATTAGGTGTGCTAACACTAAAAATTAAAAAATAAAAATTTTAATAAAAAAAATTCAACCGACTTCCAACTCAAAAATTAACCTAAACTAAAAAGCAAAAAATAACATCTTACCTATGTGCTACCTTCTGATCAGTTTGAAGGCGGTGCCAATCCAGTGTAATGTTTTAATTAAAGCCGTTTCTGAAAGAACCACAGAAACTTTGTAATTTAAACGACTTTAATTAAAACATCACTGGCTTGGCAGCGCCTTCAAACTGATCAGAAGGTAGCACATAGGTAAGATGTTATTTTTTGCTTTTTAGTTTAGGTTAATTTTTGAGTTGGAAGTCGGTTGAATTTTTTTTATTAAAATTTTAACTGTATCTAAATATTTCCTTGTATCAAAAGTTAGTTATCTACTAATACGTTTCTACAATGATATTTTGATGTTTGTTTGCCCGAGGCAGGCACTATAAAGCTAAAACTACTAAAATAGCGGGTAGTTTTGTTTTAGCGTAGTTTGTGTGCAGTGTATTTGTTTGCGGCAACTACACGTTACAGTGTTTATCAATTAAATGATGTGGGGCGGGCGGCGCGGTCGGGGGCGACAGGGGCACGAGCTCGAATACAATGCCCATTACTATGAGGCTATTTATAACACGAGTACATGGTACATACCTACTACACACAACTATCATCATACCTAACATAAAAAATCATTATTGTTAGTTGACTGACACGGCTGGAAAACACAGAGCTAGGCATGATATGAATCCCAAATCTGCTAATCCGCATTGGGCCAGCGTGGTGGACTATTATTGTTATTGACCCTCTAATTCTGAGAGGAAACTTGAGCTTAGCAGTAAGCCGAGTATGGGTTGATAATGATGATGATGATGATGATAAGGCTTCGTGTAACGAGGCCATTAATTCTAAACCGAGCAATCAAATATTGAGCTTTTCTTTTTTCAAATAACTTCACAGCTGCACATCAGGGCCTCGGAGTGCCATCATATGATAGTGATCAGTACTAAGGTAACTAAACATAATCACCCTAAACCCACTACATTAGAACAGCGTGATGCCTCTATATTCCTCCTCCTATACCGAGGAATCCAGGAATTAGGAATCAAATCGACCAACACTGCGCTTCCTACTGCGGGTCGCCATTCCCGCAACTTGGGACCCCAACATCAGCTCATCGAACAATGTGCACCGCCCATTGCCACTTCAGCTTCGCGACACATTAAGCTATGTCGGTGACTTTGGTTCTCCACATTTTTGATTCGATCACGTAAAGATATTTCTAGCATAGCTATGTCTACAGGAAGAAATTTTTTCAAGTACGGATATTTTTATATTTTGTACATAAACAAAATTTAATGAACACGTATTTTTTCTTTTTTTTTTTAACTCAACAATAACAAAGTTATCGTTAGCTAAAGTTTAAACATTTAAACAGAATTTGAGGGTCACCCTATCGCTGTACTAAGTAATAGCACAGTAATAGGCAACTACAAAATCAGCTGGTAGGTACTAGGTTAGCGAGCGCCCGCGCCGAGGGCCGTTGACCTTTCTACGTTTATTTTTGTACCTATTATTTTTTATAATAATTAAAGGTCGTCACTTTTGAGTTGAGTATCGATTTTCCCTTCATACTTTATTGGGCTTAGGACCATCAATAATGCGTAGTAATAATAAAAATTATAAACTTTCGATTGGAATAATGAAATACAAATGATGATTATTATTACGCAAACTTTTGCATTAAAGGATGATTCGACTTAAATGCGCAAGCGACGGCAGATTGTCTGTCACTGGTCGCCCATCGGCAATTCGGCAGGCGTCCTCAGGGATTTTTCGATCCCCTCACCCCTGCCACCCCCGTCAGCCGAAGCCGAAGCGATATGACTACTGCCGGTATTTCTTTGTCGGCGTCTTACAAAGTGCCGCCAGCAGTTGCGCAGTTTGTTTGGGAATGTGTCCATTATTTTGTTATTTCTGAGACATAAATTGAAAAAAAAAATTACATAAAATGTATCGAACTGTTTGTAGATTTATGTTCTATTAATGATACAGAACCACGAAAAAAAATGTCCGCACTAAAGTCCGAATCACCCTGTATACTACAGAGCGATGCATCGGCCTGTAGTATAGACCGTTAATATAGAAAACTAAATGGTGATATTTAAAATTCAGAAAACACAAATTACTGTATTACCAGAAGTAGGAATCGAATTCAAAGTCTCCCTGTTAAACAACTGTAGGCACTGCATTAGACATGTTGAAAGTTACAGAAGCTGTGAGAACTCCAGGAGTTGCCTACAATAGTCCGCCGAATGCCAGCGTGCGAACCAATGCGATTGTTACATCAAAGAGTCAATTACAACTTTCTACTAAATTCATTTTCCAAGTTCAAACAATAAACCGATAGCAACCCTCTCAATGTCAACAAAGCGTTGCTAGAGTTGTTTACCCTCCGCCAGTAATCAGAGCAACTAAACGATCTGTTGCCATCTCAATTGTGATACAGCGTCTCATTGATAGCATTTATAAAAAACTAATAGATGTCTTTGGATTCGTCCGCGTGAAAATGTCTAATCACTCCAACAAACAGACATATTCATACGAATCTCTGTTTGTCCGGACTAATCTTGGGAACTGCTAAACTAATTTTAATCGCGGCTCGTAATATTACTGCGTGACATGAGACGTCTTCTACCAGTTGTCAGGCGCTGTAGTACATTGTTAGCGCATAATGATGTGTGGTATAAGCTAAAAGAAAGTCAACTAAACAAAAACCTGTTGTTAAATATGAGAAATATCAGGAGGCTTACTTGGCTCAGAATTTGAATCTTGACCCCTTCAAGCTGACAAAGTAACCACTGGACCCATAAGGCATTATAAAGTATAATATCTTCATCGTCACTGAACTGTTAACTCGTTTTCTGTTGCGGCAGCTACACTAACTCAGTAAATGAACCAATATACACGGCAAAGCTAAGTTTATAAGTCAATTACAAAACCGAAATAACATTTCGGAAAGCCATCATGTCTGTTTGAATGAACAACCGATCCTGTAGCGCCGGCGGAGGAACAAAAGAGCCTCACAACAACCTCGTTCAATTAGCCCTCCCAATTACTGCCCTCCTATCAATTAATACTATCGATAAAATCTTCTTAAAGCATTTGACAGACTCACAACAAAAGCAAAAATGTTGGCTGGTAAGGATTCGGTTGGCTAGGCTTAAATAAAGCGCCATTTTAAAGAAGATATTCTGGCATATATATATATTTACTGAGAAAAGTTCTTTAACTCCCATCTACTCGCCCCATGATTGGGTTCCTTTATCTCTTGCTGATCCGCGTAATACGGGCTCAGAGGTGCCTTTGATGCTACGTCTTTCAGACCTTCTAGTATAGGTGATTGAGTACTAAGCCTTATACCTTTTTCTACATTCTCGGAACTAGTTATAAACTGTAGTACATTTTGTATTTACGATGCAAACAAGTCTTGCTAACCCAAAGCTGGTAATTAAATGAAACATGGTGGTTAAGTTCATTTATTGAAAGCTTTTAATGTTATATTCGTTAAGTAATATCCGACAAATAAGTAAATCGATTTAGTACGTCTACCGCCACTATAGAGCTACTGATTTCTGCTGCCAAGAAGCATTGCTGGGTTTCGGTCGGAAGAGTACCATTGCTGTAACACAACAACGCCAAAGGTTGGCGTTTCACGTTACATTAGGATGTATCACTTGCACACACTGCAATGGTTTACCATTTAACAGCGGATGAGCCTCGAAAAGAAAAATATAATAATTTTTATCAACACTGGGACCGAGGACTTGGTGAAGTCTCCATTATTATAAACGAGACAGTAATATATTATAATCGTAAAATATTAACTTGCTCTCCGGAGCACATGGTGTAACACAATTTAAATAATTAATTTCTTAAAATGCACATAACTAATAAGTTGGAGGTGTATGCCCCGGACCGGATTCGAACCTACACCCTCCGGAGTCGGAGGCAGAGGTCATATCTATTGGGCTATCACGGCTCTTCCACTGGGCTATCACGGTTCTTAAACTGGATATATGAGCACAATATAGGAGTAAATAGGCGCGTTAAATGAGTGGCAGGCCGGGCTCCCTCTGCCGCGCGGCGACACCAATAACTCAGTTTAAAATGATAACCGAGTCGGCAAACAATGGGAGTCTGCAGGAATTTGCTCACAGAGTTAAAACGCAAATTCTCCGGAGTTGTAAACTTAATTACGCCGTTAGGAGCTCTCTGTAAATACTTGGGGGGAATTACTTATCTCTGCCGATATTAAGGAATCTCGTAAAGGACATTTTACTCATATTTTGTTGTGAGTTTTGTAGCTGTGCGTTTACGTAAGTAAATTATAATTTTATCTTATATAGGTACCTCATCATTGTGGAATACGAACATAAGTTTAGGATTCTGGCAAAATTGTTATAATAGATCTCTACCAGTATCAGGCTCCATGAGTAGCTTCATCTGAGAGAGACCCCTACAGCTTGGCAACTTCGTACGTAATACTCCCGATGGTCCGCGCGGGCGAGAGGGTGTAGCGATGAATGACAAAACCACGACGGTCTTTCTCCTCGTCGCCCGCAAAGCATGGTAGTATCATCAACGAACTTGCCAGACTATAAAGACTTCTTTCTTTAAAAAATGTCTGTTGTAGTAACTAATGGGAGTAACACCTTCTGCACATGGGACCGGAATGACGTACAGCGCTGTGGTAACATATATGGCACAATGTATTTTTGTAAAATTATTTAACATATATTAGTTAAGCAACAGCAAACAAATCAGCTGATCAGTAACAATTTGCTGACCTACCCTCTACCGACTTGTATCGACAGCTGTTTTACGTTCAATGTGAATATTCTCCGGGTCCTGAACAGGCTTAAATTAGCCAAACTTTTATCGCAAATCATCGTAATCATCATTAACTGAGACAATATACATTATAGTAATATTTTGTGGCATGACAGCATCACAGGAGTCGTCAGTGTATGCCCTTAGCGCGGTAAAGTTGTGAGCAGGTGTGCGGCGACCCTTACCAATGGACTCCCAGATTTAATATTACACAAGTTTACAGCCAAGCGGCGGGAACTTTGTTGATACCCTTATTCAAATTGAGCTGATTGGATTCCAACGAAAGATAAATCAAACACGATTCGCTCACTAAGCACGGGACACATTTTACTTACTGAGTAATGATCGTATGGAGTGAAGCTGGGTCTGACAGGGTCTTTCAGCTCTTGGCCAGGTAGTTGCCGTTGTAAGGATTAGGTCCCCGCTGGATTACTCAAACCATCTCGCTGTAGAAGCAAAGCACTAAGCCCAGAACGCTGATCGCCTCTTGAAATGTCACTGAGGAACCAATGTACCTAAATTGCTCGTTATTTCGATATAACGAGATTTCGCACTTCAAAAAATAAGTTCATACTTATTGCAAAATATATTTCAAAGTAATTTTCATTTAAACGCTCTAAACATGTAGTACAGAGTGTTGAGCATGAAAATGAGTGAGTCAAAGGATACAAAGAAACTTGTGCTTTTACACAACTAAGCAGTAGTACCTAACTCGATGCACAGCCGGTGACAGACTCTTCGCTATCTAATAATCACGGTTAGCTAACCCGTCGGGGATATACGACATCAAAGGCTGCACGATTTTGTTATAGCTAATACAGTAGCGCTGATAAACTGGCAGGCGCTTTGTACTGCGCGCCAATATGGCGGCACTAATAACCATCAATAACAACGATTGTCACTACATCACTACATCACTACATCACACAACAGAGACAATTAATCAGCGCTGATTACCTGTGTAATGTCGGTTGCCGGGAATTAGCTTCTTAATTAACGCGCCGCCGACGGTAATGTCCACTTAGATATATTGAATGATATTGACAAAGACAGACGACGAGCTTTGAAAGGGTAAAATAATTATTATATTTAATCAATCTGGATTAACTAATTTATAATATGTTTAATTATAATAAATTAATTAATAATTAGATGTTTAGAAACAGTTTACAAATGAACCAAAATTTTACACCCTGATGTCATCATATCTAAAATTACTCTCGATCAAGTCATCAATATTATGTTTCAATGCGCTTTCATTTGAGACCGCACTCGAGTATATTTGCAGACATTTTTCTTCACTTTCACCCCCCAGAACTTTTAAATGACTCAACCGATTGTCATCAAATATGTCTAAGAACACTCTCAGTCACATTTCATACAAAAAAAACTAAATTGAAATCGCTTCATCCGTTCGGGAGCTATGGTGCCATAGATAGACAGCCACCTCAAAATTATAACACCGCTCTTTTTGAGTCGAGGGTTAATAGAACCATCGCCTTTAACAAAAGAAAATACTGCCTCGCTACCAAACCTCACATGTCCTGCATTTCATTGCTAAAATTCTTGTATTATACTTATAGTAGGTACAAGTACCTTATCTTGAGATATTTTTGTCAATTCTCCATCTACCTCCAGGTACTGGGCCAGACACGTTCTGTCGCTAATGCGTTACGTGTGCACCGTGCATGGCACTACGTGACGATGGCTCGCCGGGGAGCTGTTCCAGCTGCCGTATCGATGGGGGGCATCTCTGCAGCCGGCCACTGTCGACAACGCAGCCACGATAGCTCGGCTCGGTTATAAAGGGGCTGCAATATGCAAGGTCCTGGGGTTACAATGTTTAAGATCCGAGGGGCTGTAATGCTCGTAAAACTTCTGCACTACGTAGCATATTATCTAAAAACAAATTCGGTGAGTTTCTTTTTCAGAATACGAATATCTCACACTGAGCACCGATGTGCCGGTGTTACAAAACCGAACGTTTATGTGGCATTTGTTCATTTTATTTTACAAGTTTTTGTTGATAAATATATATATCAATGGTTAATAGATATAATTTACTAGCGGACGCTCGCAACTTCGTCCGCTCTTAGACCTCTAGCAAGATTTCCAAATATCAACTCTGTACGTCAAGCAAGATTTCGTAATGAATCCTTTTAAAAACTTAACAAACTACTAAATGTATATTCACATTAAATATTAATTAAACAGCACGGTTCTTAAAATAAGTAAGTATACAGAATGAAACAACCCCGTCGCCTGTCACACTCGGTAACTGTATCACACAGTGAAACTACAAAGGTAGCGCCGCCGACCGCCGCCGAAGTTGCACGGCGTAGTCTGACGAAGGTGAAGTCGCAAGTTCCGGTTAATTATGAAACAGTGGTGAAACAGTAGTGAAACAGTAGTGAAAGCTGAACCGCGGCGCTGCGTTAAACAATTTACAACAAGTTTAAAGTCCAGTTACCGAAGAAACTATCGCCTCACGGAGGTAACAACGCGCGAACTTCTGCCCGTAAGTCCGTTAGCTAAAAACCTCCCCTAACGAACCGTACCCACCAGTCACGCTGACAGGCTTCTCATGTTAAATAGATATACTGTTTAACGTTAGAAGTATACAATAATAGATGGTTTAGTCTTTTAAAAAATATTTGCTACAAAATTTATGCATTATTCAGCACTTTAAAATGTCAAAATTATTATTTATACGTAGTATCTAGGTACTTTTTTTATTCTTTACAAGTTAGCGCTTGACTACAGTCTACAATCTCACCTAATGGTAAGTAATAATGCAATCTAAGATGGAAGCGAGCTAACTTGTTAGGAGGGGGATTAAAATCGGTTCGAAAAATCTTTCGGTTTCTACACGACATCATACTGGAACGCTAAATCGCTTGGAGGTACGTCTTTAACTGGTAACTAGTCACGGCCGAAGCCTTCCACCAGCCGAAAGTTCTTGTATTTTTTTATTAAATCGACACTTGGAATCTATTGTCATTTACAAATAGAGACGAACAGAGAGCGTCACGGCAAGAGAACGAGTGACAACAACGCAACAAGGTATCTTTATTGTCCTTACTTCATATATGAAGATGAAAGTCAATCGCTTGTCTTCAATGTACATGAATGTTTTTTTACATTATCATAGGTACATTAGCCACCAATTAATAGCCGGCTGGTATTAAAAAAATGTCTGGTAGCTCATGGGTGTCATTCAACCATCAAGAGATGAGATTCAGAGATGAACACATACATAATTGACATAGTGAACACAAAACATACACAAACACAAACAGCCGTTACAATAACGCCTTTCCGATAGAATAGTTTGTGAATTCCAGTGAATTTTCGACCGCAGCGGAAACTTAGTTGTTTGTACAGAACTCGAGCTGCAATGTGCGGGTACTTGGAAAAAACTTTACCTGTCGCACTGCGCGCTCACTCGCGCACGACACTACCACACGCAGACCGCTCAGCCGACAAACTGTACGTTGTTACTTAGACTTACATTATAAACCACAAAAGAATTGTTTGAAAGACCTGCCTCGCTAGACGTCATCCCTCTGTCAAAGTATAAGATCAACGATCTAACGCGTTTATAAAAACTGTTTGTTTAATATCGATGTTTCACTGTTGTTAGCGTTTTTCAAAAAATAATCGAACAAGTAATCGAATATTCTGTGTGACTAGTCTAAGCGAAGCGAGTGTTTGTAAATCTGTGTAGTAATAGTAGAACTTTTTGTGATACAACTCGTCCGAGCAAGTACTACTGCTATGGCTGTCTGCAGGCTAAGCAGCAATGCTAGGACGTGTTCCTTGCATGCTCTGCGAAGTGTTGCGATAATTTCCCGCTACCATCAGGTGGACTATATACCTGGTGTAAATTTTACATAAAATTAGTAATAAAAGTGAGTATATTTTCATAATCATCTGCAATGTTAAGTGACATTTAACAATGCTCAGTGGCTGCTCGCGTTACTATCCAGCGGTTCCGCGAAGAAGAACACTGGCGCGCTACCTCCCCAACTTAACAAAGGAGAATCACACAAAACGTGAACCCAAAGGAAACTCCTATTTAAAATGCCATTTTATTTTATACCTTATCACATTGAACACAGAGACAGAATCGTGTAAAGGATTTTTAAACTCAAGTAAAACGTTGATGTTTCTTTCCCTTCCCTCCCGAGCTTGGCGTATTTGTTATATGGTATTGTTTTACCTGAGCCCTGATTATGTTACATTTAAAATTATAAAGTAGCAGTTTTGTATATTGCGCGCCATCTGATAGTCAAGTTACAATTATAAATTAAAAAAAATAGATTACTTCTAGTCAGAAATGCCAATTTACGTTGCCGGGAACACAGAAAGAAATATTGGATGATATAGGGTGAGGGTACATCCAGAAAAATGTACTGTTAGAGAAACATCTACACACGGGCGAAGCAAGATGCAATATCCCCCTGGAGCTTATCTAATCATGGCACAGAATACATACAGTCCAAGCCACACCTCCAGCAGCGCAGGTCACCGGCAGCGCTGTGAGCGTCAGCATCGGGCACAAACTTCACGATCGATGCGTCTTCAATTTCACGCCGTATTTACTTTCACTGAGCGCCCGTGCCGTGCCCGTGCCCGTGCTCCGCTTGACTTGCTCGCCGGCTCACTTACTCCACTGTATACGCAGGATGTTTTCATTACTATCAGTAGATATCGAAGTAGTCTCTAAACAGATCTATAACAAGAGCACATCGTGGTCTTACTTTGGCCATTTTATATTGGTCGATAAAAAGAGTAGTACAGTCGTTAGATAGAAACTTCTAAACTAAAACTAAAGTAACTTTTTGTCAGTTAACATTGTAAGTCGACCCGCAGTTGGGAAGGTGATGTTACAGGCCGTGCCTCGGTGAGCACGTTAAACCGGTCTCGATCGTTGTTACACCTGATGATGGCCGTTATAGAGTCAAACATTCAGCCCACGTTAAACCAACCCAAGACCCAACAGCGTGATGGATCTAAATAGATTCTACGAGGTTTAGGGTCGTAATATCGAATCCTGGGAAGGGCTGTAAAATATCGAACTTTTCTTTCTTGCAAGAATTTCATAGTAGATTTTCTCAGCTTACAGTTGAGCTGAGCCTCAATGAGCACGATAAAATAAATATAATTTTTAAAATCATGAAAATGTAATAACGATCTAAGCTCCTTACTCCTTCTCCTGCACAGAATATACAGAGAATGCCAGCCCTGTCGTGGACCCTTAACATAGGCTGATAATGATGATGAATAATGTGGTGCTACAAGAAAAAATATTTTTGTTTTTTTTGTAGCGTCGTCTTTCGGACCAAACTGCGATTGACCCAATTACCGACTTCACTTCCAATGTGTGGCGACCCTGCCGACGGTAACTAGGTAGATCTCTTAACCTAGATGTAGACACACACGGAATCTACAGTTAAATATTAACTGTGCCGTGATGCGGCGCGCAATGACGTCATAAATAGTTAGCACCTCCAGCAGGCCGCGCGGCGCTCTCTCCGCCGCTGAATTAACTACGAGCGAGCCCGGCCTGACTCTATCACATTATCAGCATGAAAACAAAATTATATTATCACCATCAGTATTAACCGATGGATCCTTTACATACTCTAAAAAAATATCATACTTGAAATACGTAGCAAACCAGACAGGTGACAATATTACGCTTGTAGCCGGCACCGGCTTGTATACAAGCCCTTGAAAGTGTTTCTTCTTACGTTATAGTATGCTGTGCCCGTAGTAAGTACAAGTAGCATATTGTACGCTCTTTACTAAGTAGCTTATTTTTCGCTGTAAGTTTATGCTTTTCTTGAACGACTTCAAAATTCCTCGGTCTTGAGCTACTCGTATATGTATTTAGCGACGACTTCTTAAAGAGTATTTGTTTCAAAGTGTTTTAAGTATTTTCGCGATTCAGTCTTTGTAATCCTTTTTAAAAGTAGTTAAAGTTTAAACTAATGTTTAGCTAAAGTAACACAGTACGGATTTAGCTAAAGTAACACAGTACGGATTCCAAAAAAACAGTTCGACAACAAAAGCTTGCTTTAACCTTATTAAGCTGGTCACAGAAAGCATGAATGACAATATACCAGTGGTTACTATATTTCTGGATATGAGCAAGGCTTTCGATTTTGTTGACCACGCTATATTGTTATCTAAATTAGATAAGTATGGTATACGAGGTATTGCTAACGATTGGTTTAAAAGCTATTTAGGGGAAAGAAGGCAGTGTACAAAACTCAGTAAAATAATAAATGGTGAAAAATTTGACGTCAAATCTTCTTTTATCATTAACTCCTCTGGGGTTCCACAAGGAAGTATTTTGGGTCCTTTATTATTCTTACTATACATCAATGACTTGCCAAATTCTTCTAAACATCCCTGTATATTGTTTGCCGATGACACAACTCTAATTATTAAATGTAAAAACGAAGATACATTTGAGTCTGATATAAATTTTACCTTTAGTGAAGTAATAAAATGGTTGGAAAGAAACAAACTACAAATTAATATTGACAAGACTAAATTTGTTGTATTTAAAACTAATAGGGCCAGAGAAACCCCGATTTCAATACAATACAACAACTCCAACATCGAAGAAGTTAACACAATTAAATTTTTAGGTATAACATTGGACTGTCATTGCGACTGGAAGGAACACATCGAAGATCTATGCAGTAGAGTAAACAAGTTTGTGTATGCCATTAAACGACTAGGACAAGTGTCAACTAGAGAGGCAGTTTTAAGTGCATATCATGGATACGTGTCATCTATACTTAGATATGGAATAATTATTTGGGGTAACTCGGTAGATATAGATAGAATTTTCAGAATTCAAAAAAAAATGCATTCGAGCAATATGTAAAGCACATTTTTTAGATAGCTGTAAACCACTGTTTAAGAAGCTTAAGTTGCTACCGCTACCTTGTATATACATTAAAGAGATTTGTATATTTGTGAAAAAAAATCCTGAATATTTTAGAACTCGTGGTCAATTAATATCTCATACTGAACCAAGACACAAAAATAGACTACTTGCGCCAAGAATGAGACTCGTTCTGTTTAAAAGAAATGCCTTTTGTATGGCAATTCAAATATATAATAAAGTTCCAAGTTCGATCACAGAATTGACTTTTCCTGCATTTAAACGTAAATTACATGAGTGGTTATTATTTCATTGTTTTTACTCTACGAAAGATTTTTTTAATTTTAGCTGAATTACTGATAAATCAAATTACATATGTTCTTCAATGTATTATGGATAATAATTACTACTGCAAATTGACTTATTGACATTTTGACATTTATTTTATATTTTCCTCAGTCGCTATTTTCATTCTTTATATCTAATTTTTGAATTAAATATTTTTTCTTGTGAATAATTTTTAATTAATGTGTATAATATAAGTACTATTGTAAAATATTGCTAAAAATTTGCACGCTGACTTACTCGGTAAATTGTGTTGGAAATCATACCATTATTGTAAGATCTATTTGTAACCCACAATTTGGCAAATAAATTATTATTATTATTATTATTATTATTATTATTATTAACACATTCTATATGCCTATTTGCAGCTATGCCACGGACGCCGATGACGCTGTAGCGAAGAGTGACGGCAGTGAGAACGTAAAGTGCTAACCTTCTGTGAACTTCTTCTTGTCACGGTCAACTGCTGACTTTACTCGAGTATTATCACTTTCTGTTTTCCATTTAAATATAAAATACATACAAATCGGAACAGTATAGCTTTTGACAAAAATGTGAGTATTATAAAAACACATCATCATCATTCATACTATTGTACCGGCGCACACAGCGCCAGGCCTTCCTCCTAATAGAATAAAAGATATGCAGCGTATTTGCATATATGCAGCTTGATAATTGCTTGTGATCTCTACCAAATGTTAAAAATATTAATTAAATAACGACGATTTAACGTGCTCTTGGTGGTACGGGACATACATAAGCACTGATTTTACATACATACAACTCATGGAACCTCGTAACTTTAATTTTAAGTTTTTGAAAAATTATTATCACCATTATTTTAAGTTTAATATTATTGGCCTGATACCTGACGTTTCGAAAGACCTGTAAACTAAGCCTATTTGAAATAAATGAATTTTGACTTTGACTTTTGACTTTTGACTTTGACTTTGACTTTTGACTTTGACGTTGTTTTTTTTTTTGTTGATTACAAAATACAGTAACCGAAATATTTTCCATATTCGTTATTATAGATGTGATAAATACTTAACTAGTAAGTATTCAAAGATCCCCCGCGGCGCGACGAAGGAGACATAATCGCAGCTTGTTTAGCGACGTTTTTCGTTACAACACTTGCCTTTTGTATTTTATATAATAAATAGAAAAAAGATGTTTTTCTCCCTTTAATCGCGAGCACAAAGCACGTGTCGAGGAACACGCTTCAGAGAAGACATCGTGCTCTTTACTGTTACACTGTATTGTATTGTAAACATCTTGGTCTTGTTGCTAGTTACGCCGCGTCACAGCAATCCCTCGAAAAACACCATAAAAGAAACTGTAAGAGTTTCTTGCAAAGGGTTGCTAAGGGTCTGGCAACTGGAGACATGATTTGTTATAACATCTAATGCATAAGAAAATAACAAAAAATCAAGTTTTATATTTTCCAAAGCCACCATAAAGCTTCGTAATTGGCCAATTATGGAACTCGTTCATACTGTATGCGTCTAACACAGGTATAGTACGGTGGCAACCGTAGCTATGTTAGAAGGGTGACACACGGATATAAATGTTCTGTGGGATGACAACTACCTACTTTCAGCCTTCAGGTTTTCAGAGTGTAATTTATTAACAAAATATTAATTTAAAAGTTGGCATACTTGCAGTGAAGCAGCCATTGCGATTGCTTCTATTATACGAGGATCTTCTCATATACATGTATTTGTTACAAAATGTAGGGAATCTTGTATAATACTCGTATATTGTTCGCATACCAAGTAAACCAATCTGGCTGCTCTTGTTTTACCTTACCTAGTTTTTGCGACAATCGTTTTGAAAAGCGTCTCCCCCAATAGCAAATACAAAGTCTCCTTTTACAAAGGACTTTCTTTTAAAAAGTGTAAGACTTGGAATATTCATTGTGTAAAAGATTTATTAATTTTTCTTTTAACCCCCGACGAGTGTTATAAATTTGACGTGTCTGTCTGTCTGTGTCACCATAGCTCCCGAACGGATGAAGCGATTTCAATTTGAAAAAAAAAGGTGACTTATGAGTGAGTGTTCATTAGATATGTTTGGTGAAAATCGGTTGAGCCGTTTAAAGGTTATGGGGGTTGAAAGTGGGGAAGAATAACCGAATTTCTGTCGATTGCAGTCTCAAATGAAAATGCATTGAAAGAGAATATTGATGACTTGATCGAGAGTATAATTAAGTATTTACGTATGCACATATAAGCGTGGATAGGATTTGTTTGTGTAGTGGTTGCGTCACCCGTGACGTCACCCGTGACGTCAGCCGCGCGTCGGGTGTCGGGAGACGTCTCCGGCCGTAATTACGTGCCGCTGATTACAGGCACTGATTGACAGCCCACACCACGACACTGTCGGCGGTGGGCTAATGCTAACTGTTGGTACCTCACGCCTACCTCTCACAATTATACGTTACAGTAAAGGAGAGCCAGTGCTTCCAATGTTTGAATCAAGTAAGTGGATGGAAATTTGTACATTATCTTAGTTCCGGTATATTCAGAGGCCTCGGAGATACCACCGAAAAAAAGAAAGATATGTTGAAACAAATTTTTGAAAAAAACATTTTGTTGAAAAAGCATTAACTTTTTTCGCTTTCGCTCTTAAGACACAAAATTACATTAAAAATAATTTAACTTAACTCAGCACAACTAAACGTAACTTAGCGGTTGGTCCACATAAATTAGAACATATTTCTGGGAAAATATTATAATGCGTTTTGAAACTTTTGAAATTCGTAGGCGTAATAAATGCCGAGCCCGGAACCCTTAATTCCTTGATCCAGATCCGAAACCCTTTTAATATCATAACCGCGCTCAGACAAACAGCGCTCCGCACAACTCGCTCATTGAATACGTTATCCTGATTATAGTCTAGGAGCTCATGCCGGCCCGCTGACTTGTACTAAATTTTGCTTTCCATTCCAGAATATTTGAAATGTCTGAATTTTACAATTCGCTCCGTCACACTGAATATTTCCCACGATATTATTATCGTACTATTTGGAATTTCCCATCCACTGTTATAAGCTTAGAATGAAGAATAATGGAAAGCTTTTTTAACTGAAATGCATTTGCAATACAGTCTTCTACTTCTTCAAGCGTTTCATATGAAATATCATGTCAAATAATACTGATACATAATCATTCAAAGATATTTAATATCAAATACATATAAAATATCTTCGAATAAATTCAATCAATTCCTTAATTAGTCAGTTTCTACAAATAGGTACCACTTTCAAAAAGTCAAGTTCTTCACTAAAACTGATTCTACAGTGAAGAGCAGCAAAAAGACATTACTCTTTTTAAAAATATAATATAATAGTTTGCTCAACAATGCTCAATGCTCTTAAACTATTAATAATTGAAAACGATATTCCGCTAAAACTTGTATGAAAGTTCATATTAATCATATCCAATTGTCGATCGCGTCCAATTAGCATTTTATCCGGTCGTCAGCGGCGCGTGCTGATGAGAGGGGCACGTGTACCCTGCGCTGCCCCGCGCTGCCCCTCAATGCCCCGCAATGCCCCATGCCGCCCCTCAATGCCCCTCAGTGCCCTTTGTTGCACCGCCCTTGTAATGTAATTTTTATTACACTATATTTACCATAACAATAAATATGTTGTGTCCAACACTATGAGAACTTTAAATTAATTATAAGTTGTACTTACAGGTATTTATAAAATTTATTGATGTCTGAAATACTCGTACGCTAATTTCGTAATCACTAGGGTACTGGAAGTCCTAGAAGATATTTCATGGCCGTTTTGTGTTAAAACTTTTTGTTATTTGTATAAGTGTGGTACAAAGAAAATTACTTGTAGTTGCTGTGACAACGATGTGTAAGAACTTGAGATACTCGACTAGAGATCTAACTACAGAGTTTGAACTTCAGAAGCAATATACCAACTTGTCTCTGTAACCCTTAAAATTGATAATTATGACCATTAAACACTCACAATATTTAAATTACTTTCCGCAAGTAAACCTATCTGGTTACATTTTCCGTAAAACCTCGAGCGTGACGGATAGATAAATTTCCCTTACACAGAATCATAACTCACATAATTCGTAACATTTATAGGTAATGGTGGGGAAATAAAGTGGAAATTTGATGAGCAGGGTAATGGAGGGGGGTAACGAAGCGAAACGTCAGACGTTTTGAATTCATCGCATTTTGTGTTCCGGCGTTGGATGCGGCATGTAGCGCCGCCGGGGAATGCTCATTGTGTGCACTGATTATTATTTGTGTTGGAATTCAACTGATTCGGCCCAATTACTGGTCTTACGGCACTTTGTAGATAATCAGTTTTGTAGAGTTGATAAAAATTTGTAATGAAGTAACAAATACTTCATATTTTTACGTCTATACTTTTAACAAATAATACTATTCAAATTATACTGTTTCAATAAAAGATTGAGTGCCCCCGAGTCACGTTGTTTGGTTTGTTGGCATTTACTTAGGTAAATGCCTGAAAATTTGAAATACAGTAAAGTGAAGGACCAATTCCCGGCATTGAATTGACACATTTACATTCGTCACATGATTCGTGGTTTATACATTTAGTGGTTTATACACTATCTGCTCGGGCGTATCGCTTGGACTGCTATAATGTTAGAATTGTAACTAGAAAGTTCGAAGTTGGTTATAGGAATTTCTAATCTAAACAACATTGATCCATATAGTTTGTGCTCATTTGTATTCGCAGATACTAAAACTAGAGCATTTGCAAAAAGTATCGTGCTAATAAATAAAATAAATAAAATAAAAATAAAATAAAAATCGTTTATTTCACTTTCTAAATTTACATAAGTTAGTGCGAGTTTGGAACCTTCTTTTAGGAGTAGTAAAACTACTTCTGTATTAGAAGGCTCCGCTCTTCCATAGCTAGTACAGAAATATCAGATTCTAAATGAATATTAATAATAATAAATAAATAATCTTTACAAAATTATTATAATACATTGTTTCACATGTGTGTGTTGGTGTGTGTTGGTGTGTGTGTGTGTGTGTGTGTGTGTGTGTGTGTGTGTGTGTGTGTGTGTGTGTGAGTGTGTGTGTGAGTGAGTGAGTGTGTGAGTGAGTGAGTGTGTGTGAGTGTGTGTTTTTCAGGATATAAGTTTTAATAAGGATTCTACTTCTTCATAATTCAGTGACGATAAATATTTAATAACTGTTTTCTTGCACTCCTTATTTATTATTGGGTATATTCCGAGTTTTTTATTTATCCTATTATATAAAACATCAGATTGTAGACAGAACTGTTTTCTAGCAAAATAGGTTCTAGCCCGAGTGGTTTGCACTACAACATCTTTACGCCTTTTGCGTAGTTTGAGTGGTGTAAATGCCAACGATTTGTGTTTCCTCAACACAGTGTGCAATATATATAATTTTCTAACTGAAAGCAACTCGCACTCAGCATACAAATTAGTTGTAGGATATCTATAAGGTTTGGAGAGCATAACCTTTAGAAGTGAGCGTTGAGCTCTCTCAACATCTAGAAACCTTATCTTTGCCGCTCCACCCCAGACTGGTATACAATAACTTATTATAGATTGAGCCAAAGCTAGATAGACTGTGTTTAGAAGCTTCTTAGAAGCTATATGTCTTAAGATTTTGAAAATCCAAATGAGTTTCCTAATTCTGCAAGATACTAATTCAATATGCGCAAACCAATTAAGTCTGTGGTCTAACATTACTCCGAGATACTTAACAGTTTGGACTTCCTTCAATGTTGGGCAGTCACAAAACTCATTATTCTGCAGACAAGAGTGAATAGTTATGCCAAATTGCGCTGGAAGTGACCGCTCACAAAGAGAAAAACATATATAATTAGATTTTTCAGCATTAAGGGTCAAGAGGTTATTGTTAAGCCACATGGAAATTTTAGCTAGACCAGTCTCAGCATGTCTGCGAACATCATCCCAAGTGTTGCCAGTAAAGACAACAGCAGTGTCATCTGCATAGGCGAAAATTTTAGCATTAACAATCTTGAGGTTACACAAATCGTTAATATATATTAAAAATAAAGTAGGTCCAAGCACACTTCCTTGGGGAACACCATAAGTAATATTAATATCATTACTGCGATTTCATAAATCATAAATGCGATTGTGACTTTGTTTATTTGTTATGCTTACACGCCTAAACCACTAAAGTAATTTTAGAAATTCTTTAACCAATAAAAGCTACATTATCAGCTAGTATGGAATAGTAAATTTTATTCCTGTATACCTTCGGAAACATAAACTACGGGTGTGAAACCGCGGGGCGTCCCCTAGTATTTAATATTATGGAAATGGATGTCGCATCCAACACTTCGCACAGCGGGGGCTCGAAGATGACTTTTTCTTTGCGCCCCGTCCCCCGCCGCGCCGCGCCGCACCCCGCCGCGCCCAAGCGCCCGTGTGACGTATGACGTGGGCGCGCACTGCTAAACGTCATTAGCAACACAAATAAACTGCTGCTCACTTGTCGCCATCACTCATTCTTAGTATCTCAGAATTTCAAAATTCACTTATATCAAGTTTAGCATAATTTAGAAGCACTTTCCAAACGTCAGGTCTGTCCGTCTGTGAGTAGTGACTACCACCAGTTTGGGAGCAGCACAGCTCTGTCTCTGTGACAGAACTCCGGCGAAGCCTTACATTATGCTAATTCGTGCTACGAAGCAAGTGTACATATGACGGGCGCATACCTACTCCTTGCATGCCCTGCTTTGGTATAGACAGTTTTGTGGGCAATGTTGAGTACATCAGGTCAGATGGGTCATCTACTTAATATGCCAAATATTACTACAAAGTAATGGAAGGTTAGTTCCACGCCCCCCTTTGTCTACGAGAGAGAAGTCCAGTGGGACGTTGATAAGATATTTAAATGTTTGGAAATCACACATACGAGTATGATTTTCTTCTAAGTCGCGCACTTTTGACAGAGAGGTCATGCGTGCATTGATATGTAACGCTTACTGTACAATGCTTCACTTTTGGTGATTAGCTGCATTATGGGAACTCTTCAGCACGGATGATTATGTTGCTTAATATATACAAAGAAGCTCCATATCTGTACGAGAGATCATAGAAAGTAAACGCAGTAAAGTTTTAGTGGCGCCTGCGAGAGACGAAGTCGTTAAACTGCTTCATGACTTAATATAAAACGTTTCAAATAAAATACGAGATTGAAATCATCAGCTGCCATCACAAGCAAGCCCACCGGAAAGCAACTCTGATTGTAATTTGACTTATTGCTTATGAGCCAGGAGGTATTATATTATGTATTTACTTGCCTATATTTATATGGCAAGCTATATTAATATGGCAAGCTATTTTTATATGGCAAGACCAGTCTAAAATGGTGGCGACCTAACTTTGATAGAGAGTAGAGATTATTGACGCCTTGTCGGTCGACTTGTAACCAGCCACCGCCGATATCAACCACTCTCGATGATCCGCGGGGGCCGGAAGGGGAGGGGGGTAGCGATGCTCCGCGCGCACGACCTCATACCAGTGCAATCCTTGCCCTCCCGTCGCCCGCATACCATGGGAGTGTCATTAACGAACTTGCTAAGCTATGGACGAGACCTATGCCAATTTAGTAAATCCTAGAATGAATTATTAGAAATTGAACTCCGGATCTCTTTAAATTAAGGCATTAACAATTCCGCCTGAGAATCATATACAAAAGTTGTTTTTGTGCGAGATTTTTTTAAAAAAAAAAAGGTTAAACGTGAAAAGCAGAAGGGAGCAAACATTTGCAGGAACATTACGGCGGCGGAAGGGCGGAGATGTTCCGTGATAAACCCTTTCATTTTATTATGTCTGACTCGCCCAGCCCTCACTGTGGAGCCGCGATTTGAATGGATCGCTCGCAGAACGCCGCGCGCTTGACGGCTTGTACCACGGGATCCATTCGACTCACGAAATAATCAATTAAATATCAAAGAATGCACTAACAATATAGTTGTGTTATGTCACTAGCGCACCGGACACCTGGGACTGTGTACAATTCAGTTGTTTACAAATCATGCGTGTACTGTGGACTTTTCCGGAATAAAAATTATAGTCAACATGTTAGAGTAAGTTAGAGTAAGGCTCATTAAAACAGGCTCAACCGCTCCAGAGATTAATACGGATAAACAGATAAACAGACAGACTATAAACACTTAAGAAAACACAGCTAAGTTAAAATCACGGACTTTTCTATTTTATTTAGATTATTGATTATACTTTTTCTTTTTATAAATTTTAGACACCGACATCATGTTTTTCTAATTTATATCCATGTGAAATATATATTTTGTTGTTAATTATTAATTTGATGTTAATATTAAATAACAATAATGAAAGTAAACCAGTATATATTCCTTTCAAAGCGTCGTAAGTTTGGAACTAAAGCTAACAATAGGAAGTAACCAGGACGTTTGCAGCGAGTCATTCATTTATCGAGACCATGATGATCTTCCTTTTCCGATTCCCACAACCGCCGGCGGACAGCGGCCGATCGCCGTGACACAGAACTCGATTACCACAAGTTCGTGAACCATCAGTAATCGGGCCGATTGTAAAACGTCGCCCCGGGAAATCTGTAATCGAGTTTGTCTATTATTCCCTATCCCCGGCCGATCCGCCGATCCGCAGGCCTAAACTGCCCCGGATTTTTATCTTCGGAAGCTGATGCGTTGTAATTTTAGACCGGGGGAAATATCGTCGATTATGTTTTAGACTCAGCGGTTGCGGGGATTTACTTAGTCGACGAATGGCCGCGGGCGGGCGTTTCTGTGAATAATGACTCATTACATACATACTACATAATGTTTATAGGACTTATATGTAGATGATTCTGGTAACAATAGATATACATAATTGTTTACGTGCAGTGGCACTAGATGGCGCCACTCACACTTTGGATCGCGCTATGACTTGTTCATACTACGGTATATGAGGCAAGCCATCGGTTTGCCAAATTGTTGGTGTGCCCCGTTATTGGTACCTACATTGATTGTTTAAATAAACCCAACCCAACGAGATCAAGCCGTAGTTTCATTTGGTGTGACCCGCGGCCCCAGTTCAATAGTGCACCTGCACGGTGGGTTTGGGTGCTTCGGCCCATACATACATAGTTGTCCTGGATTCTATTTTCTTCTTGCACTTATATGTATAGATAAATTTAAAGAATTCAAGCACGACAAAAGCGGAAGTTATCTTGACCGACTAATAATAATAATAATAATAATAATTTTCTTTATTTTTGGCTACAAAGGCCCATTGGTTAGTTACAAACTTAAAAATTATGTTAGTAGGTACACATATTACATTTAAGATAAAAATAAAAACTATCTCACCGCACCAAAACAGAAATAAATGTCTGCAAGATCGGCGAGTCAGTCTTGCTTGCTAACATGTTCAAGATCCTATTGGGGCTCGCCCGCAGTCTTGCCAGGAGAGATGACTTTCGTTTTCTAATTATTGCATAAAAATCGTCCGTCCGCTCCTGCGCAAACATACCTGACGCTGAGCAAAACCGGGGCAACCCCAACAGCATCCTGAACCCATTGTTATATTGCACCCTTAGGGTGTCCATACACTTCTGTGTGTAGTTAACCCACAGGCTCGCGGTGTAGAAGGTTTGGCAATATGTTTTAAATAGAGTAATTTTTGCTTCCTTACCACACTTCGCGAATCTCCGGGCCAACATGTTGCACCTGGCCGACAAAGCTCTCCTCTCTCTTTCTATGTCTACCTGATCCTCAAGGCTCTCCGTAACATAGTGACCTAGATATTTGAATTGGGTTACTCTTCTTAAAGAAGTCCCACTGAGAGTGATACTAGATTCATATCGCACTTGTTTGCGGGGAGCCCTAAAGATCAAGTATTCACTCTTTGTCACATTATATATCAGGCCGTGCGCAGCTGCATAGTTTTCACAGGTTTTTAGCAGCTCTCTGATTGAGCCAGCCGTGGGACCCAGCAGCACCATGTCGTCAGCATAGCTTATACTATTGACGCATATGCCATCGATCCAGCACCCGACTGGTTTTTTGCTGAGTTCCACAATCAGCTCATTTATATACAAGTTAAAAAGTTTGGGCGAGGTTAACCCCCCCTGCCTCACCCCGCATTCCAACCTGTACGGATTAGAGAGCTCATTTCCCCACTTAACACTATTCAGCTGGTTTGCATACCAGTATCTCATGATATTGAGCAACTCTGGCGCTACGCCTGCCTCCTTCATCTTTTTCCATAGCACATTATATGATACTAAGTCAAAAGCTTTGGAGAGATCAAGGAAACAGGCGTAAACAGGTGTGTTTCGTTTTATATAGTACTGGACTGTCTGTTTGAGACTCAGTATTGCTGTCTCAGTCGATAAGCCCGGCCGAAAACCGAACTGCGCATCATGAAATTTAAGTGTTTCGCTTAACTTTGAGTCAAACAAACCATCCAGCACCTTGGCCAAAACAGTTGCGAGAGATATGGGCCTATAATTTGACCTATCCGATATAGCGCCAGTTTTGTTCTTCAGAATCGGAATCACTATAGTTCTCATCATCTCGACAGGCAAGTATGAGTGGCTAACACAGAGTGAATAAAACATAGCTAGCACTCTCGGAAGATGAAAACCCGCGTATTTCAAATGCTCAATGCTAAGGCCATCGTGACCGGGAGACTTTCCCCTAGTCATTTTATTTATTTATTTATTTATTTATTCATTTAAGTTACATTTCCACATGTCATAAATAAAATTTCATAATTATTACAAATGGAACCCTGTGAGGGTGTTGTAACTACAAAGTAAAACTTAACTTAACTTAACATAACATAAGATAAGATAAGTAGAGAGGCGGATTTATCGTTTTTCGGTCAAAAAATCATTGATTTTATAATATACTTTTTCAAGCAAAAAGTTTTTTAATGTTAATAAAAACTCATTAATGTTTTCCTTTTTCTTAATGTTTTGCGGTAATTTATTATATATTTTTATGCACATTTTGTGCGGGCCGGTACTGTGCATCTTTAAATTGGATTTTGGCTGTACCAAGTTAAAAATATGGCTTTATTTTAAATATGGCTTCACGTACTTGTTTCGCTGAGAAGCGCATAAGTTCCCTGTCACGATCAACCTCAACATTGAAATCTCGATTCGATGGCCCTAGTGGTGAAGAAACTCTAAAATAGTCACTGAACATATTTGCTATTTCTTTTTGGGAGGAACAACCCGCGACACTCACAGGTATACTCGGTTGAATATTTAGTTTATTAGTTGATTTCCAAAACTTTGAAAAATTACTGTCGTTTCTATGAGAAGTTATTATATCCATCTTAATTTGTTCTTGATGGTTTTGACACCATCTTAAACGGCTTTTAAATATTTTTTGACTCTCATTCATTTCGTCCCATATAGTTCCAAATCTTGGTTTATTATATAGCAATGTAATGTAATGTACTCGCCTACTATCTCGATCATCACCAGCGACCAGCTTCATGACTATAACACAGCAACTGAACTTGCATAAATAAACTGAACCTCTCAATCGGTCGGCAGCGAGTGATTGAAAAATAGATTGAATATTTTTACCAGAAGTCATACAAACACGGCAAGTCAAATAGACGCCTGGAAAATAATCCATCATGTTGTTTGCTATACGGTTGTTGCATATGTTGTTGATATTAATATTATTATCGATACATACACTGTTCTCATTTACTCTACCATCTATTGGACTGATAGCCTGCGATAACCAGACACGCCACATTTCAAGAAGACAGACAGTTTGTTGGTATAATTATGCTTACACCATAGCCTAAGTACTTACTGCAGCCAATAGCAGCGAAGAGTTCTCGCAAGCCGATTCCTACCGGGTTACCTTTAAAATCCATGCATATTCATTGTTGCACAGTATCTAGAATCTAGAAACAGTACAACAATGAATATGCATGAATAAATATAACTGGATTGTAGATATGTTTTGTATCATGCTATCATTTGTATGAGTTTGTGTCATGCTATATGAATTTCCTTTTCTTTGGAACGGCTCACCTTCATCTAGTTAATAAAGGAGTTCGGCTGTGGTGGTTTTGGAAGGTAGCTTGATTCGAGGGTGCAGAGCTTCAGCCGCCCGTATAAAATTTATGTTAATATGTAGACTTGTACATAAATAAACATGCACATGTGGTCATATACTAATACGTTAAAAAAAATTAACTGCATTTTGTAAAAAGATGTTTTCTATTTCAACAAATCGATGAAGTATCGTCACACGGATGTTGACGTCACACGATTAGTAGTTACCAATGAAAACGCATCACTTTGATAACACAAGTACAGCCACTAGCTAAGGCAAAGCATGTGGTGTCGCCGTGTGAGGCGCTGTGAGGCGCTCGCGGAACGAGGCCTAACCACGTTGTCGCTCATTAACGTGAAAGCCTGTGATACTGTTTACATCATACGATACATTATATAGGCTAGCGCTTGGCAGCAATCATGCTTAACAGTAAGCGATGATGCAGCCTAAGGTGGAACGCGCTTGCCTAGAAAATGCCTATTCACTCTTGACTTGAATATACCCATGTAGGTGGTAGGGAAAACGGATTATTATTGTCATTATTATCATTAACGTATTGTATTAACCGCAACGGGAAAGAGTGGTACCTATACAGTGCTTAGTAAAATACGAACGCGCAGGATTTTAACTCAACTGGTTTTCAAACTCCGGCCTGTTTAAGAAAATTTCTTGAAAATATATTTCAATTTTATCTACATAACCATTGGTATGTTGCTCAATAAATAGTCTTTATTTAAATAACAAGACGAATTGCAATCATTTCAATCACTCAGTAACAATGCAGTTTATATGTCCCATTAATTCATCATCATCATCATTATCAACCCATTGGCAGACTTCACACACGCAGAGAAATAAGAAAATTCTCTGGTATGCAGATTAGTAAGGGTTAAACTTACCATTATAGTTTCAATTTACAGTTTCTACGTGACGTCATACCAAAAAGCAAATTATCTTGGCGGTACGCTTGGAGTTTATTACTACTTAGGCGAGGTCATTACTAACCACGGCTGAAGTATGCCGCCTAACGAGACCTTACCTTATTTAGAAAATACTATAACCTGAATCGATTTGAGCTATGGATTGAACAGATATTTAAATAGCTAGATGAGTTTCTCAGTTATAAACAATTTACCAAGATCATCTGCATTTGGTTTATCTATATTGTAAACAGGTTCACAACGAACGTATATGACAATAAAATATTATACATGTACTTACTATGAGCTGTTGACATTCTCATCTATTCGTCATTTAAGTGACAAGGATTACACAAAGATTATAAATCTCAGAAAATCAATGCATTTATAGTTTGACAATACGATGTCGTACTTCAGTCGTGCGATGTAAAAGCCTGCCGTTTGACATCGTCGGCGTCACATAACAAGATAACGAGAGAGATGATCTCGTTAGCGCGACTGCGATGTGTCACACATGTCAAACATGTCACACATGCCACACAAGTCAAACATCTTTATACGTGCGTGACGCATGACGTCACACATTCCGTCCCTGGACTTGGTAACTCGGGAATCTGAACTTCGAGATAAATGAACATGAAGACGACCAGACCTGCCTCATGAGAAGCGATAGTTTTCCACTTAAGTTAAGAGCTTCTGCAAGCCGTCGCACAAGAGCACAGTAAGAGCACAGTACAGCAGCAGAGCAAGAACAGATACAAACGAATAGCTGAGCGTGTTTCGGAACGAACGGGTCTATGAATATGAAAGCACACATCGCGAGCGCTTAGCTCACTGTTACAACTCGCGGTGTGCATGCTTGCGGCATTTCCCGGATGATCCGCATCCGTACTGGCCTCCTATCCTTTTGCTGAAACTACACGTTGGCATCGCTCAGATGGTTCATAATATGATAGCGCCTGCGATGATCTTGGCGTGACGTCGGTTTTTCGGCCGTAGGCTAGGGCTAGTGATGGCGATAAGCTCCGTTCAATGAAAAGCATAGAATAATTCCGATCTGATTACCTTCGAACATTATTATCTTTAAGAAATTGATAAAACATAAATAATAA
Organism: Bicyclus anynana; assembly: GCF_947172395.1. Lineage (NCBI taxonomy): Eukaryota > Metazoa > Arthropoda > Insecta > Lepidoptera > Nymphalidae > Bicyclus > Bicyclus anynana. The sequence goes on from NC_069093.1 coordinate 17,337,358, forward strand.
TATTGTATTGTGTCTACTTTGTACAATAACGTACTATCGCCATGCTTATTGCTGCTGACAAGCAGCATTGCTGTGCTTATTGTCAGTGGTTGGTCTGAAGGGCTGTGTATGTGTTTCCGGTGTAATTAAATGATTCTGTTTGATGGACGCCGTCGACGCCTTTGACATGTTCCTCGTAAAGTTTTCATTGTCTAAAGGCGATACTTTTCAACTTACCATCAGGTGGGCAATCTGTGTGAATTGTCAATATTTTTGTAAATTTCTATAAATTTAATAACATTTGTTTGATTTACATTTTTTCAATATCTAAAATGTAAAATGGATTACATCGAGCAAAAAGAAAAATAATAAAATTGTCAATACGAGTCCTAAAGTAATGACGTATTTAGTCACCCTACCAGCAGTACAATGCCCTGTGCAGTAGTTCTGAATTATTAATGGTAACTATCCGCTGGATGCGATTCCCTTCGGCCCCATAGCTCACGGTTTATACGTTTAGAAAACTTTAACTAAACTTTACTATTTACTACATTTTCACTTTGCCGAATGGATTTATAGCGGCCGGCTGGACACGTTTACAGACCCATTTCATACTGGTTTGGCGTTTTTATTTTGTTTTTACAAACGTAGTGTATGAGAGCAGAAAATGTGTTTATTTACACTTTACAAAGTAAATTATTGGCCGAAATTTTAGCCAATTCTAGCTATTAGTGTACTGCATGTACATACATTGCATACGATCGCATATCTATCGCGTTGTGTGTTGTATTACTAACGTATTGTTACTGACTTCGTTACTAAGGACCTCATAAGAAGACTCACTCAGCGTTGTAGAAAGCTTAAGTCATTGATATAGTCCGCCAACTCTCGAAGCTGAAATTGCAATGGGCAGGGCATTTCAAATAACAGATTGGGATCCCAAGGTGCCGGAGTGGTGGTAGTCGCCGAGGTGGACCGATGACATCATTCGGGTAACAGAAGCCGTTAGATGCAGGCTGTATGGAAAACCCTACAAAAGACCTATGTCTATTGACTGTTAAGCCTAGTTCGAAGCATTTTGGTCGAGTAGCATGCTAAACTACTTGCTACTGCCCTAAAACCGTTCGTACTTTCCGATGCAGTTCACAAGTGAGTGGTGGTTTGCAAGATGAACAACCTACAACGTAATAATGTAAATACAGTGATTAAGCTCACAATCACAATGGCTATTGTAGAAGAAGTTGATGAGGAAATTTGTGTGATTAATAAAAAGAAGCTATGGGCATGAAAATGGATGACTAGCTTCTTTGTCCAGCGAATCGCCATTTTATGATATTAGGAGCAACTAATGAACTTGAGTAATTCGCCAGGTTCGGACTTGTTTAATTGTGAATCAGTGAGTTTGGACTGTTAAAATAAAGTAAAATGTACTAAACTATTTACTAACCTACTCGACTAAATTTTTGGTGTTCAGACACCGTGATAGCCCAGTGGATATGACCTCTGCCTCTGATTCCGATTTGAATCCGGTCCGGGGCATGCACCTCCAACTTTTCAGTTGTGTGATTTAAGAACTGTGTGTGTCTCAAACGGTGAAGGAAAACATCGTGAGGAAACCTACACACCAGAGAATTCTCTTAATTATCTGCGTGTGTGAAGTCTGCCAATCCGCATTGGGCCAGCGTGGTGGACCATAGGCCTAACCCTTGTCACTCTGAGAGGAGACTCGAACTCTGCAGTGAGCTGAATATGGGTTGATACCGAAGACACGTTTAGTAGCTAATTTTACGCTACTCGACTAAACTACTAAAGTAGTCCGAACAAGTGATAATTGAACAATGATATTAATTAAATGCAGAGCATAGTAATGCAAAAGGGACGTAATCGTGTATTGTGTGTTACAATTAATTTGTTTTCAGTGATGTGTCAGCCGATTGAGCAGCATTTGTTTGTGGCGAGCACACACGCCGCTACACATCCGACGTCGATGTGTGTGCCGGCGCCGGCCGCGGGACAACAGCTCGCTGCGGCCCAACAGTAGCACATCAATGTAGTTATGTTACAGATTGCATTATTGCCATTGTACAGCTAGTTTAATAGTTTGTAAATTATAGCAACCCTGTCACCAGTTCACGAAGTCACATTCACATCATATTATAAAGAGATGGGCCACCTGATTGGTATTCGAATAGGCTTCCAAAAAATTAAAAAAATTATATTTTTCTCAATACCTATACACATAAATAAATGAGCCGTGATATAGACCACTGGATACCTCTGCCTTCGATTTTGAGACGGTAGGTTCGAATCCGCTCCGAGGCATGCACCTCCAGGGGGATGCAAACCACATTTAAAAAAATTAAATATCACATTTCTCAAACGATGAAGGGAAATCATCGTTAGGAAATCTGCACGCCTGAGAATTATCTTAATTATCTACGTGTGTGAAGTCTGCCTATCCGCATTGGGCCGGCGTAGTGGGTTTATTAGTTACTATTAGCCTAACCCATCTCATTCTAAGAGGAGAGTCGTGCTAAATATAATATAAATTCGTTATCCAACCGATATAAACAATAAATGTGCATGTACTGATGGACTGTACAGGCAGAACAACATCAATTATGAGTAAAAATGTATGTACGTTGTAAGGCTTGAGTATAGTCTAAGTCGTTCCCTTGCCACTCGCGCAGTATGTGCAGTATGTGGCAGCGGCATGCTATAACAAGAACGTTGTATCCTTCAGTTATAGAGACGTCCATGTCGGCCATTTTGATTTCCTGCTGAAACCGCACGCGCCTGCTGACGACGGCTCGCAGCGCGCCGCCGCCGCCGCCGCAGGATGACCATCGGCAGCGGCGGGGAGATGAGGTCATACGAGCCGACCTTGTATTCCACTGCAATGGGGACGATGACTAGCTTTGAATATTCATTCATCATTATCAACCCATATCCCTGGAATAGTACTTCGCTTCTCGATATATGTATAGTCTAAAATCTAGATTAGGTATAGGTATCGTATAAAATACCTAGGAGTATTTTATAACCTTTTATTTACATTTCACAAAATTTCATGATTGAGCACACAAATATACAAAGGAATAATATAATATTGTTAAAGCCTTTGAAAAATAAACAACTGGGTACAATAATAGCCGACAAAATGTTATCAAGTAGCGATTAAGTTCGAGCAACGTTGTTATATTTGGTAATTATTACATGTCAACTAAGTTCTCTGGCCATTAACACGATTGGCTGGGACATTGGGCACACGCTCGTGCGAGCGGCATGACGGCGCAAGGCTGCGGTTGGACGGAAATCAAGATGGCTGCCGTCACGTGACCGATGTCAACTGTCGGCACCGACGTGCTGGCGATGGATCGGCGCCCGCATTTGTAACTGCTATGACAATTATTCAAATAATTGTACTGCTGTTTGTGCTATAACTAGTATGATTGTCAGAATAATTAAGTTTAGATGTAATTAACAGCTGGATACGTAGATAGCTGGATAAACAAATAATAAGGTGTACCGTGTTGTACAGTGTAGTTAGTCATGGCGTGAAATTAAATCTCAGAAACAATACCTCCGAGTCCGACGAGTTATCATTTTTCTTTTTTAATTTACTGACCATGGTAAGGGTATGGAGGTAAGATTAAGTATTCTTATAAAATTGTTAAGGCGATCGGTGTGTGTAGTTTAGTTTTCGACTTAACATTTCGCATTGGTGAATTGGGAATTAATGACGTCGCCAATACGTGGATTGGCAAGATTTGTATGGACGTTTAAATGATTTTTCATCATATTTAAAATTTTGTAATCTTAGTTATTTTACAAATATCCCGACAATAATTGTTTTTTTATGTATTAAGTAATTAGTTACTATTGACCTTAAGAGCCGTGATAGCCCAGTGGATAAGACCTCTACCTCCGATTCCGGAAGGCGTGGGTTCGAGTCCGGTCCGGGCATGGACCTCCAACTTTTCAGTTGTGTGCATTTTAAGAAATTAAATATCACGTGTCTTAAACGGTGAAGGAAAACATCGTGAGGAAACCTGCATACCAGAGAATTTTCTTAATTCTCTGCGGGTTGATACGTACGTAATACCTACCCGGAATAGCTTCTTCTGTATAAAGTGAACCTTTAAAATCGTAAACTTCCTAAAGTTTTTAACATTCCCAAAAATCCAGTCCTAGAAAATAAAAATATTCTCATTTGAATCAATAGCAACATCAACAAAAAGTCACATTATTAAAATGAAATTTGTTAATCCATATTTACGTAGTATTGAAAATATTTGCACACCTCAAACACAAAATGTTTTATGAAGTTTCTGTAATTTAACATTACCTACATCAGACTATCCGTATACAATATGCCTGTATGAAATCCATTTCTGATATTACCATTTTTGACCAAAAGAGCCGTTGCAACATCAATTTAAAAATGACAAGGATAACAAACTAACTTGTAAAATGTATTTTCAAAATTTCTACCTAAAACGTCCTTTTCCCATTCATTACATGTCAGCGTGCTGGGGGACAGCGCAAGAGATTAATCCATATTGTTTCACACTGAGCGGCAGGGAGGCGCGGGGGAGGGGAGCTCTCTGACGTTACATGCACTTTTTATAAAAAAATTGAGTACTGAAAAGCATCTTAACAAGCGCGCTGGTTATCATCATTATCGGCTCACAACAGGGACAGGCTGATAGAGGGGATCTGGAGCTTAGACCCACCACGCTGCCCTATAGACTATACATGTTTGCAAAACGATGACGAAGGTCAGTCGCTCAAACTCAAGTTTGATAACCCAGCCATCTTGAAAAACACGAAGTCGGCAATTTTGTAATAGTACGAAACCCGACTTAAGGAATATATCCCCTCATCCTTTATTTATTTGGAATGAAAAATAAATAATAGAAAATATTCACACTGACACATTGCAAACAGGTTGCTTAGTAAAATTGCGCACTGGGTATTAAACGATTAATCTTCTTCCCTCTTTGCTTAATTAATAATTTTAAGTTTCCTAGATATTGTATGAAAAATATGTCTGGCCGCATGCAACCTATTTGTGTCACTGTGAATATAATCTATAATTTACTTCTTATAAGTAATAAATAACAGATGAGGGTATGTATTTCCAATGCTGGAAAATAGACCACAATAGCTTAGAACACAAGGAAAGCATTTGGAATTACTTTAAATAAATGACAATACTATCGGTCGTTTGCCAGTAGCGCCACGCTTGAGTATCTCTCTCTAACTAAATAGTTTGAATCTGTTTGTGCGACGTATCGAGGCTGAAACTGCTAGTTTAGCTACAAGCGGGTCGTTGCCATGCGATACGCTGACAAATATATTGTGCACAATGAACACAACACAACACAACACAACACCGCGGGACACTAGATGTGTCTCGATGGAACAAGCGACAGATTTAATGATCCGACTTCAAACTACTCGTACAAATTAAATTATTTTTTTCTTTCGCAGAAGCCTTTGAAATCGGCTTTTGGAAAATGCCACAATACCAAATTAATCGTGTTTGTTTTTCATATTTCAGTACAAGTGTTATATTTTGCAAAATAACATATTCAAAGTGACAAAGTATAATAACGAATTTTGTTAAAATAATTCTTTTATTTCCTTATAAATTTGGTTAGGTTTTCAAACAGTTTGGTTAATTTGGATGAAACATGAGACAATTTGTGTAGTTCAAAATTAAATTCATCAGTTTATGTATAAAATTTTCTTCAAAGCGTGATTCTTCTACTTTAATTGATGTGAAAATTAAACTCCAAAATAGGGATCTGAAAGATATTACAAGTATGTTTATATCTTACACCATAGCAGCCTTGACCATTTATTACCTGTCACGCCCCGAGCGAGACACGCGCCCGATTAATCTATATCGTTTCATACTGAACGGGGTCGATATTTTTAAATTTACTTCATTTTATAATGTCTACGATAAAGCATTTTTATTTCCTAACGTGTAAAATTAAGCAAGTAACATAGATATATGACTTACACTCCACTTTTTTCAAGTTACATAAACAATTGAAGCAATAAATCAGCTGTAAGTCAATCCCCTGCCCATAAAGTTGTACGGAAAACAATATAGGAAAATATAAGTAGGGTGCAAATGAGGGTACGAACGGTTGCGTTCCATACGGTGCAGGTCGTAGCCACTAGCGACCATGTGCTGCGTAGCGCTTAGACGCGTAGAGCCGTCGTAGACACTTGTAATTGTAGTCAAGGGATTCTACATTAAATTATTACGTACAAAATGGAACAATTCCTTTTCCAATATACAATTACGTACAAATACAACGCTTTTGAGCAAATTAGTATAATATATACTAATTAACAGATAATAATTTATTTATTTTGCTATCATCTGCGGAAAAATAGCAAAATAAATAAATTATTACCTATTCATGATGAGCTTCGGCAAGGTAACGCCTGCTTCTATCCAATATATACTAATTTGCTCAAACTAATCTGGATCTACTTGTGAATATTATAAGAAAATCACTTGAACATTAGTAGTAGTAGTATAGGAATGTTTTTAAATTTAGACTGCTCGTTTTATAACTAATAGAACGTCAAAGGAAGCCAACGTGTACCCATGTTTCAAGGTCTGCGGTCAGTGTGGTCTCTGCCCGCACCCGGTACTGTAAGGAATCGATACCGGCGGCTCACGACTGAGACTCTACTGTGACTGACAGCCGCCACCTGCCACGTCAATCAGTACTAAGCTAATACGATTACACTCAATTCCAGGTTAGACCAACAAAAAATTAAGTTATATACCTACTCATACAGTAGTAACCACCCAACTTGTATAAAAGCAATTATAATCAAAATGATTAAGCCGTGATAGTGCAGTGGATATGACTTCTGCCTTCAATTCGGAGGGTTTATGTCTCAAACGGTGAAGAAAAAACATTGTTAGGAAACATACCTAAGAATTTTCTTAATTCTCTATGTGTGATGTTGCGTGAGCGTGGCCTAGGAGTGAATAAGGAGAGATTCCCCTTTCATTCTAAAATTCAAAATTCAAAATTCATTTGACACGTCAGTTGACTATTTGTAAAGATTCTACCACCGGTTCGGAAGGCAGGTTCTGCTGAGAAGATACCGGCAAGAAACTCAACAGTTGCTCTTTTGAAAAAGTCATACAGTATTACAATTTACATTTGATAACAATTAAATTACAATTTCTTATAGTTTTATTTCCTGTGTGAAGGTGGAAGCTGATCCAATGGCCTCCAAGCACCTTTGTCGTTAAGGAACTCATCAATAGTGTAGTAACCTCGACTAAGTAAATGTTTTTTAACACATTGCTTAAAGTTGTGCATTGGCAAGTCCATCACAGTGTTGGGGTCTTGGTTCTGAGAGCAGACTCGTGCTCAACAGTGAGCGGAATACGGGTTGTTAATGATGATGATGACAATTCGGTTTCTACACGGCATCTTACCGGAACGCTAAATCGCTTGGCAGTACGTCTTTGCTGGTAGGGTGGTAACTAGCCACGGCAGAAGCTTCCCAACCAGAACCAGCCAGATATGGACCAATTAAGAAAACCTCAATCGGCCAAGCCGGGGATCGAATCCAGGACCTCAGTTTTATAAATCCACCGCGCACACTACTGCGCCACAGAGGCCACAGAGGCCGTCAATAGTCTGCAATTCCAGGACTATGGCAGCCAGACGCCGCGAACGGTGGCACATGAATCTTTACGTTGTGAATGTATGTAATGTGCTGGATATCTAACCAACTCGTACAAAACGTTTTGTATCCACATTTCTAATTCGCACAGCAAAAGTGTGAAATGCCCTTCCGGCATCTGTGTTTCTTGGCAACTACAAATTGAATACCTTCAAGGCAAAACTCAGTGGACAACTTCAAGGCAAGCGCATTATAACTAACGCCGCATCACTGCTTTCCATCTGGCATCATTGTGGTCAAGCCTATGTTTCATAAAAAAACCACAGACAAGAGATTGCACCTGCGTCGATCTCTCAACATGAGTTTCGGCCGGGAGCAGTTATTGGGAGGATTGTAACCGATAGCCACTGATGACCTCGACTGTGAAGTACCCCGCAGGTGGGCAGCAGTGCGCAGTCCCCCGCGAGCCAATCATCGGCGTGCGCGCTCGTTAGCGGCAGCCTTTGACTGCGAGCTCGGGGGATGCAACCGGCACGCGCGCCAGGGTTGGCCTTATCGAAATTCGACCGTAATCGTAATCGACGACTTGAAATTGTTACCAAAATTATTATTCTGTGCAGCTGATGATGTTATTTATTTTTCACTACCGGGCGCCCGCGATTTCGTCCGCGTGGAATTTAGTTTTCAAATCCCTCGGGAACCATGGATTTTTCCGAGATGAAAAGTAGTCTATGTGTTAATCCAGAGTAAAATCTATTTCCATCCCAAATTTCAGCTAAATCGGTGCAGTAGTTGCGCCGTTAAAAAGTAACAAACATCCAAACAAACTTTCGCGTTTATAATACTAGTGGGATCTGTTATCGAAACGTGTTTTTCAGTTGAGAATAATTTTCGATCGCTAAAAATATAACCACTCAACTTGGTTAAATTAATAAAGGTGCAACTAGAAAATTTTAATTTATTTCTAAATAATTTTTAAACAACTATAACGTGGGAAATTGGAATTAACTCTATAAATATTTTATAGAGTTAATTCCAATTTACCATATTTGTATAGAAACAATTTAGATGGTCAATGGTTAAGCAAATTGTACTGTGAAAACTCAAAATAAATATGTTATTATTTAAAACATTAACATTGATTGTCATATTGATTGATACCAGAGTTCTATTATTATTGATAACAAACAATCCTATCAAACACGTAAAACCAGCTATACAACAGATAGCTCAACTAAGCGCAAAGCAGACTTACACCGCCGAAACAATAAAAAGCTCGTATGAACACGACACGAAGAAACGCTTTCACCGTCTCCTGCATGTTAACAGCCTCTACAATTGAATACAAATGATTGTCTTTTTACAGAAAGGGATCGAAAGGAGTCTAATCAGTGTGCTGGAAATAGTCTCTAGACATATTAGGAACTATCTGAAGAATACTACTACTAAGGTATTGTTCGCTCCACGAATGTACTAGAGCAGCACGAGAGCAATGGCGACAATATCTATAATAAGATTAAAGTTTACTTTCAGTATATTACCTACTAGCTGACGCCGCGCGGTTTCACCCGCGTGGTTCCCGTTCTCGTAGGAATATGGGGATAATGGCCTTCCTCGATAAGTGGGCTATCTATACACTGAAATAATTTTTCAAATCGGACCAGTAGTTTCTAAGATTAGCGCGTTCAATCAAAAAAACAAACTAGGTGATGTGGCTACGTCATCGGTCGTCGACAACTTACTTTTAAGCCCTTAGCTGCATGAATGCTCCGAAATTCATTTTTGGTCTCAAATTCAATATTTTTAATAACGTTTAAGAACACACAGATAACGTAACGCAATACTAATAACTAATGCGCATACTATTAGTTTACATGACATTAGCAAATAAACGAGAACACTCACTAGTTGGTACTACTCGTTCCAAGTTTAGCGAGAACAAGCTTCGCCCGCGCGGGGCAATATCAAACTTACATGAGCAGCCCCGCGCTGCTGGTGCTACATAAATATATTCTTTTATCTTTTATCCGCTACTATTTTACACTATGAGACCCCCGGCCATCTGCTCGATAACGCAGACGTTTTAGTTCCGAGCCGCTTACACACTACAAGGGAAAAGGTACGTTAAAACAAGCAGTTAACGTTTAAATTCCAATGGACGTAACGAAGCAATACAGTTACAAAATATAGTATTTATATCTATAAAAATAGAGTACAAATTGCAATGACAATTTGAATTTTTCCACAGCTATAAAAGGCAGTAAGCAGCTATACGACATTATGGTTCGTACGTTACGGCGCTCCACAGTATAATTTGATTATCTCCACTTTGGCTTTATTTTAAACATATCATAATATCGTTAGCGCTCGGTTCGATATAATATATCAGAGATCAGGGACAACCCTTCGCGGACATCATACAGTAAGTAGATGCCATTTCTTTGTTGATTTGATGTTTATTTTAGTGGGCTGTTAATAAAGACCAAATTAGTGAATACACCACCTGTCTGTAAGTATGTATCGCTAATGATCACTTCGTGGTCTTCGACCTTTTTGTGCTACACACAGGTAATTCCATTCGTGGAGCTCAGAGCTCGGAGCCGGTGCACACTCCGCTGAGGCGGCGCCGCCATCGCTGATACGAGTGCATCTGAAATGCTATTTGAGCGGGAATGCTTCTCCGCATCAACATTATAACTGACTGTGAACGGACGAAAGAACGCACAATATAAATTGTAGTGTAGAGGCAATGAACGTCACGTTTAGTTGATGCATTAGTTAGGTATATACGACCACGGGGGCCAGTTGAGTTCGTTGCATTCGTAATACGCGGTAAACGTAATATTGTTTGTAGTAGATTACATATATTAGAGATGTGTTGGTTTCATCATCATTATCATTAACAGCCGATGGACGTCCACTGCTGGACATAGGCCTCTAGCATGGACTTCCAAACAAAACGGTCTCGAGTAGCGAGTATCCAGCGGCTCCCTGCCCAATACTGCGCTTTCCGGTGCGAGGTCGCCATTCCAGCACCTTGGGACCCCAACGTCCGTCAACTCTTCGAACTATGTGGCCTACCCATTGCCACTTCAGCTTCGCGACTCGCTGAGCTATGTCAGCGACTTTGGTACTTCTACGGATCTCCTCATTTCTGATTCGATCACTCAGAGAGACCCCAAGCGTAGCTCGCTCCATCGGCCGCTGAGTGACTTTAAACCTTTTTATGAGGGCCACAGTTAGGTTGTGTTGGTTTGACACTACAAAAAGCCAAAAACAAAAAAATATGAAGATATGTCTTGAAGAATTATAATTAGGTATCAGAGTCAGGAATAAATGCTTAAGTATAAGATTAATTTCAAATTGAACTCTGTTGTGATACGCCACAGTAAATGAAGTAGTAAGGAGTAATGTTGTAGTAAGTTCGTGATTCACTGCAACAGAGAGATAAAAGCGAAACAAGTGGCGGCAGACATCGCCGTACGCACTAGTTGCTTCTGTATATGTCGGAGCGCAACCACACGGCGCTTTTAGCACGAAATAGTGGATGCATACGCGGCACAAAACGTAACGAAAAGATTTTTTTTTAATGCAAAAAGCCTCTGTGAATCAACGTTTTTATTTTCGAGTAGGTAGATCCTCTTCTGGTTCATAGATACTAAAAACTTTACGATATAGGTGCGCGGACGTCACAGCCGAAAACCTATGTAAATGTGGCGAAAAACAAATATCGAAAAATCGCAGCGGAATTTCAGCTCGGAAATGACTATATTGGTGGCCAGCCCGGCGGCGAACTCCTGCCCGACTAAAACATTCCTAAAACGACAAAGGTTCTAAACAATTTAGGCACCACACAAAAAACCGACAGGGGAGGTAATTTGTTTTCCAATAAAATTGTTTTCTGAAAGGCTGGTCCTTTTAATTCCAATTTTCCACTTAATGCCGCGCCGCGCGCTGCGACGGCCGTATTTTTCGTTTGGAAACCGATTTATGTCGGCGACGCCGCCCGTTTATTTGTTCGGAAATTGGTACGTGTGATTAAGTCGTAAAAAACCGGTAGATACCAATCTTTCGGTTATTTGTCCCATATTTTCGATTCAATTATTTCTTATCAAACGCCAAAAATTATAGTAGGTACATTTCTATTTAGTGTTCGTTTAGTGATGGTGTGAACTCGTAGAAATACACACTTATTTACTTTAACGATTTTGCTGCTCAGTTTTACGTTAATGAACGCAAGTTCTCATTACAAGTCTATTTATGTAGAGCAGCTATAAATAGTTCGTTCATGAAATGAACTAGCCGAGCTGTCGGATCTGCTCATAATTAATAATTGAAATATTTGCGTGTAGTAATTAAGTAGTCTCTCGAAAATAAATTAAAACTGCTTCCAGTAGTCCGCATATTGATGACGCCATAACAACCGCCTGGCGTCGTTATTTGCAATGCGAATCCATAATAAATCATTTCCACAGATTCAATTAATTTTAAGAACGATAGTGAAGTGCTTGCGGCCTTCATTAAAAATGAATGATTTCCGATCCCAAAGTCGCCATGATATATTCTGTTTATGCAACATTCATTCATGATATTCATTTGTCTAAGTCAATAAGGTCGAGCTGTGAAATATTGAGCTTTTATTTACAAGTAAATTATTAGTATAATTTCTCAGACCAGAGTTGAAAAGTTGTTTGCATTACACCCCGTGCCTCTTAGACCAAGTAAACCCAGTTATTACTATTAACATATTTTGATAGTGATCGTTACAAGTGACAAACATTATGACCCTTAGCAGTAAGCGCGTCACCCACAACCCGCCGCAGTGTGTTGGGTTTAAACTGCATAGTCCAGTTACTTATAGTCAATGGGCGACCTTGCCCTATCGTAGGCCGTTAATTTAGGCTGTGAATGTGTTGTACCTGTATCAACCTTTTAACCCATATACGGCTCACTGCTGAGCTCGAATCTCCTCTCAGAATGAGTGAGGTTAGGCCAATAGTCCACCACGCTGGTCCAATGCAGATTTGCAAACTTCACACACGCAGAGAATCAAGTAAACTCTCAGGTATACAGGTTTCTTCACGATGTTTTTCCTTCACCGTTTGAAACATGTGGTGTTTAATTTCTTATAAAACTACACACAACTATGAAAAGTTGGAGGTGCATGCCCCGGACGGATTCGGCCCTACACCTTTTGGAATCAGAGACTGAGGTCATATCCACTGGGCTATCTCCTGTATACATATAGTGTATAGTGTGATGTACGAAGACGTAGGGAAAGATACAGCGAGTCGAATATATTTTAATATTTGGCAGCAGAACACTGGCTCATGTCGAGTGCACGCTCGGGCGGGCGGCGCCGGGCGGCACTGCTATAGGTACCGTATTCTTTGCTACTACTACTACTATTCGTATTATAACAGCTATCAAAGATGCTTTAATCGAATCATCGAATATTGAAATAAAATTACCCAGAATTTAAGCGCAGTAACAAAAATTTTTAAGCACAACTGAGACAGAAACACACCTTCACTTATATTACTTAAAACTAATTAGCATCTAATTACCCGCACGCGCAAGTAGCTTTCTGTAAGATCTAACATGCACGAGTTAGCTGAATATTGTTAGCGACATCCTGTAACCGCGGCAGGAGGCACGAGCACAGAGCGCGCGACTCAAAGAGCACAAGTTTTAAGTTTAATTTATTTCGTCTTCCGCCTTTTCCCGTGTTGTTCGTCGTAATTTGACGAGAACAAATTTAATTAAAGCATGTTCCTGACGCCATGATTGTGAATGTTTTGTGCGGCCGAGTCGTGCGGCGGGGACGGCGATGTATGACTTCGGGAATCCGATCAATGGACGGTGACACACTTGTGACGCGACGCGCTGCAGACTCCTGCGACGGTCTTAGTAAGTAAAGACAAACCGCGCAATCGATGAAAAATTCTATAACAAATCAATTTTAAACTGCCTCGTGGGTCCGTGTAACTTAACTTAACTACCTACAGCTATTATATAATACATATTATAAAAATAAAAATAAAAAGGAAAATATACTCAAAGGTGTTGTATGTGGGTACTTTGGTAATAAATCAGTTATGTCACCGACGCGGTCTTTGATTGTTGCTCCCGTGTTATAATAGTCTTAATAATCGTAATATCTAACTGGCGACGAGAAAAATTATACCTAGTGTTTGTGTTTGTGAGTGTCATTCAAAATGCCTATTGGAAAAATCGAGTGCTTCGATTTAAATAGCAAAAAATGGTCGGCTTACATACGACGCGTGGAACAGTTCATTCAACTCAATAAAATCGACGATGATTTAAAAGTCGCAACGTTGATTACGGTGGTGGGCCAACCTACGTATGATCTCATGAGTGATTTGTGTGCTCCTAATAACCCGGAAACAAAAACATTCGCGGATTTGGTGAAATTAATCGGCGAACATATTGAACCGAAACGATCCGACATCGCGGAGCGACATGTTTTTCGTTTGCGCCGACAGAGGGCCGGCGAACCACTCAGTCAATACCTTCAAGCACTGAAACATCTAGCGAGTACGTGTAATTTTCGATCGAATCTCGAAGAAAATTTAAGAGATCAATTCGTATCCGGGTTGGTTAGTGACGATATGAGGTCTCGTTTATTTGCTGAACCCGAATTGACCTACAAGAGAGCTGTGGAATTGGCTTTCGCGCTTGAGGCGGCGGATAGACACGCGCAAGCCAGTGTGTCATCAAGTCGGGAAACGGCTGGCGGAGAGTGTGCACCCGCGGCGGAGCCCCTGCTCCGGGTGGCGGCAGAGGGTCGCGTTGCGCGCGGCCGTGGCGGTGGCGGCCCCGGCGCCGCGCGCGTCGGCTGGTCGGCTGCGGTGACCTGCTGGCGGTGCGGGCGCAGGGGGCACGTTCGTTCGTCGTGCGGTGCGAAGAGCGCGAGACGGAGCGCAACTAACGACAGTGAAGTTCAAGTTCGCGCACGGGGTAAAATTCAATATCTTGATAGTGATAGTGCATCGGAAAGTGAAATGTTTAGTTTAAAAGTGTGCGGCCTAGGTGATCGCCCATATAGTGTGCGTGTACAGGTAAACGAAATGTATTTGGATTTCGAGCTGGACACTGGCAGTAAGTTATCTACGATTAACTATGACTGTTATGAGCGATATTTTAAAAATTGTACATTAAGGGAAAATAATGTTCGTTTACGTTCCTATACGGGAACTTTAATTGAACCGGTAGGTTATTTGTTAGTCGACGTCACACTGGAAACGTACAAGGCGAGTCAACTGAAATTATTTGTCATTAAGGACGGGGGCCCTCCGCTGATGGGTCGTTCTTGGCTTCGTCATTTAAAAATTGATGCGGTACAAATTAATGATTTTCTTTGTAATTTAAGAAATGACACCATAGTGGAGAGTCTGCGTCAAGAGTTTCCTACCGTGTTCGCGCCTGGATTAGGTACATGTTCGGTAAGGATGTCATTGAAACTCAAAGATAAGACTCCGGTATTTTTTAAAGCGCGACAGTTGCCTTTAGCCTTACGTGTGCCAGTCGAGAAAGAGTTGGATCGGCTCGTGGTAGAAGGTACCATAGTTAAAGTGGATTATTCCGATTTTGGAACCCCAATCGTGCCGGTAATTAAAAAGTCGGGTGAAATCCGCATCTGTGGGGACTACAAAGTGACCATAAACCCGAAATTGTTACGGGAGCCCTACCCACTACCACGAATCGAAGAATTATTTGCCGCTTTGAGTGGTGGTCAACAGTTTTCTAAGATCGACCTCACTAACGCGTATCAGCAATTACTATTAGATGAAGATTCTCAGCCCTATAGCGCGATATCAACACACATAGGTACGTTTGTATATAAACGCACGCCATATGGATTGAATTGCATTCCCGAGAAGTTTCAAAAGTTCATGGAGGAGACCCTGCGTGGGTTGAACGGTGTAGTAGTTTATCTGGACGACATCGCGGTGACCGGCCGGGACAGGGCGGAACATGTTGCTAATTTAAAACGCGTTTTGGGACGCTTACGTGATGTCGGTCTTAGAATAAAGTATGAGAAATGTTCATTCTTACAAGATAGTATAACCTACGTTGGTTTTGTTATCGATAAAAACGGATTACATCCAGATCCGAACAAAGTTAAAGCAATTGTCGACGCACCCGCGCCAACCGATGTACCACAGTTGCGTTCATTTTTAGGGTTGGTCAACTATTACTCTAAGTTTTTGGCTAACATCAGTACGGTGCTGGCACCCTTGCACGAGTTGTTGAAGAAGAATATTAGTTGGAATTGGTCGCGAAAATGTGACAAAGCCTTCGAAACAATTAAGAACATGATAATAAATAAGAATATTCTTGTTCATTACGACCCGACGCTGCCGTTGGTGCTATCTGTAGACAGTAGTTCGTACGGCATCGGGAGCACACTAGCACATCGCTACCCGAATGGCGAGGAGCGTCCTATATGTTTCGCGTCGCGGACGTTAAATAAGGCCGAGCGCGCGTATAGTCAATTAGATAAAGAGGCCTTAGCCATTGTCAGTGGGGTTAGTAAAAATCGTCATTATTTGTACGGTCGTAATTTTATTATTAAGACTGACCATAAACCCCTTGTGTTTATATTCGGCTCAAAATCAGGGTTGCCACAGACAGTTGCCAGTAGATTGTTGAGATACGCGGTACGATTAGCAGCGTATGATTTTGAAATTGAATTTGTAAAATCTAAGGACAACTGTAGTGACGCTTTATCGCGTCTGCCTTTGCCGTATGAACGTAGAGAGGCGGAAATGGAACCAATGGCGTACATAAATTACGTTGAAGATTCATTCCCGATTTCCGCTAAGGAAGTGGCGCGAAATACCGTGAATGATTGTGTTTTAAAAAATATCTATCGATATGTGGAAACCGGTTGGCCTTCCAAAGTAGCAGAAGTCGAAAAACCTTATTTTTACCGCAAGGACAGTCTAAGCATTGAAAAGGGGTGCCTTTTATACAATCATAGGGTTGTGGTACCAGAGGTGCTGCGACGCCGGGTGCTACGCGAACTTCACGAGGGGCATCTGGGCGTCGTAAAGATGAAATCTATCGCTAGGGGGTATGTTTACTGGCCTCAGCTAGATGCTGAAATAGAAAGTTTAACCCGCGAATGCTCCGCATGCTGCCAGCAGCGCGACGCGCCGCCGCGTGCTCAGCTGCACCCGTGGGCTTTCCCGGCGAACCCCTGGAGCCGTTTGCATATCGATTTTGCGGAATTTAGAGGTAAGCGTTATTTAATCACGGTGGATGCTCACAGTAAGTGGGTTGAAGTACAAAAAATGAACGATGGTACCACAGCCACAGCCACTATAGGTAAGCTACGCGAATTGTTCGCACGTTTTGGATTACCATCGGTCGTGGTCAGCGATGGAGGCCCTCCATTTAGTTCGTTCGAATTCGCTGAGTATATGCGTAAAAATTTAATTACACATACGATAACCAGTCCATACAGGCCGGCGGGAAACGGTGCCGCGGAAAACGCCGTGAAGTCCGTGAAGAAGGCTATGAAGAAAGCGGTGCATGAAGGTATGGATATTGATACGGCGGTCAACAAATTCTTATTCCAGTACCGTAACGCGGAACACGCGAGTACGGGAGTCGCGCCAGCTGTCGCCCTCCTGGGCCGGCGCCTGCGCGGGCGACTCGATGTGCTGAAACCGTCTGCGGCGGATCGCATGATAACTTCTCAAGAGAAATCGGGACAGCAAAAACCTGGATTGGACAGGAGCGTGGAGGTCGGTAGTGAAGTCTTAGCCCGTAATTACAGTCCGAGGCAGGACAAATGGTTACCAGCTGATGTTACGGCTCGGGAGACCCCCTGTACTTATAGAGTACGCACGTCTGATGGTCGAGAATTCCAACGTCACATAGATCAGCTGTTATCAGTGAGAAAGCCAGCTCGATACTCTTCCGTTCCTGCTATTGAAAGCTCCGCCTCTAATGAGTTTAATGAGCCAGAGGAGGGTCAACCCGATTCCAACGTCGATTCGGCGCCGTCAGGTGCGAATGTACTTAATACATCTGGTGTAAATGTATGCGACACTGCTGAACCATTTCCGACTCCGATTAATGTTACAGACGAACCGCGCACACGCCCCAGGCGTGCCGGTAGGTTTACTGGGAAATATGGAAAATGTTAAGTTTACGTTTTATCTCGTTTATTAAAACTAAATTTACTTTGCATGTTGATATATAAATTAGTTGTATCTCCGTATGATTTTGAGACAAATTGTATTGGACGATCTATCCTATAATTTTCATTATTTTTTGTTTACTATTCTTATTGCTTGCGTTTTTTTTTGTATAAGTATTTTTTTTTAAGGGGGGGCGTGTTGTATGTGGGTACTTTGGTAATAAATCAGTTATGTCACCGACGCGGTCTTTGATTGTTGCTCCCGTGTTATAATAGTCTTAATAATCGTAATATCTAACTGCCCACCGGCCCACACAACGCCGGCCCCGGGAACCCATGTACACCCCCGTATAAAAATATATGGAGATGATAATATGTATGATATATATAAATAAGTATGTATATAGTTAAATAATTGGTTTAATAAAAATATGTTTCATATAGAAACATACATTTTTTTACACTCTTCTAGAGCAAATTGTTCGCCGGTGTACCAAATTGGCGAAGTAACATTTAAAACTGTAGGTATTATTTTTTCTGATACCAACAAGCTTAACTGACAAGAAAACGAATAAAGAAATAGATCATAAGTCTTCAAAAAATATCGTAAAACTCAGGCTGTATGGTCAACGATCTTAGCTTATCACCGCTGTCACAGTATATATTTTTACTGTGCAGGTTGTGGACAACGTTTTACGACATTTTCAATTAAAGATGAATTTAAAATGTCACAAAACGTTTTTTTTTTTTTGGCATAGTAATTATATAGATTTCATTATTAAAGTAGAATTATCAAGATTTTTTAGATATAAGTACTGATATAAATACTGCCGGGCGGTTAGGGTAAAGACTCAGGCGTCGTAGAATTCATCCGAATCGATGTTCATTGGTAAAGTGCCCTGAAGGCTGGCAGTATTGCCACGTTGTATGGCAATACTCTTTCTCGGGCCTAAATATAGGCCAGCCTTCTGGTCACGGGAGGAGTCGATTAAACGCTTTGCAATTTCTTAAAAAGAAAGCGAGTACTCGGACCCCTCTCACGATGTTTTAATTATAAACTAAATTAATTATTCCAAGTCAGCGCTATGATAATTATCATCTGACATTCCATCGTCACCAGTGAGATAGACCAGTCGCGATTTTTTAGTGACTGCGTGAGATGTTACAAGTATGTGTCTGTCCTTACCGTGAAGGAGCTTGTTACTGTATTCACGTTGTGGGGTACATTGTTACCATATTCGATCTTATTCACCTTTGATATTGTAAGTCATCAAAAAGGGCTTGGACTGAGTGCGTGTGGAACACTTACAACCTTAATTTTAAGTTCACGAAGTTTGATAATGTTTCCTTAATGTAAAAATTAATTGTGTGATGATTAGCCTCTGAACAGTCGTGCTATATTTGTGGTGAGGCAATAGGAATATCAAGGCATTCATCTAGTGGTAGAATGCAAGGTACTCCTGGATAGAAATAGTTGCTCACGTCGTCAGCATAGAACGCTTCTAATGTGTGAATCACAAAATATTTATATGAATCAACAAGTAATCCAGGCCTATAACCCAAAACCTAACGCTCCGTATCCGAACAGACCGTCGAGCCAGTAGTCAACTGAATCTGATGAGGCAGTTAATCAAATCACAATTATCAAGAAATATATATTCACTTGTTTTGTTAATTAAAAAACTATATAAAAATAGAAATATTAGAAACAACAGCAGCTCCGAGAGCTCAGCGAGAGCACAAAACAATCGGATTCCACCGCCGCTGCCATTGTCTGCTCCGAATGTCAACAGCCATCCAGCCATTGTGCGACCGGCGCAGTGAGCGCCGGACTAATGACTTGTGCTTTGTGTGTGAGTGGTGGAGACGTGCCCACTAGTGTGTGCCGGATGCTTTCACGGATGACTATTTTAGGGAACTTACATAACCTTAAAATACAAAAAAAATATACATACACACGGTCGGTCCAGTAGCCTGTGTAGATTCGGTTTTTTTTTTCGTGTTGAGCAAGTGCCGATGGCTCTATGCGGGACCACTACGGCGTCACCAGGGGGTTTTTGGGCGAGCGCAGAAGCATCGCCTGATGAGACCCGAAGGCTGAAATAAAAATAGAAGACGGAACGCCTCTCTAAGGACGTCTCTCATGAGACTCGGACCTTAGAGGGCCATTCGGGAGGGGGTAACCGTGACCTTAGTGTAACAGTCCGGACGCCCCCAAGATCGTGAGTTAGAAAACTCACGTCCGGGTGACGTTAGATATCAGGGGCCTCGTCTTCGCCGGCGAAGACGCTGTGGATTGTTTTACCCGGGAAGCATTGTCGGTCGTCATGTCATCGTCTGGATCGTAAACGTTTTTGGGACGCCTCTGCTTGTTAGCGTTAAGGTTGGGAGTGTAGTTGCAGGCCTCAAACACTAGTTGCTTGGGATGGATGGCAGCTCTGTCGAAATAATTTCGAGAGAGCTGTTTCATGTTGTAGATTCGGATCACGAACCGAAATCTACGTTTAATCCAGAAATTGACCCCAGGACGGTTACAAATACTGGGTTTACAAGTTGGTGGTGTTACACACCTTTCCGAAGATAATGCCATCGGCGTCCATCCCGGTAATTAGTATGACATTTGATAATTACAGTCAAACGTTATGACTCTGCTGACAGAGCCAACAGAGACAAGAGCTGCGCACTGAGCCCGAGCTCACCGTCACTCACTGGTACGGAGACGAGCCCGGGCCTGTAGTGGAACGTAAGAATATGCTCGTGATGATGACAATGACGAAAATAATGCGTCAAGGCGACAATCACCTTTAGACGAATATAAGGAAAGCTCTGCGGATTCCGAGAAACCCCATAGCTTCAGAGAATATGGGCAAAATAAAGCGCCACGCGAACGAATACGCGCGGCGAATAAAACAAAAAGCGGGAGACACAAAACCGTATATGAAGTACCGCTTAAAATATAAATAAGCTCCGAAAGAGCGCCAACAATCGCAGCGAGCGTCGAAATGAAAGAAACACAATCATCTGCCGCCATTGTCTCTGACAATTGATGTCAACAGCCATCCACATCCACGCGCCGGGCGCGGGGCGACGCCGAGCGCCGGCCGCCATAGCGCGCACGTCGCACTGTCGCCACAGCTTCTGAGGGTTCCGCAGCGGGCAGGTAACACGATACTTAGGGTTACAGTTACAACTGTTGTCTAAAATGTTAATTAAGTAGTTTCCTTACCACCAAAATGTTTTTTTCAATCCGAGAACTCTAGAAATGCCTCGGTCCACAAGACTTGCTGTAAAACAAGGTATTTTATTTCGCATTTTTAAGGTCATTAGAATAATGAATTTTTGAATTTACATTGAACTGTCATAACTACAATTGTGTTTTCTTGCTTATATTTACTCGATACTAAACACAATCGAAGTTTTGTTCAATTTTCGCTGCAGCCGCTGAACCGATGTTACTGGGACTTTCACTGAAAGATTGACGAGATTACTGAGTAACATGCAGGCTACTTGTTTCCGCGGGATTTGTGAAATACGGAATTTCATTTATTTAAAAATACAATTATTATTAACTTAATTCAGAGACATAAGTACCTACTATTTATACTACATTTACTTTCATAAAAACGGCTAACAAAAATTTGCTAAACAGGGAGCAACTATTTGACAAGTTTTCATATAATGGTCTGTCAGTTCCGTGAGCCCTGCGAATGACAGTGATCATCGAATCTATGTACCGTAGGGTACAATGCATGGCGTTGACTTCATTTCTATAAAGCCAGGGCCAGGAAGGTTCCAGAGAAGTGTCAGAATTCCGTCACATCTGCCACCACCCGTGAACCCTAGCGCCGAAGGTCTCGGACAGTCACGTGACCCTGACCGCCGCCGCTCGCTGATTACACTTCTACAAACTGGAGTCATGAGTTTTATTTTTTAATTACTAGATAACAGAATTTCTTATATGTCCCCATTGGCGATTCTGTCGTGAGCAGGCACTTGCGCCTTTGTTTCCGAGTCTTATAACTTGGCCTCTCATTATTTTTTAGACTTCAAGGCTCCGAGTGAAAACGTTAGGTACGTAAATAGACACACATGAGTGCCCATAACAAAGCTAACTACCTAGTTACCTAGGAACCTAGGAACCTAGGTACCTAGTAGTACTGTAGGTACCTACAAGGCCATAGTCTTACTTCTCCTCCTTACGTCGTAAAGATGAAATTAAAAACTTAAATTCACCACGCTGCTTGAAAGAGGATCTGAGTGATGATATATGTTTTCTGTGGGGATGTTATGAATACCAATCAACACCCAGATGACGTGTCACAGTACCTAGGTAGTGATAATTAATCAGACAGTTTAAGTTTGTCATCCTTAGCCCACCAACCAGCATTGGAGCAACGTGATGGGTCTTAGCTCTTTATCCCCTCTGTTAAAAGGATGGAAGCTTAACCTTGTAACGCGTCATTAATATGGACTAAAAAGATACCTAATTATAAATACAGCGACCGACAGCGAAAAGACGGCTAAACTTATTTCAAAGGTAAAACGTGGACCGTATTCTAATATTTGTCTTGTAAAATCTATAAGAAAAATACGATCTATATATTTATGGAAAAATATGAGGCTTTTCCTCTAAAGCTTTAGAGGGAAAAGGCTCAATATATAGGAACCTACTCGTATTAGGGTTATTTTCTGATTATGTAAGTTAAATTATCCTTATAATTTAAATAAGTATTAGTATTTCGTGTCATTGTACACTACAAATAATAAGTTATGAGTTATTATGATTTCGCGCCATTTCTATTTTATTATGAGCATAGCCTCGTAGACTAGCGTGATTTACAGTCATAAAACCGCAATGCGCTTTCGGCTTTAAGCATACGTTTTTTTTTGTTAGCTACACTCAGGTATACGTCAAAAACATTCGACATTTCGACTGATGAGCTGTCGCCTGTCACTTTTTTATTTTGGCGCCAAATGCCAAATAAGATTGCGGATACGGACGGTGACCTTTAGGACCCTACTATTTTTCTTACTATAATTTTATTGATAAAGCAATACTCAAAAACCAGCACCCCAGTGTGGCTCAAAGATTATAATTGTGTGGCTCAAAGATCATAATTGTGGGCTCAACTGAGCAATCATTATTTAATAATAACTCATTGTTCAGCAAAATGTCGAACATAAAAACCATTACAAACGCAACGCGTGTGATAACTAAGAGGCCTTTCAGAGTCTCCATCGAGGGAAACATCGGTTCCGGTAAATCTACGTGCATTAAATACTTCGACAAATATCCTAATGTCGAAAAACACTCGGTGAGTTAATCTTCTTTACCTACCGACACGATAAAGTTGACAGCTGATATTACATGCAAAACCCACTGTACCGATTTGAGGCAATTACGCTGCGTTATCAGATATCAGAAATACAGAGCTTGGGTTTCACCACGCTGCTCTAATGTGGATTTGATTAGACTAAATGTTTCTGATGTTAGTGAAATTAAGACTCCGGGCTGACATAATTAGGTTCAGAGATTACATTTTTCCAGCTATGGAATCAAAATATATATAGACATTTAGATAATAATATTCTAGTCACACTTAGCTATTGCCTTTGCATCATAGGAGCCAATAGAGGAATGGCGCTCCGTCAGCGGTCACAATCTGTTGGGGCTCCTCTACAGTGATATGAGCCAGTGGACCTTCGCCTTCCAACACTACGTGCACCTCAGCCGTCTCAAGATACAGACCAGCCCGCCTTCCAGCCCTAACATCACTGTTAAAATGTTTGAGAGGTAACTATCAAACCCAAAGCATCACATGATAATGGTGACATTGTAATTATCTTCTTTAGAAAATAGACTTAGAAGTGATTCACATTAAAAATACCACATCTTATTTCATTGAATAATAATTATAGCAGTGTGTGGCTTCGATAATAAAAAAAAAGTTTTAATTTTCAAATTCAATTCAATAGCTCTAGCTGTATTTTTGTGCTAAAAAGCCCACCAGCAAATGAAAATTGTTCTGATGCTTCTATAGAAGTTGAAATTTTTCATGACATTTCATGTTTTAATCAAATCTTAAATGATTTCAGATCAGTGCACAGCAGCAGACACTGTTTTGTAGAGAACTCCAAGCAGCAGGAGCACCTCCAAGAGGCGGAGTATGAAGTGCTGGCGCAGTGGTTTGACTACACTGAGAAGAACTTGGACGTCAGCCTCGACCTCATCGGTGAGGAATTGTGGGAATGTTACTGTTAGACATTGCTGTTGCTATTCGCATTATTTACTAGGTATCACACTTTTCTGTGTATTGCATAATTTTTAACAGACTTTTTCGTATTCAACTTGTATGTTGAATGACAGCAAAAGACCCCCCAGTGATTTAGGATTCCCGTATGATGTTGTGTAGGTAGAAACAAAAAGCAGTGTGAATTTTCATCCAACTCTTAACAAGTTAGCCGCCTTCCATCTTAGATTATATCATTATTTTTCACCAGGTGAAATCATAGTCAAGGGCTAACTCATAATTATTATTATATCAACAACTCATTGATGCAATGCCAAATCTATTAAGTACTTGTTATATACAAGTACTTAATAGATGAAGACAATATAAACCTCTTATATCCACTACTTACCAGTTAGCACACATTTCTCTATTTAATATTTTCAGTATATTTAAGAACAACACCAACAACAGTGTGGGAGAGGATGCTGCAGCGCGGCCGGGCGGAGGAGTCGGAGGTGCCGCTGGAGTACTTACAACAAGTAACTACATATATTATGATATCAGCAGTATTAATTGATTATGAAACACGGCTAAAACTCACGTGATATTACGTCGGAGTATGCCCGACTAGTTTCGAACCCATACGGGGCCCTTAGTCATGAGCTGGTTCTTGCATCGCGGCACGATCCAAACTGCGAAGCGGCTGCGCGACGCGCTGCTGCACGCATTGCGCGCGCGGAGAGGGGTTGAGTGGTGGGGAGTGAAGGTTCCGTTACACTCTCCGACGGTTCATTAATGTCATCTTCATTAGACTCGTCTTCTTGTAAGCAAACCGAACTAATGCTATCTTGTTCCAAGTTTGTTGTATGTGACAATGAAAGAAATAGCGGTTTCCACGCTGTGGGCAGCAACCATCCATGATCCCGATTAAAATTCGGGTGACGACTAATTTCTATCGCTTCACGTATCTTACGAGGTACTAGAAACTTTTCCCTTGACAATACAGAAGCCTTATCAAAACGGATATAATGAGTCGTACCCGAAGCTAGAACATGCTCGGCTATTGCTGAACCGTCCGTGTCCACATTCTTCATGCTCCGTATGTGTTCTTTTACCCTTGTGGTGATGTTACGGCGAGTCTCACCGATGTATGATCTACCACAGTCACACGGAATCTTGTACACCCCGGGCACGTTCAGCGGATCCTTATCCTTAGGCGATCGCAGTATACTCTTCACCAGTGCAGGTGGACGAAACCGCGTCACTATGTCAAATCTCCGTTGGAGATAGTGACTGATTTTGTCCGTCACGCCCCTCACATATGTTAAGTACACTGGTGACCGGTTCACACAGGACGGTTTCCGCCTAGTTGTTGTTTGTGCCCATCTGGAACTCTGACGCCAACTATAGCCATTGTTTTCCAGCGCCTGTCTCACCACTCTTAGTTCGCACTCAATATAGGGTGGGTCACAAAGACTTAGGGCTCGATTTATGAGGCTTCTTGGTACCGACGATATCTGCGACGGATGGTGGTGCGAACTCGCATGGAGATATCTGTTGGTGTGAGTCGGTTTTCGGTACACCGTTGTATGTAATTCACCACCAGACCCCCGGATCACCATCACGTCTAAAAATGGCAGACCGCCCTCTTTTTCTTCCTCTTTCGTAAAATGAACCTTCTCATGTAGACTGTTAAGACACTGGAATATTATGGCAAATCATCCCTGTTTACAATGGCAAACACATCATCCACATAACGCAGCCAAAAACGCGGTCTATACCTCATTTTATCGACCAACTCGCGTTCCACCCACTCCATAAATATATTGGCCACTACAGGTGCAATCGGTGACCCCATGGCAACACCGTCTATTTGGCTATAATAGTCACCTCGCCACATAAAATAACCACTTTTAAGACAAAACTCACTCAAATCCAAGTAAGCCGATGGTAGTTTTGAATCCGTTATGAAACCCTTAATTAATGAAATGACTTCTTCCACAGGAACATTCGTAAACAAGGACTCCACATCAAAACTCACCATAATCTCTGAGTCACTAATAATTTCATTTTTAATTATACGAACGAAGTGTTTCGAGTCTTTAACAAAACTACTGGTATTGCCTGTAAACGGTTTGAGTAACGTCGCGAGATGTTTTGATGCCATGTATGTGGGTGAATCAATCTGACTGACAATAGGTCTCAAAGGCCAGTCTGGCTTGTGAATTTTGGGTAAACCATAGATTTTAGGTGAAGTGGGGTTGCAGGGCCGTAACTTTGTAAGCAAATTTTTATCATTAATGGACTGCAAAAGTTTAATAATTTTATTTGTATTCCGGGTTGTGGGATTATGATTTAATTTTTTATATGTAGTGGTATCCGATAACAAATGGTTTATCTTATTTTCATAAGCATCCGTATCCACAATCACGGTGGCATTACCTTTGTCTGCAGGCAGTATCAAAATATCCTCATTATTACGAATTTCCATTAACGCCGCTCTGTCACTCCTGCTCATATTCGACGGCGGTAACTTTGCTCGACGTAAAAACGTAGCTATGTCCTGTCGTAAGCATTCTGCATCACGCGTTGGAATTTTATTACGAAATATTGCGTCTTCAATACTACACACAATTGATTCCATAGGTATGTTTCTAGGTGTTAGAGCAAAATTCAACCCTTTGCCCAAGGCATTAAGACCGTTTTCGTTTAACGTTACCGAAGATAGATTAATCACTGCTGCGTCACTTTGTGTAGTACATCGCGGGTAGTCACATAAATGATGTTGTTTATTGGCTTTTGTTCTACTATCAGCTGTTAAATATTCTAGCTTCTTATTATGTACGTACTCAGAACTACGACGTATGTTATTAGACCTATTATATGTCATAGTATCCACGGCATCCCACAAATCTTGATCCAAAATTCCCGTTAACTGAAGATGTAATTCATACAAGGCATTATTAATTTGTGTTATCTTACAGTGATAGTCCCTTATGACCCGTCGTAACAACTTCTGATTGGCGGTGTGAAAGAAACTTTCGTAATCCATAAAACACTTCACGGGTTTAATACGCGCAAATTTTGGAACAACATGATTATTTCGGCACTGCACTATAAACCTCAGTCCACACTCCAATTTTACACGTTTAGATCTAAGGCGCGCGAACTGTTTCACTTTATTTTGCCATACCACGCCGTATCGGTTGGCTATTTTAGAATTTAAACTATCGTGAGTGTTATTCATATTAATTGATTATGAAACACGGCTAAAACTCACGTGATATTACGTCGGAGTATGCCCGACTAGTTTCGAACCCATACGGGGCCCTTAGTCATGACCATGGGGTCACCGATTGCACCTGTAGTGGCCAATATATTTATGGAGTGGGTGGAACGCGAGTTGGTCGATAAAATGAGGTATAGACCGCGTTTTTGGCTGCGTTATGTGGATGATGTGTTTGCCATTGTAAACAGGGATGATTTGGCCATAATATTCCAGTGTCTTAACAGTCTACATGAGAAGGTTCATTTTACGAAAGAGGAAGAAAAAGAGGGCGGTCTGCCATTTTTAGACGTGATGGTGATCCGGGGGTCTGGTGGTGAATTACATACAACGGTGTACCGAAAACCGACTCACACCAACAGATATCTCCATGCGAGTTCGCACCACCATCCGTCGCAGATATCGTCGGTACCAAGAAGCCTCATAAATCGAGCCCTAAGTCTTTGTGACCCACCCTATATTGAGTGCGAACTAAGAGTGGTGAGACAGGCGCTGGAAAACAATGGCTATAGTTGGCGTCAGAGTTCCAGATGGGCACAAACAACAACTAGGCGGAAACCGTCCTGTGTGAACCGGTCACCAGTGTACTTAACATATGTGAGGGGCGTGACGGACAAAATCAGTCACTATCTCCAACGGAGATTTGACATAGTGACGCGGTTTCGTCCACCTGCACTGGTGAAGAGTATACTGCGATCGCCTAAGGATAAGGATCCGCTGAACGTGCCCGGGGTGTACAAGATTCCGTGTGACTGTGGTAGATCATACATCGGTGAGACTCGCCGTAACATCACCACAAGGGTAAAAGAACACATACGGAGCATGAAGAATGTGGACACGGACGGTTCAGCAATAGCCGAGCATGTTCTAGCTTCGGGTACGACTCATTATATCCGTTTTGATAAGGCTTCTGTATTGTCAAGGGAAAAGTTTCTAGTACCTCGTAAGATACGTGAAGCGATAGAAATTAGTCGTCACCCGAATTTTAATCGGGATCATGGATGGTTGCTGCCCACAGCGTGGAAACCGCTATTTCTTTCATTGTCACATACAACAAACTTGGAACAAGATAGCATTAGTTCGGTTTGCTTACAAGAAGACGAGTCTAATGAAGATGACATTAATGAACCGTCGGAGAGTGTAACGGAACCTTCACTCCCCACCACTCAACCCCTCTCCGCGCGCGCAATGCGTGCAGCAGCGCGTCGCGCAGCCGCTTCGCAGTTTGGATCGTGCCGCGATGCAAGAACCAGCTCATGACTAAGGGCCCCGTATGGGTTCGAAACTAGTCGGGCATACTCCGACGTAATATCACGTGAGTTTTAGCCGTGTTTCATAATCAATTAATATGAATAACACTCACGATAGTTTAAATTCTAAAAAAGATATCAGCAGTATCTAATAGCTACTTCACAAGTTTTGGCTTGAGTACTGAGTAAGAATGTGACAAATACAGATAGACTATAATTTTTTTTAAAACAATATTTACCATGATTTTTTAATGTGACCAATATTCCGCTTCCCCTGCAACTAGTCAGAAAAGACTGCTAGGATAACAATATACAACATGACAGATAGAGGCAACTGTGATTGTATTGTTATTTTGTGGTAGAGGAAACACCTCAAGGTCCCAGGACCTGTAACCTTGGGTGTTTATTGGATCCCTTTAAAATGCATTGACACTCATCTCCCCTGACTGACTTGCTCTCTATGCCCTCACTAAATAAATAATTACTAGAAAACAACATTGCACAACATCACTAACGCGACTAGCAGCGTGACGGTGTCCACGCTGCCTAACAAACAATTGAACTCAAGACAATCACTGTTGCAACAACTTCGTACAAATACTACCCCTCTACAATAACATAAATAATGAATGTTAGTACCACCCGTAATCGAGGAATTCATAGCAAATAGTTTACAAACCACAACTATTCAGTGACGAGTCCGGTCTTTTCACCGGTTAGCTATTGAGGCTGATGCTGTGTTCCGCAGGTGCACGAGTCGTACGAGAAGTGGCTGAGCTCGGCCGACGTCGGCTGCGAGGTGCTGACCATCGACGCCGACCGCGCGCTGGCGCTCGTCGCCGACGACCTGCAGCGGTACAGCTACAAGATACTCGGCGGCAACCACACCAACTGAACCCGACTCCGCCTGAGGTTGAGCCGGACCTTGCGGAGCTTAGTGTCGCCGCACACGGGCCACACGCGACAGCCACAAACACCGCTAAAAGAAGCAAGAAGGGGCCACAAAAGAAGCTGAAATGTGTGACAGCCACTTGTGGTCAGGTCGACACTTGTGGTCGGTAGTTGCTACTTTTTTAACCCATACATGCAATATCATAATGGAGAATGTTCACTATTTTCAAATGTTGGCTTTCTGTATTCTCTGTTGAAAATAAAAAAATCTCGTGAAAGAATTATTTCGATACATTATTAAGCTCTCAAGATATGGAATTTTAAAGTGTGCGCGCGACGACAGCCCGCGTTTAATGTGCGTGACGTCATCGTACTACACTTGCACGGCCCGTTAAGGCAATTTCGTTATTCTGCCTTAGTTACTGACGAACTAATAGTTAACCATTAGTCAAAGAGTAAATTAATTTATGAGCCATTAGTTCGTAAACACGAAATTGCCTGAACGGGCTGGGCGGGTTGTACGATGACGTCACGTACAATATCTATGCGACCTTTGAATGCATGTAAAATCATAACTATTTGGTATTTCTAAATAAAACAAAAACTAGTGTATTTGTATATATAAAAGCTCTAATGTAACAAAGTTTCAAATGAATTTTTGCATACCTAGTAACATTCTCCAATAGTGGCCATTCTCCAAGAAGCTTGCAGCGGCGGTTGTAGCGTGTGGCGTCAATCGTGTGCGGCGAGTCCATAAATCAAGTATCAAATGTATGAAACCACTGGAAATACGCCCGTAGCGGCGTTTTGTGGTTGTGGCCCGTCTGCGGGAGCCCTTAGTGTAGATAGAAGATCTCTATCACTTGTTATGTTGATGCAAACATTACTGCTAGTGTTAAACCAATCGAAATTGTCTTTTTTTCGCTCCTTTACAACTGAGCATTCAGCTTAATCTCTTCTTGAGATGTGTGTGGTCCTGATGAATGTTACAGTTTAGGTTGAAATTCAGTATAATTCTTCTTTATTTTTTCCTTTGGTATCAACTGGGCTTGTACACACTCAACTAGCCGGTGTCGGCTTTATAGAAATCTAACTGTGTAGGCTGATAGTTTCTATACTCAGAGGCACAATTATCCGCCCCCTTTAATATACTCGCGTCATATTAAAGTGGGCGGATAATTGTGCCTCTGAGTATATTTAAAAAAATGAGAATGTTGTTAATAGAATACTTTGTTTTTTAAATATGACATAAGCTGAAGTTAAATATTAATAATAATGTTGTTATTGAAAGAGGCAGAAATCTTTAAATGATAAGTAGTATTTGTTATGTGCACAATGTATTATGCGCAAACAAAACGAAAACGGGTATATACATAAAGCTTAAGATAAGATTATGATAATAAATTTAATAGTATTATATTTCTATTATAAATAATTTAATTTAATTATTTTTCATTTTAGAAATTTTAAATTTTTAGTATAAAATATGGTAGGTACTAATTTTTTGACTTAATAATATTTTGTATATCATGGTAATTGTGTTAGTGTTTTCAATATTATGACGTCATTTTTAAAGTCTGTTAAATGTACTTTAATGCAATGAGAACTTTATTTACAAAAATAAAAATATTTCATAGACTGACTATACAATGATTTATTTAATGCCACCAACTAACTAGTCTAAGTAACTACTTAACAACAACACACCAACGAAAACAAAGGAATACGATCCTTATTATTTTGATATAGATAGTAACTTTTTTACCCAAGCCTGTGTTCACTATACAAATAAATTAAATTGACAATAATTTTTTGTCAAAAGGCAACAAATAAAGATTTTACAAAATGTTTTCTACATTAAATAATTAATTTATTGCATTGCTTGTTAACAGAATGCTATTATATTTTTCAATTACTTATGTCATTATAATTTACAAAAACGTGCTGAGACAAGAACAAGGGTTCCTTGTAGACTATGGAACCCTAAAAAAGTGTAATTCTCTTCTAAATAAAATACACGCTGTTGAGACGTAAGATAGTATTTATTTATCACATAAATTAATAATCCTAATTCAGTCCCAATTTTGCAATGAGCTATTGTTCAAGATCACGGCAAAATTGGCCCCGCGTTACTCTATACATTATCACGGCGAACGCGACACTATCGCGCCGAGCGTGACACTATCGCTGCGAGCGTAACACTCGCGCCGAGCGTGATTATATCGCGCCGAGCGTGACAATATCGCGCCGAGCGTGACTAGATCACGCTTAGCGTGACAATATCGCGCCGAGCGTGACACTGTGACCGCTCACCGTGACACTATCGCGCCGAGCGAGACACTATCGCGCCGAGCGTGACAAGATCGCGCTCAGCGGTACAGGTGATCGGCTCGGATGTTGGACGCGATCTCACTCTCCCACTTGTCGCCGTTGGACAGCAGCTTCTCCTTGTTGTACAGCAGCTCCTCGTGCGTCTCCGTCGAGAACTCGAAGTTGGGCCCCTCCACTATGGCGTCCACGGGACACGCCTCCTGCGGGGTACAATGTCACACTCAAACTCTCATGCAGATGATGAATTTATTTCATAAAATGCTTCATTAATTATCTAACTCATTAGATTAGGTTAAAACTGTAGCATTTTAGAAACATTAGAAACATTGTAAATTGTTATGTAAGTACAATAATTGTACATAACAATTTACAAACCTAAGTTTCTAATGTTTCTAAAATGCTATAGTTACGACAATAGTTTACCTGACAGAAGCCGCAGTAGATGCACTTGGTCATGTCGATGTCGTACCGCGTGGTGCGCCGCGAGCCGTCCCTGCGCTCCTCCGCTTCTATTGTGATTGCCTGAAATGATGCAAACAATACTTGGTATACTATCGGATTATAACATTTATCGAAATGCAGAATTGAGACGCGCGAAATAGCGTCAGCCTAATTAGAGAGAACAACTGACAACAAAGCCACGAGTATCTTTACACAAACCATTTGAGGCCACTGTTGTATACTTAATAACTCACAATCAAATTCAAAATAAAGTGATAACATGAGATTTGGTTTACATATTAAATCCTGTAAGCTCATACCAAAATTTCATAACTAGAGCTCAAATAGTTGACGAGTTATTAAAAAATCATTATATTTAAAATGATGATCAATTATACCTATAGATAGATTAAAATATTTACCCACTTCTAGATGACTTAGATAGTTAACAGTTTTTTACCAGAAAATAAAATTCTTAAAACAGTATGTGCATATAATAAAAAGAATTTGAAAACAATATAAATCTATACATATAAAAATGAAAAATAAGCCTACTAATGCAGGTAGGTAATGCTGAGATATATGTTTCTCTGCAGGAAACAACAGTAGTCAGAAGTACCTGAGCCGGGCAGATAGCCTCACACAGCTTGCAGGCGATGCAGCGCTCCTCCCCCGACGGGTAGCGGCGCAGCGCGTGCTCCCCGCGGAAGCGCGGCGAGAGAGGCCCCTTCTCAAACGGATAGTTGATTGTTGCTGGCTCCTGAAAATGAACAGAATATTCATTGACTATCAGATATCCCCAATTTTAAAAAAGTGGCCGATATGTTTTGCTCGATGACCTCTATCTACCACTGAACTTCCAGGTAAAATTTGTTCAGCCATTAGAGAAATCAGCTCAGAAAAACAGGCAAGTAGACAGATGGGAATTTAAAAAAGCTTGATAATGTAAGTGTACTCGTACATTTACTTACTGCATTACTGCAACCACTTCATAATAAATAGTTTTTTCAAAATTGCAATAAACTTTATTTAAAATAGTGGAGATGCTGGGATTTTATGTTTTTCATATATTTTATCCATTAATAAATTCCAATCAGGTGCAGAACCTAGAATTGAATAAGGCTTACTAGTAATAATTTGATATTGAGCCTGCTGTAAAGAAGTTAATTTGTCTAATAGCATACATATATTACACTTGTTCTCTACACATACTCTCTTGGGTGAATCTTATTTTTTTGCTATTCCAATTGACAGCCAAATATAATAATTAATATTTTAAATAAAAACCTGTATGCCAAATATTCATCCAGATTTTGTTTAATGTGCAGAACACCATACTATATTTATCTGATATATTAACATTTTAAATAATGATTTAAGATAGATTATAGTTTGTAATGGCACATAGGTTCTTATGAAGCAGAAGAAGAAGCACCGAGGTTAATTATTATTTTAATCAGCACCTACATTTGAATGGATGGATTTTCACCCTCCTCCTAACATGCATTACGAAAAGTGTAATCGGGCGGCGAACAGACATTCAGAAGGAGAGCTAAAGAAGTTTTACTTGAGTAATTTTTTTCACTTTCAAGTAGCTAAATTCTGCAAGAGGTTAACGTATATACTAAGTAATCTTTAATACCTTAAAAATATGGGCAAGAGTGACGGCAAATCCCCTCGCCAGCTCAGTCCAAAACAGGGTTGTGGCCGCCCTGTTTGTCATTTCTCTCATACTCATGTCTGGGTCTTCTGCATTTACATATTTGTAGCCGGGCGACGTCGGCGGGTACACCTTAGACACTTTCCCTTCCTGGCCAGCGCTGGCGTACCGGACCAGCATACCGGTCGATCCATATGGTCTTACTGAAAATGTTGTATCGAGATAACTCTTTGTTTTATTTTTAACATACTAAGCTTCTACATTTGCCCAATAAGGTTGATAGGTTTTAATTGCTGATATTCAGACAATTACATACTAGTCCAGTGGTCGTCACAAGTAATACGTTTTACGACTTTGGAACTACGCAACCATTTTTTTTTTCCATTATGTTCAATGACTATGTGACACGTTGCTGGATCAATTAATCACAAGAATTTACTTAGTTTTTATTATTAAATTTTAATTTTCATTTTTAATGTTTTGTTTTTTCTGCGAGGTTAGGTTTAGTTGCGTAACTTAGCATTTTCAAACATTAAAATCAACTTGAAACATTAGCGTAGATTAAATGTTACCTCGAGCCGACACGGAAAATACTTTAGCTAAAGACATTTTTATTTGTTTTTGATTCCAATTTTTGCGAAAATAGATCACAAAATTTTGATTCGATTATTTTTCTGTCAGTGTCAAATTTGGAATTACAACAAATTGTCATTGTCAAAAAATTTCATTGTCAACATTAAAGTTTCATTTGGATACTCTGACTATCCAATACATCCTCAGACCAAATAATAAAGGACCTCTCATCTCATACAACAAAATGAAAAACATTTATACCATAGATATAACAGACGTTTGACGGTAGGTAAAAAAATAATATTTAGAACTGTCAAAACGTCAAACTCTATGATGACCATAAAGTGTCAAAACATTGGAGTGACGTTTACAAATTCTCGTCCGGTGTCGTAAATATACGAAAAAATTCGCCACGCACCATGGAAGATCCACCGGCTTCCGAAATGGACTCCAAGAACCCGAACGCCGAAGACGAGGTATCTTCAACGGTAAAAAATAATTTCTTTGTCTTGCGTTACCCACTCAGCGAGTCGTTTCAACTTTACAACTTCTCGGTTTTCCGTAGGACCGGCGACCTTTCGGAGGCCTGGAGTTCCAAGTTTCCGAGGTGGTCGGTAGACTAGAAGCCGTAGTGAACGCCCAGGATGGCGTAACGAACACCCAGGAGAGCGTAATCGACGCCCAAGACTCCGCAGCGAACTACCCAGAATTTTTTGAGTCCAGCAACAAGGAACCGCCTAAAGAGATCCCCAGTGACTTAGAGTTGGATGAAACGCCTATGGACGAGATATTGAAAGTCTTAGAAGACATAGTGATGAAGACGGACCCGAACTGCGAGAGCCTGGAGCCGCCGCTGTTGCCGACGGACGCCGTGACGCGCGCCGCGATCCTGTCGCACAGCATCTCCGCGCTGTTCGCGCGGCTGGAGCGCGGCCACGCCGCCAAGCTGGGCGGCTACATCGCCAGCGAGACCACGCGCTGGATGTCGTATCTGTTTAGGTGAGAACTGGAACCTCTCCACTGACACTTAAACTTTATGGTACAGCTTAACTTTTTAATATAATTACGAATTGTTTGTATGAGAGTATAGAAAGGTTTTTTAGACATATTCAGCCAATTTTTCAAACATTTTTTCTCTGTAAGAGCCATTCTCGTACTTTAAAGAATAATCTAAAAGAAAATCTAGTGATATGCTTAATTACAAGTAACTTAAAAAGTTTGCTTATTTGAGTACATATCTCTACTATATAAAAATAAGTCGGGTTTTCCTTCCTGACGCTATAACTCCAGAACGCACGAACCGATTTCCACGGTTTTGCATTCGTTGGAAAGGTCTCAGGCTCCGTGAGGTTTATAGCAAAGAAAATTCAGGAAAAATTTCATTTCCCGTAGAGGTAGGGTAGGGTACGGGTAGGGTAGGGGTAGGGTAGGGTAGGGTAGAGGTATGGTAGGGGTAGGGGTAAGGTAGGGATAGAGGTAGGGTAGGGGTAGAGGTAGGGTAGGGGTAGGGTAGAGGTATTTGAAAGTTTATATCGAGTTTCACGCGAACGAAGTCGCGGGCATCCGCTATTTTGTATATAAAATATACCAAACACATGGAATTTAAATATTCAAACAAAACTAAAAGTTTGTGTTTAGCTAAAAGCTCCATGGTGCAAAGGTAATCATAATTCATGATATGAGTACGAACATTCTCAGAGCTGTGTACAGTACAGTAACATGTGAACATACATTGTGTTATCACCCTATCAGGCTTGTTAGAGTGTTCAAACATGTTATGACCAATAAATAATAATCTAATCCAATTTAATTGAAACTCAAGGTGATTGATAATAAATGCTAGTTAAGAGTTCAGTAACAGAAAAGGAATTGTGCAGTTTTAAGGTTTGAGATGTGACGGCTACCGACGGCTGTGCTGTAGGGAAGCTTCTTGTTATCAACAAGGTAGTAGATAGATGGTTGTCCTCTCTCTGACCTATTGGCTGAAACACACTTGTCTTGAATTTCTTTCATACATCTGATATGACACAGTTGAGTATCCACAGCTATAATACAGCCTTTCTTGATGAGTACTGTTTACCAACAAACAAATTAAAAATGAGGGTATAAATCACTAGTCATTTCACACGTAATAATAAATATAATTAACTTTCTTAAATATGGTTAATATGTTTTACTAGCGGACGCCTGCAACTTTGTCTGTGTGGAATTCAGTTTTTCACAATTCTGCAGGAACCATGGATTTCCCCGGGTGAAAAGTAGCCTTTGTGTTAATCCATCTACATCTACCTGAATGCCAAATTTCAGCTCGATTTGTCCAGTGGTTTGGACTGTGCGTTGATAGATCAGTGTGTCAGTCAGTCACCTTTGAGTTATATATATTTAGATGTAATATATTAAAATTGAGTCGAGTTCAGTCCTTTGACTGTGGAGTCATTGACGCTATTTATATATTTATTGATAAAGTTAAATAAAGTAAGCAACAGTGGTAAATTGGACTCTAATTGTTGTTTTGTTCTGATTACAGATTAGAAGACTACAACGCGTATTACCACCAGGAGCAGCTGGAGGGGCTGGTGCGCGTCACCAAGATGTTGCTGCACCACAAGTACCCGCGCTACTTGGAGGACGGAGGTAAACTGTGCCCTCATATAGCTGCTTTAGCTTAGCTTACGGTATGGGAGCGCATGATGCTCAACATGCATATACTTGAGCAGTGTGAGCACCTTACACATTAAATAATAAATAATAATAAATAAATAATAAAGCCTTTATTTGCTGAATTTATAAACAAAATATTATTACAACATATCATTGACACTGATTCATTTCTTCAGCTTGCCCTCGGGCATAGGCCTCCTCCAGACACTTCCATATTTCTCTATCTCTTGCTTTCCTTCTCCATGTGTCTCCTGCTGTCTGTCTGAGGTCATCCTCCCATCTTTGGCAGGGGCGACCTCTTTTCCTTTTTCCTATCCTAGGATACCACTCTGTCACATCCCTGGTCCACTTATCCCTTTTATCCCGCATGAAGTGTCCTGTCCACTTCCACTTAAGCTTCTTAATTGTTACTGCCACATCTCTGACCTTGGTCTTGCTTCGGATAGTAGAGAGTCTGACTTTGTCTTGTTTTTTTATATGAAGCATGCTTCTTTCAAGATTATTTTGGCATGTTTTCAGTTTCATAATATTTTTCTCAGTCAGACCCCAGGTTTGGCAACCATAGGTTAAGCATGGCAAGATACAGGTGTTGAATACTTTAGACTTGTCTGATATAGGGATATCTTTATTTTTCATTACTTCCTTAAGGGACCAGTAGCTTTTCCAGGTGTTGCATATTCTCCTGTCTATTTCCTTTGTGTTTTGTTCTCTCGGTGATATTGCACATTAGGTAGATTAAAATTTGTTAATCATCCAATCATTAGATGAAGATCGTAATAAATAGCTATTTCATACTAGCGGACGCCCGCGACTTCGTGCGCGTGAAATTTAGTTTTTCACAAATCCCACGGGACCCATAGATTTTTTTCGGGATAAAAGTAGCCTATGTGTTAATCCCGAATAAAATCTTTTTCCATTCTAAAGTTCAGCCAAATTGCTTAGACTATTCGCCTTTATAGTATTAGTGTGATTATAGTTTTCACTTTAAGTGGCGAGGAAAATGTCTACAGTTATTTGAAGTTCTGTAATAAAAAGTTACATGGTATAATGTCAGAAATTTATAATGATATGAGTATAGACTAGTGTTCCAAAAGACTCGAGCTCGAAAAATATTGTGACGTCACTTTAAATCCAAAATGGTGGACATTTGAACTTTACAATTGCAATTCCCAGACATCAATTTTTAACAAAATCGGCGCAGAAATAAGAAATTTCAAAATGGCGGCCTTTTTTAATTTTTACTTCAGAATCTGTTTTCGCTATTCACTCAATGCCCAGATATCAATTTTGAACGAAATCGGTGAAGGAATAAGAAATTTCAAAATGGCGGCCTTTTCTATTTTTTACTTCAAAATCGGTTTTCGCTATTCACGCAATGCCCAGATATCAATTTTAAACGAAATCGGTGAAGGAATAAGAAATTTCAAAATGGCGGCCTTTTCTATTTTTTTACTTCAAAATCTGTTTTCGCTATTCACGCAATGCCCAGATATCAATTTTGAACGAAATCAGTGAAGGAATAAGAAATTTCAAAATGGCGGCCTTTTCTATTTTTTACTTCAAAATCTGTTTTCGCTATTCACGCAATGCCCAGATAATAATTTTGAACGAAATTGGTGCAGAAGTGAAATTTTCAAAATGGCGGCCTTGTTTAATTTTTACTTCAGAATCTGTTTTCGTCGTTCATGCAATGCCCAAATATCAATTTTTAACGAAATTGGTGAAAGAATAAGAGATTTCAAAATGGCGGCATTTTTAATTTTTTATTTTAGAATCTATTTTGCTATTCACGAAATGCCCTGACAGCAATACCTGGCAAACGCAGACAAATCATTAAACACACCAAACAAGAGTATTATAAAATATTAAATGGCGATTTCTGC
This sequence comes from Bicyclus anynana, assembly GCF_947172395.1. NCBI lineage: Eukaryota > Metazoa > Arthropoda > Insecta > Lepidoptera > Nymphalidae > Bicyclus > Bicyclus anynana. Next base: position 17,376,397 of record NC_069093.1, read on the forward strand.
CACTGTAAAGTGTTTAAAAGAACTTTATTCCAATAAAAAGCTAGGCTACAAAACAATCAATCAAGTTAATCGTCCTATTTTAGGGCTTAACCCTAAAATAGGACGATTGACTAATATTTGCAATAGAAATGGATTTTACTCTGGATTACCAATTTCCCGGAAAAATCCATGGTCCCCGCGGGATTTGTGAAAACTGAATGCCACGTGGACAAAGTCGCGGGCGTCCGCCAGGCGCCAGTAAAATATATATTTATTTGCTGATTTGCATGGTGGGTGTGCCAAAGGTAAGAAGACAAAAGAACAAAAAATTACTCAAGGATGTCAGAGGGGTGATGAACCCCAAAAATGCTTCAAGTTCAAAGAAAAAATAATCGCGATTTGAAAATATTCAAGCGCATCAGAATAACACAGTTCAATCAAAAGATTGACATTTGTTTTGAGGAGTTTCAGTTCTGACGTCTAGAAAATGTATACCTTTAACATTTTGTTTTTAGTGTCTCCCACTGTTTTTTTGTTCATCCACTGCAGTCGAGGAAATTCCAAAATTCTTTGCTTCTCAGATGAGGAATTTATTTTTATTGATTCATAACATTATATTCCTGACACAGCTTTTAAGTAAAAATCAGCGTCAGAACAAAGGGTTGTCGTTTCCAGCGCTCGCGTTCGCCAACCGCCTGCCGTGCATCTACAGCTGCGTGGCCAGCCCGCTGGGCGTGGTGCAGCACCTGTGCCGCCAGCTGGGCCTGCCGCTGGCCTGCGTGCGCCCCGTGCCCGCGGACGCGGCCGGCCGCACCGATGTGCCGGCGCTGGAGCGGCTGTGCGCCGAGGACGCGCGCGCGGGCCGGGCGCCGCTGCTGGTGCTGGGCGAGGCGGGCGCGCCGCCGCTGGGCCGCGGCGAGCCGCTGCGCGCGCTGGCCCGCGCCTGCGCCGCGCTGCAGCTGCACCTGCACGTGCGCGGACACGCGCTGGCGCTGCCCGCCGCGCTGCCCCGCGGACAGGTGACCACCACCGCCACCGCCGTCATATGTTGTCGATAAGTACATCATGTAACAGCATGTCTCCGTTGCAGACGCACAGCATAGCGGACTCGCTGACGCTGACGCCGGGCCCGTGGTTCGGCGTGCCGGGCCTGCCCACCGTCGTATCCTTTGTGAATGTGTTTGTGACTCACTCGTTCTGGATAGAGCAATGTGAACATTGTTCCAAATAAGTAATAATCCATGCTACAAAAGTTTCCTTAGCACTGTGACAGACATTTTACAAAATACCAGAAACAGTCACCGCGAATGATCACTCCAAAGGAGTTAATCCGGTAAGTGGGAGCCGCATTGTTACTGATCGGGTTAACTTCGTTGAGTTAACAACCTTGCAGTAGTTGAATTGTAAATGCGTGCCGCGACACAGGTGCAGCTCGTAGAGTATATAATATATCCAACAAGTTGAGTGTTGCCATTCGGTGCCCTCTGGGTTACGGAGAGTGCATACAATCATTGTTTGTTTCATTGATTTCTTGTTTTATTGTATACATGCACTGCTGACTGCAACTGTAACTTGCCAACTTTATTTCACATCTATTGAATGTCCTGTTCAGCCTCTTACTGTAACAAAAGTTACTGAAACCAAACATCGGATCAATGTTTAAGCTTGTAATGGTAATACGTAACATACACAATGAAGTTTGTCTGTCGTTCTACGGTGGTAATGCAAAGCGCGCCGTGTGCAGGCGGGCAGCCGGGAGAGCGCGCTGGCGGCGCTGGCGGGGCTGACGGCGGGCGCGGCGCGACTGGCGGCGCTGCCGCTGTGGACGTGCGCGCGCGCGGCCGGCGAGCAGCGACTCACGCGCCGCATCGTCGGCGCCTTCCGCTCCGCGCGGGCGGCGCGCGCGCTCGTCGCCAGCGCCGACCTGCGCCTGCTGGTGAGTACGCACCGGTGACGCAGCGCCTCGCGCGCGCTCGTCGCCAGCGCCGACCTGCGCCTGCTGGTGAGTACGCGCCGGCGAGCAGGGCCTCACGCGCTACATCGTCGGCGCCTTCCGCTCCGCGCGGGCGGCGCGCGCGCTCGTCGCCAGCGCCGACCTGCGCCTGCTGGTGAGTACGCACCGGTGACGCAGCGCCTCGCGCACGCTCGTCGCCAGCGCCGAACTGCGCCTGCTGGTGAGTACCGAGTCGGCGCCTTCCGCTCCGCGCAGGCGGGAAGATAGTAACTGGATAACACTTGCTTAGATTTGCATTTACTGGAAATTGAGTTTGAAAACGCTTACGTCGTATGTTTCAGAGCGAGCCGCCGGGCGGCGACGAACCTCCCAACGTGGACATCGTAGTGAGTATCGTGGCGCCCTCTTAACACTACTTACCAAATACCACTAATTTAAGAGAAATTACACTTTTAGCAAACTCAGAATTGTGACTACAAATATAAGAAAACCAATGTCGAACAAAGGTTATGATTCACAACATTTGTCAGGATAACTTCATTGATAAATCAAAATCAAAATCACGGACTTGTGACTATTGTATGTAGGGCTAAGAACGTCCTTCAAGAGGATAAGCAATCTCCGTCCGTGCGAGGACACACAGACGGGGCAGTAACCCGCCGGTCACACTTGCAGGACGCGATGTCGCAGGCGTCCGCGTGCGTCGTGTTCCAGTTCGCGCCGGCCGACTGCGGCGCGCGCGTGCCGCCCTACTACGACAAGCTCAACTCGTGGCTGGGCCAGGTGCTGCAGCGCGAGCCCGACATGGTGAGTGCGTCCGCCCGATGCCACGAGCTCCACTCGTGGCCGGGCCAGGTGCTGCAGCGCGAGCCCGACATGGTGAGTGCGTCCGCCCGCTGCCACGTGCTCGACTGGGCCAGGTGCTGCAGCGCGAGCCCGACATGGTGAGTGCGTCCGCCCGCTGCCACGAGCTCCACTCGTGGCCGGGCCAGGTGCTGCAGCGCGAGCCCGACATGGTGAGTGCGTCCGCCCGCTGCCACGTGCTAGTGGCGCTCACACTCGTGCTGTTGCAGATGAGCGTGGAGGTGTGCGAGACGGAGGCGCACGGCGCGGCGCTGCGCTACTGCCCGCTGGAGGGCGCGGCGGGGGGGGCGGGCGCGGACGAGGCGGGCGCGGCGTGGGCGGGCGCGCTGGAGGCGCAGCTGCACGTGCTGCGCGCGACGGTGGCGCTGCGCGAGCCGTTCCGGCGCTCGGTGCGCGCGCACCCGCGGCTGGCGCTGGCGCGCGTGCCGGGCTGGGCGGGGCTGGGCGGCGTGCGCTACGAGCCGGCGGGCTGGGCGCGGGCGCCGCGCGCGCAGCAGGACGCGCTGCAGCGCTCGCTGGTGGGCGCGCTGCGGGCGGCCGACGGCGCGTTCTCGTGCGGCGCGGCGGACGACGGGCGCGCGTGCGTGCGCTTCGGCATGGTGACGGCCGACACGGACGTGGACGAGCTGCTGGCGCTGGTGGCGGACGCGGGCCGCGCGGCCGAGGCGGGCGCGCGCGCGCTGGACGATATGACGGCGCTGGTGAAGCGCGGCATCTCGGCGGCGCAGGAGGAGCTGGCGCGCGCCGCGGATGAGGGGCTGCTGCGGCGCGTGCCCGTGGTGGGGCGCGTGGTGGCGTGGTGGGCGCCGCCCGCGCCGCCCGCCGGCCGCCGCCTGCTGCTGGCCGACGGCTCGCTGCAGACCACCGAGGACATCTACAGGTACACGCGCACACTTCGCTTTCAATCTTTCGACCTTCTCCAAGTTTTATCTTTACCATAAGAAAAAATTATAATTTGCAGACGAGTTCAGAAGAAAGAGGAGGAGCCGCCGCGCGCACACTCGCCGTCGCGTGCGCCGCCCGACGACCAGTAGCGGCCGCGCGATACGCGCCCTCACCGCACAGGACAGTAGCGCTACAGCAGCAGGCACTGCACACGGGACGAGTGCTCACTACAAACAACCTTACAGCACAGACAATAAAGTCTACATCAGAGATAGCTGCGAGAATAATCTACCGACACAAGTAATACACCAGCGAATGAGATCGCATCAAACCATAAACACCCTTATATCAAAACAGTTAAAGTCTACAGTTGCACAAGAAGTGCTACAAACGTTGCATTACGCATGCCTCGACGTTATTGCGGCGGAGTAAGGTTTCAATTCCTTTGGAACATATAAAATGTTTATAGTTCACGTGTAGTGCGACACAAAATAGAAAATAAATGAGGGCGCTGCGGTCACTTGATGTCGCTCGTATGTACCCTGTGTTGTGCCTCCACTTGGGATTGCGCCTACTTTGGTACTTGATAATAATTGATAATATTTTGTTCTATGTGTAGGTAATATTATGTTGTTATTATAAATAAGATCATCTATTGAAAATAATATTATTATCTAATATAAATATATTTGGAAAAAGATAGTATCATGTGTTATGATAACTAAGACAACCGATTTTATTATTAACATTTATTATTTAAATAAATTCAAAAAGTCAATCTCATTTAAATATTAATTATAATTCGTCTGGTAATTATTCGAATTTCCATTAAGATTGAAATAATCTGATACAAGTATCAATAATTATTGGTTGCTCTATAATGACAGTTAATGTGGTGTTGCCACACACGAGTTTGTTAGTTCCATATTTATTTACTATTTTATATCGCACTACACATTGTGTATGAATGCTAGCACAGCATAGCAATAAACTGTATATAGTAATTATATAATCTGTTTAACGTTTAAAACCTTTGTGAATTAGAGATAAATTATAAAAACCCGCCAATCCATATTACGGCAGCGTGGCAGGTCTAAGCTACAAATACCGCATCTGATAGCTGTCCGCTGCAGGGAGCCATTTCAATTATAAATATAAATAATAATAATAATTAATTACACATTACTCGTAGGTGCTTCACGTGAAGGAGCTCGTGACTATTAATTTTTTAATTATTTAATTACATCATATTTCAGTTGCATACGAGAATTATTAATAAAAAAATTAATTTCTGCTAAATAATAATGCGTAATATTCTAAAATAGATACTTTTAGAAACTTTATATACAATAATTATAAAGATATAGTTTGTCTATTTCAGGAAGACGGTCCTGCTCCCAATTTAGTAGTATCGTGAACACATTCGAACAGACACATTGTATATAGTAATACAGGCTGATTCGTGTGATATCGCAACCCATTTACTAATAAACCGTTTAGCAACAGACAGATGATAATATACTCAGAGGCACAATTATCCGCCCACTTCAATATGACGCGAGTTTTTCAAAGTGGGCGGATAATTGTGCCTCTGAGTATATGTAAACATGTTTCTGCTTTGCCTGCGCTCCTTCAGTTTCTGTCCAACAGTTCGCCTGTAGCTGTACCGCAACAGAATAGAAGCGTCTTCCTGAAATAGAATATCGACCCGTCGGAGGAATGTTCAAACGTGCACAATAACAAACAAACACACATACAAGCAACTGTTGTGAAATATTGCTGTACATATTTAGCTTTTGTATCATAGCGTAGTGTGCGTCGGCGCAGTCGCTCACGCCGACGTGAAGGTTTGAGCGCCTGCCACAGCCACACATGCCGCATCTCGTGATGCCGGAACGTCACGTCAGCTGCTCCTGACAGAGTAGGTAAGTCCGGAGACTGGCGCGTGGTGACTTTGGAAGGTAACAAGTTTCGAACATTCAGACCGTCGACCGTCAAAGTGCAATGCATATTTTTATTTTGTGCAATAAAGTGTATATAAAGAAATAAAATAATAGATAGATATTTCGTATAATATCAAAAAATTACGTTCCATATATGGACAATTGAAGACCTGTACCTTCCAAAACTACCACAGCCTTTGGACTGCCGAATATGGAGTTAGTATGTACGAGCACACACTCTGTATGATGTGGCACGTGTGGCTGCGGCAGGCTCTATAATGAGAAGTATTTCATGTAAGTACTGCCTCCATTATTAATATTATTGTATTCGATATAAATTAATTATAGTATTTTTAACTGACTTCGAAAATGAACGAGGTCCCTCATCTGACAATCTTAAATTCAGTTTTCATAATTGATTAAATAGACAAAAGCCTGTGAGATTTATTCGTTGCGATATGTTACGACCGCGTCACCTGATGGTAAGTGTCGGCGAATGCGGACTTTTAAAACCGATATCCGAAAGAAAGCAGACATCCTTTGACATTTTTTAACCGACTTCCAAAAAGGAGGAGGTTCTAGGTTCGGTTGTATGTATGTTTTTTTTTTCAACTTATCATTTTAATTTCATTCCATTATGTGTCACATATTGTATTTTAATTAGAATTGTAAGTTAATTATTGACACATGGCGCCTGCACATATTCACACTGTGCTCGTTCGTGTTTATGAATAATGGATTGATATTTTTAGCTTTTTTTTTATTGTTAATAATTGAAGTATTTTTTTTATTTAATGACTGACACAATACGACAATAATCCAACGCGGATTCGAACCCACAACTTTTCGGTGTCGAGTCCAGCTTCCACCGTGAAACACGTTGAGGCTTAGCCGCAGCTGAAACGTAGCACTGTTTGAAGTTTCATGGAAAGGTTCTGTTTGTACGACTTGTATACAATATTAAATGACAGCAGGAAACAGAAAGATAGTTACCGTGGCTAGTTACCACCCTACCGACAAAGACGTACCGCCAAGCGATTTAGCGTTCCGGTACGATGTCGTGTAGAAACCGAAAGGGGTGTGGATTTTTCATCCTCCTCCTAACAAGTTAGCCCGCTTCCATCATAGATTGCATCATCACTTACCATCAGGTGAGATTGTAGTCAAGGGCTAACTTGTACAGAATAAAAAAAGAAGAGATTTTATATTAAACATAATAAATATCGTGATTTGTCATTTTGTGCTTATTCATATACACTACACGAGCGCATGCGCTGGCGCCGACTTGTAATAATTGTAAATAATATTATGAATAACTAGTTATTTTGTAACAATAATATATTATGCATAACTTGTTATAGATCGGAAAATGCTATTATTGAAACGAATAATTGGAATTTTTAGAGTTTGTGTTCAACACAATTACAAACATTATGTACAAAATGCAATACAATTAATTTCTTAAAATTAATCAGTATTTTTAAATTAAATATTTTATAATTGTCAACAATGAAGTGTTGCTGTGGAAGGAAGTGCAGTGTGTACAGTAAGGCTGCCGACACACGCAATATTATTGACAATAATATATAAGGTTGCCCCTCAGGAAACAACATTACCTACGACCGGCGCACGACTCGTCAACCGCACCTCACTATACATATAGTCAATACTATCGACTGTGTGTAGACGCCCTAAATTTGTACTGAAACTTAATTGCAATTTATTATTATTTAAGGTATTTAGTTTAAAATGTATTCCAAATATAGTAACCCTACGGTAGCTACATATGTTATTTTAGGCGCGCTGTAAGTTCAGTCCATGTTCTTCTTACCTCACGATGGTTAATTTTTGTATTTGGAAGATGACGGGTTTCTAATCCTCGATGAACCATGTATAAAACGTAATTTGTTGATATGGGGCATGGGCTGACGGACTTTCATAAAATAAAGCCGCCTCGTTTATAATAATTAATATGGAATTATTATAAACGAGGCGGTCTGATGTAACCAACTAATATATTTATTGTGATTTATAATTTAAGTTACGTACTGATAATAAAGTTATGCAATGTTATAATCTGTGTTTTATTTTTAGAGTTCCGTGCCTCAAATTGACAAAAACTGAACCCTTATAAAACTTTGAAAACTTTGATGTCTGTCTGTCTGTCAGTCGCCTTTATGTGGGAACACGCATCTTCTACAAAACACTAGCCTCAGAGTTAAGGAAACTTGATGCCCTGAGCGATGTTTCCCTGTGGGCTAAAAAATTAATAAAAAACGCGCGGATTTTGAAATTGGCTAAAGTTAGTTATTTTGCTCGGGTGCCTCGGTACGGGATGCCCTACTGCGCACCGCCTGCAGTTTCCTAACTGGGGACTGATCACTGAGCTGCTAAGGTATAGACAATAAAATTTCTTAGAATTAGAAGAATGCATAACCTATTATTTGGCTTTCACGATGTCACAGTCCGTGCCTCCGAGCCTTATCATTTGCCTATAGTATAGAGTAGACCATAAAGCCACAGAACTGTAGAAGATCAATCCAACAATATTTTTTTGTGGTTTAGATATAAAGGCCGTGTTTTTTCGATATGAACGAGCTGAAGTGTTGTAGGAATGCATATTTTACGTATCTATACGTAAATGTATAATTTCGTAAAAAATTTCAGCGGCGCATGCGTAGCTACACCCCCCCCCCCCTCCCTGGCGGTGGTCCAATTGAATACCTTTCGGGTAGAAAGTCTGATTCAAAATTCAAACCATACAGTCCATACAATTATATTCAATGTACTCTATGATTTAAACTAACATTAATGATTATTGTTCATTACATAAAATGCGACACTAAATACTAGAAAATAAATGAGGGCGCTTTAGTCACTTATTGTTGTTTTTATGGTAACCCTGATCCTGTCATCCACTTAGGACTGCAACTACCTTGATACTTGATAATGATTGATGTTTTGTTCTATACTTAACTATGTTATTATTTTAATTAATATAGTGTTCTTATTTTAATTAAGTTGAACTGTTGAAAATAATATTACTGTTTAATATAAATTGCCAATGCCATAGTCACCGTGCAAAATATAGGACAACTAAACATACTAATTACAAGTCACAAACGGCTAAAAAATATTACAAAAATTTAAATTTACAAAGAACACAAATAAAAACAAAGTCAGATATAAATAATCCTATAAAAAAACTAAGTAGGTGTAACATGTCAAATTCTGTACTTACATTGAAGATATTTTGAAAATTTTAGTTTGAAATATTCGATATTGAAGCCAAAAATATTTCTTGTTTATTTTGTCTGTCCGTCTGTATTTAATGTTGACCGGGCATCACGCTGAAACTACTGAATGAATTTAAATGTAACTTGGCATGTTTCGAGACCTTAATACGTAAAAAGGTATAAGGATACTTTTTGTCGCGAAAATTAAATCAAAAGGTCATGAAACAGTGGTGAAAGTTTGTATGGTCTCTCATTTTTAAAAATTGGTAAGTAAAACCAAACTACCAAAAAATACATTTTAACTCCTTCATTTTTGAAGTTAACAAGCTAAGGACTTGTTATAGTATTAGATAATGATGGTAATTAGTCGAAAGTTAAGTTTATAATTAGTTCAACACGCGCCTTTATAACACCTGATCTGGATTTACCGTCCAAAAATCGTTTGCACTCGACTAAAATACTAATTTAGTCTGTACGGCCCTTAATAGGCCGAAAAATACTAAAGTAGTGCGAACTAGGCCTTAATGGTAGTAAATATGGTGCTGCTACAAAGCGAGTTTATTAGTTCTATTTTATTTACTTCTACTCTGTCACACTAGAATAAGTATGACGAAAGAAAAGAATACTCATTTGTAAAGTCTTCTAATTACGGTAAAATTCTTTGCTTGAATGTAGCTGTCAGTGTCGAATATCAATGTCACTGTCAGTTGTCGATTGTCAATGTCAATTTCAATTTAAAATTAAAACAATTTGTGATTGTGTGTTGCGTCAAAAAATTGTATTTTAATTTTTACTTTTTACGTTATCTTGTGGTTTGAAATAGCTAGACTAGAGTGCAGTGTAGTAAGAACTAAAAACGAAGCAAATAGGAATTAGTTGTGAAACTGAATGGTTATTAATTCATTAGTTCTTCACAATGACAACAATCTACCTTGCAAGGAAATTTTTAACAGCCACTACAACTCAACTAGAAATGGTTCAATTACTAAAAAAACGAAACAAACAAGAAATGGCTGAAACCAAGAAGTAAATTCACCACTGTTACTAACGTACCGTTCACAACTTTACTGTGACAACCTTTACTTTACAACTTTTACAGTGATACAGTCCTTTATTAGAGTTTAAGTTGATCTACTACATGCTTCAACAACTTTTGATTTGAAATGAATTTTTTGATTAGTTTGTCATGTTTTCTGCTCAAGCTGATTTCATTATGATTTATCTGTGTTCTGTGATTTACCTCGTGCAAGAGTTCTGTATTTGGCTTCCTTTTCAGATCTTTACGAAAAATTTATAAAAATGTAATAAAAAATTGTAGACTATGCCTCAGGCCTGCAGAAACTAATATTTTCAATAACAAGGCAGGTGTAAATTATGCAGAAGATATAAAACAATTTTTGGATGTTGAGGTTTGTTATCATTGGTTAAGTTGACACAATTTAGTTTATCAGTAGTTAGAAGTGCTTGTGCAGATGTCACCACTCACCACACACCATTGTAGTGCTCTCACTTAGTGCTGGCTGTGGGTGGCACATCTGCCCAATCACTGTATGGTCAGAGACCATTGCCCTACAGTACAGCCATTGATTGATCTATTGTGAGTTGTTCCCAGGTGGGCCACGGTGACGGCCGGCCGCAGTACATTTGTGTGGCGTGTGTGAGCACGCTGCGTGACATTGCTCAGTTGAAACAAACGGCCCAGGTGTCACAGTGGAGACTCCAACAAGAAGCTGCACTGTGTAAATGTACAATTTTGATATATGTTCTACTACTTGCATGTTAGCCATTTACACAATTTCACAATTAAATATACTATAAATTATTTAAACATCTATAACTAATTTTGAATATTTCTGATTTTATTTACAAGATGCTAAACCCTGATCTGGATTTCTTTGTCTTTATGCTTTTAGTGTCAAAAAGATTTTACAATGACTTTGTTGAATGTAACGGTTCTATCGCAAAAAGAAGTCTGTCTTCTGTCAAAGAAGAAATAGACTGTCACAATGAAAATGATGTGCAATGGGAACAGTATAAAAAGACTATTAAAACCACCAAAGTGAGTATAATCCACTCTCTTATCATATGTCGGAACCTGGTGCGACCAGCACCAGACCAGTGTTGTGTGCTACATATTATGTCTCAGGACTATGTTATGCTCCTACCTAGACTATGTCAAAATCAAAGTAAAAAATTCAATTTATTTCAATTAGGCTTAGTTTTGCACTTTTGCACTATTTTTTTTTTACCTTACCATTTTTTTGAAATGAAAAGTCTGTTAAGTTATGTAGTAGAGAAACACAAATGAGCTTCAAAATGTAACTAGACAGACAGACAAAACCAAATGGGCTTGTTGATATAATTTAACTATTCTGTATTATAAAAATGTTTTTGACTGTTTTTCATTTGTTTGCAGAATGACAGAGGGCTTTGCCACAGTAAAGTCAAAGTAAAGAAGAGAGCGAGGCGTGCCATCGTTCCGTGTGTGTGTGAGGTCTGTGGTCTGAAACTCAAAAGACGGGAAAACTTGAAATCTCACATGTAAGCAACATTGCTATTCAACATTTAAAACATTTTTCAAACTTCTTTACACACATTTGCTGGTGAATGTGTTGAGAAAAGTGTAATCAGGCGAAAGTGTTAAGAGGGAGATGTAGTTAGAGAAGCTAGAAAGAGAGACAGTTATGTTTACTTTAGTAGTGTGGTCTATAACATGCTCTTATTTATTACTAGCGGACGCGCGCGACTTCGTCCGCGTGAAACCCTAATACTACCCTACCCTACTCCCAGTCAACAGCTACCCTACCATACTGGGGATGAGTCGCAACTCAACCCTACTCTTACCCTACTGTTACTTTACCCGTCCCCTACCCGACCACATGACAGAAGCTTAAAAACTGTAATAACTTCTCCTGCTTTCCAAACATTTCCCTTCACTGCTCTGCTCCTAGTTGAAATCCGTCGAGTAGTTTTTGTTTCAGAAAGACACACAGACAAAAACTTTTTTCCTGATAGTTATTTTCGAAATATATTTTATGTACATGTCTCTGACGTCTCAATTTTATAACAAGAGTCAGTATGCTAAGATATTAAGGTTAATAAGTAGTAATAATCCAACAGCGGGATTCGGTGTGTGTTGCAGGCTGGTGCACTCGAGCGCGTTCAACTTCCCGTGCGAGGCGTGCCCGTACCGCGCGCGCACCGGCGCGGCGCTGGCCATGCACCGGCGCCGCCACTCCGGCGCGCGCCCCTTCCGCTGCCCGCACGCGGCCTGCGCCAAGGCCTTCCGCAGCGCCTCCAACCTCGCCTCGCACCGCCGCACGCACCTGCCGCCGCCGCACGCCTGCCAGCACTGCTCCAGGAGCTTCCGCTTCAGACAGGTGCGACCGTCTCATCACCTTACGTTACGGTTGATGGAGTACAGCCCCATAGCAGGAGCACATAAGGCTATCGGACCTCTAGCTGATCTCTGATAGTATCATTCTGCCATCCCGTGGACTGTCTATCTAATGTGTGATTAGTTCTAGAACTGTAAACAAATGTGTTGCAAGTCATTGTCTTGTGGAGTTCAATCCTTATTAGGCTTATCGGCTATCATTTGGTGTACCATCTTCAAATGTCCTAGTCAAGTATGTGTTTACATATCAGATGCCTCAGTCATTAGTCAAGATTTTGCCGAGATATTAGGGTGAATAAGGTGTTGTTTCTTATGATATACTTATGGATAATAATATCCTCACCATGCACATCATTTAGTTAGGATATTCAATACATAATAATAACTACTTATTATCTTTACATAGACTGGATTACATTTTTTTCTATTTTTGTATGAAGAATACATCTACACAGAATACATCTACTCACCAAGTTTCAACAGTATAACTCTTAGTTTCAGAAAATAGTGGCTGTGGCATATGGACAGACAGTCAGACAGACATGACAAATCTATAAGGGTTCCATTTTTGCCATTTGGCTATGGAGCCCTAAAAAGTTGACTTTGCGTCTTTATCCAAGCTATATCCAATTGGTTCAATAGTTGCAGCCTTAAGGAAGTAACTAACATACCTGTACACTTTTGTCTTTTAATATTTGTGTTAAAATAAAAAAAAAAAACTAGTGTTATTAAAAGGCATTAAATAATAATAAAAACATATGTTTCAGATATTAGAGCATCACGTAGCAACACAACACAGCAATGCAAAGCCTTTCAGCTGTTCTCAGTGTGGAAAGTCTTTTGCAACTCGGTAAGTTGCTGGTTTGATAAAATAAGATATGCAAATATTTGGAAACATTAGTAAAATTGCATTATTGAATAAAAATTCTAAATTGATTGTTACAGAAAAATACTCCTCTGTCACGAGCGCAAGGTCCACAAGCGACCCTGCATGAGGATCGGCACCACGCCCAGCTACATCACGGCTCAGGAGCACTCTCAGAAACTATTACAACAATCATAGAATTAAATATATGCACTTTAGACCACTTTACTACTTTACTTTTATTTCATTCAGATTTTTACTACACCTAATTAAATTACAAATTTTATCAAGTCTCCTTGCAAATCTAAGAAAGTTCTTTTGAGCAGTTTTAAAGATTTTAACTTTTTATTTTAAAGAATATTTGCCGTAATTACTTTTTATAATTTGACCAGTACTCCAATTCCCCTCCAACTTGTCAGGAAAAACTATTGGGGTGTGACAGTGTGGGTATGACAATAGTCCGGCGAGCAGGAGACCAACCACCACTAGGTGAAGTTTTAGTTAACAATTTATAGCCCAGAGTAGGGAAGTTGGTGGTGTAACTCCCGAGTGCCTCAGAGAGTATATTAAGCCCTTAGTTGGTGCACAACTTATCTTGAGATGGGGGAAAGAGACGTCAACTAATAGCTGCAAAATCAAAATTATCCCAACAAAAGAGATAAATATTTACCCCGCGAGTATAAGGGTAATATATTTTGTTACATCAAGCGTAAGGTGGCTGAAATTAACCCATATAGATCAATAGACATTTTAATATGTTCATTATGTTTTAATTCACTAACAACATGAAACAAACAAGACCAAACTTGTAACTTATACTTTTCTGGTGCCATAAACCACTTTGTACCGTTCTTTCCAGTATAATATGGTTTGTTACCTTTGCTTTCACATTCTTCGGATATTACTCTGTGCAGTTACAAAAAATATGGGCCGCACAACTTGATACACAACAGTTATTACCAAGTAACATCTACACTGCTCATAGGTAGGGCTATAATATTATTATTCTGCTGAAAAATAGCCTAATTGTCATTACTTATCAAAAACAGGTGAATGGTGATTAATTATTGGAACATTTTCTTAAGATTAAACTCTGATTTCAAGGTTTATTCTAATAAAATTTACTAATTTTAACTTGTATGGGAATTTGAAAAGACAAACACAAGTGATTTTTATAATTTTTATTTACTTACAAACTGTCACATCACTTCTTGGCGGCCGCCCCGACCTTCGACTTCTTGGTGCCGCGCACCTTCTTCATTCTGTTCTTGCGCTCCTTGCGCTGCTTGCGCGTGGGCCTCTTCTTCTCGTACAAGCCGTGGCGGGCGAGCCTGTGTTTGGGTTCGAACTTCTTAGCTAGATCCAGGGTATCGTATATTAAACCGAATCCGGTCGATTTGCCACCACCGAAGTTCGTTTTGAATCCGAACACGAAAACTACGTCAGGTGTCACTTTGTACATCTTGGCGAGCTTCTCACGGATCTCTGTTTTGCTGACAGTGGGTTTGCCCGGGTGCAGCACATCGCAGACCATCTGCTTGCGCGCCAACAACCTGTAATAAACACAAACTTTTTCACATAACCTGTCATGGTTAGCCATGTTTCATTTCCGTATCACAACATGTTTCTCGTTCAAAACTAATATTCTGAACTTTTACCTGTTGGTCATGAATTTGCGAGTGCGAATAGTCGCTGTTCCTTCACTCATTTTGTATTATTTTGGAGATTTCGGCGTAAAATACGCACGTGTCTCACAACTCCACAAGTCCACAAAGAAAAAGAAAAAAATGTTGTAAGTGTTGCCACTTGCCAGAATGCCAGTTGCCACCACAGATTAGATATAAGTTACTTGTTGCCACAGCCATGAGTAGTTATGTTTTGAACCGTTATATTGATACAGACCACTGACAAAATAATTGTCAATCGTTTTTGAGGGGGACGAGGCATAGAGGAATTAGAAAATGGAGATACATCGCACTCAAATTCACGAACAAAATTGTCTGTCGTTTTTTTGAGGGGGACGAGGTAAACTCACACATCAAAAATATTTAACACCATTAAAAATATTCTATGTCCATACACTACACACAACTATAAATTTGACTCGCAATACAACACGCGTATTGTTACACAGACTAACAGTCACATTGCTTAGACTATTCACAGATTAAATACATAGAATATTCGATTACTGATCGATGTTTGGCTGTTTCGTCAAAAGAATCGATTCTTTTTATAAATTGTTTTTATTACAAATTTGATAAAATTAAGGTTTAAATACTTTCAAATGAAACGTTACTCCGTCTTTTACTAAACTACAAGTTTTTGGCCGTTTTTTATGCCATTTAACTACACAACCCGGCATTTTTAGGGAGCTCTTTACACGACAAAAACGATTACAACAATGAAACATCGATTCTATAGCAATACTTTTTTTAAACGCGTTAGATCATAGATTTTTGATCTAAATGTGTAACGAGTTTATGCGATGATTTTGTTAGTCTGTGCAAAAATTATTCGTGGATGTATTGCGATCAAAGGACATGTCCCAAAATAGGCCTTTATTATTAAAAATTTATTAGCAGTTAGGTCGTATTTTTTATGGATAGAAGATACAAATTGGTGTTGAGAAAAAAAAATCATAATTTTTGAAATCCGCATTAATTAGATAAATATTTTTTTTGTTTCGTACCCTTGTCTATAAATTAAACATAGACAATACTGTAAAAGTGTTCAAAACAGCCAATAAAACACCTGGAATTGAATTCATATCCATTGTACGCTGTCAATGTCATGTAATATTGTCAAATGTCAATATGACACAAGTTAAAAAAAAACATTAAATCGTAGACAGAGAAGCATTATACAAAAAAATCCATAAATTGCTTTAAAAACGCCTTAAACGAACGCTACGACGCGAAGATCATTGACAATTTATCAGAATGTGATTTACAAGCATGTTACCATGACAAAAATTCTTAAATAATGTTGTCAGCTAATGAAAAAAATACATTTTATTTAATTAATAATAGAAAAATGCGGATTCCAAATTTTTTTAATTTGAGTTTTAAGCCCTATATTTTATGTTCTTCTAAGATAAAAATAATTTGTTCTGCTTAGTTGACTCTCGGAATAAAGGGCTAGCCTCCATACAAAATTGGGACATGTCCTTTATAAGTAGTTGTCCGTAGTCTCTAGATATATAATCATTGGTTTGAAATATGTTCGATGTGTGAGTTTACCTTTGTCCTCCATAAAAAAACAACAGATTTGTTGGTGAATTTTGGTGCGATACTAGTCCATATGTATATGGTTTGAGCTCACAGTATATCCCTTTGACCCTTTGACCCCTAATATCTGTGTATCTAAGGTATACCCTTAGACCATTAATAACGGTATAGCCAATTAAACAGAGAAAACAAATGTGTTGTCATATTCAAAAATTTTTCGATTTCTTATTAACGTCTTAAATTAATCTGTGTTCGACTCTCCCTACTTCGCCTTCTCAACGTCCGTCCGCCTCGCCCAGCCTCGCCCGATTACACTTTTCGTAACGCAAGCTCATATTAATCTGTGATACTCCCCAAGTCAAGCGTGCGTAAAAAAGTTTTGCTTCAAACTAACTATTTTTCAGATAGATATTATAAACACGAAAGTTTGTATGGATGTTTCTTAGACCATTAATAATGGTTATTAATGGTCTAAGGGATGTTTGGATGTATGGTTGGATGTTTGTTACTCTTTAACGCCGCTACTACTTTTTAACGAAAACTGATGATTTTGATGATATGAATGTTTGTTACTCTTTCACGCCTCAACTACTGAACCGAGTTAGCTGAAATTTGGTTTTAAGATATATTATAGCCTGGATTAACACAGACTACTTTTTATCCCGGAAAAATCCATGGTTCCCGAGGGATTTGTGAAAAACTAAATTCCACACGGACGAATTCGCGGGCCTCCGCTAGTGCATTTATAATCTGAAATTAAAAGATTCTCGAGTCGTCATTGTTCACGCATATACGTACGTACGATCACGTATGTCTATCACGTTCCATCATAGAGGAATAGAAAAGGTCGAAGCGTTCCATTTACCGCAATCTCAGACCAATTACAAATCTGAGACCGCAATAAGTACGTGTACAATACTGTGAGTCTCAGAGGATACAATTTACAAATGAATAGAATAATTACTAGACCTTTAAAACACATAAACGGATTGGCTACAAGACATCAATCAATTTAAGTATGTTTAGAAGTCCCCGGGGAGATCATAAAATATTACCATCAAACCAGACGTTTTATCATAATGAATCCGCCGCCCCCGCGCTGGTAATTTATGTACTGCAGGGATGTAACGGAGGTAGTTTTATCGGAACCGAAATCGGAATCGGAGTTTTCAAATTTGGTTTATCGGAATCGGAATCGAAATCGGAGGCAGGGTCAGTTTGTTTAAGGACAAATAAAACATGATTTATAGTCAATTCTTTTCATTTTTATTTTTTATTATAAAATAAAAAACAACTGTGAAAAAAAATTGGCATAATTCCAAATAAACAAAAGATAAAATTAATGAATTTAAACTTTAATTAAAATTAAAACCCAAAGTAGCGTGTTACATTCCAATAAATGAACAAAAGCTAAAACAAATTAAATCAAAATGGACTCCAAAAGTAATGTATTGTACTTTATGAACAAAAGCTTTGATGCTTTGTCTACATTTTATTTCTTAAAGAGTCGTAAATTAGGCCAGCACCACTAAAAAGTTGTTCGCTAGCTACCGAGCCCGGTGGACATGACAAATATTGCCGGGCAATTGATTGTAGGGGCTGGAATTTTGTATTTCCATTTACTTTCCACCACAATAACGGATCATCACTAATACTTATACGATTTTGAACATGTATGAACCTGTTGGGCACAGGCCGTCGCGCGCCGCCCGCTTTGTTTCGTTCGACCTCCGATTAACATCCGATACAAAAGTATCGGAACCGAAGTCGGAACCGAAAGTGTAATAAGTAATAATCGGAAGTTCCGACTTAACGGAACCGGAATCGAAGCTCCGTTACATCTCTGATGTATTGCATTGATTTGAAAAATTCTTTCAGCATCAAAGTTCTACATTATCCTTAATGTAGGATAGATTTTATTCCCGCATTCCCATGGGAACGGGAACTGCGCAGGTAAAACTTAGTTGCGTCTGTTAGTTATATAGCTAGCGGACCCGGTCAAGCTTTGCTTTGACATTTGTGTGCACTTCTTCCCTGTTCCCACCCTACCCCTACCCTATCCCCACTCTTTTCCAACCCAACTCTTCCCCTACTTTAATTTAATTTACTAACTTTAAGCTAGCAACACAAAATTTGTCGTAAGAATAAAAAGCTTAATATTTGGTAGCCTCGTACCTCCAGTCTCCATTTCTTACTCTCACGGCTTACCTGACACCTCGTTACGTGAGTACTGAGTCGTGTTTCGAACTTGTCTCGGCTGACTCTCATCTGACACCTCGTTACGTGAGTACTGAGCCGAGCTCCGAACTTGTCTCGGACTCTCAACTGACACCTCGTTAGGTCAGTAGGTACTGAGTCGTGTTCCAAACTTGTCTCGGCTGACTCTCATCTGACACCTCGTTACGTGAGTACTGAGCCGTGCTCCGAACGTGTCTCGGACTCTCAACTGACACCTCGTTAGGTCAGTAGGTACTGAGTGGTGTTTCGAACTTGTCTCGGCTGACTCTCTTCTGACACCTCGTTACGTGAGTACTGAGCCGTGCTCCGAACTTGTCTCGGACTCTCAACTGACACCTCGTTAGGTCAGTAGGTACTGAATCGTGTTCCGAACTTGTTTCGGCTGACTCTCATCTGACACTTCGTTACTGAGCTGTGCTCCGAACTTGTCTCGGCTGACTCTCACCTGACACCTAGTTACGTGAGTAGGTACTGAGTCGTGCTCCGAGCTTGTCTCCGCTAACTCTCACCTGACACCTCGTTACGTGAGTAGGTACTGAGTCGTGCTCCGAGCTTGTCTCGGCTAACTCTCACCTGACACCTCGTTACGTGAGTACTGAGCCGAGCTCCGAACTTGTCTCGGACTCTCAACTGACACCTCGTTAGGTCAGTAGGTACTGAGTCGTGTTCCGAACTTGTCTCGGCTGACTCTCATCTGACACCTCGTTACGTGAGTACTGAGCCGAGCTCCGAACTTGTCTCGGACTCTCAACTGACACCTCGTTAGGTCAGTAGGTACTGAGTCGTGCTCCGAGCTTGTCTCGGCTAACTCTCACCTGTCACCTCGTTACGTGAGTAGGTACTGAGTCGTGCTCCGAGTTTGTCTCGGCTAACTCTCACCTGATACCTCGTTACGTGAGTAGGTACTGAGTCGTGCTCCGAGTTTGTCTCGGCTAACTCTCACCTGACACCTCGTTACGTGAGTAGGTACTGAGTCGTGCTCCGAGTTTGTCTCGGCTAACTCTCACCTGACACCTCGTTACGTGAGTAGGTACTGAGTCGTGCTCCGAGTTTGTCTCGGCTAACTCTCACCTGACACCTCGTTACGTGAGTAGGTACTGAGTCGTGCTCCGAGTTTGTCTCGGCTAACTCTCACCTGACACCTCGTTACGTGAGTAGGTACTGAGTCGTGCTCCGAGTTTGTCTCGGCTAACTCTCACCTGACACCTCGTTACGTGAGTAGGTACTGAGTCGTGCTCCGAGTTTGTCTCGGCTAACCATGACTGAACCAACCTTCCTTTATTTGTGCGATACGACTTAAGTATATGTAAAGTAATGGGAAGAATCACAATAGATTTTGATACCTCGAATCGGTTCGAATCGAATCGGTTCAATTAAAAATGCCAATGCAAATATATAATAAAAAATATTTTTTTTTATAAAAACACCTACTAAGTACTCGTAGACTCACACTCGGTTATTGTATAACTTCTGCATCCATTATAATTTAATAATAGAACGAGCTGCGTGTTGTTGTTGTTCCATGTTCGTGCAGCGCCGGTACTCGGTCAACAGATACCGTCGTTTACCTACGTCACGGAAGCGAGCCAGGATACCTTGACCTCTCGTCGCGATGTTGCCGTCTCGAGGAGTGTATCGCGCGGTGGGCGCCGCCCGGGCGGTCCACGCGGGGGACCCCGACCCCCTGTATCGATCGCGCCGTGGCGGCGGGCGCCACAGCCACACGGAGCGCCGCTCGCTCCCGGCCGCCCGCGCTCAGCCGAAGGGTCGGTACAGCGCAGCCTGCAGCCGCTCTCTCTGCCCGACGCGCACAGGTGAGTACCTGACACGACGCCTTCAGTGCAGTCAGCTGTCGCAGCGTAGGTTTCGCTAATACAAGAAGTTCTGTTTTCAAAGATTCCGCGATACCGAAACACTCGTAATATAATATAGGTAGTAGGTAGGTATTACTAGTAGTACTACAGTAAGTACCTAGTTCTTATTTATATTTAAATACATATTTATTTTAATCAATGCCGCTGTGACTGATATATATGTAAAGTGTGTAACTTTTATACTTTAAATTATTATGGTTTGTTAAAGTATAATAATAGTAACTTTTTGCTGAGGTTTAAAAATGTACCGTTCGTTTTTAGACGGATGATAAAGGTTTTATATTACATTACAGCACATGTGCATTTTACTTTACATTACAGCACATGTACGTAATGAGATACATTACAATATTGAAATTGTTGAAGTAACAGATACTTTACGAGCAAATCTATCTATACTATCTATACTAATCTATATCTATATCTATACTAATATTATAAAGAGGTAAAGTTTGTAAGTTTGTAAGTTTGTCACATTTTTTAAATGGGGTAATCTTCGGAACTACTGGTCCGATTTCAAAAATTCTTTCACCAGTAGAATGCTACATTATCGGGGAGTGCTATAGGCTATATTTTATATTAGTATGATATATATTCGCTGAGTTAACACAGTTTTAGTCGTACAGGTCGGACCGAAAATCCTCTTAAGCAGACTTATTCGCATGCGCTGCCTTAACCATTGTGTAAAATTGAAATTAATGTATGGAGGCTTTATGTATCTTTAAAAGTTCTACAAAAAAGTCCGCGACACCATATATCTATCTTCTATATATTAGCAGATATAGTACCTTTTGTGTTTTAAAAATTATAAATTTTATATACTTAGGTTTGCGTCATTATTTATGCTACTTAACTTAAATTCTTATCAAAATAAATTATTTAATAATCACAAGGATATTATGGAGATAAGATTTGCCCTTTATAGTATGTTAATTAGTTAAATAGTTTCGGAGATAATACAAAATTTCTAAAAGACGCAGAAATTAAGCTACATGACGCCCCGCGCTTTCAATTACGTAGTTCCCGTTCCCGTGTGAATATGGGGATCAAACATAGCCTGTGACACTCGCAAATAACGTAGCTTTCTATTGGTACAACAATTTTCCAAATCGGTCCAGTAGATCCAGAGATTACCTCGTACAACCACACAAACTTTACCTCTTTATAATATTAGCATAGAAGTCTCTATTTCCCTTGGTCATCGCACCACTCTCGAAGGGCTGGACCGATTTTGCTAAGGGTAGGAGTAAGATAGATAATTTATAGAGTAGGGTAGGGTACGGGTAGGAAAGCGTAGGGGTAGTGTAGGGGTAGGGTAGGGGTAGGGCCGGGGTAGGGTAGAGGTAGGGTAGGGGTAGGGCCGGGGTAGGGCCGGGGTAGGGTAGAGGTACGGGTAGGATAGGGAAGTGGTAGGGTAGGGGTAGGATAGGCGTGAGATAGGGGTACGGGTGGGATAGGGGTAGGAAAGTGATAGGGTACGGGGAGGGTCGGGGTAGGATGGGGGTAGGGTACTGGTAGGGTAGGGTAGAGGTTGGGGTAGTGGTAGGGTTGGGGTAGGGTAGGGTAGAATTAGGGTAGAAGTAGGGTAGGGTAGGGGTAGTAGTAAAGTTGACAACGAATTTTACGCGGACGAAGTCGCGGGCGTCCGCTAGTGTGTTATAAAGTAATATATTATGATTTGTAACAAAACATTTACAATTGATAACTTTTCGGTTGGCCGAGTAGTTATCATAGTAGTAGAGTAGTAGTAAAAGCTACAATCAATCAGGAACTAGGGATGGCGATTCTTTCCGAAAAAGATCGATTTTTAGATCGATTCGAATCGTGACCTGACGAATCGATCTACAAAAAAATCGAGGTCTAAAAGATCGATTTTCGAAAAATCGATCTTTTTTCAAATTCGCTTTTACAATGTACTTATAAATCAATTTTATTAAAAACAAGGCAAATGTTATAATTAACGATCTTTTAATCAGTAAAATCAGGGAATTCGATAATAACAATTATTTTTATTTCCATATCAAAGTATCAGATCAGGTAGAAAACAAGACATTATTTTCAAAATTTATTATTTACAAAACAAATAGGTACTTTAGCTTATAGTTCCCAATGCTTAATATCTAAACTTTTTAAAAACAAAAGTCTGTCGAGTCTACTGGGATCCAAGCGGTTCCGTTCATCACTTGCGATGTTTCCGACAATTGAAAAAAGGCGCTCACAAGGAACAGATGATCCTACAATACTCATATACATCATGGCTTTTGAATAAACGTGGTGATAAATAGAGTTTTTTTGTTCTTGCCAGTAAAGTCATACTTCAGGTGCACAACTGCCTGCGATAAATAATGTTTGAATTCTTCATTTAAGCCTTGACTTTCCTGTGCAAGTGCATTACACGAAGAAAGTTGCTTTTTCACAAGTAACTTATGAAAATCCCAAATTCCTTTATTCATATCATTATCAGTACCTTCTATAGAGTCGACATCCTCAATATTATTTTGTGGAAGTTGTTGCTGAGTAATATCTGAAATTGCAGTGTTGATTCTATTTATCGCTCTTGAACAGGCTACATGGTCAGTAAAATGATTTTTTTTAAATCTAGGATCTAAAATGGTCGCAGCAGCCAACAAATGAACTTGCTCGACACTCCCAAATCTTTTTTTAAGCCGTCCACAATTAAAGTTTTAGTTTTACAAGTATAAGTATAACAATACAACAGATAACATCTGTTCTTTCCTCAGACCAATTATTGTATAGGACCTGCCTCGCTTGACATTACTTTTCTGTCAAAGTATATGATCAACGATCTAATGCGATTATAAAAACCGTCTCTATAGTATCGATGTTAAATAGTCGTAATCCGTGTTCGTCGGTTAAAGAGCTCCATAAAAATACCTTTCTGTGTACCTAATTGAATGGTGTAAAAAACGGGCAAAAACTTCTAGTTTAGTACAAGATATATACCAAATCTAAGCTCGTTTTCCTCAGAAAATGACAGACTATTTTGTTCGTGACTATGAGTGCGATACAGGTCCTTCTATAATTGGTCTGAGGTTCTTTCAATGGCACAATAACAGTTATTGCAAATAACAGGCATCAATACATGCGCTAGTAAATAACAGAAACACCGACACTCTCTGTTATCTGTATATTTGTTATTTTGTATCTATCTTTGTCTCTTTCTTACTAACACGATTCATGCGAACTAAAAAGAGAAAGATTTGTTGCTATATAATATATATCGCCGTTACCTTCACACCGGTATGATTTATACAAGTTAAAGCGAGAAAGACCTATTATTTATTACTATACAAAAGAAACTAACGTCAACTCTAATTTGTCGTATTATGTCCATGGGGTATACAATACAACAGTAGTGTCACCTTGTGACTGTTATCCACCAACTTACGAAGTTTGCCATGCTTAGCGATTTAAGAGTTAGTAATATTTTCCCATCAATAGATGACGCTAATAGTTTCAATTTGGCTGTCAGCCATCTCGTGAGATTTTGAGTAATTAACTGGCAGCACTCTTGTAATACGGGCACCTTCAACTAATGGTATGGTTTATACCAAAACAGAAAAAATCGAATGTCGATTTTAAAGGGTGATGTATCGATCCAATGAATCGATCCAGTACTACATATCGATTTAAAAAATCGATTTTTTTGGCTCGAAATATCGATTATTCGATTAATCGATCTCAGATCGCCATCCCTATCAGGAACCTATACTATATAGGTATATCGGGTAGGTATATTCCGTGGGCAGAATTTATGAGAACAACTGTTCCTATCCAATTATTCCTCGCAATCATTTGTAGCTTCACAATTGCTATCACTCATAATCCCACAAATATTGTACACGCGAAAGTTTTTATGGTTGTATGGATGTACTTTGGTGTGGAGTGGTTAATAGTTAATAGGTATGAAATTTCATTTTAAACATTTCATGCAATATACAACGAAGGTTTAGACATATTTTAACGATTTTTCGCCAATGTAAAGTTATATTATCAAAAAGGAACAGGGATTGTAGGTTATACCTACGTACTTAATGGAAAAAATTTTAGAGATCAGTAGGAAAATTGTAAAAAAAACCTAATCCAATGCGGACGAAGTCGTGGGCTTCCGCGTATTACGTTCTGGTAGGTAGATACTTCGTAGAAGATTGCGAAGATAATTTGAAATATCAGAAATCAATCGATCAATCACAGCTGACACGGGCTTGGATGTAATTTGGGACAGATGTATGTATGTTGTATGTAGTCGGTAGCCCACATAGGCTCGTGTCTATCCCGATGGGATCCACGCGATTGAAGTCGCGAGATACCTGTAGTTCATTTTAATACATAGTTACCCGTATTACTCGTGTGTGTGTAGTAGTACCACAGAAAACATAAGTACACACGAGTAATACAAGTATTCGACTTACGGGCTACAGGCGTACCTACCTACTCTGATATATTTAGTTATGAATGCAAATTAGATATTATTAGAGCACTACGTCCTGCTATGATGGCTAGCCATGGTGTTTTTATAATTTAATAGGCGCAATAATCAATTCTACGCGCCTTTACTGATAGTGACGGAATAGTGTTACTGTTACTAAGCATTTGCAGTTTACTAGACGTTACAAACGCTTATGAACATTTGGACTGAGAATATAATTCAAGGTATGGTCGGATGGCGGTCGGACGTCCTCCTCATTATTATGAACATAAATCGATGTCCGCTGGCGCCGACAATGTCTCTGGTAAATGGTAATGTTCGAGGTCAAGGTCGACGGAGTCTTTATGGGCGGTAGGTAGACGTAGCGGAGCATCCGCCGGCGCCGCCATTGCTCCGTTCGTGAGACGGTTCGCTTGTGTTGTGTGTTAACAATATTAAAATTAAAGGTAACAAAGTGCGTGCCTTCAATAGCTGGGTCATGCCCTTACTCATATACACTTTTGGCATTCTAAAGTGGACTCAAACCGAACTGGATTCCCTAGACTGTAAAGTCCGCAAACTGCTGACGTCATACCGGATGCATCACCCCCGTTCATCTGTAATGAGATTGTACCTCCCACGCAAGTGTGGAAGACGTGGCTTCTTAAACGCCAAGAACCTCCATAATCGTGAGGTGTGCAATCTCAGAGATCATTTTCTCAAGATGAATGTGAGTATGTATCAGGATGTCGTTGCAGTGGATAAGGGACTTACCCCGCTATCCCTAGGCAAAGAGAACTGGCGCAAGCCTATAGTAATTAGTAACTCAGATCGTGTGGTAATATGGAAGAGCAAGGAGTTGCATGGACGATTCTACAAGGCCCTTACTGGGCCGGATGTAGATCAAATAACATCTGTATCTTGGTTGCAATTCGGTGACCTCTTTGGGGAAACCGAGGGTTTTGTCTGTGCAATTATGGACGAAGTTATAAAGACGAGAAACTACCGGAAACACATTATGAAAGATGGCACTCTAGACATCTGTCGAGCGTGTCATCGTCCTGGGGAGTCCCTCAGGAATATTGTGTCCGGGTGTTCTCACCTTGCTAACGGCGAATACTTGCACAGACATAATCAAGTAGCCAAGATAATCCACCAACAGCTTGCTCTTCAATATGGCCTTATCGATTTTGAGATGCCTTACTATAGGTACGACCCAGCGTCAGTTCTTGAAAATAGCAGTGCATTGCTCTACTGGGACCGAACGATTATCACTGACAGGTATATTGTAGCCATTGACCTGATATAGTGCTAGTCGATCGGTCAGTGCGTCGTGCAATAATTGTTGATATTACGGTTCCACATGACGATAATCTGGTTAAAGCCGAAAAGGAAAAAGTATCAAAATACTTGGACCTTGCTCACGAGATTACCGCCATGTGGAATGTTGAGTCAACTATTATTGTTCCGATAGTTGTTTCAGTCAATGGTCTTATAGCGAAAAGCTTCGACCAACACCTTAAGAAGCTTTCGCTTAACTGTTGGATCAAGAATCGGATACAAAAGGCAGTGATTCTTGAGACGGCGCGTATTGTGAGGAGGTTCCTCACTCTGGAGCCCTGACCACCGGTTGCTTGGGCACTCAAATGTCCCGCAGCGGGAGGGGAATTTTTTTTTTATAAATTTTTAATATTGTTTTGTATTTTATACTTATATTGTTAAAAATTAAAAAAAAGAAGTAATAGATAAATGAGAGAATTTAAAATTATTGAAACATAACTGAATGATGCATCAATAGAATGACGAATAAATTTTTCTTTTTGTACAATTCCAGATGGTCGCCGTGCAGCGCGCCCGCCGTGGTGTCTGACCGAGCGAGCGGCGCACGAGGCGTCCGCCGGCGCGCATGGGGCCCGCGTGCGCCGCGCTGCAGCTGTCGGCCCGGATGCTGGCGCAGAGCAAGCCGGTCTCTCTCAAACTGAACAGCGTGGCGCGCCAGTCCAGCCGGTACTCGGCTCGAGACCCAAGGTTAAGACGCTGAGCGCGACCGCCCCGCGCCGAGCCAGTATTACTATTTAGATATCGTTAAACTAGGCTAAATTAAAAATGGCATCGCAGAAAGAAATTCAAAGTGTCATTCTCAGAAACAGAGCTCCCCGCGACGGGCACGAACCCCGAGAGGCCGTTCGAGAATCGTTGTTGACAGACTCGACGTCGGGCATCGTCAGAGGCGACGAGGACACGACGAGCGTCGACTCCTTCTCGAGTCCGGACCTGGACGTCAGTAATAAAGAGTGTTTGTCGAAGTTTACAACCGGCGAGGTGCGCAAAAGTGTGCAGTACGAAGAAGACTTCGACGGAATCAAACTCGTTGCAAATAATAACACGGTCGAACCTGGAGATCGGCAGAAATCTACGAGCCGTGCCTTCGGAGCCGTGGAAGTTGGTCAAATTATAGAAGACCAGACGCTCGTGACGGACGATGACAAGAAAGTGATCATACCGGACGGTGGATGGGGTTGGGTCGTAGTGTTGTCGTCGTTCGTGATATCTATGATCGCAGATGGGATCAGTTTCTCCTTTGGATTGCTGTATATCGAGTTCTTGGAAGAGTTCAAAGCCAGCAAATCGACCACAGCTTGGATCGGCAGCTTGTTCATCGCCGTGCCGCTCCTGTCCGGTCCGGTGATGAGCGCGCTGGTGGACCGCTACGGATGCAGAAGTATGACGATCTTGGGAGGTATTATTTCAACCGTTGGCTTTGTGCTGGCTTCCATCTCGAACACTTTGGAGATGATGATGATAACGTTCGGCGTGATCGCCGGGCTGGGGCTCGGCCTCGTGTACGTGACCGCCGTCGTGTCGATCGCCTACTGGTTTGAGAAGAAACGAAACCTCGCGGTCGGCTTGGGGGCTTGTGGGACCGGTGTCGGTACGTTTGTTTATGCGCCGATGACACAATATTTTATTGAAGAGTTTGGATGGCGAGGGACTATACTTTTGCTGTCCGGTACTTTACTGAATTTGTGCGTCTGCGGTTGCGTTATGCGAGACCCTGAATGGTGGATTTTAGAACAAAAGAAACACAGAAAGTCTAAGGATGATGATAAAAGTAATAGAGAGGATGCCAAATCAAAACAGTCGAGCTCTGTGTCTGTTGCCAACGTGTGTTATGATAATGAAACACTCACTCGCGGAAAGAACATGAAGACGCTGATATCTAAAGAAACGACACCTGAACAGGTGATTAAAGATGAAGCGACTGATATACGAAAACGTGAAGATTTAGCCTTAAGCGATAAACAGAAAAGTAACCGCCACTGTGAGTCATTAGTTAACTTGCCGACGTACCTCACGTACGATGATAAGGTAATACAAATAATACTTGCTTCAAAATATGTTGTTTTATGGGTTTGGAGTTTCATAATATTTTTGTTTCAGGCTTCAAAAAAGTTGTTAGATACACTGGTCAATGATGCGAGTAACAAAAATGATTTACAAATCAAAGTCCCGTCGTTCACAACGCGCACTTCGGATGTAAATGTTGATGAAAACAGTCCACCTATAGTCAGATTTACAAAGGATGGTCTTCAAAGAACTCATTCAGAAAAGTTCGACCACACTAAGGAAAATATGTTAGAAAATTGTCAATTAAAACATCCCAAGTTAGGTCAAATAAGGAGATCCTTGTCTGAAACGAAAGACAACAAGCCTTTACTGAAACAGGACAGCAAAGAGAGTAGACGGGACTGGTTGAAGAAACAGCTCTCAGTAAATCACCATTACTTGAAAGATTTGAAAATGCCTTTAAACTCAATAAGTCATAGAAATGCGATGCTGAATATAAAAAGGTACAAGTTGAAAGCTTCTTCGTGTCCAGATATTTTCAAGAACTCTATGATAACAGTGAACGAACAAGAGGAGGTAAGATATTAGAATAAAGGAAATATTGAAAGTCTGTTACACTACACGGGCATATCTATAAATAGGGCACCAACTTAATTAGGAGTTAGGATCCTCCCAACCCTAGTATGTGAAGTAGGTAAGTATATTGTATAATTTTTATATGGCAGTTAAAAATCCTGTTTACGGAGATTGCTAGAACTTCGTCGTTCTTGCACTAATTTGTGTAAGTATAAGTAATCGTAAGTCAGGTAGTTCAACAATTATTGGCCTAACTTTACTACTACTAGCTACTGTTATATTACCGTTTTGGTAGATATTGATGACCCTTTAGTGCCCTATTTATCTTTCAACTTACTTAAGATAATATAGAAAACAATTGTTTTTAAGGCTTTATATTACGTATGACGTATGGCCTTTAGAGCTATAGAGTAGAGCGTGTCCGGAGAAGTACGAAGGAGTGCCGCCATGCTTATTGCTGCCGCCGATTCCAGCCTGAAGTGTACGGTTGCCGGTGTGATCGATATGCCACTTTGTAGGAGTATGACTTATTTGTAGAAAGTATAGTTTAGTTTTTAGTCGATTTTTCACTTAGCATGGGTGTGCCGTCTATTTGGTTCGAGCTACGGCTATGAAGCTGAAATGAGACGCGGGCAATCGTTGCAGAAGTGGTACGCCGAGTGCGCGCTGTGCCTGGGCGCCATGTTCGACGTGTCGCTGCTGACGCCGCCCTTCCTGCTGCTGTGCTGCGGCACCGTCGTCATCTTCGTGTGGTTCATCGTGCCCTACTTCTACCTGGCCGAGCTCATGACGCACCGCGGCTACTCGGAGGACGACGGCGCCTTCGTGTTGAGTCTGATCGGCATCGCTAACACTGTTGGCATGGTTGGTATGAGTATCCTTGACATTGGCAACATTGCGGCCTGGTACACATTTTGAAAATGTTATGGAATTACCTAGGCTTCTAGACGACTGAGTGCTACTGGAGCATAAGTATCCTAGTCTGCGGGTCTCCGTTTTGTTTTTTGCATCAAACTTTATTTCTCAGTGATTTTCACTGCATGGCAAAAGATTCTGAGCCTCGTCTGTCTCATCACCTCAATAGCTTAGTGGTAAAGGACCCCTTCTCTTCATTTCTGAGAGGTGGTGGTTCGATCCCCGTCCGTTGGACTATTGTATCGTTTCCACTTCTAACTTAGTTTTTCCGACTAATTAGAGGGTCGGGAGTACAGTATTTAAAAGATACTTTATTTAAAAGGTCATATTTAAAAGATACTCCATTCTACGAACGACCACCATTTTAATTTGAGGTGTTATTCAATAGGAACCTGCACTGATTTTTAGAAAACAAGATAAGATTTATCTCCAGAAAATCGTCGCTTATGTAATCTACAATTGAGATCTACATCTCGAAAAAGACACATCGTGCTTTTCCGTCAGGTCTTGAGGTGCCTCTAGATAGGTATCATATTCACCTTAAAATATATTCGCATTCAGTTAAATCACTGGCGGTGCCAAGTTCTCGCAGTTTTCGTGCGCTTCTGTCACGTAGGTGTGAGATTGCTCCGATTTTAGCCAAATTTCAGTTACGAGAGAATCATGTGATTCCTTCAAAACAATAAATGCCTACGTACGTGGGTACGGCTGCCAATTTAATGAAAACGAGTGTCGCATGTTACAGACGGTTAGTTTAATTGTCTCGCCTTCATTGTCTTCAGTATTGATGTCATTTCTAAAGTAATGGTTCTAAACCAAACTACACCCGTGAAATACTAACTGGTATTTCACGGATAGCTCCTCTGCGCAGGTGTCGCTGGGCTGGCTGGGCGACCGCTGCGCGCGCGTGAGCCTGCTGTACGCCGCGTGCCTGGTGCTGTGCGGCGCGGCGGCGGCGGGCGTGCCGCGCGCGGCGGCGGGCGGGCCGGCGCCGCTGGCCGCCGTGTGCGCGGCCTTCGGCCTGCTGTTCGCGGCCTCCTTCACCTTCACGCCCAGCCTGCTGGTGACGCTGGTGTCGCTGGACGACTTCACGCCGGCCTACGGGCTCGTGCTGCTGGCGCAGGGCGTCGGCCACCTCATCGGCCCGCCGCTGTCGGGTGAGTGAGCCCTTCGGTGCGATCTCAACTGATGTTACGTGACGATGCAGTCTTAAGATGCAAGCGGGCTTACTTGGAACACATCTGACGGTTTCTACGCGGTATCGTATCAGTGCCATGTCGTTGTCGGACGGAACAGCCACGGCCGATGCCTACCATCAGACCAGACCGAACCAATTCAGAAATTATAAAATCCTAAACGGACCCGAGCTGGCAATCGAACGTAGGACCTCTCTGTAGAGATTCAGAGCACTGGTAGAGCTCATGTGTAGTGTGGCAGCACCTGCAGTGACGTGCGTGTGTGCAGGGCTGATCTACGACGTGACGCAGTCGTGGGAGCCGGCGTTCTACCTGGCGGGCGGCTGGCTGGGGGCGGCGGGCGCGCTGGTGGCGCTCATCCACCCCGTGCAGCGCTACCGGCAGCGCGACCCCGGCGCCGCTTAGAGGGACTCCAGCGCCGCTTATAGTGACTCCAGCGCCGCTTACAGTGACTCCAGCGCCGCTTACAGTGACTCCAGCGCCGCTTACAGTGACTCCAGCGCCGCTTACAGTGCCTCCAGCGCCGCTTACAGTGACGCCAGCGCCGCTTACAGTGCCTCCAGCGCCGCTTACAGTGACGCCAGCGCCGTCTGCTGAAATAAGTTAAAACGTCGTCTAGAAACAGTACCTACATGCATAGTTCATCGCTCCCAATGAACGCCCGACGGCAGCCGTGCGACACTGAGGATAAATAGAATAATATACAAACAATACATTACAATAACAATATATTTCCAAAGCTTAAGTAGGTAGTCGTAACAGTCTGTGCGTGTGTGCGTGCTCTACTCGTCTACATGTATACAATATTGTATACTTT
The DNA here is from genome assembly GCF_947172395.1 of Bicyclus anynana. Lineage (NCBI taxonomy): Eukaryota > Metazoa > Arthropoda > Insecta > Lepidoptera > Nymphalidae > Bicyclus > Bicyclus anynana. Next base: position 17,408,143 of record NC_069093.1, read on the forward strand.
GTGTACTCTGTGGCACGTTGTCAGTCGGACGGCATTGATGCAATTGCTTATAATGAAACTAATTGTTACAATGGATAGTTGTACCCAATGACATTTTATAATAATAACATCATTGGTTGTACCTATTGCTTAAATAGGTACTCAAACGTTGGTAGTCCAGTCCAGTGATGTATATCATGTCGAGTACAACCAAGTTAAGTAATTTTGTGAAATATTATTATATCGGCAGATTCCTATCTTGTTATAAAATATAAACGTAATAGAAAATCCTGATCCATGCAACTCTGCTAATGACTATTTATCAGAAGTTATTAGTTAAGAAAATCTACCGAAGACGCTGTACTGGCACTCAGTGGTGAAATTATTAACCAGTTGGATAGCAAAAATAAATGCTTAGCACTATTCTTACTCCGCAAAAAGGATTCCCTTGCTCTTACAGAAACTGAAATGTATATTCAAAAGCTATTTAACCGGGCGCACTCAGAGAATCAAAATCGAAAATTATTGCAGTAATGATATTATATTACCTATGGTGTTCCCCAAGGAAGTGAGCTTGCGCCTACGTTATTTTTAATATATATTATGCTATTACATATGTTTTCTCTCTGTGAGCGGTCACTTCCAGCGCAATTTGGTATAATTATTCAGTCTTGCCTGTAGAATAATGAGTTTTGTGACTGCCCAACATGAAGAAAGTCCAAACTGTATCTCGGGTTAAAGTTAGATCATAGACTTAACTGATTTGCGTATATTGAACTAGTGTCTTAGTGAATTAGGATACTCATTTGGATTTTCAAAAACTATAGACATTTAGCTTCTAAGAACCTGCTAAGAACAGTCACACAGTGAGATGATGAATATTTTCGCACGACGCTTCAATAATAAAGCCGCGAACTTCAGTTTTGCATTAACTATCATGTAACTCGGTTTAGAAGCTTCGTTTCATAGCTCACGGCCCAAACTAGAGCTGGAGCGCCTCAAGTGCAGACTCGGGTCCGGATACATTCTAATGATAAACGCCTTGCAAGTTATCTTTGTTTATAGGTAGATACTTTCAAATCAAGATGCAATAACGAGTCCGCTGATAATAATCCAAAACAAGGATCAAAAACCAATCTTCTGATAACTATCTGATGAGATCTCGTATCGCGTTATCACTTGTGTTGTGTTGTGTTGTTGTTGTGTTGTTGTTGTGCGCACTCCTGCGCCCGTCGCGCGACAACATTTGTCATCCGCGACACCTCTTGACATTCGCACAGTGGCCGTCTTTCATCTCAATGCCTTGCCTTATTCTGAACTAGATACAATTTTTTCATTACCTCCTATGAATTGAGATACCAAGTATACCTACTACCTATTTCTTATAAGTAAGTAGGTACTTTATTCACTCTCCTACTACCCCTTCCTAAATCTATACTAATATTATAAAGCTGAAGAGTTTTTTTGTTTATTTGATTCAATGCGCTAATCTCAGGAAATACTGGTCCGATTTGAAAAATTCTTTCAGTGAGACTACAATGAACCAATAAAATAGTAGAATAAGTCGAAGTACCTAATGTATACCTACTTACTGAATTTTGTATTATGAAATGAATCTTATACCTATTCTGAATGAACTATTTATTAGAATCTTAGTGTACACATGAAATAACGGCAAATAAGTACTTAATAGCTATAGTTAAATAAGAATTTCCAAGTTTTAAACCATATTATTTTACAATTTTATAAATGTTTTTGTCAATTGTTCATTGGCCTACATTGGCAATACTGCGACTATCTATTACATACAAATATTCAACAAATAACGAACGTTGTACGACTGATTCGGATTATATATGACTTTCAAGATATACCTACCTAAGTACTCGTACATGTAAATGTTTGACATACGCATACCAATCTACATACTATATGTATGATGTTACTTGTATACAAATACTTCCCCATTTTCTAAAACATAATATTATAATGTACTTACCTAATTACTTGAAAGTGCACTCTATAATAACAATAATTAAGGGCCGCGGAAGTTTTAATGACAAACCGATGTTAGTAAGACTTCTGTAATAAACACATAGTATTGTTATTTAGTAAAATAAGATTTGTTACACGCACTGGTTATTTAACTCTTATACATATTATAAGTAGGATCATTTTCATAGTCTATGTACCTATATTGTAAAGTAATTAAAATGAAATTGTTAATGAGGTCAGTCTATCGCGCTGGCATTGCATTCATTACACTAGAGTGTTGGGTACACTTATACGTTATGTGATACTTGAACCTATTCATGTTTATTAAAAATAAAAACAATGTATTGCATTGCAGTGTCAAGTTGTTATTATTCACCTACTCATTGGCCCTCATATACTAGTTACGTACCTAGGTATACATATATTGTTTTCTGCGCCTATATAGGACAGAACAGTCAATTATTCTTTCTAACGTGTTCGAGTGAGTATATTTTGCTCGACATGAACGGTTTTGTCGGAAGGTCGAGTTACGAGAATAACTTTACCAGCTGTGATGTTTGTGTAGCGACTGGCTCCCTCTAAAGAAAAGGGATTTGGAGCGCAAGTCCACCACTAGGTCTGTAATTACCTACTGTTACTGTACTGTGTACTGTACTTTGAGTACTAATGATATATTATTACTCTACGGCTATAAGTAGTGTAAGTACCTATCCATTATCTGCACCGGCGCGGCCTCGACCGACAAGCGCCAGATAATTAACTCGCGACGACTGCTGTGACACACACGTCAGGCGTCAGGCGTCAGCGTCAGGCGTCAGGCGTCAGGCGCCAGGCGTCAGGCGTCAGGCGACGAGTAGGTACTTACGAGTATTAGTGTATCTTTCACATCATTCACATTGTTCATAGTATTGTTACGCACAAATAACTGAATGATATACGCATCGACTAGACTATGTTCTGCATATATGTTTTCTGTGGTACTGCTCCGAGTTCCAATTTGTCTACCAAAACATCAAAAATTTTAAAACTGGATTGATGATATGGAATATGTATATCACCGTCCACATCTGTACACGGACACGTTGTGATGATGTGTACAGTAAGTAGCTAGTTTGATTGCTACCGTAACAGCTAGTGTGGAATACCCTTCCGGCGCCGGACGCCTCTGTATCCAGACACCGATATTTTGAATAGTTTCAAAGTAAAAGTAAATTGACATCTACTAGGTACGCCCTAAGATAGATCACATCACAGCTTCCCATCATTTGATTGTAGTTAAGTGCAAACTTAATAATTATGCATAAAAATAAGAAACTACGATAAAACAAGATAATCAAGATATGAAGGGGCGTGACATGTCATCGAATTAATCAAAATCATAGTGCCAGCGCCCACCATGTGCACTGTGCGGTGACAGAAAGTGATCAAGTCGTGGTGGTTCGAGTAAGTGTGCAAAGATGTTCATAGCAACTTGTTCCAGTTGCGTTCTGTGAGCACAAGCATCGATGTGGTCGCGTCGTAAACTCGTACGTACGATGTGGCCACGACCACGTTGTCGCTGTGGCCAGTATCGGCAGCCAGGCAGATGTACTGCAATAGGTTGTTTCTCTAACGCGTTTGTCTGATGCACATGAACACGACATCAGCTGTTTGCAGCGATACAGCGATTCGCTCGCTCAGCTAATGTGGTGGAGTTTGTTGAACTGTGCACTCTGCGCTCTGAAAAACTATATTTGAGCTTGTTTTGTTAGTAAAGTACGAGTAATGTACAGAAGATTCCTAAGTCAACCAAAATATTCAAAAGAGCAGTTTTTTTCAGATATTACCAGCTTGTATTTAATCAAAATCTTTCTTGAAACTCCTTTAAATAAACCTTCTTATTCCAGCTATAGTTTGCTATTAATGAGAAGCGTACGTCCAGTAATGTGAGTGTAGTAATGTCGGCCAAGGACCAAATGTCTCGAAAAAACAATTCCGTCGGCTACTTTGTGGTCGTTCAAAAATAACACATTTGTCGTATAGACAGTAAGATGTTATCGCATATAGAGCTACACAAAAACGTTTATAATAATACTAGCGGACGCCCGCGACTTCGTCCGCGTAAAAATCGGTGTAAACTTTCCCTATTTCCCTATTTATGTTTCTGGTAATACGCACATAAATTTTTGTTATTTACCATATTTCATTCCCTTCTATTTTTATTTTCGCGTGTTTTTTATATTAAATCAATAGATTAATTACCCTACCGCAGCGCCGTCATACGCTGAACAATATTCTGGTCTGCATGTCTCATCATCATCAGGTGCCCTCTTCAAACTGAAGTTTGGCGGTCAGATGGAGAAAACTTTTCCGATCACTTGACATAATTTTCAGCTGGCTGTAATTACGCTTGGTCCACTCCTTAATATCGTCCACCCATTTACGTCTCTGCCGTCCTTGTGCCCTTTTTCCGACTATCTTGCCTTCTAGGATCAACCTAGGAAACTCGTAGAGGGGTCCTCTTTGCAGATGACCGAAAAATGCAACCTTCCGCCTCATTATAGTTGTCATAAGCTCGCGTTTGCAGTTTGCTCTCTCCAGCTCTTGAGCATTTGAGACAAAGTGATTCCAAGAGATTTTCATCATTTTCCTTAATCCCCACATCTCAAATGCTTGCAAACGTCGACAACAGTCCTTTTTCAGGACCCACGTTTTACAGCCACATAAAAGAGTGGACCAAACGTAACATTTTAAAACGCGATATCTTGTCGGAAATGAAATTTTGGGATCGCATAGTACTTTGGACATTTTACTAAAAGCAGTTTTTCCTTGTCCGATTCTACATTTTATTTCTTCGAGATGATCCAAATCTGAAGTAAAATATCGCCCTAAATATTTAAATTTAGCGGTCGGAAGAGCTTTGCCGCCGACACCGCGGCAGTCCGCTCGTCGCTCGTGTTGCGCACGCCGCGCACCGTGCGCGTCTCTAGCGGCGCGCGACCCTCACTGGCGCCGGAGATATTTCAAGAAGAAAACACTAGGTGCTCAGTGCGTTACGTTTCTCGGAACCGGTGCAAACTGTACGCGCGATATTGACTCGTCGTTTTATCTAAAATAATTCAATTTAAGGCATTCTGTTCGTATCTCAAAAAGTGAGCATGAAATGTAACATTTAATCTCGAAATGTAAATTTCCACTCAAGGTTTAGCAGTAATTACATTTTCTGTCAACAACGCTATCAGCGCAGTCGGCACTCGCGGCGAGCGCGCGGCGGCGGCCGGTGTCTGCGCCAGTGTGAAGGGTCTCTTCCACTCCCGCCTGATATTGTACTTAATACACAGTGATAACTCCTGACTTTCGTGCGAAGAGGATTTAAATATTGAGACGTGTCGAATATTTGTACTCCTCTGTAGAGACTCCGCTGAAATGTTTGGTAAGTTTGGTTTGCTTTGTGATCTAGATCTTCCGCTGAATTGAAATATTTTCCCGGCGATGTGCCGGCCGATGGGCGCTCCGGGGTTTCGTTTGCAATTACAAAAAATCAGAATCAGCCGGACACATGTAGCTACTGCTACGTAGCTTCTCGGAGTACCACGTCATTGTGGCTGTGAAGTGTAACAATTTAGTTTTAACAACTGTAAAGTTCTTTGTAAGAGAGTTTACCGAGGAAGTACTCTTAAGCCGCATCGCTCAGTTTCGGTCTGAAATGTATGGTAGCCTGTGCAATGAAATGCAAGACACAAGAGGCTCAACACTTCTTAGATACGCTCAACACTTCTTAGGTTGTCATCGCTGACGCGCCGTAGGCTGTGGCGGGTGTGAAGGGTGTAGTCACAATGTCAGTCAACTAATACGCAACGAACTATAAAGGGTGACATTCTCAACAGTCCTACAGACGGATTGATTTAGCAATTTAAGTTGAAAGCTAATTTTAGAGAAAACTTTTAATTCGCAGATATAAGCGTTTCTTTCATAATATCATAAAATTGGTTTTTAACCGACTTCAAAAAAGGGAAGAGGTTTTCAATTCGAGTGTATGTTTTTTTTTGTATACGTATGTTACCTGATTACTCGAAGACACCTGGACCGATTTGAATAATTCTTTTTTTGTTCGAAAGGGTATATGTACTAATGAGGTGGTCTCATTTTCATCATGTCAGGATCTAATAATGGGATCCTGGAGAAATCGAGGGGAACTTTCAAAAATCGTAAGAACCGCGCCTAGGTACAAACCTTTTGAGTGATGAACAGTAGCTATCTTGTGATTGGACTTGATTAATTTGTATTGATGAGGACATTTCACTTAGATATAGGTTGTGACTGTCATGAGGGGTTTTAACGCGACTACACAGAGCAACATACCGCGGGGGGGATTTTTTTTGCATACCTACATCTAAATCTACTCGTAGTATAATTACACTAAAAAATGATAAATAAAAAAATTTAATAAAAAAAATTCAACCGACTTTAAAAACTTAAAACGTACCGACTAAACTAAAAAGCGAAAAAAACATCATATTATGTTCTACCTATTGATCAGTTTGAAGGCGGTGCTAAACCCGTGTAGTATTAATTTAAGCCGTTTCAAGAGCTACATGAACACAATCTGAAAAATCTTTATCTTTATGATATTCAGTCATGGCTTGAATTAATACATCACCGGGTTAGCACTGCCTTCAAACTAATCAGTAGGTAGGACATACTACGAACATAATACGATGTGACTTTTCGCTTTTTAGTTTAGTCAGTACGTTTTATGTTTTTGAAGTCGATTGAATTTTTTTTAATTTTTTTTTTTTAATTTTAAGTTCCCGTTATATCTAATTGTAGGTAGGTCTTTATCTTTTGAGCAATAACACAGATTTCATGAAATATGCCACTGATTATGATGATAATACAAATAAAAAATGCTTACTTACCCAAAACGTTTTCACAAACAAAATCAGATACATACTTTCAACTTTAAAATGTACCCCGGTTGTGTATTGCGTTAGCCGATATTATAATATGGGTTGTATAATCTGTTCTGCGCAGGCGAGTGCAGGCGTGCAGCGGTCGAGTAGCGGTGGGCATGCGGTGCGCCGCAGCCAGGCGCGGCTGCGCGGCCGCCGAGTAGCCGCCGCGCGCCGCACGCGCGCCGCACGCGGGCCGCACGCGCAGGTACGTCGTGACTCGTGTGCCAAGGCTCTGGTGAGTCTTTTTGGGGCAATCGTGTATCTCGGTTACAAGCGGAGGGCCTGCACTTCATTCAATACGAATCAAAGTTCAATTTGGTTTAGAAAAGATATTTGAACAGCCTAAAGTTGATACAGATAATGAATAATTATCTTTTACAAGGCAGCTCAGGTCGGGCGCATCCCCATTATTTCTACTGGCCAGTGAATAAAAACTGAACATATATACTGCTATTGGCTATATTATATTATGTGTATCGAGGTGGTTCGTAGCTGTCTGTTTACCTCACCGAACGCATTACGAGTCTATCCTCAATGCGTTTCGCTGTATAGTGAGGAACCTTGGTGCTTGATTACTTTTCGAATTTGCAAACGATTTTACTTTTTACCCCGACTAGTTACAGTTCATAGTCGCTTGGCATTTGTTTTATCGGAACGATTAACTCTGTCTAATCGTTAACTATTATTATAATATAGAGAAAAACAAATGCGATAGTCGAGTCACTGGCTGTTCAAACAGTAACAAATGAACAATGTTCATATTGTAGTCTAATGCACATCAACACACGGCTTGCTCCGGGATATCCTCGTTGTAGTCGGTAGTTTGTTAATGTATCTGTTGTAGAATTATGGAGTAGTAATTAGCTCTGTATCAATAATTGTAATATACCTACAAACTACAAATATCAAGATAAGTAACGTGAAGGTAATTGCCTATATCGACCTGTGATGTAGACAATGCTCAACAACATTTTATATTGTTGGTTTGATTCCCATTACTGGAAAATATTTGAGTAATGTGCTTGGCAGTTTTCCAATATGTATATATGTGTATTTATATGTTTATATGTATATATGTGTATTTATATGTTTACATATTAGTACATTATAATGTAAGCGCGGTATGTTGAAAATGACAGCCGAGGCGAATATTGCTAATGTTAGATTTTTAATTATTTAAATAATTATAAATACATAAGACAACATATAAAAACTCCTTCTTCCAGATAAATGTTTTAATCTGTACTGTTTATTAATGATTATGGTTTTATTCTGAGGTTGGTAGGGTATTGTGATATATACTCTATGGAAAAAGGAGGCGAACATGTGAATATGTGGCGAAAAGTAAATTTAATTAATGTATTATCCATCTACCAAAGTAACGATTTGTTTAAGAATGAGTAATAAGTTATTTGAAATACAGTTTATACATTCCAGCTTGTGCTATTTTATTCCGTTGCTTTTATCAGAAGTGGGATGTACCTACGAACACGATGTCATTACCTACATTAAAGTCGATCTACAGAAAGAAAATGTAACGGCATTTAAATGAAGTGTGAATTTGGGAAACAGTGGTTTACATTACGAGAAATGCGATAAAAATCATACGTGTGTACAACCATTAAGTATGTATACCACTGACGGCTATGGGACGCACGCCGCACTGGTCCCGGTAAAAGTATTTATGCGATGTCGGTTGTCGATGCTTACAATATCTAACAAGAATGAAGAAACGTAAACGTAACACACTTATACCATGTTGACGATATTTATGAGCAAAACAGTTAAACAGTCCAACAGCACTCATAAGAGGATATTATTTGAAAAACTGCGAGAGAACAGAGAAGAACGTGTAAATTAATAACAAAATACAAAGATGCATGTGTGGTGTTAGCTGCAGAGTTATATGAGATGGAATCCTGTTGGTTTGACGGATGAGAAATACCAATGATGTCTAAATATATTAAACTAGGTGTCTGGTGAGTTTTATTATTTTGATTAAACAGCCTCATAAATTATTCAGTTGTGACGAATATGAAATAAAATTACAAAGAATAAATAATCACTAGGTGAAACTAAGTATGGTTGATAGGTTGTCAGTTTGTCTGGCTTATTGTCAAAACATTTTTGTTAGATGACTATATCTAGGAAACCAAAATCATTTAAGTGAAAAGTACACACACACACACACACATACACACTGCTCAAGAAATTAACGTATGAAGACAGACCACTCTAGGGTTGTTAGGATGTAGGACACTGGCATAATGTAATATTGAGAAATCTTAATTATAGAACTACATTACATCCGTTGCTGACATGGGACTAAAATGAATTAACTAAAATATTGTTTTTTTTTGTGCCTGTAACTTCAAACTATACATTTGTTATATGTGAGTTTTTATGACTGAATAACATAAAAATTAAAAATATATGAAGTTTTATGTAATGGTTCAAGTATTATTTTAGGCCTTGATGTAGGTACCTGATAACAAGTTTTGAGACAGCTATTACAATATTTTCAGATAGGATTTGCTTAGATATATCATTATGTAGATTACTGTATGTACTTAATATAAATTTTTTTAAATCTTTTAAGAAATTGGATTGATAGATTTCTTGAAAAATAAATTTGTAGTTATGTTTGAAAACCTATTTAACTATTCAAGCGTTGACAACATGCCTTCAGCCTATTTAGTATAGAACAGTTATTAACAATCTGCAGCAACACAGTAAATGATTCTTATCCATGAATATTATTATATTCGGCTTATCTACAAGAGTACTAAGAGATATTATGATATTCATCTTAATGAAATCTTATAATTAATTAAATTGGAGATTTTTTTTAGGGTGATATTAAAAAGTTACTTGTGTGACAATTGAGTAATAAATAATTAATTATAATAATATCATTGATCACAAATTGTCTTAGAGCCCAGTCTGTATGGACTTCAAGTAAAGAGACACAGATTGCCATAAATAGGTTGTAAAATATTTGTCTAAGACATATTTTGACAGTTTTGTGGGTGGGTGACGTTGGGCTCTCTTTTCATTAATGGTCATGTGCAGATGTATAGATTCTACATACAAGTAAATTAACCATACTATTGCTGTTGTTTTAGATTCAATCAATCAGTTTATTATTTGCAGATACACTAGTGTATTTAATCCATGTCTCATTTGTTTATTTCTAGCATTTTATTAGATTGCAACATTTTGTATAATTATGAAAATTAGTAATTATTATGGGGTTGTGGTTAGAATTATATATTCGGATGGTTACAATGATATGTGCATAAGGTTTTAACTAGGGTATACTAGTACACTAAAGGTAAAAAAAAAAAAAAAAAAAAAATTAGAAAATTCCTTGGCCAACATATTAAGTGGTATAGGTTTTGAATATAGATTTGTATTGGGTCCTTAGGTAGTCAGCACATTTGTGCATCTACAAAGTGCACGCCACCGAGTTGTTGGTACCTGCATGCAACTGATGGGTGGTCTGCATCAAGTATGAATCAATATAGAGACTTAAATCATTACATTAGTAAAATAATTAATGGATATAGCCAAAAAAAAAAAAAAAAAAGAAATTTAACAGAATTAAAAAAAAGAATATACTAAAATTAATGAATAGGTAAAACCTCTGATAGCAAACTAGAGGTATATAACAAAGGGGGTGGTCTGGTCTAAGACAGGTTTATGCTACTATTATTACAAAAAAGGGGGTAGTCTGAAGATAATTATACAATACATAGTCAAATATCATCTTTTCTTATCTAGTGATAACTACTAGGATTGGATTACATACTAAAATTATTACAATCATAAATCGCAATATTTTCAAGAAGTCTTTATTATCATTAAAAAAAAAAGCATTTCTTTAAGAGAAAGAGTCTTTTGTCTGAATTAAAGTAAATTGATAGATTAACACATGTTTAACATTTTATTTCATTTTATGTACCGGGTCTAAGGTTCATTCAATTATAGACTGATTTTCTCTTGGATGCTAGGTATGCTAGTTATGTTAAATTAAATTATTTGTCAAACAAGTATGATATTTATCTGAACGATTAAGTGACTGAGCTATGTGATACTGTGTGAAAATATTTGATTACAGATCCGAGATGCATGGATATTGATTGATGAATATGGGATATATGAGATTCTCATGATAATCATCGGGTTGAACACAGCCCTATTCGACAGTTGACCCAAATCACAAAGATGAGAGAAGTTACACTATGTATTGATAACACACGATTTAAATTTAGTATTTTTATTTATGATATGATGATATTATAATTATGTATTATATTGAGAGTTATTAGTTTTGATATCATATATACATATATTTTAAATATTTGCTCACATCCATGATGTTATTCATTAATTATGACTTACTGATGACGATTTGTGTTTTGGTAAAATTTTAATATAAGGATAGATGTATTACACAGGCCGACACGATTTTCGTTGTCCAAGATATAATTATTTTTTTCCTACTGATTTTGTAGTGCTGATTACGAAATCAGACCTAATTTTATCATATCACATCAGATTTTTAGTAAAATTAATATATTCGCTAGTTTTGATTTTTCAGTGAAATTTTCGAGTTTTGGCACTCTTTCTTTGAATTAAGCAACCTCTCATGAGAAATTACTTCAGTTATAACAACGACACACCTATTTGTAACGCGTTTCGTGGAAATAAGCTGTTATAGTGCCTTTGTTAAAAAAAAAATATATATATATTTTAGTTAATGGTTTTTTTTGTTGTTGGAAAACGTCTGATAAACATAACGTCTTCTATAAAGTGTCACAATAGTCCAGATATATTTTGTTACATTTGTTGAAACTTTATGATTCTAAGCAAAAACTGAAAAATTTGTGGAAAATATGTATAATAAATATGTAGCTTCTTTTGACTTCAAAATACAAATAAAATCGTGGACTCTGCAGTTTGTACTAATCGTGTTGAACAATTAAGGCAGTGGACACTGGACATACAGCAAAAGACAATCTCTACCTTTTGGTACTACCTATGATATAGTGAAAGCAAGACAATCATACAGATATTGTTATTTTTGCTGTATGTTAGAAGCTTTTAAAGTAAAATTTGTTTTCCTTTTTGTAAAAAAAAAATTGATGTGATAGAGTAATTGTGCAGGTATTTTTGTGTTCAACATACTATAAATTACTGATAATTTTTACTGAAATCAAAACAACGTTCAAAAAGTATTCATTTGTCGGCCGGTGTTATCGATAATATTTTAGATAGTATTATAGTATAGTAGTGTTCTGACGACTAATATACCGTTATTTGTTTTGTGAATGATTATGGATATATTTGTTGTATAATAATTTCTCTATTGATTATTACACAGCAAAATAAAATAAATAAATAAATATAAAAAGATTCCAACGAATTGATAAACTCCTTTTTTTTGAAGTCGTTTAAAAATGTATGTATATGTATTTATATCTGATTTTATATTTTGATTATCTTCTATCACATGTCATCTGGAAGTCTAACACGATCATGAAGTCCTGTAACTATATTAGTTCTGAACTTGATGGTGAGGGGTTCGGTGCAGATGCAACACATCATCTGGAAGTCTAACACGATCACGAAATCCTGTAACTTTACTAGTTCTTGACTTGGTGGTGAGGGGTTCGGTGCAGATGTCACACATCATCTGGAAGTCTAACACGATCACAAAGTCCTGTAACTTTACTAGTTCTTGACTTGGTGGTGAGGGGTTCGGTGCAGATGTCACACATCATCTGGAAGTCTAACACGATCACAAAGTCCTGTAACTTTACTAGTTCTTGACTTGGTGGTGAGGGGTTCGGTGCAGATGTCACACATCATCTGGAAGTCTAACACGATCACAAAGTCCTGTAACTTTACTAGTTCTGGACTGGGTGGTGAGGGGTTCGGTGCAGATGCCATGAATCGATGATGACGAATTTGACAAATATAAATAATGTTTTGAAATGATGAAAATAGATAAGTTGATTGACAAAAGCTTCACATGAACATTATGTTTATTTATAATATGTATCACTCTTATTCTTATTTAACATTTTTATGATAAAAGTATATAGAAGAAATCAAGAATTTCATTATAGTTTGATTGGATTCTTTTAAATAACTCATGGGATGCTGTGTGATAATTAATTATAAAATTTTATTGTTAACATTGTTCTATTTATAGTTGATATTATAGTAATGTCATAATTTCATGATATTCTTGTGTTGTTTGGGGACAAACTTTTAGTAAGGATGGCCGAATATTAGAAGATAAAGACATTACATTTGTAAATATTACATATCGTCTATGCTTTAAATTAATCTACTACTCTGTCTAAGTTAATTACAATATTTAATAAGTCTCTGTCTAGAGTAAAGCTCCCTCTTGTCATCTGGAAGCTCAGACAAATATTAGAAGATAAAGACATTACATTTGTAAATATTACATATCGTCTATGTACTTAATGCTTTAAATTAATCTACTACTCTGTCTAAGTTAATTACAATATTTAATAAGTCTCTGTCTAGAGTAAAGCTCCCTCTTGTCATCTGGAAGCTCAGACAAATATTAGAAGATAAAGACATTACATTTGTAAATATTACATATTGTCTATGTACTTAATGCTTTAAATTAATCTACTACTCTGTCTAAGTTAATTACAATATTTAATAAGTCTCTGTCTAGAGTAAAGGTCCCTCTTGTCATCTGGAAGCTCAGACATACATAAGACCTACCTCGCTAGATGTTGTTTTTTTTCGTCAAAGTACATGATTTACTTGTATGATCTAATGCGATTATAAGAACTGTCTCTGTAGAATCGAAGTTTCATAGTTATAACTTTATATTAACATAACTTTTAGTTTAGTTTAGGAATGACAAAATGACAGACAATTTTGTCATGAATTTGGGTAATTGGACTGAATCTGGAAGTGATTGAAGATTGAATTTATTTCAAATTTGTAAAAACAAGAATTAGTTTAACTGAATTTAAGTGTTTGGATTTTTATCAATAGAATCACTATCAAAATCTGTATAGGTCTGTATTCACAATTTGTAAATATTGAATGAGAAATCTGTTAAACTATAATTATATTAATTCTTAAAGAATAATTAAATGTATTGTAGGGTGTTTCAACATATTGTTAAATCAAGGTTTAAAATTAGAAAATATCTGTAATGACAAAATTGAATTTTACTACTTGTAAATCAGTGAATTTAGCAAGTAGTAATAATAATAGATTAATTGGGACTCACTTTTGTTATAATTAGAAATTATTGGAGAATTAATGAGTTGTGGTAATAAACATAAATTAAAATTTTAAATACTATGAGACATAGTTCAGTGAATCTTTATAATAATGTAATGTTAGAATTTATTTGTGTTTACAAAGTTTGAGGACAAACTTGTGTAGTCAGTATGGCCGAATGTTAGATTTTTAATTATTTAAATAATTATAAATACATAAGACAACATATAAAAACTCCTTCTTCCAGATAAATGTTTTAATCTGTACTGTTTATTAATGATTATGGTTTTATTCTGAGGTTGGTAGGGTATTGTGATATATACTCTATGGAAAAAGGAGGCGAACATGTGAATATGTGGCGAAAAGTAAATTTAATTAATGTATTATCCATCTACCAAAGTAACGATTTGTTTAAGAATGAGTAATAAGTTATTTGAAATACAGTTTATACATTCCAGCTTGTGCTATTTTATTCCGTTGCTTTTACTATATACATATAGTAAGCAGAGATGTACAAAATGGTTTTAAAAAAGTACAAAATACTTTTGAGATTTACTATTTCAAATGCAAAATACCAAATAGGTTTGCGTTTGGTATTTTAAATGCTAAATGCAAAATAGGTATTTTCAAAATAAAATACCTTTTGATCAAATCACAGATAATTTGTATTTATCATGAGAAATGGAGACAGCCGAACAAAAACGTTCGTCATAATGTTCGTCGTTTTCGTGTGACATTGTCACTCGTCAAGACTAAAGGCGCGCACTTTGACCAACGAAGAAAAAAAATAAAAAACCAGCCTAGCACGTGTCGGGCCACGCGCAGAGTAGAGTTCCGTAGATTGAATGAGCAGTTTAATTCCTTATGTAATGCACAAAAATACCGATAACAGCTTCTCTCTTCTACCACACCATGTGATAGAAGATAAAAAATTCATCCTCACTTTGCATGTAGGAAAGAACCCCAAAAACAACGTTTTTTCGAAATTTCTTTTTACTACTGTATAAATGTAATTAATACGCATGCATATCCATACCAAATTTCAGCTTTCTAGTTTAAACAGACTCTGAGATATCTTATTTTATTTGCAGCTTTGCCTTTTTAATTAACTTATAATTTATTTTTAATTAATAATTTTAACCTAAAAAATTAATTTTAAAGATTTTATTATATGACTTTGTTTACATTTTAATATACACACTCATGCTAATTTACAGATTTCTAGTAATTATAGTCACTGCGCTAAGCCGCGGACGGACGAACGGACGGACAGACAGACGGACATAGCGAAACTATAAGGGTTCCTTGTGGACTACGGAACCCTAAAAAGCCCTTTTTAGGGTTCCGTACGGCGCAAGGCTAGCAGGCGCCTCTATTGGTCAAATTCGGCAATACAAGCGTCATTCGTTCATTTCGTTTTCTTTGACAGTTAAGTTAGCAAAATTAATCACAAATTATTTTGCATTTTGAAATGAATATTAAAAATACAAAATACATCTCGAAAGGTATTTCAATAAAATACAAAATGCTTTTTACTAAAAAGCATTTAAATGCAAAATACAAAATAGGTATTTTGCATTTTGTATTTGCATTTTAAATAGAAGTATTTCAAATAAATCACATCTCTGATAATAAGGCAGCAGAGGCTGTAATTATCAAACAGCACGTATGCCATACGACGTATTATGACACATTTACATACTTTGACCACAATTTCTGAAAATGAATTTGCACCTTTGCCTGTTTTCCATATGATGACATTTTGATACGCTTGCCATTTTTGCACAGTTAGCGAAGTGCGTGCGTGTTTCTGTTACAGATTTTATTGTCAAAATTATTCAAATAAAAGAATTAAATGTTTATTTTATTATATTTTATCACACAAAGTAGATTTTTTTTCTGACATACAAACTCTTTGCTAAGATTTTATTAAAAAGTACCTTTCGTTTTTAGACGGATAATAAAGGTTTTATATTATTTACGAGTACAGTACACTAGCGGACGCCCGCGATATAAGATACATTACGATATTGAAATTGGTAAAATAATAGCTGATACTTTACGAGCAAATGTGTTAGAGAAATATATTATTGATAAAATCAGCTTCAGCACCCATAACAAAGATTGTACGCTTACTTTGGGGCTACGTAGTGATGTGTGTAGTGTATTGTTTAAGTACCTACATTTATTTATTTGTTTGATATCTCAGATCAAACATGACTTGCGTTCGGGCTACAGGCACAGAAAACATATGTACAAGTACAGGTTCGAGTCCAGTGAAAGGGGACCTGAACACCCAACACGTATCTATTGCAATTAACTTTCTTCTTTACAGAAAAGATAATATTTCCCTTTTAACTTCGTGACATAGTGCGCTTTGCCTAGTTAGACATATTCACTAGAGCGGGTTGGCTATTCAATTACTTCTATTCAGCTTTGAAACCTTTCTACAAATTACTGACTTCGACACGACTATTGTGAGTGTGTGTGTAAGTGTGTGTGTGTGAGGCATTCAGTGGAACGAGGATAAGCCAATTAGTTGCTGCATTCTTTCATGTTTGCTGCTTATAGTTCACTCATTTACTCGGAAGAGTGGAACTAATAGGAACTGATTGATCAGTGTACACGTACGATAACTGTTATCAGTTGTCAGCGGCGCTGGTTCTACTACACATTACTGGGAAACGTCTAGTTATTTCATTCCTTTTTTTTACTCGACTGCGTTATGTTTCTAGCGCGTATCTTGTATGTATGTATGTAACTATGTAATATTCTTTATTACCTCATATCTTCCAAACCGCTGAACGGATTTACGTAGTTAATATATCGTTAGTATAACTTGATAGGTGTGTTCTTAGATAGGTGAAATAAAAAATAAATAATGCAAGCTTTAGTAAGGAAGCAGAGGCTGTAATTATCAAAGCGCACGTATGTCATACGACATTTTATAACACATTTGCGAGGAAACACACTTTGAACACACTTTCTTAAAATGAATTTGCATCTTTGCCTGTTTTCCATAAGATGACATTTTGATACGCTTGTCATTTTTGCACAGATAGCGAAGTGCGTGCGTTTTTTAGGCAAAAATACAGTTGTTACAGATAAATGGTTACAGATAAATGTTTGTCATTTATTGTCAAAATTATTAAAATTAAAGAATTAAATGTTAGTTATTATATTTTATCTCACAAACTTCATTTCGTTCATAAAATGTTGAGCAGTTTTCTGTCATAAAAACTCTTTGCTAAGTTTTAAAAAAGTACCTATTAAGTAATGCAGACTAAAATCATTTTATCCAATATTGGTCCCGACTGTTTTCTATTTGCTTTCTACTAATTCTGGACTGAGCTTTTTTTTATATTTTATACACTCGGGTTTTTTATTTTTTTATTGTTTTATTTATTATTCAGAGAGAAAACGAGTACAATAAGAAACTTAAGTTATCCCAATAACTACACAAATCATGCCCACGTGGAATGGTATTGCCGTAAGGCAGCCGGGCTGCTGCTTTGTCCAAACGATGAGCCAGCCCTTCAGCCTAGTCACCAGTCGAGACAACCAAAAGCGTTAGCTTTTAGCGTTTTCTGTTCTGTGGAGGCAACTAGAGGCGCGGTGAAATAATTCGGACAATTCTTTGGCACTTCTTTTCATTTCTGGGAGTCCAGGGATTTCAATTCTGGACTGAAAGATCTAGATATCCATAATATTACAAATTATTTAGATTTATATACACCGCTTACACACAGTCGAAAGGACTGAGGTGACGGAGGTGTACCCTGTGCGAGCCAGCGTCACACGCCACACGCCACACGTCACACGTCACACGTCACACGTCAGCCACCCGTCGGTCTGCAGTGTACAGAGTGATAACGAGCGCGGGCGGAGACAGTTAAGCCGGAAAAGAATATAGATAACAATCAACTTAGAGCCTAAAGGCCAATAAACTGAAAGGCCTGTTTCAACACCTCAGTTTATTGTCGCATGTAGCTAATCAAACGGCCTGTGCTGCAGGAATTTAATAAGATATGCCTACATTTTTATTGTTTCCGGGTAATTGACTCAATATCATAAACATCGAGGTATTTTGTAGAATGTATAGAACCATCGTTAATATTCATCTGATTTAGTCGCCCTAGACTTACTGGTTAATAAAAAAAATATAAGTTCCGTTTTTGTACTAAGTACGTTCGGAATCCTAACAACCAACGTAGCCACAGATCAAACTTGTTTATTCTTTATATAAAAGGAAAACGAGATATAAGAAGTTAACACTTGCTTTGCTTCATCAAACTGTCCTGTTCAGGATTACGCACTCGTTGGGTACATTGTTATTCAAAATAGGTAAGTAGTAAAACGAGACGGTACCTTAATAATATGTCGCCATATAACGTCGGTATGTCAATAGAAATGGGACGTCTGTCTAAGTTTTTAACTTAAAAGCATTATAATTACGTCATAGTTACTTTCTGTGCAGGTAAATAGCTGTAATTTGTCATGGTTATAATTAGTTAAGCGTTGGTGACGCATACAAGTTGTAAAATAAAATCTCGAAACAAGTAATCGAGTAATATCGACTGACGTTCGAAACTATAGACTTTTGTTTATCACAACGCGCTTCAGTTAGCCTTCATCCAACCATTTCCTCCTTTGACGATATATTAATAAAAAGCTTTCCTTCCAAGATTAATCTTGCAAACAGAAACTGAAATTCTCTCTGTAGGTGCTCAGAGAAGCTCAGCTTCCTCCGTACGGTGGTAGACATTCATTGTGGGACAAAGATATCTCCCATTATGAATAGATTAAACGTAAGTGGACGATAGATCACCGTTATTTGTTTTATAGTTTAGGAAAAGTAACTGTATGGTGACAAAGATTTTGAATTTATTTTGGATTTAAATTTTTGTTTTTCATCTGAAATCAGTGTTTACAACATTGTAACAGTAGAGAGGAGATTCGGAGTGTAACCGCGCCTGCCGTGGGGGACTCGGGGTCATTGTGTCGCAGTCCGCACTCTGCAACGATCTGAGATCACGGCTATACGTTAGCGGTGTTTACGAGTGAGTATGTTCGGTGACTGAGATCATGACTAGAACGTCGACATAGTGCGCATTCTGAGGCGCTTTACACTAGCGGACTTCTTAACTCCGAGCTGCTTTTGGCAATTTGTCGGAAGAAGGAAAAGTTCAATATTTCACAGCCAAACCGACCTAAGATCTCTGACTGGCGGAGCATAACACAAACGACTCAAACGAGGCAGCGGGCACAACGTACCAATCAATAACTGCTGAACGATTAGCGTATCGGAAACGCGTGGCCGAAGCCAAGTATCGGAATGCAGTTACAAATTAAAGCAATTAAGCCCTGTGCGAGTGTGCAGTGCCGGTGGTAGAGTCACCATACACACACAAAGGAGACACCCAGTCTCCATACAAACTCGGACCCAAATTTTACAAATGATACAGCTGACAATTGCGTAAAAATTAGGTCAATTTTCAAAACTCATGAGGCAAATTTTCAAAGAAATCTATTTTTGCCTAATCAGTTAAATTATATTGTTTCAGGTGGGCAATAATTCGTATATCTTTGACATACAATTCATTCCATTATCTGTGTCTAACTGATAGGCGATTGTTTTATTACGGATTTGACACTAACTTGACATATTAACTAATCAAAAAACGTCAATGACATCTCATTCATTAATTGACTTTGACATTGACAGGCCGCGTTTGCAAAGTGAAATCAGTGAAATACGCATCATAAAGGATATCATTATGTATTCACTACGATCGGAGTGAAAATAATAAAATCTGATTATTATCCCTGTTAGCGAATATTATTTCGGCTGAAATTTTAATGGAATGATCTAGTAAAATATAAGTACAAGATTTTTGGTACATTTTTTATTTCTGTATTGTTTTGAAGAGTGGGTCATACAGACATCTCCTATAACATGAATGTATGCATACGCAAATATGGATATGTGTCTAATTTCGATACTTTTTTCGGCCACCTCCCAGCGCTCTGCACATTTGACGGTGCACTTGATGTTTGCAACCGGCCGCTGGCGCTAACGCAACGACAGGATTTAATATCACAGGCTGGCGCTACGTTACACAAGCGCGTTTAAACTAAGCCTACTTTGGAATGTCAAACTTTGAATTGAGTAGCTAGCTCGAGTTAGAACGTAGGTACCTCAGTAGTAGTAGGTACATCAAATGCGCATGATTACCTGTTTGGTGGTGGTATGGCGGCGAGAGGCGCTATATTTAGCGCCAACGCGCCGGTTTCTGCGAAGTAGGTACCTTCCTACCCAAACCCAGGTAAACACAGGCCGGCGATACTTGGAAAAAATCATTTTTATTTATTTATAAGGAAACTGATAAATGAAGTAACGGTGTTTAAAGAATGCGTCGCATTCTTTTAGCTATTATTATTCTAAAACATAAAAAAATCTTGGAGTAGAATGTGAAATAGGTACATATACCTACTTAAAGTTACCTGCTACATGCCAGTTCTGTGAAACAAATAATCAACCTGCCGATCTATAGCCGATACATTACACTAGTAGCCAATGTCATAGGCAAGCTTGTCTTAATGCTCTATATCAGAGCGACATTAAAGAATGGATGGATGGATCCTTTGAAATCCCGAAATCATGGAAGAACTTGAGACAAATGTCGTTGAAGACGATCATGAAGACCAGTTTGAAATTTACCAGCAGCCGGAAGACGCCGATATGCCAGTTCTGTGAAAAAAATAATCAACCTACATATCTATAAATTATACTAGGTATACCAAATCCTCTAAAACCTTTTCGAGACCATTTGTAGAGTTCATCGCTTCTATAATAAATTATGAATTTATTAAGTTAAATATTGGCAAAGTCGCCCCAGACATCTCACCGGTACAATTTGTTATGAGCCAAACGTCCTCTTGTACAGGTAGAAAAGTCTGAGCCTGTATTGCATAGGGCTTCAGGTAGACCGATAGGGCGCCGTCAGATTTGAGCCGCGATTACATTTCCTGATATTTGCTAGATACACGTTCAGCATTGAAGCTCTGCGAGACAAGAGAGACTACCTCTACCTCGACTCGTGAGTTTGACGCTCGTACTATGTGTTATCTCAGATGAATTGTTCTGTGGTACTAGTCCGCCCCAGTCGCTAGCTGTTGAACGTACTATGGAGAAGGTTTAGCCATTGCAGGCTCTCATATAATAGGCTTTAATGGTGAACTTTGACGATTAGCGTAACACAACACAAGTGCGACACTATTTGCGTCTTTATGTATTCGACCAGTAGGTATGTTCTTCTGTGCAGGGCTAGGATGTACTCGTAGGAACGGCTCGCGGACAGTGCAATAATTTTCCGCAACGTTTCGTTTCCTGATCTGTGCACTTCCGCTACCGTCGTTAGTGAGACATTTACCTTCGGAACCGGCGTGAATATACCTACATACTTAACAGGTATTAAGATATAATAATTGATCGTATACCAGCAACACAACATGATATTAAATGATTATCGCCGCAAATTCCACAATGGATGCATTTTTTATGGAAATATATTTTGACGGAGCAACCCGACGGGCCATCGGACGTGAAGTGAAGCCAATACCCAATACCCATCGCATGGCAGCAACACGTTGCAGAGTGTGCGAGGAGCGCGTCCTATACATCGTAGATGCTGTAGATAGGATTTTGAGGATTTTGAGTTACTTTGGCCACATAGCCTCCTCACCGCCTTCCCGTTATCCTGGATAAACTAATAATGGTGGACAAGGTGGAGGAAAACGAGCATGCGGCCGATCGCATACCCGCTGGTCTGACCAGATTAAGTTACTCACTGGCCTCCCGGTAACTACAGCCATTAAAAAAGCTGAGGACCGGACGATGTGAAGAGGAATTATAAGCAACACATCGAAGGGACTGCAGCAATGAAGAATTGATGTCAAGCTCCATGTGAATTGTGTCAATTGTAACGAAAACCGCATCCTCAGGCGTCTGGCCGAAACACGTCGATGTTGAGACACTAAACACTCTGCTCCCGCTAAAATCTAATAAAGTTTATCAAGCGAGAGCGATTTTAGTGAAAACCAAAAGTCGGAGATAAAAGCAGCCATCGCTGTTATCATTTAATTGCAGCGCAGCGCGATACAGGCATCGTTATCGCTCCGACCTTGAAGCGAAGCTCGACTAAACAAAGCCTACCTCTGCTGTAGCCTACCTAAACAGGCTGCTCGTCACACGCGTAGAAGCCTCCGACCGTAGACCCTGCACACTGCACACGGGACAGAGGCTTCTGAGCGTGACCACTCGCCAAGCGTCGACAGTCGGATTCTGACCATATATACGATAGGCCTTCGCCGAGCTATTACATTTCATTTTAACTTTGACTATTAGACCATTCCTACATAGAGTGCATGCCAACATTTAAGATTTTTTACTCATAGATGAACAGGGTTCTTGTTACATAAGTAGATACTTAAGGCTTAAATCTATACTTACTTATAATAAATCTGTGGAGAGGTCAATTCTGTACATGAAATATATTTCCAAAATAACTATCAGGGGGTGATTAGTGATCGATACTGATAACAAAAATGCAATCAGTAAAATTTTGTCTGTCTGTCTGTATGTTCGTTATAGAAACAAAAACTACTCGACGGATTTTAACGGAACTTGGTACGATTATTCATGATACTCCTGGGCAGTATACTTTTCACCACGCTACGATTAATAAATAGGAGCAGAGCAGTGAAGGGAAATATTGGGAAAACGGTAAAAAAAGGTATGATGATGATGATGATGATGACCTAAACCTAGTGATTTGTGTATTATGTGAAATTTGGGTTTATATCACGCGTTGATGCGAACCTCGCGTGGCGGGAACGGTCGCCTACATGTAACATGCCGTAAGTAATTCAAATGTGGATCACTCAAGGAAAATGAGCAACGACACGTAAAAGAGAGGCGTAAATTGGGACAAGTGACGTCAGCTGCACCCTCCGCCCCGCTAGCAGCTGGGGGAGACAGGGGCTAATCTAATCACTTCATTTTGTAGTATTAAAACAACCATTGTTTGGTTTAAGACATGCTATTTTTTCATATTAGACGCCGTGATAGCCCAGTGGATATGACATCTTTTAATTCGGAGGTCGTAGGTTCGAATCCTGTCCGGAACATTCACCTCCAATTTCATGTGCATTTTAATGATGAATGTTACGATACTTTCGCAATCGCAAGTTATATGTTTTCCA
This sequence comes from Bicyclus anynana, assembly GCF_947172395.1. Classification (NCBI taxonomy): domain Eukaryota; kingdom Metazoa; phylum Arthropoda; class Insecta; order Lepidoptera; family Nymphalidae; genus Bicyclus; species Bicyclus anynana. The sequence continues at coordinate 17,431,599 of NC_069093.1, forward strand.
AATGGTTTCAGCTTTTAGTTGCGTTGTGGTGTTACTGATTTTATTATGATACATTTGGACGATTTGATCGCCGCTGTAAGATATCTTAGTGAATAGGATATGTTATGATCATATGTCAATTTAACAATATTAAAATCAAATGCTGCTTTTTCGTCCTGCGATCCGATTTGCCTCAGTCTACCCTGTACAATTACTGCTGCCATTATGCGGGTAGGCATTGTTGCTTCCTTGTGTGACTTGTGCCTACTCTGTCGACCGCATCATATTACAATCGATACACATGTCACGATAACGTACAATAATATCGAAGTAACGAGATGCTATGCGAGATGGGCTCGGCGGACCTAAAGCCTGCGAATATGAGTATAATATATTCACAGTGATCACCTTTGTCTAAAATTTCCAAGTTTATGAAAGAAACAAGCAAAACTAACATAAAGCGTTTCAAAAGTCGTCAAAATATTCGGTACATTTGTAGTTTTGTTCAAATAGGTATTGCTGAGAAGAGCTCTACTAATAGTAGAAGCTACGTTTGTTCTATCGGTAGATAGAACAGAACAGAACAGCGGGCGATGGAGCGAGCTATGCTTGGAGTTTCTCTGCGGCCAGTATTCACACACAGACATACGAGTAGAGCGCTAATAATTTCGTGAGTTCACTCGACGACGTCGGTTCGGCTTTCCGTTTACTTGAAGGGTCCATCATCCAGGGTGTACAAATGTAACGCGCCTATTACTCGCAGCCACGGGCACTCACTCGCAGATGTTACGTGCATTTGAGAGCAAATGCGTCAGTCTGTAGTTGTCACTAGTTTATACTATACACATAAGTACCTATCTATTGTTGTACTTTTCAAGTTTTGAGGTATAAAAAACTGCATAAGAGTTTTGTGAGGTTGTGTTAGTAAGTCATCATCATCATCGTCATCATCATGTCAGCCAATGGACGTCCACTGCCGGACATAGGGACGCCTTTTGTTGGGACTTTCAAACGTCACGATACTGAGCCGCCTGCGTCCAGCGAATCCCTGCGCTTGATGTCGTCAGTCCACCTGGTGGGGGGTCGATCGACACTGCGCTTTCTAGTGCGGGGTCGCCATTCCAGCACCTTGGGGCGAATACCGTTTAGTAATTCACGAGGGACTTGCGGACGACAAATCCGACACCACCCTAAGACTGTTGGTCGCTCTCCCGGTAATAGAACAAGTTGCCAGATTCGAGGATTATCAAGCCCTCCCCCTCTTTTCGGACGATCACAATAAGACAATGCTAAAATATCCCAACGCAACTTGCTCATGACTTTTGCTCATGACAACTGGATGATCCTCATAGTGCGTGCGTTCTGCTGTCAGGTCTAGTCGTCGGGGTTGTCAGCGGGATCTCTCTCGGAGATTCTTAGCACTTCTTGCCTCGCCGTTCCCGTAAGAACCAGGAACAGCGGAACTGCCGGAAACTATGGGTCTGTGTTATATTTTTACGGTTCAACACAAAGTTTTGCCCAGTACTGACCACGGTTGGTCAGCGCATAGATAGATTTCTCGCGCCGGTGTCGGTGCTGCCCGAGGGAATGAATATTCCGCCGTTCGTCGGTCGCCAGAGTCTCGTCGGTGCACCACGAGCAGGTGAGGTTCTCGAGGAGGCTAACTGGTACTAGCCTCCCCCGTTAGTAAGTAATATTTAGATAGCAAGAAAGACGCAGGGATCCCTTTTTGGCTGCTAAATAAATGCTGCCCTCGTCTAGTGCAAGTAGGGAAACTTTAGCCGCGGCCTCGGCGTGTCTCCTGTAAAAGGCTATTTCAGTTTCATTTACGCTCGTCGCTGTCAAAACATACCGAATGGTCGCGTCTGCCGCCAAATCCGATACGGAATTCTGGAGACGCGGCTGCCAAATGACGTCACGGCCTCGGGGTTACGCTATTTCTGTGATGCCTTGAGACTGACGCCGCCGCATGTACCGAGCGGCGCACCGCTTACGGCGGCCTTGGAGCCTTCGCCACGTTCGCGACTTTTTAAAAGGTTTTGAAGAAGGATTTTTGAAAACTTTATAATAGCAACATAACGAATATAATAAGAGAAAACTCAAGAACAAAGAAAGTCGTGTTGAAAATTGGTTGAAAATCTTTGCGGAACATTGTGCAGATCACGGAAGTTTTATCATATAAAATACTAAACTAAAGAGATTCTAATACTGGTCTTAGTAGGTATATTAAGTTGTCGGTGTATCTATTCACGAGATTACAAAGAAGTACAAATATTATAGGCAAGCGATACGTACATGGTATGATAATATATTCTGAGCATTTTAAATGAGCTACATAACTCGTAAAGAAGTGCGATTTTCACAGAACATTTATTTGAGAGTCTGATGGCGGAAAAACACGACGAAAATAGGATTTATCGTATTCTTAACGGCTGCCTTGTGTCGCGAGAACCGAGGTCACGTCTGAGTACCTATGGCGTTTATTGCTCGGCGATGTCTCGCATTACCGAACTTCATCCAACAACTGCAGACGAATTAAAGCTTCGTTATAAACGCTAACGCCAAGTACCTATTTACAGCGGTTTCCGCAGCTGTGCGCTTCCACGTGAGCGCCAGTAACTAGCGCCGGAGCGCCGCCATTAGCGGACCGTGTCAATCATCGACGATCGTTTGCGAGATAGCATCGGACAACACTGGACGCAACCGGATGCGACTGGACGCGACCGGACGGGGCCGACTCCTGTATTTTACGTAAAGACCTTAGGTGACTTTAGTTTGCGCCCCACTTTAATCACCCCGGATGAAAAGCAGTGGCATGAAGTAGGTATCAGTTGGAGCGTGACTGTCTTGAAAGTGTCTTCCACTCTTGCCTTGAATGCGTTCAATTTATAAGTTTCAGACAATGGGCTTGAAGGGCATCTGACACTTTACAAAAGTAACCATATGATAAGAGTACGTGCAAATGTGTAAAGATCGCCAGGGAGACGCCGGGCGCGCCCCGCCGCCTGGAGGGTACATTCTGGTACGAGTTTTGATACCATACACATTACGAGTACTCTCGGTGGGCTCAACTAAACCGATCTACTGACTAAACTGATGAACTTTTACGAATATAGCAACATCGTAGTCGAAAAGTAGTAGTAGAGCTTTTTGTGACCGCTCCTCCGGAGCCGCGCTAGCCGCTGTGCTCCGTGCAGCATTATTGATCTCCGGGCAGCATCGGTGTGCTCCGGGCAGCATCGCTGTTCTCCGGGCAGCATCGCTGTTCTCCGGGCAGCATAGCTGTTTTCCGGGCAGCATTACTATGCTCCGAGTAGCATAGCTGTGCTCCGGACTGGGTGACTGCTGGCCCAGTGAGAGGAGGCTGGGCGGCATCGTGTAGGACGTGTTCTTTGCTTGTCCTGCAAGTGTTGCCGTGTTTATAAATTATTATTGGCAATTCACATAATGTCACAGAATAGGTCGAAATCCATAAGGTACGCCATGTCCGTCTGTACAAAATATGTGCGGCGATGACGCGTGTCTGTCTGTCTGTCTGTACTCTGTGCAAGTGTGCAGTGAATGAGGTCGACAGCTGTTGGGACACAAAACAATTGAGTTGTGGCTGTGAGTGTGAGTGTGAGTGACTCAGTAGTCAGTACTTTTTGAAGTTCATAACGTAATTAACTGCAGGCAGGGGCGGATTTACAGCAGGCGAACCAGAAAGTTATATCGGCTGGAGCCTGAGGCGGTAGATTTAGGGGCAACCAATTTAGCCCAAAAAGTTGCATCATATTTAGTTTTAAAGAAAATTTACTAATAATTTATTTATCTCAAGGAAGATGTACTTCAAGCTCTTTGAAGCTGATCGAGAGAGCCGGTCGGGTCGGTCGGGCCGGTCGGATCGGTCGTGTCGGTCGGGTCGGTCGGGTCGGTCGGGTCGGTCGGATCGGTCGGGTCGGTCGGGTCGGTCTAGTCGGTCGGGTCGGTCGGGTCGCTCGGGTCGGTAGGGGCGTTTGGGTCTGTCGGGTCGGTCGACGGCGACGACGACGATGATGATGATGATGATTTGATTATAATGACAATGCAGATGAAGTGTAATAAACGGATATCGCATATGCTGTGTGACAGTGTGTATGTGTGTGTGTCTTATCTCGTTGATCGAATACCTACTGATAATTATGTTCCGCGCGATAGGTATACCTACCGCCTGGCGCCTGCCTCCTCGCGGCCAGCAGTAATCATGTCAGTCTCCCGGTAAATCGATAATGATAACGCTCTCGTGTACATACTCGCAGCCGACAGGGAGAGGCGGGGGCGAGTGTAAGACTAATATGAAAGCAGACGCGTTGGCAGCAGGCAGCACTCACAGGCCATTCTTAATCCTTAATTACGATAAACTATTCTGGACAAACGGAAAAAGTACATTTACAATAAATGTCAATAAAGAATGGACAAAATGTACATTAGTTTTTCCACTTGTGGGTAGGCATAAAGAAACTAACTAATTTAAGTCATCTGTAATATTTTCTATTTTAAAAATACTTATAAGTGTTATAAAGTTTAAACATATGTACCTGTGAATAACCTAAGCCTGCCGGCTTCTTCTAATTATATTTGCACAGGCCTTGAGCTTTTTATTGTGACCGTGTGTTATTTTACATTATCTAACCTCACTTTTTTCACTGTCACTTCACTGTTATAATATGGAGTCTCTAAAAAGCAACATAAATGAAATCAGCGAACATTTCAATAAAAGAATGGAAGAGTTCCAGAAGGAGTTAAGAGCAGCAATCCCAGCCACCAGTCCAACATCAAATTTAAACTCCCAGTTTTTGGCCTTCCGGGCATTTGTTTTAACTGCGCTGGATAATCTGCAACTGCAGCTTGAGCTTCTTAGTAAACAACAAGATGATTTGGAGATGCGTTCCAGGCGAAAGATTCTTCTTGTACACGGAATGCCAGAAGAAGATAAAGAAGTTCTTGGAGTTAAAATCTCATCCATCTTGTCGGAACATCTTAGGCTACCGGAGCTGACACCTGAAGCAATTAGCCGCAGTCACCGCTTGGGTCGTCCTGGTGATAAACCACGGGCTGTTCTAGTCAAATTTAAGGACTGGTCGCTAAAAGACGTGGTTTGGTCATCTAAAGCAAAATTGAAAGGCACAGGGGTGACATTGTCAGAATTCTTAATAAAAAGCCGCCATTCAACTTTTTTGGCGGCCCGACAGCGATTTGGCGTAGCAAAATGCTGGACCAAGGACGGTAGCATTATAGTGCTTGACCAGGCTGGTCAGAGACACCGGATCTCGTCAATGAAAGAATTAATTGCTATCCCGACGTCCACGCAGAATACGTCTGCGCCTGCTGCTCCTCCTAATGCCGCAGCTGTTGCTTCACGGGACAACAAAGGTGCCAATTCCAAATTGAAGAGAACGGGCAGGAGATAAGCTGTGTATATTTGATGTATCACTCGTATCTCGCGATTAGTGTTTTTCTTTGATGCGTAATGTTTGTTATATAATTAGTTTAATTCATTCAGTTACTTATTAGTAGTTCGGAGAACGCATCAAATCAACGCAGGTAAATTGATTTAAATTTTTTTTTTACTCCGTAATTATAATTTTATCACAATCTAAACTAAACTGACATTGACAACTGACACTGTCAAATTTTAATCAAAGTCAAACTTATTTGTCAAAGTTTATTGCCATAGACTATATATTTTGCTATGAAATCGTCTTAGACCATAGATAATCCTTTGTCAAAGTCTCAGACTAATTACAATTCATTAGACAATCGTTTCCTCACTTTAGTTTGTAAGATTGTAGATATAATTATATGTAATAGGTACCTTAGTTTATTTTTCGTTTTAATTTTTGTAATTGTGGTTTGTGTTTCTCTTGTATTATTATTATTATTATTTTATTATTTTGTTCTTTGTAAATCTGTGTAAATGTACTTCTTTTCTGTAAAACTTTAATCAGCTGGCGGCTTAGGATACCTATTGGGTGCATAACTTAGTATTTTAAGGCACAAAATTTATTATAGTATTATATTATATTTAATAATATTATATTGATTATCTTATATTATTTATTTATATTTTATTAATCATTTATTTATTTACTTATTTATTTATTTATTTTTTATATAATTTTATGCAGTTATGAATATTAATAGTTTATTTACAGATAATGTATCTAATTGTGATAGTGATGGATCTGATGAAGACTCTTTCTTTTCTTTGATCGGATCTTCTAACGAAAGTTACCACAGTACTTCAATTCCTATAAATACGCAACTTGAATCCACTTTTGATGCGTTACATAAAAATTTTAATGTTGTACACATAAATGCACAAAGCATACCAGCGCATTTTCCAGATCTCTTAGCGTCATTTGACGTTAAGAATGTGCACGCCATTTTGGTATCTGAGACATTTTTAAATCCTGCCTTCCTTCCACGTATTACTCGCTGCCAGGTTTCCATTTGATACGTAATGACCGTGTAGGGAAGGGCGGTGGTGGTGTTGCCATTTATTTACGTAGCCATATTCCCTTTTCTATCTTAAGCAAATCTTCGTTATCTCCTATAGAATCCTCTGAACACTTATTTCTAGAATTATTATTTGGTAGTATTAAGGTGCTATTGGGCGTTTTTTATAGTCCATCATTGCGTGTTGATTATTTTAAACAGTTTGAGACATTGTTGGAGAGCTTTGTACCTAGTGTGAATCATACTATAATAATGGGTGATTTTAATACCTGTTTAATTAAAAATGATCATCGGGCACATAACCTAAAAAACATCGTTAATAGCTCCAACTTGTCATTGCTTAACACTGGTGCTACGCATTTCTTTCCTAACTGCACACCCTCACAGTTGGACCTTATGATTGTTTCAGACCAGAATTTTGTTTGCTGTCATGGACAGCTACCTGCGGAAGCATTTTCATACCACGATCTGGTGTACTTATCTTACAGAGTGCGTCCACCAAAAATTAAACCAACAATAGTCATGCGGCGGAGTTTTAAGAATTTAAACAATGATGATTTTTTACGTGATCTAAACGATGCTGACTGGAATGCAATCCTTAGTGCAGTGACTATAAATGATAAGGTTTCTATTTTTAATTCTATACTTACTGAAATTTTTGATCTTCATGCACCCTTACGACCTATTAAATTAAAACATCTACCTGCACCGTGGCTCACCCATGACATAAAGCAAATAATGTTAAAGCGTAATAAGGCTAAATCTAAATATAAAAGTCACCCAACTGTAACTAATTTGCTTAATTATAGGATGCTAAGAAATAAGTGTACCAAGATCTGTAGAGACGCTCAGCGCAATTATATTCATTCTTCGGTATCAGGGAAAAATACGTTAGATGTGTGGAAATTTTTGGGAACACTAGGTATTGGACGTCAGCGTAACAGTGTATCTGATAGTTTGGATATCAATGCGTTAAATTCTCATTTCTCTAATATTACAACAAACAGTAACTTAAAATCTGAAACTCTTAACTCCATTAATTCACGCGCTAAGCCTGGTTTTCCATTGTTTTCTTTCGATACCGTCAGTATAGTTGAAATAAAAAGACATGTGATTGCTATCAAATCTGATGCTGTTGGTAATGATGGAATTAGTCGCAGAATGATTTGTTTATGTTTAGATGTCATTGCGCCTGTCCTTTGTCATCTGTTTAATGAATCTCTGTCGTCCAATACCTTTCCTAGCGCTTGGCGAATAGCACATGTTATACCAGTTCCTAAAACTTCTAATCCAACTACGTTTTCCCATTTTCGTCCAATCTCCATCCTTCCCTTCCTATCTAAAGTCCTTGAACGCATAGTTCATTCTCAACTCCTAAGTTTTCTAACTAAAAATAATATCCTTAACCCTTTCCAGTCTGGTTTTCGTCGTGGGCACAGTACTGTGACGGCTCTAACGAAGGTCTGTGATGATGCGCGTAATGGAATTGATAAACAGCAAGTAACTATTTTAACGTTGCTTGATTTTTCTAACGCTTTTAATAATGTTGATTTTGAAATTCTTTTGGCTATTCTTGAATCTATTAACATTTCTTCCCCTGTACTTAGATGGTTCCACACCTATTTAAACGGTCGCACACAGTGCATCCGTGTAAAAGAGAAACAATCCTCTTTCTGTTCCATTAGTGCTGGGGTTCCTCAGGGTGGTGTGCTATCTCTTCTTCTTTTTTCCATCTTTATAAATACTCTCACTGTACATCTTTTATTTGCAATATCATCTTTATGCAGATGATTTCCAAGTTTATGCACTGACGTCTGTGGAAAGCATTGCTGAGGTTATTAACCATATCAATAATGATCTTAATGCAGTCTATGATTGGAGTGTAGCGTATGGGCTGTCAGTTAATACTGAGAAGTCTCAAGTAATTATATTAGGTAATTCCAGACAACTTTCCAAGATTAATTTTCGACTTTACCACCAGTTATTTTTGATGGATCAGTATTGCCTTATAGTGAAACAGTAAAGAATCTTGGTATTATCATGGACAACAATCTTTCCTGGAGACCACAAGTTGCACAAATTAGTAAAAAGATTTTTCAAGCTGTTGGATCCTTAAGAAGATGGAAAAATTTCTTACCTGTTAAGACTAAAACTTTATTGGCCAATGCTCTCCTCCTTCCTATCATAGATTACGCCGATGTTTGTTATCTGGATTTGACTGAGGACCTTCTAAATAAACTCGAACGCTTGCAAAACTTGGCAATAAGATACATATTTGGTCTCAGGAAATTTGATCATATTACAGAATACCGTAGGAAGCTCAAGTGGTTACCTATAAGGCTTCGGCGTAATCTACATATTCTTTCTCTTCTTTACGCTATCCTTTTTCATTACTGGACACCATCCTACTTAAAAGAGCGTTTTAACTTCCTGGGCCCTCGCACTTCTAGGAACACACTACGATCTTGTAGGCAAAACGTTTTAGGTAAGATTAGGTGTAACACTCGAACATATTCAGAGTCTTTTACTATAAAAGCAGCTACACTTTGGAATGCACTCCCAGATCATATTAGACGGTCAAAATCCCTGACTATTTTTAAAAATCGTGTAAGGAAACACTATCTATCATTGTAATATATATGTGTTTATTATATGTATGTAGGTATGTATGTATGTATGTATGTATGTATGTATGTATGTATATATGTATGTATGTATGTATGTTTGTATGTATGTATATTGTATGTATGTATGTATGTATCTATGTAGATGTAGGTGTATGTTATGTATATTTCATGTTTTGCTGTTTTTATCATTATTGTGTACAATTGTACAAAGTATATATTTTTATAATATGGAAATATTTAGTTATAGTGTTTTTATTTATTTATTATATTAGTTATTATTATTTAGTGAATATTACTTATAATTTATTGTATTGCCATTTCCCATCTGACAGGATGTTTAGATTATTTATGATTAGGTTGCCTGGAAGAGATCACTATTAGTGATAAGGTCGCCTTTTGCCCAAAAATGTATGTGTTCTATTGTTATTTTCTGTTTTGTGCAATAAAGTTGTTATAAAATAAATAAAATAAAATAAATTAGTACCTACGAACAAACCCGAGGTAAAAAGTTGGTATATATCCCATTGCTCCCATTACATGGCAGTGCTTCTATCTCTTAACGTTAGGATCGAATCTTGCGTTATAGAATACTTAGTGAAACTCTTCACTGCGGGAACTACTGTGACCGAGTTCTGAGCAGGGTGGGTCACTGGCGTCAAGACTGATCGCAGCGCTCCGACCGGTCGACCAGCGGCTCCGACGCTCTCGAGCTGGTCACGGTCACAGGACACCTTACAGATATGTAACAGTCCCTTCGTTGTTCACGTCCTCGCTCCTCGGGCGCGACTCTGAGGATATTGTGCGCACACACAAACCGCCGATGACGCAGTAGTAAATGCTCTCAGATTTGTGCACGTTATACACGGATTGATCATGTGGAGGCCCTTTGTCAATGCAATTCTCCGAGTTCTTTTTTAGCGTCTAAAGAATCAAGTTGATCAAGAGATGTGTGCAGTGGCGTAGGTGCCTTGGAGGGCCTCTATTTCAAAATTACTTAGGGGGCCCAATAGACGGCTAATCCCGAAAACTATAGTTTTTGATTTTCCCCTAACTCTTTCATCATCACAAAGTTAAATTGGTACCAAAATGTTTGTAGTAGGTAATTATATTTTTACGAGATGTAATTTTTTTTTGGTTCGAGTGTGGGAAGATTGAAAATGTCTAAATGTCGAATTATCGAATGCAATAAAATTTTTAAATATTTTGAATTTCGTATTTTAATCAAGACAATATCAAAAGCCATTGTTGCTTTCACACGTAAGGGTACACGTTCCCCTGTAGCCCGGGACCCTGGTATTATTGATACGGCTGATACGTACCTACGCCCCTGGATGTGAGTAGTTGACAGTTTATTAGTTATCACTGGGGTGTTGTCTACATCTAAATTAACTTACAGAAAAAGAATAATAATTGTGTTCGGGCTCTCAGGATGCGTGGGGCTCCTAATAAATGCGGCGCCCCTCGGTAGTTGCGTACTCTGTGTCATGGGTCATCTTGGGTTCATCTGGCAACTGTCAGTTACACAGATCAGCAGTACCTACTGTAAGGTATCAAATAGTCGCAAGTACATTATCAGTTATGAGCTACGAGGAGAACAATAAAAGTTGAATAGGTTTTAAGTTTGTTTACACAGTTGAAGTGTCGGCCATTCGGGCGGGTGTTCCCCAGCACTGAGCAGTCAGTACAGTTGCGTCGTGTCGTGTCCACCGCGGAACCATTCAACTGTCCGCTGTCCGTGTCCAACTCCACAGTGTCCGTCCACCGTTGCTGACTGATCCACTCCACTCCACTCCACAGTCCACGTCCAGTCAGTGCCGCGCCGCCGTCGGGTCCGCACGCGTGTCGCGCCTAGCTCCGCGCCGCTTCGAGCGTGAACGCGCTTACGTCACCGTCCGCTAAATACCAGCGACCAGCGTGAATCAATTAATCATTCCCTTTTCGATTGAGAACGCGTTCTATTCTCGTCATATTTGTGGCCGCTCGAGACGACCGTGCCTTCGCCGCACGACCGCGGTTCGAATACTCCTCTCGCAGGTTTACGGTAAGGATTGTTGTTTATAGATCCTTTGAATTCAATCCTTACTAATTGTTATAAGTAGTTGATATTAGCGTTTGATAGGTATTGGGTACCTACTACCTGCCCACCATTCACCCGCTTGCCTACAGCCTACTCGTTTGTTTACAAACAAACTACCCAATATTAATAACAAAGAAACCTTCACGTCATGATCAAGGTCAAGATTTATTACAAAAATATTATACTTATGTACTTACCTACTTAATTATCTTGGACTTTTATCATAAAAAAGAATTAATTATTTAAAAGAGAAATACCTACGTAATATATGATGTTATTAAGTTGAGTAGTGGAGGAAGACGGCAGGGGCTGAGTATTAGTAAGTACCTGCCTGCATAAATGAAAGTTATGTCGCAGGTAGGGCTGTTGACTGTTGGCTGTTGCTTGTTTGCTTGCAACTACGAGGTTAATTCTATGTGTGTGTGCACACACAAATAAACCTCGTAGTTGCTGTATCGTTGATGTCACATAGTAATAAAAATAATAAAATAAAAACAGGTAGGTATAAACTCTTGGTGGTTTTCTATTGTTGTCTCTGGTCAGGCGCAAAGAAGCCATAAAACGTTATATTGCTTCTCCAATCTCCATTGCACAAAGCCACAGTAGACATAACAAGACAAAGCCGACCAAGGACGAGCGTGTCTCGCGCGTCGGAATGTTAGTAAGTTTGTTATTGTTAAGTAAGTACATAGCTTTCTTCTGCAATATTATCATTGTATTCTTATACACTTAAAATTCAAGGAACTTTTGTTAACAAACCTGTGAAAATATATTTTATCTTTAGTTATGGAATGTTATCTAATTATTACCTACTTAATCTAGGTCAAAATTTGCCACCCTAATATAATATAAGTTTTCCATGATAGGTATATCGTAAGGTCGCCCTTTATGTAGGTAGGGACTTAGAAACCGTCGAATAGTAGGTAGGACTTTAATAAAATGGCGTCAACATTCCAAACGGAATGCGCACAGCTTATCGGTTGCAAAACCGGATCCAGGTTTGTTATATGGACTGCGTCTGTGTACACACACAGACGCCGGACGCGCTCGCTGTGATAGACGACAGTGCAGTGCCTGTCTGTGCCTGTCTGTCGCCACAGCCACAGCCACAGCAGGTCGCCACACCCGACACTACTGATGTCTGATTCTGATACTGAGGTAGCTCTGCTTGCGCCGGCGCCTCTAGCCGCGACAGGGACAGCGCTATGAGTAGAAAGAGCGTCGCCGATCTATCGGCGCGACCGCTGGGCTGCTTAGCGTCTACTGTCTGCGCAGTGTTGCCAACATGACGACGTCCGTGGCGCAGTTGTATGCGCGGTGGATTTACAACACGGAGGTCCTGGGCTCGAACCCCGGCTGGGCTGATCATTGGTAGGCAGTTGATGGGTGGCTTTGGCCATGGCTACTTACCACCCTAACACTACACCCTAGCCCTAGCATAGACGTATCGTCAAGCTATTTAACGTTCCGGTACGATGTTGTGTAGAAACCGAAAGGGTATAGGATTTTCATCCGCTACGTAACAAGTTACCGCTTGCATCTTAGATCGCATCATCAATTGCCATCAGATGTGATTGTAGTCAAGGGTTAACTTTAAAAGAATAAAAAAAATTATAAAAAATTTGTTAGTAATTTATTAAACTAGAGTTCCAAATTTCGTACTATCGTAAGGATGGTGTTCTTTCGTTGGTGAGTGTGACGAACTCCTGACTCCTCTCCTTCTCTTTTCCGACGAAATGTGACGGTCGACGGATGCTTTGTATCTGTTTACATTTAGTTCAGGTACGTACCTACTACAGTTGGCGAAAGTAGAGACTGAAATGTTGCCCTGCAATTTTTGTCTCTACTTACATTAGCCGAACTCTTTCTTTCATTAAAAAAAATACTTATAGTGCACGTATTGGAATAACTTAGTTTGATACTTGCATTTTAGTTTTTCATATAGTTAGTAATGCCGATATAATATTGAAGCCTGGGAAGAGTCACAGGAAGTTTTAGGTATTTTTTGTGATTTGTCCAAGGCATGAATTGATGGCGTGCATCATGAAACATTGGTCAGGAAACTGCATTACTACGGAATTCCTGATAAATCTCTAAGCTTGCTGAGTTGCTATTTGATGAATAGAATTCAGAAGGTGTACATCAATGGAAGCCAGCCTACCGGGTCTGTTGTAAAAATGGGGGTTCCTCAAGGATCTATACTAAGACCATTTCTTTTTTTCATTTATATTAATGGATTTCCTTATGTTGACATGGATAAACATGCAGTGGCGTGCACTTTATAGATGCAAAACGCACTGCCTACCCAAAGAACTTAATACAAACTTAAGTTGGAACACAGAATACATAGTCGGACAAGGAATTTTACAATTTTTACTTGTAGTGCATACCCCTAGTTGAATACCATATTCACGCCACTGTAAACATGAGATAGTTTTGTTTGCAGATGACACATCACTTTTGTTTAAAATTAATAGAAATAAATTACGACCATGTAAACAACTCTCTTATGAAAGTGGTACATGAAAGTGGTACACAAAACAAAATGCACAAAATTACAAGTTTTCGACCTTAATTACCACCATTAAATTATGACATAACTTGACTTTCAAAAGTGCTTGTAAACTAAGCCTAATTGAAATAAATGAATTTTGAATGTTTTCACACATATTATTTGTTTTTAACAATCATTAGTAGAATTTGCCAGGCGAATATTCAGTAGCCAAATTCTATTGAATTTTGTAATCCTGTATGTTGAGGAATCTTCAATGACTTTAAGCTTTTAACTATCTACCTACCTATAATTCTATACATTTTATTATAAAAGTAGTATAATTATTATATTATACAATATAATTATAAATTACAATAAAACGTAATTGTACAGTTTAGCAGTATATCACAATTATGTTTAGGTGCAATTCCATCGTAAAACTTAAGCTTCGTCTTTACCAAATGACCAAAGCGTTGGCAAAGCGTATAAAGCAATACCTACCTATCATAACGTCATAAATACCTACTATCGGCATATCGGCACAGAATACATAATAAATGTGCTATCGGTGATAAAACAAACGATATTTTATTTATAATTTAGAATTAGGTATGTATTTATTCTTTTAAGTCGGGCCTAGATCATCCTTTGATACAACATGAAAACACCTGAATGAGATGCATATTTAAAAATAAAAATATGATAGCATCGAATTTTACTATTTTTAAAACGCAAAAGGCTGACTTGGCATTGAGATAACATCCTTAATGACTTCCAGTATTTGTATCAAACAAATTGTCACAAAATGATCACTATTAACATTTTAATGACGTCACAAATTGACAGAAGGGTAATCGGTTAAGAGTTTTTATTTAAGTGCACTAAATCTTTGCTACAGCAGGTAGGAATGGTACGTGTAAAAATATATATAAAGCCTACCTAAACCAGTCAATGTGAAAATTTTCCGTGAGTGGATTTTTGCTTTGCTTATTGCAACCGCAGGCGAGTCCGGAGTCGTGCTCGTCCTACCTACTCGTGCAGTGGTGCTGACCTGATACTCGAGCCGCGCTCGGACTCGGATGTTTGATGGCATAACAAAATTCCAGCTGTGCAGTAGGTAGGTACTCGTACGATACAACAATGCCTGTATTGTATCAATTACGTACATGTAATCGCTGTGCTTGTGTATCTACATGCACCAGCTGACTCGCCTCGGTTGCCAGTGCAGCGAGTAATGTGAAGTTGAAACTGCAAAGTAAAATATTAAGTATGTTTACAAATGACAATGCAGCGGTCCCAAGTGACGCGTCCTTGACACTGGGTTCATTAGTCTTAGCGTATGAATCGAGTCACCCGTCCCTGTCGCACGCGCGCGCGCCGCCGCTGACGAAACGCGGACGACGCAGCTGTCCTTTTCCCTCTATCGTACGGTTTTACATCGGCATTTGAATGGGAGCAAATCATTTAAATACGCGTAATTGTTTGACTTGGTCTGCCTATTTACATTTGCCAACGCACAGTCCAGGGACATAGTTACCTCCGTATCAGCTGAATCGATGCTAAAGGGCCCCCGGATTGCAGAAGCCCCTTACGTGTGAAAGCTTAAATTAGTAAAACGTAATCCACAATCTCCATTGGTTTGAAGGGCCTATGAATTTCCGTATAGTCTCGTAGTATTATTTTTTTTTTATTTTATTAAGTACTTTTGTGCAGTACGGCAGTAATAACTAATATTAATAAACTAGATACAAATACATATAATAACATTAGGTACCTACTACTTACCTACGACCTACGTAATGCAGAGTAATATAATATGTATCAATTGTTTAATCCTTTTAGTTTTTTTTTCAATATGACTTCGCAATTCATAGACACAACCAGTCAACAAGTAATGGAAATTTGTGATAACCACGATCGAATTGGCTGCAGCATATACCTATTACCTACCTTACGCGATTTGTCGTTGGTCGCAACTCGCACTGGAGGTATCCAGTTTATGAGGAAGCATAGTAGCAAGGAAGGAAGAGAAATAGACAAAATGTCATCCAATGGCGGCATTTTTTGATTGGTAGATTTAATTATAAAACCATGTTTATGATTGAACTCGCGGACGCCCGCCACTTCGACTGCGTGAGCGAGTGAGCCTCGATGTAAATTTTCAACCTACAACCACTTTTTAATCATCTTAGGTAAGAAATAAGCCTTTTCTAAGGGCGGTATTTCTACTGTTCTTTTAGGTAGGTACTTATTGTGTCATGACTATAATTGATAAGCATCTGCAGTTGCGACTTTTTTGGAGAAAATGATGTGTTCTACAAAGTTGTATTACATAATTTTATTCTAACATCAATACTTTTTGCAGCGCACGCTATGTAACAAATCGGTTTTATAAATTGGTTACTTACACTAAAAATATCGTATCGTATCGTATTGAGTACGTAAAGGTAAATACCGCATTCTAATCTAAAAGCAAATAATATCTAATAAATACTAAAATAAAATAAATCTAATTAATAAGATAATAAAAAGGTAAATAAATAAAATAAATCTAATGTAATAAAAACAAAACACCATCCGTTCATCAGATGGTCACTGTGACACAGTCGCGACTGTTGGCACCGCGAGATCGAGGCGCGTTGGTACAGCTCGCGCTTGGTCCGCTAGTATGAAGTTGCATTACTGTATGTACTGTGTCGACACCCTTCTAACTAAAGGGCATCCATTATATAAAAAATAAAATCGGCTAAGTGCGTGTCGGGTCACGCGCTGGGTTCCGTAGTCTAACGTTACCGAGTGTTTTGTAACTTTCGCACTTATACGAAATTTTCCTTCACCGAATAGGTACAATTTTGAATTTTAACTTGTAATCGGCTATGATGGTTTTCATTATAAATTGGTTGCATGTTCTACTTCCGTGATTTTTATTTTATCCTTATACGACTGTTTCGTATGGCAGTCGCCGACGCAGACACTTGACTCAAAAATGACCAAACAAAAGTTACTTTACAAATAAATCTCTGGATGTATAAATGACGTTAAACAATAAACGACAAAAAAATCATCCCTAAAGTAAAAGGTTCTCAATTCGACTGTTTTTTTTATGTAACAGCATATGTGTTTCAGAACACCCTAAATGATCACAATACCAGTTTAGCACCGTCTTCAAACTGATCATCAGTTAGAACATAGTACAACAATATGATATAGTATAGAACTTAGTATGATGTAATTTTCGCTTTTTAGTTTAGTCAGTATGTTTTATCATTTTCATTTTGAATTCAAAAAAATCTAGGTATAGATGAATATATAGTTTAAAGGTAGTTTTGTGCAAAGGTATGTCATTATATCATTGGTTTAATCTCTATTTAATGTCCAGTTTCCACTTGCAGCACATACAGCGGTGCACTCGACTGACTTATGTTTCGTATTACAAGAGTGTAATTGTAACATCCATTGGTGTTTTCAGTCTCCATACATTCATATAGATCTGAAATTATAAGGTAGTTAGGTTAGGTTAGGTTTAACATTGATAAAAAATTTTGTTAGCAATTTTCCTCTTCTTATTGAATGTTTTATTAGATTGGAAATATCTTAAACAGTTTTTGATATATAAGTAAGAACCAAACCACTTTTTATTTCTAGACAATTATTTATATCTTTCCAATTTTTTCAAAAACTATCTACATGCGATCGAACGACACCATAACTCAACCAGTCTTAGGAGAAGGAGAAAAAGTTATGACCTAAAAGACAGTAAACTAGAGTGTATGGCCACTGTGGCTATCGAATCTGACCTTCATACTAATCCCGGTATTTACTAACTTATCGTTATCGACTAATTGGATTTTTTTTGTTACAGATTTATTCGCTGGCTTCCTTTGAAATGTTGCAGAAATCAAAACTGTAAATCTATGTCAAGAAAGAGGGAAACGTCTAAAGGTCAAAAAGACAACAATTTCGAAAGTGTATATTTCAAAAGTGTGATATCGAGGACTCGGCTGTCCTTGATGAACTCCACAAGCTACGACCCCTGCGCTCTGACTCTTAGCATTTCGCTGCGCCCCTGTCGCTACTCGGCGCGGGACCCCAGGTTAAGACTCGGCTCGCGAGAGCAGCCGCGCGCGCCGTAGACGCCGCCCCCGCCGCCGACCGGCCTGCTCTGTCGCGAGCTGTGCGCGCACGGCTCGCCGGCTGCGCCCAGGGAGCGCCAGCCGCACAATGGACGCCAACAGGACGTACGCGAACGGCGTCGCGGGTAGAGAGAAACTCATCAAGTGCGAGCCGAAAGTACCGTCAGAAGATGAGAAGACTACGTCGCCGTTGCTCGCTAAAAACGATGACATCAAATTCATCGACTCCGTCGACGACAGGCACATCCTCCGTGACGTAGATAAGTCTAAAAATGATCTTAATACAATAAATTCGGTAAAGACGGAGGCTGAGGAAGCGAAAGACAATGTTTTAACCGTAGTTTTTCAGAAGGATGACAAGAGTGACGATGATGCGAAATCGACAAACGAGAGAGTCAAGTTCTTGGGACTGGGAGACGCCGACAGCATTTGCTCCAGCAAGGCGCCACAAGAGCACGAGTCCCCGATCCCCGACGGAGGCTGGGGATGGGTGGTGGTCGCGGCGTCCTTCCTCATCGCCACCGTCGCCGACGGACTCGCTTTCTCGTACGGATTGCTGCAGATCAAGTTCGTGGATCACTTTGAAACCAGCGAAGCGAAGACTTCTCTCATCGGAAGTCTATTTATATCAGTTCCTCTGATAGCTGGGCCCATCATGAGCGCTCTGGTCGACAGATACGGATGCAAAACGATGACCATCGTCGGTGGTCTGTTCTCGACGGTGGGGTTCATCGCCGCGGCGTACAGTAACACGGTGGAAGCCCTGTACGTCACGTACGGCATCATCGCGGGGCTGGGGATGGGCTTGCTGTACGTGACCGCCGTCGTGTCGATAGCCTACTGGTTCGAGAAGCGACGCAACTTAGCAGTGGGCTTGGGCTCGTGCGGGGTCGGCTTCGGCACGTTCGTGTACTCGCCGCTGACCACGTATCTGCTGAACGAGTACGGCTGGAGGGGCACGCTGATCCTGCTGGCCGGCACGGTGCTCAACGTCTGCGTCTGCGGCGCGGTCATGAGAGACCCCGAATGGCTGATTCAAGAACAAAAAAAACAAAAGAAATTAAGTAAAGCCAAAAGAGCTTCCAGTTCCACTTCGATTTCTGCTAGATCGGGCGGCGGAGAATCCATGTACCCCGATGCCGAAGAACTGAAGACTATGCTAGATAGCGGAGAGACTCCCGAGCGCATTCTCGCCACGCTCGTGTCGGCCATAGCGGAGGCCGAGAACGTAGAGGCGGTCACCAAAAGAAACGCCGACTCGTACAATCAAAAAGTTAGCTCTGTTATTGATTTGCCGACATTTTTACAGCAGAACGAGAAGGTATGTATTATCAGTAATGTATTATCAGAGTTATTTAACTTCTTTAATATTGATATCTATGTGTGGGTGAATGTTCAATACGAATGTTGGTTTTCAGGTTCCACCTGAAGTTTTCAATCAAATTACTTCCAATGAGCGCCTGTACAATATCATACTCCAGAATTATCCATCTTTATTAATATTAAAAAGCGGTTCAGAAACAAAACTGCCGACTGATTCGAATAAAAAAGAAAAACTCAAGAAGCACAAAAAGAAAGATTTCGATAAAAAACTCGAAAAAGTTAGGGAAAAATTGTTACAGCCGATTCCAGAAAACAATACAGCCGTGATCACGCCAAAACAAGCGCGCCAGGACTGGTTCTCGCGGCAGATACAAACGGATCATCATTATCTGAAAGGCATCCGCGTTCACCGCAACTCGATCATGCATCGCGGCGCCATGATGAACATCGCCAAGTATAAGCTGCGCGCGTCTTCGTGTCCCGACATCTACAAGAACTCCATGTGGTCCATGGAAGACCCAGTGGAAGAGGTAATGTGAACATTAGCCTTCATTCTTTCTGTCCCTTTTTGAAGAATTTCATTTATTATCCTTCCTCTTTCAGACTTGTGGCAAAAAGTTTGTGCGCATGATAAACAAGACGTTCGACTTCAACATGTTCACCGAGTTCCACTTCCTCATGATGAACCTGTCCACCCTCGTGCTGTTCATTTGGTTCATCGTGCCTTACTTCTACATCTCCACGTTCATGGAAGACAACGGATACTCCGAAACGCAAGGATCTCTCATGTTGGGCATCTTCGGTGTGGCGACCATCATCGGTATCGTAAGTGAATTTTTGTTTTAAAATACTAGCGGCTGGACCGGCCGCGAGAGCTTCACAATTATGATTGTATTTATACACGGCACTTGAGTATAAATCATCTACTTACATAGATAGATGAGTGTCAGAAAAACATTTATGGGAGCTATCTTCTTTGAGACGTCATCAGTGGCAATGACAAAAAATTGTTGCTCAGTACGGAGACTGCTTTACGCTGGAGTGCTATTTATGCATTCGAGAGTCTAGCGGCAAACGTTTTCATCATCAAAGAAATATTATTGTACTCGTTCATTGCCCAACGGCCATTCAAACCAGCAATATGAGATAAACCTCGGCTTGTTACAATTACAGTCCCCGTGACGTAACTTTGTTTCATGTTATCTGCACTATAAAGATGATTAGTCGTTTGCGTTATCTTAAGATAGAAGAGATCTTATCTATTTGTTCGCTCGATTTAAGTCATATTTGCTTTTCTATACTATTAAATTCTAACAGACGAGTTTCATGTGTCAAGGACTCGCATACATACCTACCGATGAAGTAGCTCAACGTCCCCAGCTCAAGCGGCGATGCCTCGTCCACAGGTGGGGCTGGGCTGGATCGGCGACCTGCCGTGGGTCAACATCACGAAGACGTACGCGGGCTGCCTGGTGGCGTGCGGCGCCACCATCGTGCTGTTCCCCATCCTGATCCGCGTCATGGACGCCGCGGAGCCCTACAGCTTCTACATCCTCGCGCTCAACTCGCTGATCTTCGGCCTGACGTTCTCCAGCTCGTACTCCTACACGCCGAGCATCCTGGTGGAGCTGATCGCGCTGGAGCGGTTCACCATGGCGTACGGCCTGGTGCTGCTGAGCCAAGGCATCGGCCACCTGATCGGCCCGCCCATCGCCGGTGAGTGGCGCTCTCGTCGCGCGATGAAGTAGTCATCCACCAGTCCTTCTGGTCCGGCTGCGACCGATGCTAACTCGACTGTTGTGATAGATGCCAAGACGGCATATAAAAATAAAGCGTTAGAAACATAAAAAGGGAATTCTATCAAACGTACTTGAGTGAAGAGACTGCCAATGAATATCATATTATTTTCAAAATTCACTAAATATTGATCGAGATATAAATTAAACAGGAAAACACTAAATACAATTGAAATAATTTTTAAATCAGTGATTTGCATTACGATCATTACAATGATATTCAAATAATTTGTTTCTGTAATAAGAAAATGCCGCCGTTCTTGAGAAACGTATTACCTATCACGACTTTTGGTTTTGACTTAGTTGTTTGAAAGCCATACTAATCTTTAAGACGTTCGGGACATCTTCGGTGTAGCGTCGGGTCTAGCATCTCTGGCGAAATGGGTCACACAATATATCGGGTTTGGTACTTTGGTCGAAAGGGTTTGGAAGAAATGAATTGCGGTCTTTAAAGGCGTCAACTGTCTTCGTCCACTAAACAAAATCTCTCGCAGTATAAGTAATTTTAGTTTAGGTTATTAATAGTGATAATAAACAAAGTTTAATGTTAGGTCTTCTTCGCAGAACCTGCTTTCCGAACCGGTTGTAAACTAGTCTCTACGAACAGTCAAATTGACGTTTTCAAATGTCCTTGTGAACTAAGCTTTATTGAAATAACCGAATTTGAATTTATAATTTCAATTAGATTATTACTCTAATGACAATTACGTGATCGTAATTATATCTAGTAAGATCGCCTTTGTGTCACAATAAGCGCCGTAAAACCATCGTTATCGACTTTACGTACCTACAAGTCGTTATAGCACGAGCAGGTACCGCGCTATGTAGGCGCCGAGCTAGCTGTGGGTAGGTACGTACATAATATTACAATTCTTAGATTCGTACCTATCTAGTATTCTAGTCGTTGAATTGTTATCACTACGTTTTGAAACATGTAAATTTAGGTAGACATTTTATGAAAAATCAATTCCTACTGATGATTAATATCAAAATTCAATCAATCATATTTAATTAATCTACAATTTATGTATCACGGCTTCAACGATAAAAAAAAAATTTACGACTGTCGACAGTATCGCACGGAATGTAGAGTAGTCCGAACCACATTAGGCAGGAGCGGAGCGAGATAACGAGCGAGATACCTGCTGCGATTGCGCTAAGCGCTTTGTAATTCTGAAGGCTTTCGATATCTTGCGGATTATACTGATCAATCAAAACTTCGTTCCGTCATTTCCTGCAAATCTTTAGAACCTGAGGTGTCCAGGAGAGTCGATTCACGAATAGTGCAGTCGACACGAGCGCTCCTGTCTGAGCCGTGCGTCTGTCGGTTGCAGGCGCGCTGAAGGACCGCACGGGCTACTGGGACGCCGCGTTCTACGTGGCCGGCATCTGGGTCGTGGTGTCGGGCTTCCTCGTGGCCGTCATCCCCTGCACCAAGAACTTCCGCATCGTGGGCGACGCGCCGCTGGCCAAGGACGTGGCCGTGGAGCCCGAGCCCGGCATCAAGATCATCATCGCGCACTAGCCCGCCACCGCCGCGTCGTGGGCGACGCGCACTAGCCCGCCACCGCCGCGTCGTGCTCGACGCGCACTAGCCCGCCACCGCCGCGTCGTGGGCGACGCGCACTAGCCTGCCGCCGCCGCCGCGTCGTGGGCGACGCGCCGCTGGCCAAAGACGTCCGGTCGCCTGGTATCAAGATCATCATCGCGCCCTATATTTCACAGAAACTCAAAACTAGGGAATTCGATCCCGGTTTTCGGGATACCAGATATTTTACAAGATAGAAAACCCGGGATGCCATTTATTTACATTTCGGGATTTTAAATAAAACAAAGGATGGTTGGATACTATATTATTACATTAAAATGAAAATAAATCAGGGATTTTATTCTATCCGAAACCTAGGCATTTGAGATAATATGTACCTATCACAAGACTTTCCAGTCCTTGATAGCAAACGTCAAAAGGATACTTATACGTGTAGGTCCCTTACATATTAGTTTTACATTGCATGGACAAGATTAATATTAATTTCACTCGGATACATTTTGTTTCCCTATAATTGCATTGTTTTTATTCAGAAGCATCATTCTTTAAGTACATAATATTTATAGTCGGAGAGCTGGTCGACATTTTTGGGTAGGTATTAGAACAAGGTAAAAACTTGTCCTGCCCGACGTCTCTTCTATACTATCGAATAGAGGGGATACATCAAACCCTACAAATGTTTAAAGATGACCAAAAAGATTGAATTTGTACTATCATTCGAAAATCCCAGGGTCCGAAAGAATGGTAATCCCAGTTTACTAGAAAATTTACCTAATTATAACTAAGACACACCCACACACTTATTAATATTATTTAATAGATCGATATAATCAATCCTAGAGATTGATAATTAAAATATTTATAATTATAATAATTAAAATATTTATTATTATAATAACTTAATGATGACATAATTCAATGTGTACCTACCTACTTAGTCACTTAATTTTTCATTAGATATATTTTTGTATTGAATGAATGAATGAATGAATGAATGAATGAATGAATGAATGAATGAATGATATTTTTATTCATGAAAATGTAGGTTTAACATGATGGTACATATTATACAATTGAGCCTTTATACATTTTACCACAATATTATTCACAATAGCTAATTAAGTATTGTTAGAGTAAAGACGTGTTCGACTCAAGTGTCGCGTAGAGCAGCATCGAGATGTACTCGTAACACGTAAAAATGTTTTTCTTAAGTTTGTACTTATAATACTTATATATGTTATATTCATGTTTATGAATGACTAGCGGACGCCCGCGACTTCGTCCGCGTAAAAATCGATTTTAACTTTCAACCCCTATTTCACATTCTATTTTGCAAGTTTTATAACTTATACTTCACCCATTTCTGATTTTGTTTTCGCGACAAAAAGTATCCTATTATCCTTCTACGTATTATGGTCTCAAATCGTCTTAAGTATCATTTTAATTCATTCTGTAGTTTCAGCGTGATGCTCAAAAAAAAGGCAAACAGACAGACAAAAAATAGAAAATAGGCTTCAGTATCGATCTCCTACCTCTACCCTACTCCTACACTACCCGTACTCTAACTGTATCCTACCCCTACCCTACCTGTAATCTTCCCTTTCCCTACCCCTAGGATAGGGGAAGCCCTACCCCTACCCTATCCCTAACCTAGGCATACACTCCCCTACCCTGCCCTACCCCTACCCTACCTTTACCCCTACCCTACCTTTACCCCTACCCTACCCTTACACAACCCCTACCCTACCCTATACCTTCCCTACCTTACCCCTACCCTTAGCAA
This sequence comes from Bicyclus anynana, assembly GCF_947172395.1. Taxonomy (NCBI): domain Eukaryota; kingdom Metazoa; phylum Arthropoda; class Insecta; order Lepidoptera; family Nymphalidae; genus Bicyclus; species Bicyclus anynana. The sequence goes on from NC_069093.1 coordinate 17,455,837, forward strand.
AATCGGTCCAGCCCTATGAGCGTGGTGCGATGACAAAGGAAAATAGAGACTTCTATGGTAAAATTATAATCTTTGGATCTACTGGACCAATTTGAAAGATTGTTTTACCAATAGAAAGCTACGTTATTTGCGAGTGTCATAGGCTATGTTTGATCCCCATATTCACACAGGAATGGGAACTACGTAAATGAAAGCGCCGGGCGGCATATAGCGAAATTTCTGCGTCTTTTAGAAATTTTGTATTATCTCCGAAACTATTTAACTAATTAACATACTATAAAGGGCAAATCTTATCTCCATAATATCCTTGTGATTATTAAATAATTTATTTTGATAAGGATTAAAGCTTAGTAGTATAAATAATGACGTAAACCTAAGTATATAAAATTAATAATTTTTAAAACACAAAAGGTACTATATCTGCTAATATATAGAAGATAGATATATGGTGTCGCGGACTTTTTTGTAGAACTTTTAAAGATACATAAAGCTTCCATACATTAATTTCAATTATACACAATGGTTAAGGCAGCACATGCGAATAAGTCTGCTTAAGAGGATTTTCGGTCCGACCTGTATGACAAAAACTGTGTTAACTCGGCGAATATATATCATACTAACATAAAATATAGCCTATAGCACTCCCTGATAATGTAGCATTCTACTGGTGAAAGAATTTTTGAAATCGGACCAGTAGTTCCGAAGATTACCCCATTTGAAAAATGTGACAAACTTACAAACTTACAAACTTTACCTCTTTATAATATTAGTATAGATTAGTATAGATTAGTATAGATTAGTATAGATGTACGAACAATCACATAATATTGTGACATTGTCCCACTCACACGAGGGCTGGTACACGCAAGCATAGCGCCGAACACGCTCCCTGCGACGCGACCCACTAGTTAGGTATATACGAGTAGGTACGTAATTGTATAGAACCTCGTTTTGATAATAAAATATAAATAAACTGTAAAAATCCTTCACACTATGAATCCAAAGCAGAAACTGTACAAGGTAGTAAAATAGTTATTTTATAACACATTTTTATTTCTTATTCGTTTTATAAAATGCACTTGTATTATTAACGGACTTCAAAAGGGAGGACGTTTTCAATTTGATATGAGATATTTTGTCTGTTATTATGATATATATTATAAATTTAATGAAAGTTCAGTTTGATCGTAGTTAAGGGACAGTAGGGTTTCAGTTATTATACGTTTTAATTTATTACGAGTCAAAGTATACATTTTGTATCTCAAGTTCAATTTGTTATAAAAGAACGAAGATTGATAACCAAATTGTTTTCTTTTAAATTTTTTGTTTTACAAGTTTGGCAAACTCAGGACGATTTACGTTTTGGCATTAGTCGTGGTTGGTATGGAAATGTTCGATGAGTTTTGAGTGTACATTTTAGGATGTATGTCTGACGGGTCGTGAATAATTTATAGTCCGAATGCAGATTAAAGGTAGGAAATCGAAATGGTTTGAGAAACATTACTTTTAATAACGATCGCTGTGCTCTATCAGGAGAAATTACATGAGTTTTAGCTGCACCTCCCCATACCGTTATGCAGTAAGTAAGCACCGATTGTGCAAGAGCCTTATATGTATTGATGAGCGTTTTGTTTGTTAAGCAGTTGGGTTTTTGTTTTTATAATAATAAATTTTTTCGGACTCTATTTTAAACAGCTATAACCTAAGTAGGTACAGACAAGAACCTAGAATATGTTAGGTATTTTGATGGTCCCATTTTAAAAGGTACGCTTTCTAAATATTTGTGTTAAAACAGTGATATATACTCGTACGTAGGCTGTAAGGCGTGCCAAAGAAATGGCACTTACATACAAAACATTACCCTCCTTCTGCCGCAGTCGGGTTATAACCAATGAAGTAACTTTATGCTCGCGTTGAAATTTTTTAAAGTGTATCATGTCGTCAATAGAACATTCATAATACAAATCCTGCTAGGAGTGTAAACGAATGTGCTTCAGCAGTACATTTGCTGCAGTCATATGTTATGCTTCAGCAGTACATTTGCTGCAGTCATATGTTATGCTTCAGCAGTACATTTGCTGCAGTCATATGTTATGCTTCAGCAGTACATTTGCTGCAGTCATATGTTATGCTTCAGCAGTACATTTGCTGCAGTCATATGTTATGCTTCAGCAGAACATTAGCTGCAGTCATATGTTATGCTTCAGCAGTACATTTGCTGCAGTCATATGTTATGCTTCAGCAGTAAATTGGCTGCAGTCATATGTTATGCTTCAGCAGTACATTTGCTGCAGTCATATGTTATGCTTCAGCAGAACATTAGCTGCAGTCATATGTTTTGGTTCAGCAGATAGAATGACGATGAATGACGAAGGAGCACTGGTATTCATAGCGCTCCCTCATCGTCACTCAGCACGCATCGGCGTCGGTATCAATGCTGGTAGAAGAACGTCTGAGACACATGCTCCGTACTTAATTACATATTGTGTTCTGATTTACATTGACATTGCAATAGATAGTACATAGTACAAATGTGTGACAAATTGCACTATCATGAAAGTTATTACAGTCGCTGTGTAGTAGACAGTAGTAGTAGTTTTAGTTTAATTAGGCAGTATAGTCGGATGCAATCTTAATGACGTCTCTGAAAAATTATCGCGCGGGGTGATGTTCTGCCACGCCCCTGCGTAATGGGTGATACCTAAAACTTGTATTGTGCTGCTTAACGCACGATGTTTGGAAACGTCATAAAGATTTCACCCGATTATAATATTATACAGTCTGGTTATTTCTACTTGAATTGCTAAATTGTCAAGTAAGTACCTTGTACGAAATATTTTCAAAGTATTTTTGTAGTGTAGCTGAGAGTTGTTGAGTCTACTCGCTCAACTTTCTACGAATTATTAATATTTTAGAATGTTTCGTAATCAATTAATATGAATTATTAGTAATTAAAGTTTGGTATTTTTTTAGTTTGTTTTATTTATTTCTACGTTTTAACTCTTTCAGGCGCATGCATAGTAGTAGACAATTTTAATGTATAATACTTTGTTTAGGATTATGAATGATATGGTTATCTACGCTAACCAGCGCGACTATAGAACAAAACGCTTTCATAAAAAAAAATACAACCGACTTCAAAACCTGAAATCGTACCCACTAAACTAAAAAGCGAAAAATAACATCATAATATGTTCTACCTGCTGATCGGTATGAAGGCGGTGCTAAGCCGGTGACGTATTAATTAAAGCCATGTGATGATGATGTATATCTTACAAATTTAGATTTTGCAGTGTTATTTCATGTGGTCCTGTCTGAAATGGCTTAAATATCTTATAAGCGTCTTCGAGTAATCGGTGTTTCATACATAAAAAAAAATACCGACCGAATTGAGAACCTCCTTCTTTTTGAAGTCGGTTAAAAATACAACATTTTTTTATTCTGGTAAGAATAGAATTTATTATTGGTAAGAAAATTCAGAATAATTGCCGGGGAAACCATAAAAACAACACTTTTCTATTTCCCATACAAACAGAGTCCAGGAGTAGGGGTAGGGTAGAGGTAGGGTAAGGGTAGGGTAGGAGCAGGGTAGTGTAGGGTATGGGTGGGGTAGGAGTCGGTACGGTAAGTCGTATTGTTCAAAAGTCAAAAATTATGAAATTCAAACTAGCGTGTTCTGAGAGCGCGGAACCATATTCAAAGACTCTTTGGTTGGGTGGGTTTTTTTTTTTACTCCAGACTACTGTTATTATTTATCATATAACATCTTTCTTGCTAAGAATTTAAACTTCTTATTTCTTATAGACCATGTACGAGTCGCGCGCTAACATTGAACGTGATAACTCACCGCGAAATAACACATAAACACATTGCACAACTTTTCCGTGTAAAAACTTTTATTATGAATAATTTCTGTGGCCTTATACTACTAGGTGAAAATCATCTTAGCGCGATACAATTTTGGTATAACGCCATCTAGTATGCGACTCGGCAACTACATTTACAAGGTCTGAACATTCCGGCCCCCAAAGGACGGATGGTCCTTTATAGACAAAAGGTGTAGTTACAGTTAAACAAACTCTGGTGATATGAATAGTGCAGAAACACAACAAAACCCTAAGAATGTTAAATTTCACAATTTGTGATAATTATAAAACATACATAAATAAACTTCAGATCCAAAGGATCTAACTACTCTAGTGGGTAAACAAACAAAAAACAAATGTTATACATCGTACAATGTGCGTTAGCATACTACATAAACATTTTAAATTAACTGAATCATAAACTACTACAGTGATAAAGTCAATCTATCTACCGAGTTGATAGGTGAAGAGGAATGCCTAAAATAGGTAAGACATTGTAGAATAACTTTTCAACTCGTAGATTATTTGCATTATACAATAATTGCAACTTAAATGTAAAGTGTTAGTTATGGACCGTCATGTAATGGTTGTATGTGAGCATGAGCACCCTGTACAATTAAGAGTAAAATGACAAGTAGTGAAAAGACAAACAGGAGTTCTCTTATCTGAACTAATAGATGCATTACGTAGACGTTCCACCAAATCATACCTCCTTTCGCAGTAGGTAATACTATTGATTTTCCAAAATAAAATACTGTGAGAGATGAAATATGTACAACAAGGTTTTTTCAACTCAGCTACGGCTAAATATCGAGGAAAGGAGTATATGTGTGATTTTTTCTAGTATTTACGAGTACTTGTGCTATATATAATTGAACAAATTTAAAACTATTTGCAACAACATGTATTAGTTTAGTACTTTGTGTTGTACTTAAATTCTGTTTGAAATATTGCCAGAGTTTAATTCCAATCCATAAAACCTTAGGTTGTGTTTTACGTTCCAAAGTTACATAAGGTAAGGTACAATATTCACTGAATTTCTAAAAAGTGTGGCCATTCCACCATAGTTTCAGATTTTCTAATCAACAAGAGTTGATCCGCATGAATCGCAATCAGTTGAATTAACTTGTGTGTTTACATGATGCTACTGGTTACTGCTGAGTCTATTAAAATTTCCATTGTGTTATTATCCATAAATGTTTTCCAACAATTTGGAGCTTTTCGCAACCAGGCCAAAACTATGGTTGAATCTGTCCAGGCAACAATACGATGATTAGGAATTTTAAATCTAGTTTTACCATTATTTTAACATATTAGCAAATAAGAGGATATTTGACAGATGCTACTCTCGTCCCAGCAGCTCAAGATGAGTGTTTGTTTCAGTAATTCCTAACCAACGTGGTAATTTTATACAATTTATACACATAAACTAGCGAGGTTTCCTAAACAAAATCATACAGAAGTTCATGATCCCAGTCTAAGCCAGCTTGCCATAGATTTTGCATAAAAATCTTTAAAACAAATAAGAGTGGTGCAAGCCAACCTAACGGGTCGAACGTTTTAGCTATCACAGACAGTATTTTTCGTTTCGTAAATGTCAAGTGAGATTGATATTGTGTGTGATGTTTCAGTGATGATTAATCATTAACATGAGACTTTACTTCAAAAACTCCCAATCGTGAGTCCCAAATTACTCCTAGTGCCTTTACGGGTTCATCTAATTTTATATTAACAGTGTTCTGTGATACCTGAAGCGTTTGTGGTATTTTATTTAAGACTAAATTACTACTAGAGGCCCATTTGTGAAGAGGAAAGCCGCCTCGAGCAAACGTTTCAATTAGCCGTGTCTGTAATTCTCCATCATCCAGTTCATTGCATGTACCAGTGAGCAAGTCATCGATGTACACATCAATTTTTAAAACGGATGCAATGAAGTTCTAATGGCAAGATATGGTGTTTTCTCATATGAAATTCCATAGGTTACAGTAAGTAGTCGATATTCCTGCATCTTGTCATTTCGATGTTCTCTCCAAAGGATTCTTTTGTAATTGGTATCTTTTATTTGTCGATACATGCTTTGAACTTGTGCGGCTAAACATATTTGTGACTTCGCCATCCAGTGACGAGGCTTCTCAAATCTTGTTGCAGTGAAGGACCAATTGATAATTTATCATTGAATGCATTACCATTCACAGGACGAAGACTTGTATCAACACTTAATCTGTGCTTCGTGCTAACTTGAGGATCATTAATTACAGCATGATGAGGTGAGTCATATTTCTTAGTGTTTCTTACTTTCTCTTTAACCTCATTCTCTTTTTTATTTTCAGGTTCAGGGATTTCTTTTATGTAACCTTGTGACTCATAATGCTGCAAAAACTGAATGTATCGGTCTTCAAATCTAGGATCATGTGCAAATCTCTTTCCCATCTCAAGCAAACGTCTGACAGCAAGAGGTGTGGGCTCTCTTAAGTTTAGTGTATTTTCCTCAACGTTGAGTAAGTATTTTTCATTTCCGAAAGGCAAGTGTATTTCATTATCAAAAGTCAAGTGTGTTTCATCTCCGACAGATAAATGTATTTCATCTTCGACATGTAAATGTATTTCTTCATAGTGATTTTCCATAAGCGTATGAGTTTCTTTATAAGGATTTTTCTTATTTGTGTATGTTTCTTTATAGTGTTTTTCTTTACGTTTGTGAGTTTCTTTATAGTGATTTTCCTTGTTTGTGTGAGTTCCTTCATAGTGTTTTTCTTTGTGAATTTCCTTATAGTGATCTTCCATGTTTGTGTGAGTTTCTTCATAGTGTTTTTCTTTGTGAGTTTCTTTATAGTGTTTTTCTTTGTGAATTTCTTTGTAGTGATCTTCCTTGTTTGTGTGAGTTTCTTCATAGTGATTTTCTTTGTGAGTTTCTTTATAGTGTTTTTCTTTGTGAATTTCTTTGTAGTGATCTTCCTTATTTGTGTGAGTTTCTTCATAGTGTTTTTCAGATTTCTGTTCTAATTGTGTTAAGGGTTTATCCTTTTGTGAAGTTTCTTCGATCTCCCAAGACCTTCTTGGTGAATGATCTGCCTCAACTAGTGTGTTACTAACTATTATATGGTGTTCAGGAAGATCATTTAACGATTTAGTGTTGCCGGAAACTAACCAGCCCATTCTAGTGTTTGGTGCAATGGGAGATCCATATTTGTGTAACCCTTTCTGTAGGATTGCTCCTAATAGAACATCAATTGGCCCAGGGCACTTAATGTGTGGGTCTGAAGGTGTGATTCTTGTGAGCTCTGGCCAATTTGTTGTGTTGAGTTTTCTTGGTAGTAGTGTAGGTAGCTCGGTGAGCACGTGTGCAGTGATTTGCATAAAGTGCTGTGCATCTATGGGTGAATACATATCTAAGCGGACTGTATCTTTGGATTTAACAACGTCGTTGGTGATGCCGGTAACCTTTGCTTCGAATTGTTTCTTAGTCAAGCCTAAAGATTGCACCGCTGATTCTGTAATGAAAGTGGCCATAGATCCTTGATCGACTAGTGCTTGGAGGTAAGTCATAACACTATTCTTATTCTGAATTCCTAGTCGAGCAGTAGGTAAACTAACTTGATTATCGCCAACGGCTACTTTCGTGCTAGTCATTTCCTTATCAGGGTCTATTGGCTTGACGTTCTGTTCTTGTGCTACAACCACTGGCTTCTCAACCAGTTTATTTTGTGGACATAAAAGTATGTGGTGTTTTCGGTTACAACGGCGACAAACTGTATTTTGTCTGCAGTTCTTAATTGAATGAAATTTAACCAAGCAGTTAAAACAAAGGTTGTTGTTCTTGACAAAATCTCGACGCTGTTCCATGTTGAGTTGTGTGAAAGTTGGGCAGTGGCATATGTAGTGATTTTTTGTGCAATAAGTGCATTCGGTATTTATTTCAGTAGTGAGGCGTTTAACCATCTCAAGTTCAGGTGCCTGTGTAGAAGATTGTGAGTGAATAACTTCTTTTCTCAGAGTAGTGTTCACCATTTCAATTGTGTTACCTATAATTCTTGGGTTACCATACTTATTAACCAAGCACATCCACGAATGTTCGTAATTCTGTGCTGTTAATTCAATGTGTTGTAAGAGTTGTTCGACTTCATCTTTTATACTTGAGCGCAAACATTGATGTTTTTCTTAGGTTAGGTTTTTTTTTTTTTTTTTTTTTTTTATTATTCAGTCCCTCTGACGTGGGGGGTCAGAGTCTTTTTCTACGCAAAATTGTATTTTTGCTATTAGAGAAATATAATGCCTTGTACTTTCTATCCATGTAGATATTGTTATTCTAATAATAACAATAGTACATTGGATCTTTTTGATTGTTTAGCCATTTTATTTCTCTCTATAGTTTATTTTATCTGTAACATATCAAATTAGCTTATTTATTTTCCGCTATTATTATTTTAATTAGTTTCTTTGCGTACTTTAAGAACATAGGTCTAGTATGGTTATCGTCCATAATTTCTTTTATTTTATCTTTAGTTAATGTTATGTTTAATGTCATTTCCAGGTCATATCGTGCTGTGCCAAATCTCGGACACTCCGTTATCAAATGTATTGGGTCTTCTTCCATGATCGGGTCACATTTACATGCCGAGGCGTCCTTAAGTTTAAACCTATGAAGATATTTTCCGAATCCTCCATGTCCACTTATTATTTGGGTGAGTAATGGGTCTATTTCAGTTTTTAACATTATCTTGTGAGCATTTCGGACTTCCGGGAAAAACACCTTGGTAGTGCTTGCTGTCACTTCGTTTTCATACCTGTATTGCCATTGAAGCTGTGTTTCGGCTCTAATCAGTCTTTTGATACCGGATATTGGGTAAAGACTGTAGGTTGCGGCAGTCTTGATATTAAGCGCTGCTTCTTTTGCAAGGCTATCAGCGCGCTCATTTCCTATAAGACCTACATGAGCTTTGACCCAATATAGCTGAATAGATCGTCCCTGACTTCGCACTGCAACGATTCCTTTCTGTATGCTGTGCGCCAATGGATGAGAGGTTTTTCCACTTTTTATCAAATCTAAAGCAGATCTGGAGTCGCTCAAGATCCAGATTTCGCTTTCTTTGGATTTTTCTGCCCATTGCACAGCTCTGTCTATGGCGCACAGCTCTGCCTGGAACACCGTGCAGTACGATGCCAGTTTCAGCTTTATGGTTTTGGTCTCGGTGTCATTTATCCAGATTGATAAAGCTGCTCCCACTTTACCCTCAATCTTGCTTCCGTCTGTGAAGATAAGTATCTGTCTACTTATGTGACTCTCATTGGAGGCAGATTGAAGGTTTTCGAAGTGGGAGTAGTCAACTGGGATGTTCCGGGCAGGGTGACATATACACTGTTCAGAATATTGTATCTGTGTTTCTATATTCCTGTCGTCCGGCAGTTGTTTGTACATCCCTAATTTTGCTTCAAAGAGGGCCGCTGCCTCTTGTACTCTGAGGTCAAGAGGCAGCATTCCTGCAAGTATGGTAGCCGAGTTCAGCGATACAGTCCGGTATGCTTTAGAAATTTTTTGAGCAAAGCCCCGCTGTATACAGTTTAGCTGTTTACGCACTCCAAGTTTATTTGTTGCGGGCGCCCAAGCACTAGCTGCATACAGCACTACGGGCTCCACCACTGCTGTATATATTGTTTTAATAACTTGTGGGTGGAGGCCCCAGCTTACTTTAGCAGCTCTACATAACTGCTTGTAGATATTTTGCACTTTTGTGCAAGTGTTTGTGGCATGTGCATTAAAGGTGAGTCCTTTATCGATCGTGAGGCCCAATATCTTTATTTCGTCTGACAATTCAACTCTTTGCCCACCCATATGCAAGCGCGGGGAATCGTACTTAATCTTGTTTGTTATGACCATAGCTTTGGTTTTGTGTGGCGCAAATTTTAATTTGTTCCGAATTCCCCACTCACGCACATAGGCAAGGGCCGAGTTGGCTGGTTTTGAGACCTCTAGTCCAGTGTTGGCATCAATGACAAGGACTACGTCGTCGGCAAATGCTTGACAGTAGTGTCCTCTTATTTTCAGTCCTTTGAGCAAGGGGTCTAATAGTAGATTCCATAGTATGGGACCTCCGATCGATCCTTGGACGCACCCTTTAGAAGTGTTCTTGATGTATTCAAGACCAGCATATCTCACTCTCACCCTACGATTCTGAAGATAGCTGTCCATGACCCTCCTAATGTTCCCAGGACACTTTTCCTCAGCCAATCTCAGCTTAATAATAGGCCACCAGGCATTATCGAATGCACCCTCTATGTCCAGAGATATCACTGTTATAACTTTTTTGTCTTTAAGTTTTGCTTTTATATGTTGCATCAGGACATAGAGGGCGTCTTCCGTACTCTTTTGGGGCATAAAGCCGTATTGGCAAGTACTTATCCCGGGTAATATATGCCATTTTATTCTATTTATTATCATTTTTTCCAAGATCTTTCCCAGGACTGGGAGAAGACCAATCGGTCGGTATGATTTGGGAACTGTATAGTTTTCTTTTCCGGGTTTCCTTAGCACTACCACCGTGGCCTCCTTCCATGCATTTGGAAAAGCCCCCAGCTCGAGACATTTGTTCGCGAGAGTGAGATATGTTTCAGGGTCAAATGTGATTACCTTCAGGCAGATGTCTGGCGTAAGACCGTCCAAACCCGGGGCCTTTTTTGGGTTGAAACTCGAGGCAGCGCTAATAAGTTCAGAGATCGTGAAGGGTGGATCTGTATTTTCGGTTTGTTCCAGCCTGTTTACTTTGTCAGCTGCTTCTCTCATCTTCTTGTGTTCAGTATTATCATCCACACTGCTATCTTCCGGGTAAAACGTTTCTGTCAGCCATCTGACCGACTCTTCTGAACTAAGAGTCTTGCCATTTTTTATTAGAGGCAAGTCTTCCTGTCTCTGGGTTGTCCTACTCAAGACCCTATAAATTCCGTCCCAGACACCTTCTCTATTTTGCCTGCCACAAAATTCTTTCCAGCTAGTGATTTGGGCCTTTTTGGCTGATGTTTCATATATATTTTTTATTTCTAGGTACTCCGAGACAACCTTTGCCCTTCTGACTGGTGCTGCACAGCGGATTCGACGTTTCTTCGTGAGGACCTGTTTCTTCAGCGCGGCGAGTTCTTCATTCCACCAAGGTAAGTTTAATTTTTCACTGTTTTTCTTTTTAGGTATAGTTTCTGTGCATGTTTTTATAATAACTTCTGTATACTTTTGTACTATTTTATCTAATTCTATTGTATTTCTAATTTCTTCTATTTTAGTTTTGTTTATGTTATTGTCTGCAGTAATTTGACCGAATTTCGCTTGAAATTCGTTCCAATTTACTTTTTTAGTGTTGAAAATTCTTGTCGTTCTATTTATTAATGTGCTTTTTCCTTTACTCAGCAGGATTTTAAATTTTATGGCATTATGATCAGAACCCGTTACACTGTCATCTACTTCCCAGTCTTCCACTAATGCTAGCATTTCCGGAGAGCAGGCTGTTATGTCGACCCGGCTTGAGTATGTTTTATTACCTCTAATAGTATAAAATGTTGGTATGCGTCCCTGGTTTAGCACCTGTAAGTCTAGTTCATCTAGTGCATTTGCTGTAACTTCACCCCTACGGTCTGTATATTTACTTCCCCACCAGGTATTCTTAGCGTTTGCATCGCCACCTACGAGGATATAACGTGTTCCGATTTTCTCGACCACGTTCCTGAGGTAATCCAAGTATGGCTCAATGGGTTCTTTTGGTTCGAGATAGAATGACACTACACCCATCTCCCAAGCACTTGTTTTTATTTTTACTACCATGATGTTATTGGTGGTTAAGTCTAGATTCGGTGTTATAATCATGTCGTTATCGAACACAGCGATTGCGGCCTTGATTACATTACCTTCTCCAATGTTGGTGTTTTGGAAGATGCGTACGCCCGTGTAGTCCCGCATTCTATCGATACGTCCCACATATGGCTCCTGGATCATCGCAAAGGCTACTTTTCTTTTGTGGGATTCCATTAGTAGTTCCTGCGTAGCAAGTTCCATGCGTTGAAGATTTGCTTGGAAAACATAGTAGGGTTTTTCATCCATTGGCTTTGTTGCTGTTAGAGTACCGCCTGGGGCAACTTTAGCAATAGGCTATAGTCGCCCTGGCCAGCGCCTCCCACTTTCTTCTCACTGCACACTCTGTGGCAAATGCATTATGGTTTGCTGCATCTATCCCAGCTCGCATGCAGTTGCAACAGGAGGGGACAGACCCAGCTCGCCATTTAGGGCAGTCACTTTTGAGGTGGTCCTCTCCACAGTGGCTACATTTTGCTCGTGAATCCTTACAAAAATTTTTAGAATGTCCATAGCCCAGGCACATTGAGCACTGGATGAGTGGGGATTGGTCCTCCACTCTTATTTTTTGCAGGTCAATGTGCACTGCACCAGCTTCGGTCATAATTCTCCAAATTTTTGGGGATACTCTCAAAACAATATGGCAAGTATGAGGATTTCGTGTCTTTTTCCTAAACCTTATTTCTATTCTGTTATCTTCCTTCTGTAGGTCTTTTAGAATGCCCCGATTTTGATTTTTTAATGATTTAAGGACCTCCTCGTCAGTGTTGCATTGCAGGACGTTTTTCAATATGACTAGGGGGTCTTTATTTCTAATCGCCTCTACTGTAAGATGGTTAGCAGCTTCTTTCAATCTATCCATAACTTTTTCTCTGTCTTCCTTCGTTTCACACCCTACAATAACTTTTCTGTCTTTCGCCTTTCTTACTCTGTCTACTTTCACTTCTCCATCCTTTGCGTTTATAGCAGCTCTGACTTTTGTTAACACTTCCTCTCCAGTTTCTTCCTTATCTTTAGAAGTAATTATTACTGAATGCAGCGCCGCCGGTACTGTCGCACCTCTCTTTGCCACGCCTGCGGCTACGCTTGCGTAGGTTGCCGTTATTTCTCGTGTCTCTTGGTAGCTTGCTAACTGCTGATTCAGCTTCATTACTACTTCGGTATTCTCCTTCACAAGCCTGCTGTGTTCTTCTAACTTCTTTGCCAGAGCTGCTTGCATTCCATTTTCTTCACTTAGTGGCGTGTTTCTTTTAATTTCTAGGCTATTTTTAATTCCAGACTCTTCTGTACCTGCTTGTGAAGAAGTCAGAGTCTTAGACGCCTCAGCCTCCTTCACCAGCTGGTACAGTCTTTCCACGGCTTGAGTCACTTCCAGCTTGATTTCAGTTTTCAAGTTTCTGGAATTGTTTATCTGTAGCTTGGCCTTAACAAGGCAGGCTTTAGCTTCCATTGTCCTCGGTGATAATCGCTGTGACCCAGTTGTGACTGAAGTACTCACGACTGCAGCCTTCTTTGCCTTTTGTGAAGCTGGTTTTTCCCGGTTCGAACCTTTTGAATTTGCTTGGGATGAGCAGCTTGGTGCAGTATTTACTGGCGAGGCGGGAGAGCAAGAGCCGGATACAGATCTCCTCTTCTCCCACTCTCCAACACTTCTTCTTACCAACCTCTGGTCTATTATACCTGCCTCGTCTTGTGCTGCCAGTGAGAATTCGTCACTAAAAGTGACTCCTTCTGGCGACATGTTTTGAGTAGGCTTATCAGAACCTGACTGGGTTAGGTTTGGTTGGGTGACCTTTAAAGGTGTCCTGTAACCGGCCCCAAACATCTTTTTGGTGTTAATTTGGTGTCAAGAGGAGTGCTGGTCAAATAAAACTACCAATGGATGGTGTCGTCTTACTTAACTATGATTTTGGGAGGTGTAAATTGCCTCCCAAGTCAATTAAATCTAAAAAGTTGAAAGGTGTAGAGGCCTTCCAACTGTCAATAAATATTATACTAATAAAAATAGCTGGGAGGTGTAAAGCCTCCCAGGGTCAATAGTAATAATTATCTATCCTAAACTGCTAAAATATGTATCCTAACCTAACCTAATTTAATGAGATGTAAATTGCCTCTTGATCACACTCTTAGGTTAGGTTAGGTTAGGTTAGGTTAGGTTAGGTTAGGTTAGGTTAGGTTAGGTTAGGTTAGGTTAGGTTAGGTTAGGTTAGGTTAGGTTAGGTTAGGTTAGGTTAGGTTAGGTTAGGTTAGGTTAGGTTAGGTTAGGTTAGGTTAGGTTAGGTTAGGTTAGGTTAGGTTAGGTTAGGTTAGGTTAGGTTAGGTTAGGTTAGGTTAGGTTAGGTTAGGTTAGGTTAGGTTAGGTTAGGTTAGGTTAGGTTAGGTTAGGTTAGGTTAGGTTAGGTTAGGTTAGGTTAGGTTAGGTTAGGTTAGGTTAGGTTAGGTTAGGTTAGGTTAGGTTAGGTTAGGTTAGGTTAGGTTAGGTTAGGTTAGGTTAGGTTAGGTTAGGTTAGGTTAGGTTAGGTTAGGTTAGGTTAGGTTAGGTTAGGTTAGGTTAGGTTAGGTTAGGTTAGGTTAGGTTAGGTTAGGTTAGGTTAGGTTAGGTTAGGTTAGGTTAGGTTAGGTTAGGTTAGGTTAGGTTAGGTTAGGTTAGGTTAGGTTAGGTTAGGTTAGGTTAGGTTAGGTTAGGTTAGGTTAGGTTAGGTTAGGTTAGGTTAGGTTAGGTTAGGTTAGGTTAGGTTAGGTTAGGTTAGGTTAGGTTAGGTTAGGTTAGGTTAGGTTAGGTTAGGTTAGGTTAGGTTAGGTTAGGTTAGGTTAGGTTAGGTTAGGTTAGGTTAGGTTAGGTTAGGTTAGGTTAGGTTAGGTTAGGTTAGGTTAGGTTAGGTTAGGTTAGGTTAGGTTAGGTTAGGTTAGGTTAGGTTAGGTTAGGTTAGGTTAGGTTAGGTTAGGTTAGGTTAGGTTAGGTTAGGTTAGGTTAGGTTAGGTTAGGTTAGGTTAGGTTAGGTTAGGTTAGGTTAGGTTAGGTTAGGTTAGGTTAGGTTAGGTTAGGTTAGGTTAGGTTAGGTTAGGTTAGGTTAGGTTAGGTTAGGTTAGGTTAGGTTAGGTTAGGTTAGGTTAGGTTAGGTTAGGTTAGGTTAGGTTAGGTTAGGTTAGGTTAGGTTAGGTTAGGTTAGGTTAGGTTAGGTTAGGTTAGGTTAGGTTAGGTTAGGTTAGGTTAGGTTAGGTTAGGTTAGGTTAGGTTAGGTTAGGTTAGGTTAGGTTAGGTTAGGTTAGGTTAGGTTAGGTTAGGTTAGGTTAGGTTAGGTTAGGTTAGGTTAGGTTAGGTTAGGTTAGGTTAGGTTAGGTTAGGTTAGGTTAGGTTAGGTTAGGTTAGGTTAGGTTAGGTTAGGTTAGGTTAGGTTAGGTTAGGTTAGGTTAGGTTAGGTTAGGTTAGGTTAGGTTAGGTTAGGTTAGGTTAGGTTAGGTTAGGTTAGGTTAGGTTAGGTTAGGTTAGGTTAGGTTAGGTTAGGTTAGGTTAGGTTAGGTTAGGTTAGGTTAGGTTAGGTTAGGTTAGGTTAGGTTAGGTTAGGTTAGGTTAGGTTAGGTTAGGTTAGGTTAGGTTAGGTTAGGTTAGGTTAGGTTAGGTTAGGTTAGGTTAGGTTAGGTTAGGTTAGGTTAGGTTAGGTTAGGTTAGGTTAGGTTAGGTTAGGTTAGGTTAGGTTAGGTTAGGTTAGGTTAGGTTAGGTTAGGTTAGGTTAGGTTAGGTTAGGTTAGGTTAGGTTAGGTTAGGTTAGGTTAGGTTAGGTTAGGTTAGGTTAGGTTAGGTTAGGTTAGGTTAGGTTAGGTTAGGTTAGGTTAGGTTAGGTTAGGTTAGGTTAGGTTAGGTTAGGTTAGGTTAGGTTAGGTTAGGTTAGGTTAGGTTAGGTTAGGTTAGGTTAGGTTAGGTTAGGTTAGGTTAGGTTAGGTTAGGTTAGGTTAGGTTAGGTTAGGTTAGGTTAGGTTAGGTTAGGTTAGGTTAGGTTAGGTTAGGTTAGGTTAGGTTAGGTTAGGTTAGGTTAGGTTAGGTTAGGTTAGGTTAGGTTAGGTTAGGTTAGGTTAGGTTAGGTTAGGTTAGGTTAGGTTAGGTTAGGTTAGGTTAGGTTAGGTTAGGTTAGGTTAGGTTAGGTTAGGTTAGGTTAGGTTAGGTTAGGTTAGGTTAGGTTAGGTTAGGTTAGGTTAGGTTAGGTTAGGTTAGGTTAGGTTAGGTTAGGTTAGGTTAGGTTAGGTTAGGTTAGGTTAGGTTAGGTTAGGTTAGGTTAGGTTAGGTTAGGTTAGGTTAGGTTAGGTTAGGTTAGGTTAGGTTAGGTTAGGTTAGGTTAGGTTAGGTTAGGTTAGGTTAGGTTAGGTTAGGTTAGGTTAGGTTAGGTTAGGTTAGGTTAGGTTAGGTTAGGTTAGGTTAGGTTAGGTTAGGTTAGGTTAGGTTAGGTTAGGTTAGGTTAGGTTAGGTTAGGTTAGGTTAGGTTAGGTTAGGTTAGGTTAGGTTAGGTTAGGTTAGGTTAGGTTAGGTTAGGTTAGGTTAGGTTAGGTTAGGTTAGGTTAGGTTAGGTTAGGTTAGGTTAGGTTAGGTTAGGTTAGGTTAGGTTAGGTTAGGTTAGGTTAGGTTAGGTTAGGTTAGGTTAGGTTAGGTTAGGTTAGGTTAGGTTAGGTTAGGTTAGGTTAGGTTAGGTTAGGTTAGGTTAGGTTAGGTTAGGTTAGGTTAGGTTAGGTTAGGTTAGGTTAGGTTAGGTTAGGTTAGGTTAGGTTAGGTTAGGTTAGGTTAGGTTAGGTTAGGTTAGGTTAGGTTAGGTTAGGTTAGGTTAGGTTAGGTTAGGTTAGGTTAGGTTAGGTTAGGTTAGGTTAGGTTAGGTTAGGTTAGGTTAGGTTAGGTTAGGTTAGGTTAGGTTAGGTTAGGTTAGGTTAGGTTAGGTTAGGTTAGGTTAGGTTAGGTTAGGTTAGGTTAGGTTAGGTTAGGTTAGGTTAGGTTAGGTTAGGTTAGGTTAGGTTAGGTTAGGTTAGGTTAGGTTAGGTTAGGTTAGGTTAGGTTAGGTTAGGTTAGGTTAGGTTAGGTTAGGTTAGGTTAGGTTAGGTTAGGTTAGGTTAGGTTAGGTTAGGTTAGGTTAGGTTAGGTTAGGTTAGGTTAGGTTAGGTTAGGTTAGGTTAGGTTAGGTTAGGTTAGGTTAGGTTAGGTTAGGTTAGGTTAGGTTAGGTTAGGTTAGGTTAGGTTAGGTTAGGTTAGGTTAGGTTAGGTTAGGTTAGGTTAGGTTAGGTTAGGTTAGGTTAGGTTAGGTTAGGTTAGGTTAGGTTAGGTTAGGTTAGGTTAGGTTAGGTTAGGTTAGGTTAGGTTAGGTTAGGTTAGGTTAGGTTAGGTTAGGTTAGGTTAGGTTAGGTTAGGTTAGGTTAGGTTAGGTTAGGTTAGGTTAGGTTAGGTTAGGTTAGGTTAGGTTAGGTTAGGTTAGGTTAGGTTAGGTTAGGTTAGGTTAGGTTAGGTTAGGTTAGGTTAGGTTAGGTTAGGTTAGGTTAGGTTAGGTTAGGTTAGGTTAGGTTAGGTTAGGTTAGGTTAGGTTAGGTTAGGTTAGGTTAGGTTAGGTTAGGTTAGGTTAGGTTAGGTTAGGTTAGGTTAGGTTAGGTTAGGTTAGGTTAGGTTAGGTTAGGTTAGGTTAGGTTAGGTTAGGTTAGGTTAGGTTAGGTTAGGTTAGGTTAGGTTAGGTTAGGTTAGGTTAGGTTAGGTTAGGTTAGGTTAGGTTAGGTTAGGTTAGGTTAGGTTAGGTTAGGTTAGGTTAGGTTAGGTTAGGTTAGGTTAGGTTAGGTTAGGTTAGGTTAGGTTAGGTTAGGTTAGGTTAGGTTAGGTTAGGTTAGGTTAGGTTAGGTTAGGTTAGGTTAGGTTAGGTTAGGTTAGGTTAGGTTAGGTTAGGTTAGGTTAGGTTAGGTTAGGTTAGGTTAGGTTAGGTTAGGTTAGGTTAGGTTAGGTTAGGTTAGGTTAGGTTAGGTTAGGTTAGGTTAGGTTAGGTTAGGTTAGGTTAGGTTAGGTTAGGTTAGGTTAGGTTAGGTTAGGTTAGGTTAGGTTAGGTTAGGTTAGGTTAGGTTAGGTTAGGTTAGGTTAGGTTAGGTTAGGTTAGGTTAGGTTAGGTTAGGTTAGGTTAGGTTAGGTTAGGTTAGGTTAGGTTAGGTTAGGTTAGGTTAGGTTAGGTTAGGTTAGGTTAGGTTAGGTTAGGTTAGGTTAGGTTAGGTTAGGTTAGGTTAGGTTAGGTTAGGTTAGGTTAGGTTAGGTTAGGTTAGGTTAGGTTAGGTTAGGTTAGGTTAGGTTAGGTTAGGTTAGGTTAGGTTAGGTTAGGTTAGGTTAGGTTAGGTTAGGTTAGGTTAGGTTAGGTTAGGTTAGGTTAGGTTAGGTTAGGTTAGGTTAGGTTAGGTTAGGTTAGGTTAGGTTAGGTTAGGTTAGGTTAGGTTAGGTTAGGTTAGGTTAGGTTAGGTTAGGTTAGGTTAGGTTAGGTTAGGTTAGGTTAGGTTAGGTTAGGTTAGGTTAGGTTAGGTTAGGTTAGGTTAGGTTAGGTTAGGTTAGGTTAGGTTAGGTTAGGTTAGGTTAGGTTAGGTTAGGTTAGGTTAGGTTAGGTTAGGTTAGGTTAGGTTAGGTTAGGTTAGGTTAGGTTAGGTTAGGTTAGGTTAGGTTAGGTTAGGTTAGGTTAGGTTAGGTTAGGTTAGGTTAGGTTAGGTTAGGTTAGGTTAGGTTAGGTTAGGTTAGGTTAGGTTAGGTTAGGTTAGGTTAGGTTAGGTTAGGTTAGGTTAGGTTAGGTTAGGTTAGGTTAGGTTAGGTTAGGTTAGGTTAGGTTAGGTTAGGTTAGGTTAGGTTAGGTTAGGTTAGGTTAGGTTAGGTTAGGTTAGGTTAGGTTAGGTTAGGTTAGGTTAGGTTAGGTTAGGTTAGGTTAGGTTAGGTTAGGTTAGGTTAGGTTAGGTTAGGTTAGGTTAGGTTAGGTTAGGTTAGGTTAGGTTAGGTTAGGTTAGGTTAGGTTAGGTTAGGTTAGGTTAGGTTAGGTTAGGTTAGGTTAGGTTAGGTTAGGTTAGGTTAGGTTAGGTTAGGTTAGGTTAGGTTAGGTTAGGTTAGGTTAGGTTAGGTTAGGTTAGGTTAGGTTAGGTTAGGTTAGGTTAGGTTAGGTTAGGTTAGGTTAGGTTAGGTTAGGTTAGGTTAGGTTAGGTTAGGTTAGGTTAGGTTAGGTTAGGTTAGGTTAGGTTAGGTTAGGTTAGGTTAGGTTAGGTTAGGTTAGGTTAGGTTAGGTTAGGTTAGGTTAGGTTAGGTTAGGTTAGGTTAGGTTAGGTTAGGTTAGGTTAGGTTAGGTTAGGTTAGGTTAGGTTAGGTTAGGTTAGGTTAGGTTAGGTTAGGTTAGGTTAGGTTAGGTTAGGTTAGGTTAGGTTAGGTTAGGTTAGGTTAGGTTAGGTTAGGTTAGGTTAGGTTAGGTTAGGTTAGGTTAGGTTAGGTTAGGTTAGGTTAGGTTAGGTTAGGTTAGGTTAGGTTAGGTTAGGTTAGGTTAGGTTAGGTTAGGTTAGGTTAGGTTAGGTTAGGTTAGGTTAGGTTAGGTTAGGTTAGGTTAGGTTAGGTTAGGTTAGGTTAGGTTAGGTTAGGTTAGGTTAGGTTAGGTTAGGTTAGGTTAGGTTAGGTTAGGTTAGGTTAGGTTAGGTTAGGTTAGGTTAGGTTAGGTTAGGTTAGGTTAGGTTAGGTTAGGTTAGGTTAGGTTAGGTTAGGTTAGGTTAGGTTAGGTTAGGTTAGGTTAGGTTAGGTTAGGTTAGGTTAGGTTAGGTTAGGTTAGGTTAGGTTAGGTTAGGTTAGGTTAGGTTAGGTTAGGTTAGGTTAGGTTAGGTTAGGTTAGGTTAGGTTAGGTTAGGTTAGGTTAGGTTAGGTTAGGTTAGGTTAGGTTAGGTTAGGTTAGGTTAGGTTAGGTTAGGTTAGGTTAGGTTAGGTTAGGTTAGGTTAGGTTAGGTTAGGTTAGGTTAGGTTAGGTTAGGTTAGGTTAGGTTAGGTTAGGTTAGGTTAGGTTAGGTTAGGTTAGGTTAGGTTAGGTTAGGTTAGGTTAGGTTAGGTTAGGTTAGGTTAGGTTAGGTTAGGTTAGGTTAGGTTAGGTTAGGTTAGGTTAGGTTAGGTTAGGTTAGGTTAGGTTAGGTTAGGTTAGGTTAGGTTAGGTTAGGTTAGGTTAGGTTAGGTTAGGTTAGGTTAGGTTAGGTTAGGTTAGGTTAGGTTAGGTTAGGTTAGGTTAGGTTAGGTTAGGTTAGGTTAGGTTAGGTTAGGTTAGGTTAGGTTAGGTTAGGTTAGGTTAGGTTAGGTTAGGTTAGGTTAGGTTAGGTTAGGTTAGGTTAGGTTAGGTTAGGTTAGGTTAGGTTAGGTTAGGTTAGGTTAGGTTAGGTTAGGTTAGGTTAGGTTAGGTTAGGTTAGGTTAGGTTAGGTTAGGTTAGGTTAGGTTAGGTTAGGTTAGGTTAGGTTAGGTTAGGTTAGGTTAGGTTAGGTTAGGTTAGGTTAGGTTAGGTTAGGTTAGGTTAGGTTAGGTTAGGTTAGGTTAGGTTAGGTTAGGTTAGGTTAGGTTAGGTTAGGTTAGGTTAGGTTAGGTTAGGTTAGGTTAGGTTAGGTTAGGTTAGGTTAGGTTAGGTTAGGTTAGGTTAGGTTAGGTTAGGTTAGGTTAGGTTAGGTTAGGTTAGGTTAGGTTAGGTTAGGTTAGGTTAGGTTAGGTTAGGTTAGGTTAGGTTAGGTTAGGTTAGGTTAGGTTAGGTTAGGTTAGGTTAGGTTAGGTTAGGTTAGGTTAGGTTAGGTTAGGTTAGGTTAGGTTAGGTTAGGTTAGGTTAGGTTAGGTTAGGTTAGGTTAGGTTAGGTTAGGTTAGGTTAGGTTAGGTTAGGTTAGGTTAGGTTAGGTTAGGTTAGGTTAGGTTAGGTTAGGTTAGGTTAGGTTAGGTTAGGTTAGGTTAGGTTAGGTTAGGTTAGGTTAGGTTAGGTTAGGTTAGGTTAGGTTAGGTTAGGTTAGGTTAGGTTAGGTTAGGTTAGGTTAGGTTAGGTTAGGTTAGGTTAGGTTAGGTTAGGTTAGGTTAGGTTAGGTTAGGTTAGGTTAGGTTAGGTTAGGTTAGGTTAGGTTAGGTTAGGTTAGGTTAGGTTAGGTTAGGTTAGGTTAGGTTAGGTTAGGTTAGGTTAGGTTAGGTTAGGTTAGGTTAGGTTAGGTTAGGTTAGGTTAGGTTAGGTTAGGTTAGGTTAGGTTAGGTTAGGTTAGGTTAGGTTAGGTTAGGTTAGGTTAGGTTAGGTTAGGTTAGGTTAGGTTAGGTTAGGTTAGGTTAGGTTAGGTTAGGTTAGGTTAGGTTAGGTTAGGTTAGGTTAGGTTAGGTTAGGTTAGGTTAGGTTAGGTTAGGTTAGGTTAGGTTAGGTTAGGTTAGGTTAGGTTAGGTTAGGTTAGGTTAGGTTAGGTTAGGTTAGGTTAGGTTAGGTTAGGTTAGGTTAGGTTAGGTTAGGTTAGGTTAGGTTAGGTTAGGTTAGGTTAGGTTAGGTTAGGTTAGGTTAGGTTAGGTTAGGTTAGGTTAGGTTAGGTTAGGTTAGGTTAGGTTAGGTTAGGTTAGGTTAGGTTAGGTTAGGTTAGGTTAGGTTAGGTTAGGTTAGGTTAGGTTAGGTTAGGTTAGGTTAGGTTAGGTTAGGTTAGGTTAGGTTAGGTTAGGTTAGGTTAGGTTAGGTTAGGTTAGGTTAGGTTAGGTTAGGTTAGGTTAGGTTAGGTTAGGTTAGGTTAGGTTAGGTTAGGTTAGGTTAGGTTAGGTTAGGTTAGGTTAGGTTAGGTTAGGTTAGGTTAGGTTAGGTTAGGTTAGGTTAGGTTAGGTTAGGTTAGGTTAGGTTAGGTTAGGTTAGGTTAGGTTAGGTTAGGTTAGGTTAGGTTAGGTTAGGTTAGGTTAGGTTAGGTTAGGTTAGGTTAGGTTAGGTTAGGTTAGGTTAGGTTAGGTTAGGTTAGGTTAGGTTAGGTTAGGTTAGGTTAGGTTAGGTTAGGTTAGGTTAGGTTAGGTTAGGTTAGGTTAGGTTAGGTTAGGTTAGGTTAGGTTAGGTTAGGTTAGGTTAGGTTAGGTTAGGTTAGGTTAGGTTAGGTTAGGTTAGGTTAGGTTAGGTTAGGTTAGGTTAGGTTAGGTTAGGTTAGGTTAGGTTAGGTTAGGTTAGGTTAGGTTAGGTTAGGTTAGGTTAGGTTAGGTTAGGTTAGGTTAGGTTAGGTTAGGTTAGGTTAGGTTAGGTTAGGTTAGGTTAGGTTAGGTTAGGTTAGGTTAGGTTAGGTTAGGTTAGGTTAGGTTAGGTTAGGTTAGGTTAGGTTAGGTTAGGTTAGGTTAGGTTAGGTTAGGTTAGGTTAGGTTAGGTTAGGTTAGGTTAGGTTAGGTTAGGTTAGGTTAGGTTAGGTTAGGTTAGGTTAGGTTAGGTTAGGTTAGGTTAGGTTAGGTTAGGTTAGGTTAGGTTAGGTTAGGTTAGGTTAGGTTAGGTTAGGTTAGGTTAGGTTAGGTTAGGTTAGGTTAGGTTAGGTTAGGTTAGGTTAGGTTAGGTTAGGTTAGGTTAGGTTAGGTTAGGTTAGGTTAGGTTAGGTTAGGTTAGGTTAGGTTAGGTTAGGTTAGGTTAGGTTAGGTTAGGTTAGGTTAGGTTAGGTTAGGTTAGGTTAGGTTAGGTTAGGTTAGGTTAGGTTAGGTTAGGTTAGGTTAGGTTAGGTTAGGTTAGGTTAGGTTAGGTTAGGTTAGGTTAGGTTAGGTTAGGTTAGGTTAGGTTAGGTTAGGTTAGGTTAGGTTAGGTTAGGTTAGGTTAGGTTAGGTTAGGTTAGGTTAGGTTAGGTTAGGTTAGGTTAGGTTAGGTTAGGTTAGGTTAGGTTAGGTTAGGTTAGGTTAGGTTAGGTTAGGTTAGGTTAGGTTAGGTTAGGTTAGGTTAGGTTAGGTTAGGTTAGGTTAGGTTAGGTTAGGTTAGGTTAGGTTAGGTTAGGTTAGGTTAGGTTAGGTTAGGTTAGGTTAGGTTAGGTTAGGTTAGGTTAGGTTAGGTTAGGTTAGGTTAGGTTAGGTTAGGTTAGGTTAGGTTAGGTTAGGTTAGGTTAGGTTAGGTTAGGTTAGGTTAGGTTAGGTTAGGTTAGGTTAGGTTAGGTTAGGTTAGGTTAGGTTAGGTTAGGTTAGGTTAGGTTAGGTTAGGTTAGGTTAGGTTAGGTTAGGTTAGGTTAGGTTAGGTTAGGTTAGGTTAGGTTAGGTTAGGTTAGGTTAGGTTAGGTTAGGTTAGGTTAGGTTAGGTTAGGTTAGGTTAGGTTAGGTTAGGTTAGGTTAGGTTAGGTTAGGTTAGGTTAGGTTAGGTTAGGTTAGGTTAGGTTAGGTTAGGTTAGGTTAGGTTAGGTTAGGTTAGGTTAGGTTAGGTTAGGTTAGGTTAGGTTAGGTTAGGTTAGGTTAGGTTAGGTTAGGTTAGGTTAGGTTAGGTTAGGTTAGGTTAGGTTAGGTTAGGTTAGGTTAGGTTAGGTTAGGTTAGGTTAGGTTAGGTTAGGTTAGGTTAGGTTAGGTTAGGTTAGGTTAGGTTAGGTTAGGTTAGGTTAGGTTAGGTTAGGTTAGGTTAGGTTAGGTTAGGTTAGGTTAGGTTAGGTTAGGTTAGGTTAGGTTAGGTTAGGTTAGGTTAGGTTAGGTTAGGTTAGGTTAGGTTAGGTTAGGTTAGGTTAGGTTAGGTTAGGTTAGGTTAGGTTAGGTTAGGTTAGGTTAGGTTAGGTTAGGTTAGGTTAGGTTAGGTTAGGTTAGGTTAGGTTAGGTTAGGTTAGGTTAGGTTAGGTTAGGTTAGGTTAGGTTAGGTTAGGTTAGGTTAGGTTAGGTTAGGTTAGGTTAGGTTAGGTTAGGTTAGGTTAGGTTAGGTTAGGTTAGGTTAGGTTAGGTTAGGTTAGGTTAGGTTAGGTTAGGTTAGGTTAGGTTAGGTTAGGTTAGGTTAGGTTAGGTTAGGTTAGGTTAGGTTAGGTTAGGTTAGGTTAGGTTAGGTTAGGTTAGGTTAGGTTAGGTTAGGTTAGGTTAGGTTAGGTTAGGTTAGGTTAGGTTAGGTTAGGTTAGGTTAGGTTAGGTTAGGTTAGGTTAGGTTAGGTTAGGTTAGGTTAGGTTAGGTTAGGTTAGGTTAGGTTAGGTTAGGTTAGGTTAGGTTAGGTTAGGTTAGGTTAGGTTAGGTTAGGTTAGGTTAGGTTAGGTTAGGTTAGGTTAGGTTAGGTTAGGTTAGGTTAGGTTAGGTTAGGTTAGGTTAGGTTAGGTTAGGTTAGGTTAGGTTAGGTTAGGTTAGGTTAGGTTAGGTTAGGTTAGGTTAGGTTAGGTTAGGTTAGGTTAGGTTAGGTTAGGTTAGGTTAGGTTAGGTTAGGTTAGGTTAGGTTAGGTTAGGTTAGGTTAGGTTAGGTTAGGTTAGGTTAGGTTAGGTTAGGTTAGGTTAGGTTAGGTTAGGTTAGGTTAGGTTAGGTTAGGTTAGGTTAGGTTAGGTTAGGTTAGGTTAGGTTAGGTTAGGTTAGGTTAGGTTAGGTTAGGTTAGGTTAGGTTAGGTTAGGTTAGGTTAGGTTAGGTTAGGTTAGGTTAGGTTAGGTTAGGTTAGGTTAGGTTAGGTTAGGTTAGGTTAGGTTAGGTTAGGTTAGGTTAGGTTAGGTTAGGTTAGGTTAGGTTAGGTTAGGTTAGGTTAGGTTAGGTTAGGTTAGGTTAGGTTAGGTTAGGTTAGGTTAGGTTAGGTTAGGTTAGGTTAGGTTAGGTTAGGTTAGGTTAGGTTAGGTTAGGTTAGGTTAGGTTAGGTTAGGTTAGGTTAGGTTAGGTTAGGTTAGGTTAGGTTAGGTTAGGTTAGGTTAGGTTAGGTTAGGTTAGGTTAGGTTAGGTTAGGTTAGGTTAGGTTAGGTTAGGTTAGGTTAGGTTAGGTTAGGTTAGGTTAGGTTAGGTTAGGTTAGGTTAGGTTAGGTTAGGTTAGGTTAGGTTAGGTTAGGTTAGGTTAGGTTAGGTTAGGTTAGGTT